>NW_028259138.1:9375000-10000000 GCF_977971745.1 Zootermopsis nevadensis | reverse complement strand
TGCCCTGAAAGCACAGTGAATCTGCGTCCCTCAGTAGAGCTGGCAATGGCCATTACAGTAATGAGATGGAACGAAGGCAGAGGCCACAGCTAGAACCAGATCGGATTCGAAGGCCCCTCCGACTATTAGATCGACATTACACGCAACTGAACGTGTTGACCATCAATTTGCCAAGGCTAGATATAGGGTTAGAGTTTCATTCAATCTTAATTAAGCTCGACTCTATACTTCATTCAAGATGTTATGTATTAAACATATTCCGAGCAAGGGCCCATAAAATTGTTGTTTCTGTTTGTGCCAGACGACGAAATTCTCCTGAGTGGTTTCATTAAACGTGTCTTAGAGCAGAACAGCAACACTGATTATCGATGGGACAGAGACTTGTGGTTAGTTGCGGAAACTGACGTTCAGATTTTGTAAGGCATCTTTCTTTGTACCCTCCTCCCCCGTCAATATTGACGGACGAAGTACATCTGAAGGTGAGTAATCAGCTTTACTCTCCGGAAGACAGGATCTTTTTTTCCGGTGTGCATTCGTTTCGAGGCCTCTCGGGCAGCAGAACTCTATTAAAAACATTATTAGATGAAGGTAAAGCACGAAATTAATTACAGTTATGCTAATTATAGTCTCAGCGGAGTATATGTAGTGATTAACTTCACCGAGGAATTCATCAATTATGTTAAACCTATCAAGTACGAGAATGTACGATGATTTTGATTTTAAGAATTGTTATGGAGAGAATAAACTTGAAGAGAAAAGATAGTCCGCTTGGTTTTATATTCGTCAGGGTTTCCGAGAAATCTTTTTCAAATCACATTCAATAAAATCTTCAAACTGGTGGTCCCAAGAGTATTAATTCTATTTTTAGTGCGCTGTTTCCGCCAACAAGCTTTCTTACTGTCAATGTTGTTCTACTGGATTGTGACTCCTCACGGACTTATTGGGAGATACAAACTTTTCGGTGAAACAGAAACATATTATCGCTGTCTCCACGACTGAAGTCCCGCCCACCCACCTGCCAATGACGTCACAGTCCAGAAGAACAACATCGAAATCTATGCTCACCGCTGCGATAACCTGAAAAGTAACAAAGGTTGCGTATTCCTAAACCTGTTTTACGATGCTTTGTTAAAGGATAACCAGGCCTACTGACCCTTCGTCTTGGTTGTTCTTTGCGAAGGACCAAATTACTTACGCGTGAGGCTTAGTAAATGCTGCTTAGTGGAAAATGTATCTTAGGAAATCATGATTTGTTAATATAAATTTGAGTTGGTTTGGTCAGAAAGGGGTCCAATTAGTGCATTTATGGATATTGAGGGTTTAAATAAGTTACTTGCGATGCTTTTCAAGGATCTTGCTTGCAGTATAATGTTCAGAGATGCTGACGATCTTAGAAAAGGTGTGCAAAATTCTGTTCTTAGCAATCCTGTAGCAATGTGTCCCCCAAGAACAATAAGGAGACTGTACTGTCTACACATGTTCCGTCTCAAAGCACCCTTCGGCATAGTACAGCCTATAAGGAAAGGTTACACAAATAAGATTTTATCTGCCTTTGTTTTTCCACTATTAGACCTGGATTCTTTCACCTCGCGTTGTACAGCAGGAGACTCATCTTGGCGTCTAACGAGTAAAAGTAATAAGGAACGATTGTAAGTACTTCACAGTAGTGACTTCTGGACAAAGCTAACTTCATCTCAGAAGTGTTAAGAGATTCACGTTTAGCACAAGTGTAGCTATTTCATCGGCTCGAACCGTATATCCCCGCAGACAGTTCTGTCTGACTGTCTTCCTGTTAGCACATTGCCATCGCAAAGTGTTGGTTTTGCGGGTCTGTCGCTATCGCCAGGGGATTCAAGTCGCCATTTCACACCATTACATGTTTCCACACGTTGTGACAGGGTCCACTTTCTCAGACGGACGAACGGGAAACGCGAAAACAGGATAGACTTAGAAAAAGTGAAGAAGTAAGAAAGACAGTAGAAAGTGTTGTGGGAAAATTACATTTTTTTGTTGTAGCGTAGGAAGGGTTGCAGCATCAGTTTGGAACAAAATGCCACTGCAGTCATTTGCCAGGGTTCTTCTCTCTCTCTCGCTCTTTTTCTTTAAATACGGTCTAGTTCGATATAAGTTTCTTGTAATCGAAGCAACGGAGAAAGCTTGAACTCTGTATAGGACAGTGGAGCTCTAATGTTTCGTAACTTGGCATTTCCATAACATTTTGTATTTATGGGTTTTGTTTTGTTCTCAGAATAAATAATCACTGTTTTTTCTGAAGGTCGTTGACCGACTAACCTTTGTAACAGAGATTCTGTGTCTTTATTCCAAGGTAGATCCAAATTTGGATGGAGTATTTCGGTGAACGTTGTCCTTTGGAGTGTTACAGCGCCAGGCATATTTAAATTTCTTTATCAAAATAAGAAGTAATTATTTTTTCTAACACCATCTTTTTAAAGGAGATTGAACGTGGCTTCTGAAAGGAAGGGATATAACTTACTGATTTCATGTTTAAGTTTATTCGAAGGAAAGAAATTATATACTGAGAAGCTGATAGTCACTCATCTAATCAAGACATTTCTTGTTCCTCATGGAACTTCGATGTTCATTACCCTGTTCATGATAGCCTATCCTGGAGGCCCTATGCTTTACTCAGCAGCGAAAATGATATGTAGCCTATACTGAGACGGTTGTGTGCAGTTTATGATTTTACATCCTGTCGTTTACAATCCTTTTTAATATTATCTGTACTCTTTGGATTTTCCCAAATTTTGTTTTTCTCATCTCCTTGAGCGTGTCATATATCTCGTCATTTTTAATCTTGTTGATTTGATAGCTTATTATATATTACTGTATGTGGTTAAGAGTATGTCTACAAACTATATAGTTTCTCGTTATGCTGTAGAAGAGTAACGTGATTCACGTTGGTTGTAAAACTAGAAACTTTTTATTTATTTAACGACGCTTTTTCAGTCGGTCAGACTGCTTAGTGTCGAATGAAAGGATAATGGGTAATAATGAATGAAGGAAGCTGTCTTGGCATGATTTAAGGTACTCTCCCGGAATGTGCCTGGAGATACTGAGGAAAACCACGAAAAATCAGCCAGAATAGCCGGCCTCTGGCCTGAATTGAACCTGGGACCCCCGAGTACGAAGTAGGAGTGCTGCCACTCGACGATAAAGTTTGATACTACAGACATAAAGATAGGGGTTTCCTTATCAGCGTAATTTTCGTTCAAATCTTGGGCGAATTGACGCTTACAAGCATAGGAATTTTAGTCTTTGAGTAGGCCTGCCCCAGTGTCGTCTCTTCATATTGTTCTACCAAAGCAAATGCTCTTGTTTGTTTGTAAATGATAAGAATATCTAGGGCATGTTGGGGGCCCGTTAACTTTTAAATTAGTTCGATGTACTGATTTTTATTCTCACTAGTTTTCAGGACAATGAATGTAGCAGGACTAGAAAATTAGCAATCATGTTGGCTCTAAGAAATGCAGACAGAATTTTGTTTTTGTGAATATAATAGTAAGAGGTTATTTAAAGATAAGGCTTCGATGGGAAATTAATACTTAAAATAAACACTATGGAAAGAGTGTATGATAATATTTACAATTGGTGGACTGTTATCATATTCATATTAACGAACTCTTCGTTTCTGTAACAGAATTTTTCTTCACCAATTAAGTAATTGTTTGCTGAGGGAAGACTGCTTCATAAAGTTAGTCATTTCTGTCTAGGCATTTGTAGTGTCTGAGGTTTTTTCAAGCGTGTAAAATATTTGCTAGCACAACAAGGCAGGAGGCTATATAAACATTATACTGAAAGACTTTTTGTATTTTCAAGTCTCGGAACGTTCAGTAAATACGACATTTACGTGTTTAAATACGAAGATTATCTCAACATTCATTTGATAATTATAGGCCTGTATTTGCAACGGTCTCTGCTATGTACCTGGTTATGAATCAAGTCGCACGTCACACTCGGTTACGTCGCTAAAATCAAGAAGAAATTTCATAAATAAGGCGTGGATTGTGTGTAGTTAGTTATCTTCAGTTATTTATGTTGCCATGTTTAAAAACAACTGAGCAGAGATAAGTCATAAAAAGGCTTCTCTCTCTCTCTCTCTGTGTACGCAGCTGATGGTCTGCGATACGTCAGCACGGCAGCCCGGAACATGACAGTTCAGATCCGATCGTGTCTTGCACAATTGCACTAACGCACTAATTACTCAATCTGACATTTTAGTTGATCCCGTTCAACGTAAAAAATTACACTGAATCACGCAAGGCCATTGCGACGTAAAACTGTTTGTCTAAGTAAATGACCGCGGCTAATTGAAAGTCCATTTGTTGCACCATGTTAATATGCTGTTCACTCCTGCAGTAGAATTGCAAATAGCGATGAACTGGAACTTTGGTGCAGAGTCCACTACGTATGCGACCACTAGAATTAGAAAGTAAATACATATATAGGGATGCTGTGCACTGGATCAATGAAAGCGACATTTTAGGGGGGAGGGGTTGTCTTTATTACACCGCGTTCCCTTCAACTCTATTAAACCTTTTCCAACGATAATAAGTGTGACCAGTGGGATGTTGACATAAAAGAATACTTCGTCTGTGTTTGGTATTTGGCGAACTTCCACACTTTTTGCGATGTGTGTAGCAGTCAATTTCTGAACGAATCTCTTGTACTATGCGTTGCTATCTGTATTCTGTGAGCGTTTTATAGTTGTTTACATTGTGAGTGAGGTGAAGTATCTACGGAGGTAAACGATACATTCAAAATCTATCGTCTTCGTGATGTTTCAAAAATAATTTTTTTTGTCAGATTTACGAAGTCCACAAAAATACACTATAAAATTTATTCTTGCAGTCAATAAAATCTTCTCGGGGCAATCAGCCGCGTTAACTGGTTAACGTAGTAAACCGACGTTTCGGGAACAAATTCTGTCCCCATCCTCAGGGTCCAAGGATCCAGTCACATCAGAACCCTGAGGATAAGGACAGAGTTTGCTCCAGAAACGTCGGTTTACTACGTTAACCAGTTAAAGCGGCTGATTTCCCGAGAAGATTTTATTGATTGTACTCGCCACCAAAGTTTCAAATCTTATATAATCTTGCGGTGTTTGTAATGTATGTGCAGTGTAAAATATCTGAGTATATTTGTTGATAACCGGTTTACTATAGCAACGCCATTCTTGATTGGTTAACATCAGATTGAGCTGTAATACTTCCTGTAACCTTCGTCAAAACATTAATTGATATTGCTTAATTAATATGCACATTTTGATTTTATTCCTTTATCAAGCTTTTATACAAATTAATTAATTAATATAAATTCATTAAATTCGATAATTATTTATCAGGATTTACGTATTTCAATATTCTAAATTGTTCACATTGCTATGATCCATTTGTGAGGTTACTGATACCGCATTTAGTAACGGAAGTGGTTTATCTGCTTCCAGCTACGTGAGAAAGAAATGAATATCTGGATTTACTTGTTTTGCTGTTAAAATTTGGGACTTGATGCTTTTAGTGAAATTTGTATTTTATCGTTTTATTTACCACTTAGTGAGTCTTTGGTTGGAAAAAGCGTGAGACGAAGTGCACCACACATGAAACGAATGGACATGGGCGTTGTTTGTCACCAAACCCTGGGCCCAGAGCCAATAACAGTTCATGTTACATATTTCTTGGTTATAACTTGTAATATTTTTAACCAGTCAGGGGTGTGAGATTTACTTGAAATGTATCCTGTTTATAAGATGTGAGATTGGCATAGGACATTTACAGAATTTCTGAAACTCTTTGCGTTGTTTCATTCTTCGAAGTAGTCGCAGTGACAACGCTGCTCCATACCGCTTTATTTATTTAAAAAAATATTATAAAATTATAATCTGAAAGAAATTAAATGTTAGAAGAGAAGGGAAAGAAGGAAATGTGAGGATAACATCAAGATAAATATTAAGCTGATGATAGAGGGAGTACGTCCCTCTGAAACGTCAGTCAACGTCTACGAGACCACACGACACGACATCACAGAAGGCTGCCATCTTAATGGTCACCAGTGTGAGAACCTCAAATTTCACTCGCTGATTTGTGATATAAAGTAATTTGTGTGATTTCGGTTGTAGTTTCAAAGCTTAAACATAATATATAAGAGACCAACAAATAGTTCAACGTTTTTCGTAAAGTATCTGAGTACAGTTTTCACATAAAATATTTCTCTGCTACAGGTTAAACCACCTTAGAGTGACAATTTCTTGACTGTTACAGGATTAGAGTGGAGACGCTTGTTTCAACTGAATTCTGTCTCTAGGAGCGTTTTGATGCAGTAAAGTGATTGTGACATCAGCGTTTTGGGGCTAACATAACAGACGTTTTTGTATGACAGTGTTCTGTAAACTGCGTGGTATGTCTCATTTTCATCTCCTGGAAGCTTATTGTGGAAATGAGAGCCACACACAGTAAGAGCTTGGTATCTCCACGCTGTAGCAGTGCGACATGTGTACTTCTAATGCTAAGCCCCCAACATCTTACAGTCGCGACGTTGTGTAAATGGTCTGAATACGAATCTTAACTTTAATGTGCGCCCATAAAAAAAAAGAAAAAAAAGATGCTTCTAACAGTTTTCCGCAATGTTTCGTCTAAAATGGTTATAAAATTTACTGTAGAAACTAGCAACGATCTGATATTGTCTTGTTGACAATTCAATTCTGTTTGACTTCTAACTTGTTTATAAGCGGGAAATGTTAACAATATTTCACGTATTCCAAATAATTACTCTTTTATAAGTTGACCGTCTCTCGGCTAAAACATTTCTGCGTTTTATGGAAAGTGAAATTTCATTATCATCTTAACAAGAGACCATCGTTGGTTTCTAACCTGAACGAAATAAATCCAGTCCACACCCTCCCCAAATTTATTTAAGATATAATGAATAATACAATAATATTATAATAATAGTATCTTGGAACATATGGCATTGGCTATAATACCTACAAAAATACGAACACTTAAGACTTAATTATATCCAGAGACTTATCGAATGTGATTTATCTGCAGTTCTACCTTTGAGCATGAAAACGCGATTGTAGGAACAAAGATACGTCCGAGTAGCGTATTTTAGAAAAGCAGATAAATGTTTACTGTATGAAGTAGTTAGCTGCTACAGTAATTCAGAAACAGCATTGAGTTTACCTGATCATGAAGAGTGGGGAAGTGTCCTAACTGTTCCACCCCTTCAGAAGTTCATTTGTCATCGACCTCAGGCCCGGGAAGCTGTTCAAGCATTTGCTAATTGTTCGGCGTACGTAATGCGTGGCCCGTCCTAATGTTCTCTATTCAAATTAAAGAAGACAGCGACTCATCAGTAAGGAATAAGGACACTACATTCAGTTCCTTTGTAGTCTTACTGTTTAACGTGTCAGTAGTTTATTTTGGTTTCTTGTAGAAAATTGTATGAGGCTTCTGTGTCGTGTATGTGTGCGTGTCCTCTTTAGACGTTGTCAACTGATTTTATCGAAATTTGGTATGACTGTTACTGTATTAGGGCTCATTCACACTGTTTTCAATTTTTTAATATTGGTAATATTAACATGACGGATGTACGAACGTGTGAGGTGGGAACGGTGGTTGAAATTAGGTCTTGAAGTGATACGTGGTAATACGAAACATTAGCTTTCATTATATACTGGTGCTGATGGACAGTTTAAGCCAGGAATGTGAATTTGGTATAAAGACTGATTATGTATATCCATGTCTGTGTTTATATAATTTAAAAAAGAACAATACTAAATTAATCAGTAAGGGCAAAATTCATGTTGTTTCCTCACGCTGTATTCGAATATTCATTCACTTTTGATGTGAATATGTGGCGAGAAAACTTGTAATTTTGTGTCATTATAGAGTTTTGCAATGACTGACCATGAGTGCTGAGTATAGAGGATAACGAGTGTCGTTTAAATAATCACCAAAACACATGTTACAATAAATAATGCATATGCGTATTCAAGCCTTTTGTGCTGGAGTAATTTCACAAGATTTCTATCATATTAAACAACAATATAAATATAATGCAAAACCAAACAAGAGATTATTACATTATTAGCTGAACATTGCCCCCCAACGAAATGCAAACAAGAAAATCATCTGTAAAATTAGAACTTTACGTTCTCTTGTTGCAACGTATACTAATATTACAGATGTGGTGATTTTGTCTGGCGATGTATGACTCCGCAAGCCCTCATTTTTTCTGAAGATGGCTGTCTTCTGGGTTGATGCGCCGTGTAGTCTGGTAGAAGTTTACCGACGTTTCAGAGGTCCCTGCTGCCCCCATCGTCAGGGCTATCAGACAGCAAGAACCTCTGAAACGTTGAAAATAGATAAAAGGTTGGAGGGATAATATTAAAATGTATGTTACAAAGAAATTTGTGATGATGTGAAATGAATTAATGTTGCTTACAGTAGGATGAGGTCACTGAATTTTCTGTGCTGTATGGAATCTTCAATGTTCAAATAAGGCTGGGAAATTATTGACTGTCGCCTTCTGAAGATGGACTATGTTCCATGGGGTTTAGCCTGTTTGTTAAAGTAAAACCACAGCTAGTTATGCTGGTAGGAAGTTACTTGCTAAGAAACATGTCGAAGTGTAACGACAGATGACGGTGGTGAATAATGAATTCTGTAGTTTCAGAATGCTTCCCGCGTGTTTGTGAACAAACCCGCACGTCGTCCGATAATCGATTCACGAAGTTATTGGCCCAGAAGCCCAGTTCCGTCTTCCTCTTAATCCACAGAGACGAACGAATAAACGCCTTGAATAAGATAAGAGAAAATAGAAACTGGAGAAGAGATACAAACTAGATGAAGTTTGAAATGAAATGGAGGAGACCGTGCATGCTGCATGGAATTGCTTTATTTATCTTCCTTCATGCAGAATAAGGCAAAATTATTTCCCTCATCTCATCTACACGACTACGAGGATGATGCTGTTGAATGCACGCCCTCCCTGATGGAGCATACAGGTCGGAATGTTACGGCAATTCACATGAGGGAAGGGGACTGACGTACATTGAACAGAAACCATAAAAACTTGCATCTATGCGACTGACAGCTGTTACAGAGGAGGCAATATTCCTAAAACGTGGAGCAAGTCTCAAAAAAGAAGCTAATACTTTTTCTTGTGTTTTGAACGTGTATAAAATATTCATTAGACTGAAAAGTTTTCGTACGAAAACTGCAGAAATCGTACTCATTTCTTTCACAAAGTGACAATAAGATCGAAAGTCACAGTCGATTTGTTATCACTCCTGGATCGCATTTGAGGGATTTCGGGTTTAATTCTCGATGGTATTTACAGTGTGCGATAGTACATGGATAGTGGTTACAGTTTGGTCATGACTGCTTCCTTCATTTGTTTTATTCGTTATTTAATTGAGGTTAAAGTAGTTTTTGTAACTTCCGTGCAGAGTTTTCAAATCTCCCGTTCATATTTCAGCCAGCAGCAGTTGTTTAATGTTCCGTAAAACTATATTGGACTTCGTCCAAATCTTTGCGTGTAACATTTAATATTGTCAGAATTATTCCAAAGCGGAATGCTTAAAATATTGGCAAACACTTTGAATTTGTTATAGATGTTCGTATCTGTACCCGCAGGCTTAAAGCGCCATGTTTTACGCCGTATATTAGAATTCTGAGTCACAGACTGTTAAGAGATTTGGGTTTTTTTACGACAACAAGACATGTTTATGCCTTTATAAGGAATAGATAGATAGATGTAATCAGTAATGAGTACAATTAAATTTTCACAGTTTTGTGTTTGGGTTTATAATAATTTATCTGTGATAGTCATTACACTAAAATATTTCGTGTTTTTACCATGTTATTTTTATAGGAAAATGTTCTAATAAAAGATAATATGACTTTCATAATTACATTGCCATACAAATTGAATGAAGTTTTTTTGGTTCGATCTCTGAAGTTCGCGTAACTGCCGAATTGGAAGATTTGATGTTTATGAGATGTAACAGCAGTGAGAAGGTGGAGTAGAACTCACTGTCATAGAGTCTATAAGAATTTTCTGTAATATTTCTAATATTGATGTCTGTACTTCAGTCAGGGAAGAAAAGGGGACACGAGTTCATTTAAGTTCGGAATCCTTTTATTTGGAAGTCTTAAAAAAATGTATCGCACGTGTTCTCTCACTTTTCCGCGAACACTTGTGTTCCAGTTCCCAAGAGCTACTCAGTAATAATGTGTGTTTATGCAACGCAAAGGAAAGGAACAGGTGATGATAATCCACACACAGGATTAATGTTTGAGCGCAGTGTAGAGTAGAGGGAGAAAAATAACATTTAACTAAGCGAGAAAGAATATGTACAAGAATTTTAGCATCTATGTGAATTGAAGAGTTGGTTGTAATAGAAGGACGGGTGGAAGGGTTTGAATTAAAATCGGTCATGGCTTATTTCAAAGTTTTATCCTGGTATCAGTCATAAAGAATTTACGCAGACTACAAAAACACTCTGTCAGGATATTCCGAATTTCGACCGATGTTCAAAACAGCGTCTACTGAATAGAAAGCTAGATCCGTAGTTACACACTTCAAGTTCGGTGATAGGAATGTTTGCGTTGCAGTCTACTGTATATGATGCTCTGTGAGACGTTTCAGCTGGAATGTGAATCACTGAAAGGTTTAGCTTTTAAGGAAATTAAATTGTATTACAGTGTTACAACCACCGCTGCTAGGGAAGTTTAATTTTGATGAAAGTAAAGCTTTTAACAGTTTAATACTTAAGAGCAGAAATTACGGCCTCCAGATGTGGAGAAATATAATCAGCTGTTATTAAATGTAAGATAATATGGGAGTTATGTGTGGGTTTAACTGCGAGAAAAGTTTCGATGCGTAACATAAGCTAAAGGTTGTTGGTTCTCGGGAAGTGGCCAATTTAGGGCCGTTACTTTAGAGGATGATAATTTTAAAATTGACGTCAGTGAAACAGGTTATATTCTGTAGATTTTTATACAGTTGAAGTTCTTCAGCATCGTAATCAGATAGTGTTTAACGATGACTGTGCTGAATTTTCAGATTCTCTTATCACAATGTTAGTTACTTAATACGAGGCTCGTCCACAAAGTAAGTTTCCCTGGGGCAGTTTACAGAAACAAAATACAATTTCATGGAAATATTTATTGCAACAGATACAGCAAGTGTCCAGCTATTTTTCAACATATTCACCACCGGAATTGAGACATTTGTCATACCGTGGGACCAACTTTTGAATACCTGTGTCGTAGAAGTCTGCCGCCTGGGATTGGAACCACTGTGTGACAACCATCTCCGCCTCTCTGTCATTCTCAAAACGCTGACGCTGACCGGACAGGAATTTCATGAGGTGTAGGAAAAGATGGAAATCACTGGGAGCGAGGTCCGGGCTGTAGGATGAATGATTAAACACCTCCCAGCTGAACTACTGCAGGAGACTTGCTGTCCGTCGAGCAGTGTGCGGCCTAGCGTTATCACTGACCGCACTTCACAGTCGGCGGGAGCTGGAATAAGAACCTCCATCTTCAACAGCTGCAACGATGCTACTGTGAGAACGCGGGAAGTACCATTAGTGCATGCGCCATGCTACGTCATTGCTCTATCACGTACGAACAGTCGCTTCGCGCAATATAAGGTTTGCTAGCTGTGGGACGAGTGGGAAACTTACTTTGTGGACGCACCTCGTACACACATCAAGAAGTAATAATGTTTGGTGGCGTTTCTGAGGAAATTGAAAAAAAAAACGTTTTCGTCGAATTGTTCGCCTCAAGATTTTGCGGATTTCTCATGCGTGACTCCCCCCCCCCCCTCATCCCCCGCGGAAAATGGGTAACCTTGATCTGCAATGTTGCCAAGAACCTATAACTATGGTGGTTGTGTTATGTAAGTGTTGCTTGTAGAGGTATTCAAATGTGGGTGAATAACTTAAATTGAAAGAGGTGGAAGGAGGCTGGAAACGAATGACTTGGAAAAGATGACGAAGAAGGAACTACGATATAAGTAAGAGACGCAGCAAGTAGATAAAGTGGCTGCTGTAATTAAATAGGGTTTTAGAATCGATACGGAGCGTTGGCGGATTAACAACAGACGGATTATCAGGAATACGCTACGTTGCTGTAGACTAGAGCGAAGTTTCGTACAGAGACGCACTGAGGACAAACGGGTGTTGCTAAAGAAGTGTTCCGCAGAATCAGAACCAACAAGAAACCAGTTTCGTAAGAAGGCAAGAACGTATTTCTATCGATGCGCGTATCAGATCCGTGGCAAAGCTTAAGAATTAAAGCCAGAACCTTCCTCTTTATGACTGGAGTCTGTTGACTTTGAAGACTTTCATTGTATCTTAGTCTCCAAGGAAGTAAGCGGACTCAGACTATTTCAGGCTGTTAATACAGGGTTTCTTGAAGGAACAGAGGAAAATCGCTTGACCCCTTGATCAAGAAAGCCAGACCTGAACCGAAAATCAATCTCAAGGTTATCTTAAAACGGACCAGGATGAGTAATGAATATATATTAAGAGTAATGCCTCCCGAATTTGGTTTAGAAGAACTGAAAAAAAGCCACGAAAACGTGTCTTTACGGCCGAGATTTAAAACCAAGACCTCTCGGACACGAAGCAACTGCGAAGTTAGTATTAAGTTTTATAACATATTTAAGTGTCTATAATACTAATAATTGAAATTAAATTCGAGTAGGTTTAGAGACAGTTTACTTACGGCTTTCAAATAGGATATCCTCATACAAACTTCGTTCCTTTTAACCGTACTCCAATATCTGGAAGCAGTTCCAGCTTGTAACACTTCAGTAACACTTGGCACTGTATGATGAAGACATTCTGGGTACAGGTAAACATATACCCCTGCAGAAGAGAGAGTACGCCTGAATATTGATAAGCCAGCAGTAATTAGCACGTCCTTGTTATGAACAGGGACCCCACAATTCTCAGTTTCCCTAATACCGCAGGCATTAGATTGAATCTTCTATTTCTTGTTTGTAGGATAGTTTAGAATGCCGTGTTATTTATAGAAGTTATTTGGCATCAGTTGAAGTTTTAATAACTACTTTCAAGCTGCATCAGTTGAAATTTAAAAGTTAGAAAGTACACGTAATGTACTCTGACCTGACTTTAGGAAGTGTTATATCTTCCACATCAGATTCATTGCCACGATTCAATCGAATGCACTTGAATGGGATTCAATTCGATTTATGTTTGGTCAATTGTAGGCCTCCATACAAACTTCAGATTACTATATCAAATCTAAAACTTCTTGACGATGGTGAAGAGTCAATTGAATAAAAATTTTCTTGGATATTATCCATCGTCTAGTAAATATAAAACATAAAACGACCGGACCGGAGATAGGGATTAGCTCTATCTAGTGGGCCCAACTATGTAGGAATCTGAAGACGGAGATAGATTCCCATCTCCGAAACGTCGTTTTACGTTTTATATTTACTAGACGATGGATAATATCCAAGAAAATTTTTATTCAATTCAGATTACTAGCTGGATATTTCTCCTTTGTTTTCTTAATTGTTTTAAGCATGCTTTAGAACTGAACTTTAAATTCTAAGACATCAAACATAATATAGTAATAAGTATCCATACTGTTTTATGAGAGGCAGTAAACAAAGATTGAAAAGGTTTAAGTAAAATCACTCAACAAAGAACCGAAAGTATTAACGCGGAAACGACAAGGAAATTATAAAAATAATATACCTAAGTATAATAGTAATCGGTATTTGGTATTGTTGTTCTATGCCGTGCTGCCCATAGTTAAAAGGTGCAAGAGATATTTCTGTAGAAATTAGAAAGAGTAAACATCACCACTGCTGAAATATGCGCAGAAATAACTTAAAAGACTACTGAAAAATAATTCGGAAGTCTAATGGAAAATGAGTCTTGAAAAGGTGTTTCGTTTACGCACAGTATTTGTCTTTTGTCATGTTTCAACCGCACTGTAGTTATAAAGTAATCATTTTAGTAGTCTATGACTAGGTCTCCCAAGTGGTTCATTTCCTTTAGGTTTCCAGACTAAAATGTTGCTTGTATTTCTTGTGTTTGCTGTGAGTGCTGCATGCCTCTCATATGTCACTCCCAGCCCGACTTGATTTGATGACATAATGTTTGATAAAGGTAAATGTTGAGATTATCGTAATGCAATTTCTCCGCCGCCGGGGAGGGGGGGGCTATTATCTGTATCTTAGGCTCAGTTATTCTTCTCAGAGCTCTTTTCTCAAACAGTCTTAAAATATGTTGTCTCCTTAGAGCGAACTGATTAAGGACGACCCTGCACCGCAGAGTCAGTTGGGAAAAATGGGCATTTAGGCTGCTTCAGGCTATGTTAGGGCACATATAAACTTCGGTAGTCTGTATTTCGTCTGATACTGAGTACAATATTTCACAAAACGTTTGAAATTGTTAAGAAAGCACAGATTAATATGTCGACGTGTATTGCAATTAAAGACTGAATATATTAATGGCTACGTACACAAACAGGTCCCTTAGGGACCAGTACATCCTCACTTTAAACTTTCCTCCGTGCTGGTGTACTAATTAACTATAGGGTGTGTGTTCTGACATTACAACTATTTTTAATACGAGCTCTGTTTTTAGTCGGAATCCTGTCCATTAATTGAGCCAGACTAGTCAAACATAAAATCCCAATTAGAACTAGTGGTGATATAAATGTTTCTCTATCCATTTTATATGAGTTCAGTTTGTTACGTGCTTCAGCACTAATGAGTATTTGATAGCGATAATTCGTGATTATAAAACCAGCATCAGCCTTCTGATTAGGGAAATGTGATCGACAGTAAGAGAACGAGAAAGTTCCTATCATTGTGGCTGCAGTGGAAACGTCTCTCAAGACAGTATTATTCATTAAAAATTGAAACATATGAGCATTGCATTTGCAAGACGATGCAGAATTTTATTTAGTTTCATCAATAACAAACCAGCGTGGTTTCGTTATGTCTTTCATCAGTACGAAGAATAGTTGCATTAATGTCCTCCTCCAACATTCAAAAAATGACAATGAAATAAAAATGAAGAAGCAAATATAGAATGAATAAAATGACGAAAGAGTATCCAGTGAAATTACGACTGAAGATGGGTTTTTTACGAGACACGATGGGACAGTAGAGATCTGCGTTTCAACCGCTGAACTCAATTTGTTGGTGAAAGGAGAAACGAAAAGCAGCAACAAGTATCTCTGTAGCCTCTATTACACTGCATAATGAAGGCAAATATTTGCCAAACTTAACGCCAGGCACTGCAACAGTGGCCTATGTAACAAAACCTCATGAGCGCACAGCACACAGCGCATTATGACTGCTGCTTTGGGTCAACAGTTTGCATGTATAATGTTCTTCTCATCTGTATAAGCGACCCTTAATGCAAAATTAATCAGCCTGAAAAACATTAATGAATTGCATGAGACTATTAGCATTTGTGTAGAACAAAAATTGGGCATTTATATAGAACAGGTGAGAAATGGAAGAACTGGCTTGGACCTAACACTGATACCACCACAGTTTCAGACCAACTTCACATGTTGGGCTGATTAGAAGACGGAATATTTCCTTTCTTATTATGTACTTTTGCATGTTATGGTTGCATGCCTGTCTGTCTGACCGCATGTTTTAATTCTAGAAACGCTTGATGGATTTTAATAAAATTCTTATATGAACGTTATGATAATTTAGGTCACAAAATCGTACTTTATAATTTACTAAATGAGCGGTAGTAGCAATATTGCGGGTGCACAAAATTGAAACGTGGAAGCGACACAACCTCCCATTTGCATGGAGATATCGGTGTAAATATGGGATAATATGCCCAGTGTAGGAATTGAAATAATTCTGGGGAAAGATCTTCGAAAATCTACTTTATACAGTTTTTATTTGATCAGTTAGTCATAAGAACAGCAGAAAACACTATCATAAAGGAGAAAAATTAGGTTGTGAAAAAAACCAATGTGAAATTCATGTGATTACAGTCACCTGCTTCACAGATTTGGACTGAAACATTTGCATTGTGTTTTGCTGTGCTCTGATATAAATTGTGTGTGTCTTGACTTCAGATACGCCGTCACACTGTAAATCGTATAATACATGAACTTTTCGTCACAAAAGGAAAGGTTCGAAATTGTTAATTTTAGAAGGTGCATTGTAGAAAAATAATTTTTTAACCTGCAAGTACTGGATGTTAGCATTCCTGAAAGTTCGCACGACGTTACCGTCCAGAAGACTAAAATGGATAGATCATCGACTGCTAACTCGAATTTGTTACAGGAAAAAAAATCATGGCTCTATGTGTAGATAAATCATTATAGCATAAAATGTTAAGTGTCGTTAAACTGTGTAGGATTTAAGGTTTTCACGACGGTGAGTCTGAAGATTATTGTCTTCTGTGTTGTTGCGCCATGATGATGGGGGCAGCAAGGACCTCTGAAACGTCGGTAAACATCTACCAGACTAAACGGCGCAAAAATCCAGAGGAACTCTGCTATATTGAAGAACACGTTTGATACTTATCACGGATCTCACATTTTTTTCGCTAAAGCATGTAGTAAGTCTTATTAGACAAGAGGTAAGTTTAATTGTAACGATCAGAGTCTTCAATAAATATTATTTCAGTTTCATAGCGTATACTTATGTATTACTGGAGTAATTAATTATTTCTCGAATACTATGGAAACTGGAGGCGAGGGTATAGAAAAGTGTTTTTAAAAATATAAACCATCGGACGTTTTCTAGCCAACGGTTTTCAAAACTCCCTGGTGTGGGGAAGAATGCAAATATGACATGAAGGGCCCAGTTGTGTGCCTTATTTAATCATCTAATTTCTCTTGTGAAGGCATTCTTGGTAGTTACGTTTGACTTTCTCTGCTGTGTTCGGATTAGCGAGAAAGTTATTGGAGGAAAAGTAACGTAAAACGCTCAGGCAGTTTATCGCTGCTCTGTTATTGGTTTTACAACTTCACATTAAATACTTTATGGTGACTGGATAATTACTTATTCGTAAGCAAGGCCGCTTGATGAGAATTGCATTGCCGTATAATGAACTGGTTGTTATTTGCAGTAATTGGTCTCTTCATCTTATAATTTATTAAAGAATGCGTGTTTAGGCTGTTAAAATTGCAGTAGCTCAGGTTAAAATGACTTTCAGGTTTAATCTCTCCTTCCTTACTTCTGAGTGAAAAGATGACGCGTGCAATGCAAAGTTCTTCGACCCTAATTTCTTCGCCTTAATGCAGTGCAGAGCGTTTGTACAAACGAGTCTTTGGCGACCGAATCATTTGTTCGTTGTGTGTCCATGATTGTATTTCTTTCTTTTACGGTCTGTTCATTTTTCTTACGTTTTAAGGATAGTGTACAACAGAGAATATAAAAGACGTAGGGAGTGAGTTTTAAGGTTTGTTATTGGTTTTATTGTGAATCATAAAATTCGAGTGTCACTTTGAAATTCAATGCAGCTTCCATTAAGCAGTAACCGAGTCTCAGCTGGTATTCAGTGACAGTTGAACAATACATTTCTCTCTTTCGTTCGAAACGTTGTGCTGGGTCAAATAATTTTATATTTGTCATACAGAGAGACGTTCCTGCCTTCTTCGGCCATACATTCAAATTAGTCCTGGAAATATTTTTTTACACTTCCAGATTTCTGTGGGTTTCAGAATTTAACTGCTGCAAGCTACAGAGTGATGGTATTTACATACAGTGGAGGGAAATTTGGCTTTAAGCAGTGTAAAGAAACGTCGGAATCGAGTATTGCTTTGTTTACAGGGCCGTCTGTATGTTTATAGGATCTATATTCGAATTGTACTGCTGGGACCAGATATCTTGGTGGTTTTCTGAAGTTATTTTTTGTAAAAATCATTGTTCCGTGCGTTCGAAGAAGCTATGACAGACTTTACTTACATCTTTCTCAGTTCGTTCTTTTTGACTGTCCTGTCATTTTTCAGAAGAATAATCGATGAATGTGAGAAGATATAAGCAAATGAAAGAAAACTGATATTCTGAAATAAATGGACACTTCGTGGGATTAAGTGTAAGTCGCTAGACGTCGTTGAAATTATCAAGTATAAGGTATCAAAATTTTAAATGTGCTAAGGATTTGTTTTATGACTGTGCAGAACATTTTTGGTTGTAGCCTAAGATTGAAATTCTTAAATTGTTGTATAATGCAGAATACAACTGTGGTAACATGTCTAAATCGTATTGATGCGGTATCAGGTATCAGCTAATCTGTGTGATATTTGTAAGACATTTTTGTTAAGAAATTACGATCTTCTTCACTGAATGGTGCCTAATATACGTATAAAGTTGTTACTCCATAGGAAAGTACGCCAGCTTTCCTCGCTACTCTATATCTGTCCTTTTGGTCTTAATGAGGTGACTATCTATGCATACTTTTTAGACAGTTTTTCAAATTTCAGCTTGTCTGTCGACAGCGGTACAGATCAAACCCATTCCGTTTCTTGAATCAAACTTTATGTTTCGCACAGACTAAAATAATTGGCATTAAACGATATTGGAAAAAAATGTTTCTGCCTTGTATTTTACTCGTACCTGTTGTTTTATTGCCGGTATTCGCAGTAGAAAAACAAAATAACAGCAAAATGCGTCCTGCACAGAAATGTGTTTTTTTTAAAAATTATTCAGTTATCAGCTGGCCTCGGATATTTTCAGATGAAACTTGTAATCACTTATTGTAGCATAAATCTCAGTTGGTATCACAGTTGTCTCCCATATTTATAATTTCTACAGAATCGGACTATTTCAAAGTTTTAATGTACGTAGTTAATCAAATTTTACAAAGATGGCTGTCGTCTGGGTTGCAGCGCCGTGTAGTCTGGTAGAAGTTTACCGAAGTTTCAGAGGTACTTTCTGACTCCATCATCATCATCTGCCTGATGATAAAGGCAGCAAGGAAACTGATCATTTGTGAGACTAGGCTGGAAGGAAAAATAATATTATAACAAAATTTTATAGACACTAAATGTAAGATTAAATAGTTAAAATGTAGATTATAATTTACAGAAAGTTTATCGATATGGGTTTTTTTTGTTTTTCAACCACATGTCTGATTAATTTGTTATGGCTGGATGTAAAGTTATTAACTATGTATATATAATATGTGGACTTCAATATATTTACCAATAATTTTTTGGTTTGGTTACATGATGACAATGTGTCAGCTGTATATTCTAACCTATATATGGCGAGGATGAGGAAGGTAGTAGCCAATTTTATCGTGACGTTTCCCCGGAGAAACTGACGGACACAAATCTACAACTCTGTGAGGGTATCTGGTGCCGTAAAAGGGGTCTGAACCGTGGCCTACTCAGATATAATACAGGAGTTTGTTTGCATTCGTTACCATAATCTTTTTGCGGTGATGAACATTCTTGTTTCCGTAGAAGAAAACCCCGAAATATCAAGCTTGACAAATCGCCCATTCTTCAGATCTTTTCGTTGTTTTCCATCAGCTCTGTAAATTACCTGGCTTTAGAGAGCTGGAGTTTCCCTCTTCCCTGCTGCGAAATTAAACCCATCCGTTATGGTACCCCACTGCTGTCTTCAGACTGAATGCATTATTTCAGGGCGCCCACTGGCACCAGATCTATGCCATTTTCCCATTACCAGAAAGATATAAGATATGAAGTACCGTAGATTTGCATTCGTTTATCAAATTCAACCAGATATCGCGGCCCGGTGGATGACATCCATTCTTTACACTGCGGAGGTCCCGTATTCGAATTTTAGCTTAGAGATTGGCTATAACTGACTGAGATTTTCCTTAGGCATTCTACGCGAAGACTGGGTTATGCAAGATATGAGATATTCACGATAATAGTAAACTATTTTGGTGCATATTAGCTGTCAGACTCGATTGGTTAATGAACCACAAGCCTTTATCAGTGTTTCAAGTAGGGTTTGTAAGAGGTGTAACAACCTCAGATAATATTCTCGTAATGAATTTGGCAAAATAATGCAGGACATGAACTATATATTGGTGTTTTGTGAGTTATGAAGAGCTTTTGACCCCTTTGGTGGGAAGATTTGTGGTTAAAATGATAAGATAAATAATATGCCGAAATAAAATTATGGTGAATTGTTACAATAAAATAAGCAGTGGTATTAAATATTGTGTGGTGTTTGGAGGGGGTGGATGTTGTGTCAGACTTTGCCGAAGAATGAAGAGATAAAAGAACGAAATGTAATTTACGCCGTTACTTTTTAATATTTATAAAGATGAAAATGGATGCTTTTAGTAATAAAAAAACCTACATGCAAAAGTAATACACAGACGGAAATTTCAGGATTTATATTTATAAATGATATGGTTGTGCCATTTTTCGTATTTAATGGTTTACAGAATGCAATAAAAAGAGTTGTATCATTGAAATTTGAATTTAAAGTGTAACATAAATGATAGATGGTATTTTTGAAAGGAGGATGGCTAAAAAAAATAAGAGACGCGCTATGCATCATAAAATAATAGAAAACTGGCTGGCGAAGTAAATTGCTTAGAAGTAAAATTAAGAAATACTGAATAATTGAATATAAAATGTAATGATGAAGAAGGTAACTAAGGGAGGAGTCTTGTACAAGAGATAAGTCCCTTGGTAGGTTATGACATTCCTGCATACGAAATGAATTGCTGGAAATGTTAAGCAGTCCCTTAAAATTGTAACGTGAGATATTCTTGCGCCAATGGAAATTTTGTCTTGGCGGAAGCCTTGAATTTTAATACTAAAGTCTATTGCCGCTGGTGAGAGTGTGTCCCATCAGGAAAATTGTCCTTTGCGTTTAAGCCCTCCACCGAAGTGTTGGGGCAAAGACAGGTGAGAGATGGGAGAACCAGAGTGCTGGTATGTAGAACACGACAGCAAAAAGGGGGAATGGGGGACTCCCCAAATCTTACCAGGATAAGAAGGTATTGAACTTGATTTATCTTGTCGATCCTAGTCTTCTGCGTTGTGACGTGTGTGGTCTGGTAGAAGTTTACGGACTGTTAGGAGGCACTTGCTGCCTCCATCATCAGAGTGATCATACAGGGCGGCTCAAGAACGTAGAAGACAACCATGTCTGTACTCGCCGCCTTGAGGACCTGAAATCTCGTTTAAATCTTTGACTTGAATTCCTTCGGGATAAATTTTAATGTCAGGATTTTGTGAATACTGTGGTAAATTTTCAAGAACTATGGAGTTGTTTTCTGTGGCTGAAACTAGCAGCTGCGTGTGAAACCTGCCCCATCAAAGTCGTTAATTAAGCACGAAGGAAGGAAGACTTGAACGACAGTGATACCGTACTGTAAAACAAATAATCTATGAGGCATCGTCTTTAGTGGAGACCTCATTTCATTGTGGCAGATGTAAATGAGGTAGGCTAAACGATTGATAATATCATACTTAACTCTCAAATTTCCGGCCAGGTCATATTCGACTCCAGCATTAAGGATTTTGAAATTCTGCATGGCCTATGTGTGATGAGATATATTTGTGATTTTCGTCATATGAAATAATATTTTTTTAGAAACCGGGATAAAAAAAAATTCAATTATATTTTGCTTTTGTCGAGTGAATTTTATTCCACATTTATAAATTTATACCCTGTCTCATTAAACCAAATTCTGTGATACAAATTGCTGTGTAAATCATTATTTTCACCTATTTAATACCACAGTGTAACGAA
This sequence comes from Zootermopsis nevadensis, assembly GCF_977971745.1. Classification (NCBI taxonomy): domain Eukaryota; kingdom Metazoa; phylum Arthropoda; class Insecta; order Blattodea; family Termopsidae; genus Zootermopsis; species Zootermopsis nevadensis. Next base: position 9,978,253 of record NW_028259138.1, on the reverse strand, counting down.
ATAAGTAATGCCTGGAAATATAAAGCAGAAAATCCGGTGTAATAAAATCCCAGAGTTCAGCCGTGGCGTGCACGTAGTTAAGATGTAGCTACAAATATGCAGGACGTGAAGTCCTAGTCGCATTATGCATACGTCGCGTACAGAGAATAATAATTTTTGTATTGTATACGCGCAGTAATTCGAATTAGGTACGCGCGCTGCAAAACTACGTGTAACTCCATTAATATTTATCAACTCTAGAGCCCAATTACGCAGATTGCTTTTAATAATTTATCATTTTGTATTCCGCAAGCATATTTTGTTATTAATGAGGGTTATCAATTACAAGGACGCTCACGGTTTTGGAATACATTATTATTCCATCCTGTATATTTGGAATTAGTTTACAAATATCGCAATATGGTTCATCAGTCAAAACAACTAAATACATTTATATCTTATTTTTATACAAGTTATCTTCTGACCTCCTTCGTCCTCCCATTGATTTCACACTGAGATACATTCCTGTGATATCACATCACCAAACGCAGAGCGTGATTAGCACTCCTGCTTCGAATTCAGGAGGTTTTTGGTTAAGACTTTAGCCCGTCACAGAATGTACTGTGAGTCTGACATGATTTTTCACAAACCCACCAGGTACATGCTGGGATAGTACCTAAAATTAGGTCACGACCACTTCCTTCCACATCTCTTCCAGTTTGTTTTTCATTAATCATCACGCTGCAGACGGTATACAAACTGAGCTTCTGATAGCGTCGTTAAATGACTTGCGATAAATACATTATTATTCGTGTGTATATATGAAAATAAAGTGTTTGGTATTTGAACATTTTGAATCTAGGTGGAAAGTGTGTTAGAATCTCAACTGAGTGCAGACGTTGATGATGAATGGAGGTTAACACACAGCTTATTCACCTAGGATTTCTGTACTTAAGTACTAAGTGGTAAGATCCGGTACCTCTGGAACAGTGGTTCACAAACGTTTTTAATTTTCGATGCACACAAGTGAAACACACGTGGTGCTATCTGCGAAACACAGTGATGGAATGTTAAACTAGGAACATTATTATATGAGAAAAATATTTCATTATATTATGATCTGTGTATCTAAAATAACAATAGCCATATAATTTTGAATTGAGGAAAGATAGTCATTGATCGTCTTCAGTGGCTTCAACGCATCAGTCCAACTCCTTGAGGGCACCATTTGGGGACTACTTAATAGTAACTAAGTAATTTTTGAATATTTCTGTCTTCTGGGTTGTTGCGATATGTAGTCTGGTCGATGTTAACCAACGTTTCAGAGGTCATACTGCCTCCATCATCAGGACGATGAATGTGCCAATTGGCAATATGACCTCTGAAACGTTGGTTAACATCGACCAGACTACACAGCGCAACAACCCAGAAGACAGAAATCTTCATACTCATCGATCTGATGATGGAGGCAGTATGACCTCCGAAACATTGGTTAACATCTACCAGATTAAACAGCGCAACAACCCAGAAGACAGAAATCTTTATACTCATCGCTCTGATGACGGAGACAGTATGAGCTCTGAAACGTTCGTTAACATCGACCAGACTACACAGCGCAACAACCCAGAAGACAGAAATCTTCATACTCATCGCCCTGATGACGGAGGCAGTGTGACCTCTGAAACGTTGGTTAACATCGACCAGACTACACAGCGCAACAACCCAGAAGACAGAAATCTTCATATTCATCGCCCTGATGATGGAGGCAGTATGACCTCTGAAACTTTGGTAAACATCTACCAGACTACACAGCGCAACAACCCAGAAGACAGAAATCTTCATATTCATCGCCCTGATGATGGAGGCAGTATGACCTCTGAAACTTTGGTAAACATCTACCAGACTACACAGCGCAACAACCCAGAAGACAGAAATCTTCATATTCATCGCCCTGATGACGGAGGCAGTATGACCTCCGAAACATTGGTTAACATCGACCAGACTATACAGCGCAACAACCCAGAAGACAGAAATCTTCATACTCATCGCCCTGATGACGGAGGCAGTATGACCTCCGAAACATTGGTTAACATCTACCAGACTACACAGCGCAACAACCCAGAAGACAGAAATCTTCATATTCATCGCCCTGATGATGGAGGCAGTATGACCTCTGAAACTTTGGTAAACATCTACCAGACTACACAGCGCAACAACCCAGAAGACAGAAATCTTCATATTCATCGCCCTGATGACGGAGGCAGTATGACCTCCGAAACATTGGTTAACATCGACCAGACTATACAGCGCAACAACCCAGAAGACAGAAATCTTCATACTCATCGCCCTGATGACGGAGGCAGTATGACCTCCGAAACATTGGTTAACATCTACCAGACTACACAGCGCAACAACCCAGAAGACAGAAATCTTCATATTCATCGCCCTGATGACGGAGGCAGTATGACCTCCGAAACATTGGTTAACATCGACCAGACTATACAGCGCAACAACCCAGAAGACAGAAATCTTCATACTCATCGCTGTGAAAACCTCAAATCTTACATAAATAATTCTTGTCCTTAGGTTTTTGTGGCACTGTACCAGACGTTTCGGAACTTTCTTGTCCATCATGATGTCGCAGGTCCTCCATATTCATTTGACTCCGTCCCTGTGTTCGATAGGCTAGACCAGCCAGCACATTATGATGACTTCGATCTTCAGTTGGGTTTATCTCCGGTCTTTTACAGAGTCGGGCTCAGAGCAAAGAAGTTAACTTTACTTTAATATATGTTAATTATTTAGCACAAAGTGTTTTTTGTTACCCAATCCTTGAAATCAGATCTAGTCATATTACGAGAATGTCATTATAATGCTTTTCAGTTCAAATAAATGAAATGTCGTTAAACAACGAGCATTTTAGTGTAATGAATAATTGAGGCTCATTGTTATTATTATAAGTGAATATGAACAGGGCGTGACTAATCAGTTCATAATTCGAATAATTCATTTCTGCAGCAACACGTGCTGTTTCGTTTTAAAATATGGCTGTAGTCTCCAGGACCGGCTGATTCGACCCACACAAACATGTTTCATCAACTAAGGGAAAAACGAATAGGTCCGTAAATGAATGACAAGTTAAAAAATGAGGTGAATAGATAGCAAGTAATTAGGGTGGGGTTATTTGCCGCGGCTCGTATTATGACGTGACGTCTGAATGAAAGAGTTTCAAAGCGTGATGACACCCGACCCCATTTCTTTCATTCTGCCACCGCGTTATTTTGAAACGAATTTAAATTCACCCCGCCGTACTTCATGCGTTCAGTTACAGTGGGTCTGCAGTAATGTTATTCAGTTTTAGTGTTCCAAGCTCTAGTGCTATATCCTAAGCGGTGCTAATGTTACGTTTAATTTTAATGGAAAATTATCTTAGATCTAGCTGCTGCATAGTTTTGTAGATATTGGTTGCCTCCTTAAGATCACAAACCCATTCATATAACTTTTAAAAATTCTATTACTATCTCACAGAAAGGACACCGCACTTCAATTACAAAATGTAGTTTATTAAAACAATAATTATTTATTATTAAAGTCAGATTTGCATCAGATTTTCTAAACTCATTTCTGAACTGAGACTTCTGCCACGATAACTGATCTCCAAAAAATTCTTGCCATGGATTCAGTCTGTAGGAAGTGTAGAGTATAAACATATAATAAATGACAACGTTGAAATGTAGATAAATATCCTTTTTAAAACACGCTTCTATATAAGAACCCACAGTAAGCTAAGCATTTGTCATCAGAAGTTAGAAATTCATGCTATATACGTGTGGCGTATGCGTATACACCTTTCGCCGCGACAGAGGAACATACTTGTTCTCTATCTCAGTAGTCCTTTATGCTGTCGGATTAATTACTTTTCGATTCTGACAAGAATGCTTCTTACATTATCACATTCAGAAAATACAGTAGGGAACAATATTTTATGAACAAAAACAGCAAACAAATACTAAAACAGGTAAGTTTTACTTAATTTTTCCCCCTAGAACATAGATTTCAATTAATTTTTACTGTACATTAACTAGAAAAAGTATTTTACGATATAGCCAGGCTTCCATTTTAAAGCAGTATCTATTTTAAACTTTTTTTTGGTGAATTAAAGAGTTATTTCGGAAAGACACGCATATGTAGATAGACGAACGTAGACTTTATAAAGCAGTTCTTACTATCCGAGCTGTGAGTGTCTTACGAACTTTTAAGTAGTCTTATGTAGTGCTTATATTTCTTCAAAATTTAACATTATGTCGACGAAAGCATGATTTATGAACTAAAACTGTTACAAAATTTGGTAAAAAGTGAAGGTTTGTCCTTTAGCTGTTACGTCATTATATTCCCGCCGAATCTTCCCTTGACACGTCTAAGGACTCACGAACCACATTCCAGAGTACTGAAAATAGGTACGTTCGCAATTTCGTGGTACAAGATCTTGAACAGTATTTTGATCATCAATAAATTATTTTTCGTTGAAAATAAATCATCTTGATTACTTTCTCCCGTCCTTGAATCTTTCACTCCTACAGAGCCACTCGTGAGTTCCATTTTAATATTATTTTCTCAAGTCCGTTTCGTGAACTTGTATCCGTCGTTATTCCTTGTGAAGTAAACTTGGTAACTTAACACTGTATGTCACATCTTACTGCCTTCATGGAGCGGAGTCTTTCTGAGCGGTTAGTGTACACTCTGCTAGTTAAGTCAAGAAAGTCTCCATATTTTACGGAACCCGAAGGCTTCTCGCTGTGTTCACCAGAGCCCGCCACTGGTTACTACCGACATGTCCAATTAACATCAGAAGTACTTTTGATGAAAAATATAATTAAAATTTATACAAAAAGCTACATTCAATTATAACTCGTCCATGCCAAGGGGTCTCGTGCACGTCCAAAGGGACAAACAGGATGTTACCGGGTTGCAGGAAGAACTCGCCGTGTTAGACATTTTGTCGAGAGAAGGAATTTGTACATATGGGAATGGGGGAGTTTGTCCCAAGGGCCAAATCCGATTCACCTGTGATGCGGTAGTGTGACACTTGGGTCTGAAAACACTGGATCCGCCGGTGCTGTATGCATAATTCATAAGCTGAGACAGAACACTGTGTCAGCTCAGTCGATAAGGATGCTGACAGCCTGAAGCTAGCCGCATTGTTAATCAATGAAACTTCGTTCGGTTAATAAAAACTACAAGTGACGTGTGATTGCATATGTATGTCAGTTGCCCCAGTTAATTAAATTGTCAACATCGCGACGGCGCGGTGAAATTTTGTGGTGGTTTTTTTTTTCTAGTTGTTGAGCGTTGTTTGAAGGCAGCTTAAATGATACGATCAAATTTAACGCCAAACCAATTGCTAAAAGACAACATTAACTGAAGTATTAGCTGACTCTATGGATCAGAGTCATTCTTGAGAAGCTAATAGTTATGTATCCAGTCAAGAATGTCCACGTCTCTTTCGAAATCCAAAGAACTTTTTCGCAACAGTCTGCCTCTGATCTCTGACCTGAGTCGCTTAAATCCAGTCCACAACTTCCAACCACATTTCCTTAAATCAGTTCTAATATTAGTCTCCATCTACTACAATTTTTTTAGTGTTTCTTTCCTTCGTTGTTTTTAACTAAAATTGTGTACGTGGGTACTATGATCCCCTAGGACTCCCTCAATAATTTGATTGCTGTAATAATATGTGGTAAAGAGAACAAAGTTTTAAGCTCCATATTAGACACTTTCTGCATTCCACCGTTATTTTAGATTATTAAACAGAATAACTGTCTAATTGAATTTATTATAGTCTACTCATAAACTGCGCGGTCTGAGGCATCATGCTTCGGACCGGCGATACGGAATGAGCGCTTGTTCGAGTCTCGGGGGAGAAGAAATTTTCTCATGAGATTTTCGACCAGTGTATGGGACCGGTGCCAACCCAGCATCGTGAGGAAATTGGGGAGCTACAATGAGTAGCGTAATCCGGTCAGGAAAGCTAGCAATGGCTGGGGGTTCGTCGTGCTGACCACACGTCACTGTATATCTGGTTGGATGATCGTTCACCTCTGCTTAGGCATGTGAACGTAAGGCCAGCAGTCAAGCTAGTCGGCTTAGGCTCTCTGGAGCTGTTACGCCACGGATTTATTTTGTTGTATTTGTAGGAATAAGAGGAGAGTAATTGAAATTGTTTCATTGTGCAGACAGTGTATTACACTTCAGCACTTCATTCGCGCAGTATCGTTGACTGGAGACTGGAACTATAAGTCGTCTCTTTACAGTTAATAGAAATGTCATCTGCTATTAGTTCAGTTTATTCATGGTCCTTTCGTCGATTCTGAAGAACTAGGAAAATTGCTCCTTTGCACGCCATGGTGGCGCTTAGGGGGGACAAAGCTGTAAGCCGTACTCTTTCTTGACCTCTGCACTAAATGGGGTGAGTGGTCAGTATATGACCCGGCCATGCTTTATTGCTAGTGAAAGGACCCAAATATCCATTGGAAAGAAGGCGGGATGTATCCCAGAGCCAGTTTGGATGCAGAGGCTGGAAGTAAAATCCTATGTCCCTGCCAGGGATCGAACCCCAGTCATCCAGTCAGTAGTCAGATACTATACACATTTCTACTATTAGACATTTCGTAAAACGTGTCATTCACGAAATTAGTTACATATTTGAATATAATATTACAAGAAAGCTTAACGTTATAATAAAAAATCTTAGTATATAGCGGAGACGAGTTGTGTTTTCTTTGAGGTACGAACTGCATATTTTAGAATTATTTAGATTCTTCGAAGAGTTGCGTAGCCTCAGAAACTTTATTTACAAAGTTAACCTAGTGTCCATAACAATACGTTATGTGAGATTTTAGTTTGTCATGGTGGCGAATATGAAGACGATTATATTCTGGAGTATTATGTGCCCTGTAGTCTCGTAGAAGTTGACTGAAGTTTGACAGATGCTTCAGAGGACTAGTACTGATGGTGGAGACTGTAAGCACCTGTGAAACGTCGGTCAATTTGTACGAGACTGCTCATGCTCGATAGTAAGTCATGTAATGCAGACTTCACACAGTAGGTTTACCTTCAGACAAGAACGTAGAGCTATTTTATCAAATTATTTTATGCTTTGAAGTGTTAGAGAATGACATCTTATTGATGTCAATATTTATGAGTATTTGTCTTCTCGGAGAACCTAATTTTAACGCCTCTTGTGAATTATTGATGAGATTCTCGCTTGTTGGATGCTGGGGCACAAATCAAGTTACAGTGGCCTAATGTGATTGATGGATGGGTCTCAGCTTCACTGTATGACGTCATTTCGATGGCCTGATAATTCTGTTTCGTGTTCATCGCTACATCGTTTTCTGTGTTCGGCTTCGAACAGAGAATACTTTCACGATAATTAAAAGTTCTTTTATATCCTGTTTAGAGAAATGTTTACAAATAATTTAGTTTCATATGGCAAACCACTTTTATAATTTTGATTTCAATCTGTTATTTTCTATCACAAAGTTCTAAACTCGCAAGGAAAGGCATTAAGTTATCTTATCACTTACTTTAGAAGCAGAAGGGAAATTATTTTATCATTTTGGGTTTATAACAACTATTTTACTTTCCTTGTCGTGTGCACTAAAGTAATAAGATTGTTATTAGACTTTCCGTTTTTATTATAATGGCAAGTTTTCATGGTTATCGCAAAACTAGGAATGCGGATTTCAGTCAGATGATTGTCCGCATATTTTTATGGTGCCATCTTCTGAAGCTAGATCCTGTATCCGAGGAATTATAACTCTTGTTCGAACAGATTTAAAGTAAAACCTCAGTGAAGATTAAACCAAGACCGTAATTGAACTGTAGACTGGTTCCTGCTGTTTCGTCATTTTCAGAGCCAGATGAGTTGGGTAACTGTAGTGACTGGCTGCTGGATAGATCCCCGGCAGAGGCAAAGGTTATTTTCTTTAGAAACTTTCCAGAAAGGTCCTGTTGTCCACCCTGGACTCACTTCATTGGGTATCGGTGGCTTTTGACCTCTGGTTACAGTATCTGGAGCGTGTAGTTGACTGGCTACCTCAATCTAGTGCCGGTGTTAAGAATCACAGTTTATCTGCACGTCTTTAGTTTTGTCTTAGAACTTCAACTTTTACCTTTACTCATAATAATTTTCTTTATGCAGAATGCTGTTTTACTTTATGTATTTCATACATATCAGGACTTGGCCTGCCAGTCTTGTATATGATATGTTAGAATCTATCCGCTCCAGTCTACAAAATTGATGCGTCCATCAGAGAACTTTATTTCTAACCTAACGGATCTTAAGCAGTAGGTCCGCGGTCCACAGTTAGGGAAAAGTGAGGGTTTATGCACAATGTTAATTTGGAATTCAATCATGAGGACGATCAGAGATGGATTAGGCCACGACAATCACACAAAAATAGCTATTCTAAGAATGCGTAGAAAATTAACGAAGTCTTAAGTTAGAAAATGCTGAGTGTGTATAGTGAAGCAATAATAATAGGTCAGATTCAGGTTATCACGGCGGCGAGCATGAAGATGAGTGTTTCTAGGATCAGGCTCTTAAGATCGAAGCAGTAATCACAAATGTAATGTCGAATGACGGATATGAAGTCCGAAACAGGCTTGCAGCCTATAAACTTGAAGCAGAATAAGGAGAGAAGAATAATGATTCACTGAATAAACAGTTATTATTTCCGTACAGCATTAACGAGGTATAGGTTTTTGTGTTTTTACGTGGGGCACGGACTAATTCTTAAATATTATTTTGGCATACTTTAGCTGAAGTGGTCCAGCTTTACGCGGTTTATGCTATGCAAGAAAACTGCCACATTGAATTGCTTGCATGTGTTTTTTTTTGTCGAGTACTTTGCATTTTACGATAGAATCGAAAAGAAACGAAGTAACTACAGTCAAGTTTTGAAGATGTTACTGGGATACTGAGAACGACCCGTTCTTCAAGTGCCTGAGCACTGCGGGTCCCAACGTTTCGTTGGCTTGATCTATAGACATTTGGTAGGACTCCTTGGACGAGGGATCGGCCCGTCGCAAGGCCTCTACCTGTACACAGGACAGCGCAACACAGAAAAACGCGGACAGACATCCATGGCCTGAGTGGGATTCGAACCCACGGTCCCTGCGACCAAGCGGCACAAGGCCCACGCCTCAGACCGCGCCGCCACTGAGACCCCGAAGATGTTACACTTCGGAATTTCTATGGCTTTAGTTATAAATTCCACTTAGCTTCCCGTAAAAAATGAGAGCCAGGCTCTGAGTCAACTGTAAAGCGTGTTGAGAGTTAAATTAAAGAACTTCTTGGTAACAAAATCATTTTTTAGACTTCGGAGCGTTTTTGTCGGAGTCGAAATATTCAGAAACGCATAATGAAAATCTCTTACTACCCCGATACTCTTTTAAAACAGCGAAATGTCATCTCCAATTTGCTTCGTTCACAGAGAGGGATCCTGTGCATTTTATTACCATGGCTTACGCACCGCAGCGTGTTGTCATTACGAAAAAGGACGCTGATTGCCCTGTTTCGTGATTTCTCTTTGTTACGTGGCCCAACATGAAGCTCTGTTAGGCAACTCATTACCCTTCGGAGCATGACCGGCGTACAACGTAACAGAGTTTGTTGATTATGTTTCATGCACATTTAAAATGAGAATCCGATATTTGTCACGTGACTTGAAAGCTTTCAGGTGTTTGCGTGAAGCACAGGATCTCAATTCTGTTCGGGGCGGGAATGTTTCTCTGCAGTTTTCTATGTTATCACGCTATGATATAAGCCTGACCCTCGAAGGAGTCATATAGCTTGTCTTTATTAAGGGTCGAATCGTTCTGTAGCGCCGGAGAGAAGAGAGAGGAGAATGTAAAAATAACAAAATGAAACGAAATATCTATTGTAACTGTTCTGGAAAATATCACTGACACAGATAAAGAATTCAAAACACTAGCACGGAGTACGGGTTACAGTCTACTTCACAAGGTCCTGGGTTCAAATCTCGGCTGCGCGCTGCTTTACCACCGTGTATCGACGTGGGCGAACTATTTGGTGCGGCTTCGGATTAAATGCGTTTTAAATTACTAGTAAAATTACTGTAAGTTTCCCGTACACAAAGTTGTTTACCCATATCTATAATAGCGGTAACGTTACATTGAAAAGGACGTTTCGGAAGCGCTGTAAACACATGCGTCCCCGGTACGTTCCGTCGATCCGGGATCTATGAGAAGCTGACATCTAAGAGCCAGAGTTTTCAGCTTATGGCTCTGTTTGCTTCTGTGCAGATGAATCTTCCCCTACTTTAATTCCCCATATTTATAAGCGAGTAATGTTGGTATGACGACCCTTGTTTTCGGATACCCGACAGTACAGTTGAAATTAATTTCTCAATTCTGAAAGGATAGATTCTGTTACGATTTATTAGAATTATCTTTTTATTCTGGCAACAAGAATATCACTTTGTATGCATTATTATGTAAATATAGATCGAAAAGTGTCTATTTGTGGGTTTTTTATCTCGTCTGTGAGCTTGTTGCGACCTCATTTAGACACATGCGAGGTCTGTCATTACCTCTTTCATTCAGAGACGGTCGTTAAGTTTATGTTTGTATTTGATGTGTTGACATTTATGATTCGTAAGCGATTTATATTGGAGTTTTTTTTATCTGGGTAAATTGGTTTATTCAAATTGACGAAATTCTGCCCCCCCAGGTTTACTATTTGTTAGTTTGTGTGTACCGTAACCAATCGCGTATCAACTAATATAGTACATAATAACCTGGTTTGTCCGCAAGGAACCCCCCAATTACGAACACACACGTCTAGATAATGATATGACGCCTGTAAAATTCTGCATGTGAGATCTAAATTTACATTATAAAAACACCTCAAAGAGCAAAGGACTCACAAATGACGGTTTACAATTTTGAGCGTAATTCCGAGCTCGCTAATGACACGCGTGATTAGTTGAAAGTACAGTCGGTGTCAATTGATTGATCACCCCCGCAAGCTCAGCAAAATTTTTTACAGGAAGGTCAATGAAACTTTGCGTAAAACATTTTAGCACAGTTTGGCTTTGCGCAGTCTAACTCTGAGTTTAACATTATACGGCTTAGCTTAATCAGCCTAGCTATGAACAGTTTAACTTAGCTTAATCCGATAGAATTAGATAGATTCCGGTGACTGAGATTAGATTTTGTAAATAGACTGTACTGATAGATTTTCTTACCTGAAGATGGAAGCTGAGCGATCTTCCGAAACGATGTAAGGCTTTTAAAATAAGACAAAGATATATGTCCAAAGTATAAGCTAGTTTAACGACGACATGTCTTCGTCAAAACCTGTAGACTGTTTCGTAGCATGTTTGATTAATTTCAAAACGGTGTTTCATACATGTTATAGAATGGATTGCACTGGTTGAGGATAGAATTGTAAGAATGTTTTAACTTTATTAATATTCATATTGTAACTCAACACATTTATTAGGTACTTAACGTCTGCAGTCACACGGCTATAAGATGGCTGTCTACTGGGCTGTTGCGCCCTGTATTATGATAGCAGTTTACCGACGTTTCAGAGGTACTTGCTGCCTTCATCATCTCCCTAATAATGGAGGCATTAATGACCCCTAAAACATCGGTAAACTTCTACCTCACTACTCAGCGCAACAACCCAGAAGACAACCATCTGCAGACTCACTTCAAATCCTACATAGGGTTATATTTTGTATGTTAGTTACTGCATTTCTCGCCATGCATTGATGTCTTCTTCAGATTATTCATATCTAATTCGCAGGTTACATTAATTTTAGTCTTCCTGTGCCTCTTACGACCTTGCAAATTTGGAAGTCAACTGTCCGTAACCGATAATGCCTAGTTGTACTGTTCCCATAGCATAACGCTGAGTTCAGTTTCGTTGGGGCATTAAAAGCATAAATGGCTAGTATATGACTAATGTTTCTGATGCTGTACACAGATCACGAAAACTACTTACTCTAATATCTGACCCTATATTTCAATTTCTCCACATCTAAACTGAATGTAGTGCACGTGACAAGTTTTCATACACGTTCTTTTATTGTCTGTTTTTCACTTGTTGATAGTTAACACTACGTCAGAAACTACTGCTCAAGAACTCAATTATTAATAACGTTGTTACATAATTTATTAGGAAGTGTTTTTGAAGATTAGATTTCTAAGCTAGTTTTTTTGGGGGGGAACTTTTCAAAAGATTAGTCGAGCTGTTTTGAACTTCGGAACAGACTAAAATTTTCATGTCCTTGGTAGAATATGCAGAGAAATAAGAAGGAAGTGTTACATAGAAGAGAAGGTGTTGCAAAGCTAATTAAAGTTTCTATACGGAATAATACATGACAGTTGAAACCGAGTATGGTAGATTACTTCCCAGTGAAAATAAGCCATTGTAAGTTCGGTGTAACGTGATATAAATTTATGCCGAAACTTCTAGTGTCTGGAAATAAGCAGACATGACAGACTTTGGATTATGTTAACCAAACGTCTAATTCTTTGATTACGTATTATCAGTTTCAAAACACCATTCGGATTAAGGTTCTTTTCTCTTTTCTTACATTTTATTGTTGTTTGTTTTATTGCACAAAGCTTTAACTTTCACTTCAAATTCGATTGTCTTTATTTTTGTCGATGCAGTGGGCTTGGTAATTCCTTTGGCTACGAAACTGATCCTTAAAGCTACATTAGCTACGTGTATATTAATACATCATTGTTAGCAGAAGATCAGTTTCCTGGCTGCAGGATGTGATACATTAGTCGTCTCTTCCTGGAGGTCGAGCGACGAGTATATTGACTGTTTTGCAGACACGAGCGAGCGTGAGAGGTAGGAACACGGGCCGAAACCACGGTATTTTGAAATAATAATATTAACACAGAAAAACATAATAAATATTATTTAGATAATCACTAGGAATCTAAATTCTTTCGTTCCACGTTCCAGTTTCTGAAACACGTTTCATGAATTTATGTCAGTGAATTAAGCACTCCAGGACGGTTTTAAAACCAAACAAGAACATGACACAATAACGTTAAAGTTCATGAAACGTCAGGGAGACGTATGAAGAGCACTCATGTTCTGCACACTGAAGGTCCTAGCTTAGATGTTTTGTCCGAAAATGTCTCCTGAGTTTTCTGAGTTCGTGGAGACAAATGGCAGGATAACTGAACAAACTTGCTTCATGGAACAGAGTGCTTCTTGAGAAGCTGACAGTCGCTATGGTGGTCAGGAATACACTACCGTCTATGGAAACCGAACGTTCATTACCGTTTTTACAAAAGCCTCCACCGGTCTCTGCCCTGAACCACATGAATCCAGTCTACATCCACGCAATGTGTCTGCTCATTATATTCCCGTATACGCCCAAACTTGTGTACACAGAAGATGACTGTCTTCTGGGTTGTAACGCCGTGTAGTTTGGTAGAATTTTACCAACATTTCAGACGTCCTTATTGCCTCCATCATCATAGCAATAAATCTCATGTCTCTGGTGATGGAGGCAGCAGGGGCCATTGAATCGTTGGTAAACTTCCACCAGACTAAATGGCGCTACAACCCAGGAGAGAGCCATTCTTGGACTCAGCGCTGTGAAAATCTCAAATCCTACTTGTGTGCGTAGTTTTCGCGTGGCCCTCCCTTCTCAAATACCTGGATCTGATGATCCTCATAATATGAGGTGAGGAGTTGAAATTATTTTTCTGATTATTACACATTCTTTTCTCACATTCTGTGACTCCAAATATTGTCCTTGCTTTTAAATTCATCTCGTAGAAACATTTGTGTTTATTCTTGTAAGTTTAAACTTGTATTTTGTGTTATGAACTATTGAGCAGGATAAGTAATTAATTAGGGCCTGTCGCAGGGCCTCTACAAAGAACCACGAAAAACTGAGAAACTCGTACATACATCAGTGGCCGGGGCGGGATTTGAACCCGCTGTCCCAGTGTACGGGTTTCCTAAGGCTGTGTGCAAGAAGTAGCTAGGACCGGTGTGTAATTTATTTGTTTATTTATTCATTTATTTATAACAAGAGTATGAGGGAAATATGCATCATAAAAACGTATTAATCTGTACTATCCACCAGTATATCATTAATTGCATCACATATAGGAGAATGAGATGGGCGGTGGATGTAGCACGCATGGAGTCGATGAGAAAATCATAAAGGATTTTAGTTATAAGACAAGAAAGATTTGATTTCTAGAAAGCGAAGTAATTCTCGAGCAGCTAAGAGAATATCATCTTTACAAAAGGACTTCCCAGCCTGGAGTTAATTACTTATTTACATATTCGTCCCTTTGTATTACAAAAAAGAATTTCTTCTACGGACTCTGGACTTTAACGAAGCGAGGATTTTATTGAAGCAATTGCAATTGCCCCTTGCGGCTGAATGTTGCCAAGTGCCTGCCGCGGTCCCGTGTAACGCTTCGAGGTCGATCGACTATATAATACCGGTCATGGTTCTACTCGTTTAAAATTTAATGAAAAGGGAGCATGAGTATGCAAAGGCCGTGGCTGATTTTAAGGCGGGAGTGAAGAGATGTGCGAGGAGGGTATGTGGTGTCCGATTTTAATATTAAATGTCTCGCATAAGAGTCGAAAAGTTGCTTATATGACACATGTGGTTTTAGTAACATTCCGAATTTTAAGTGTCTTTCCCTAATATTCTTATGTTGGCTGAATAAAAAGGATTACGATTTGGTGATTTGTAGGAAGCATGGTGGAGGTGGGAAAGCAATCAGTATTTTGGTTGGGAAAAATAATGGAGAAGGCCATTTGGGAGACAGACGTAGACAAGGGGATAATATTAAAAGTGATAGTAGGGAAACTGGACTTGTGGGAATTTAGTGGACCCAGCTGGCCCAAGATATAGTCCGTCTTTGGATATCATGAAAACAGGATGTTTCTTGATCTGTTATGTAACTCTTAATTGATTTTGAAGGAATTCCCTGCAACATTTAGGCTAAGTTATACTTATCGACTAAAGTAATTGGTCTTATATCTAACTCGTGGCTTATATAAGGGACAGGCAGTGTGAACCGTACTCACCATTATCTTGTGAATCTCTTTTCGCGAATAAGATTCATTGCCCTCTACATTTCAGCATTTAGAGCTTAGTTAAGTGTGGCAGGTTAAAAGCGCGTGAAACATGGCGGCACGTATCTTCTGCTTGACACTTCCTGAACCATATTCTAGCTGTTTTGTATGACAGGTCCTAAAATAAAGACATTCCGTGGATAGATCCTGTTTTTCCACTCGTCTGCTAATCGCATGTCTGATACCAAAAATTACTGAAGCGATTTTATTAAAATTTCGTTTAAGGCAGCGTTTCTCAACCTATGGTACGCGTACCACTGGTGGTACGAGAGCCAATGTTGAGTGATACGCGAACTAAGTAAGAAAATCAAAAGATAATATTAACATAAATAAGTGTTCCCTGAAGGCATTTGGTTAGTGGTACATTTAATGTGTTAAATTAGAATTAGTGGTACGCCAGCGAGAAAAGGCGAGAACCCTTGGTTTAAGGGATCTGAAACATTTGGGGGCGAAATTAATTTTAATCTATTTCAGCCAAATTTGACTGATACTTTTAATGGCTTTCAAATATATCTTTATAGATGTTCCTAAAAATCATCTTTCAAAATATTTGTTCACGACAGACCTGTACAAAGGGAATTCTAAAGGCAAAGGTAATAGTGGGTTTTTTTCCTGTAGGATTGGTAAAACTGTTTCTCAAGGTCAGACAGTGACATGTTGTCAATGTAGTTAAGTAGTAACCCCCATTGTTCCGACTGAGTGTGGCGTACACTTTCAGCACGGCCGTCAAACATCCAAAACTTCAGTAACTTCGACTTTGAGTCTTGACTGGGACAAGGATCCTGAGTTTTCGCTCAGTTTTTTTAAATGATACTTTCACGAAACTTAAAAAGTCCATTACCGCTTTTCTCTGTTCTTTCCAGTGCATTGTACGAAATCCTGAGGTTAATCAACAGTAGCATTTGGTGCAAAGTTACGCCACTAAACCAAACTCTTTTAACTATCACATAATCTGTAATCATTTTATACACTTCGCTAAAGAAAGTGTGGTGTCTGTGTAATTACTGAGAGAGGAACCTTCCTCGCTGCTTCACACTCATTTGCATATTTTAAACACAAACTGATATGAACCGGAACAAATGATGGTGTTAGGAATGTTTTACCTTCTGTTAGGAAACCAAAATTGCCCTTAATAACTTATTTAATCTTGCGATCAGCATTTATTATATTCTGAGGTAAAAATTAAAGAATATATCTACATACAAATTACCACGCAATCCCACTGAGCAGTGTAGACTTGATGAATTTAGTCAATATTCTCACAACGTATTTCTTTAAGATTAATTTGAATATTATCCTCCGACACTGCCTTGTTCTTACAATTGTTCTACCTTCTCGTCTGTTTCAGTCGACCTACATACACTGTCCATCCAATTCTTCTTAATCTCATCACGCTATTTATTGAAGAATACAAACTATGATTCTCCACATTTTTAGTCTTATCTGTCTTTCTTCTACTTTCTCCTATCATTTTCTCACACCCTTGTTCTAATCATAGCAGTATCAGACAGAGTTTATCTACTTTGTCCACTAGTCCCTTTTAATATTTTGTTATATCTCATAGGACTTTAATCACATAAATCAGTAGGTTCGTAATTCGAATCCAGTAAAGGAATTCTGAAACTAACAAACAACACGTCAGATTATGAAGTCCTTAGAGTGTTGTCAGATTCTCGTCGATTTTGTTTTACAAAAAACGGTGGATTAAGATGATGAATCAAGTAGAAACTTGGTCAAAAGAAAGACATTTTGTCACCGTTCCATCCTTGAGCTCACAGAGCACAGCATAATAAGCGTAAAATTTAAAGAAGAACACGAAACCTCCAGTATAAAGCTATCAGATTCTGTAGTTACATTAAGCATTGCCCTTCTTAAGTTGCTAATAATCGTTGATCATAAAATAGCACGTCATTTCCGGAAGTAGAAGTTTTACTATTGTGTTTACAAAAGTTATACGAGAAAATTAAGTTTTAGTATATACGTATGGACCAGTGCGGAGCGGGAAGGAATTTCCCCCGTGCAAGAAACAAATATTCGACCTCTGTGGCCGCGGTTTCTCGAACACCACAAATACACACATCTTGCAAGTTTCATGAGGGCATAAAGTGAACCAGCGCCAGAACTTTCAGTTCGTTTTAAAAATGCATTTCCATCGGCTGGTTCCCCCCCTCCCCCCCTCGACACCACCGAAACCCCACTAACTCGCAACTTCACAGGTGTAATTAAAGAGACAATAGACAACCTGAGTCAAAGAAGGACAAGTTAATTATTTGTATTTTCTCTGTGATTATTACCTCTGTGGGTGGCCGAGGGAATTAAAACATTGAGGACAGACAGCTGCTTTTTCAGCTGGCTGCAACTATTTAATACTATTTTCCAGTGTGGATTTTAATTCCCGTGGAATGTAAAATAAAGGGTTGGGAACATAAAAAATACAAGGAATTATGACGCATAATTCTTCTAGTATAAGACAATTAGAAAAAAAAGATAATATTTTAAATGATTACTAAGTAATTAGTTGATCTGAGATAAACTGATTGTGGTGAGGCGGTTTCGATTAGGATGGATTAACACAGGGTACAGTCTGAGAAATTTTGATATAGGTATTTTATATTCAGATTCATGTACTACTAAATTTATTGTTTTGTTTCATTGAATATATATGTAAATTGGGAATCGAAACTGAAGCAATTCTTTTATAGTGGTTTAATAAATAGGCCTATATACTTCAGCATAGGTTCCGAGCGTTTTCGAATATCAATTAGTAAACTGTCAATTTCGACTGGAAATAAATTAAAGCTTCGTAAGTTTCAATATTTAAATCGAAACTCTATCAATGTAGCACGATAAACTGGCTTTGTGGTAACAGCGCCCTGAGGTTGAATTCCGCTGTGACCAAATTGCGCCATTGGACAAGATAATGAGCTACTTCTATGTTCCATATTTTTCCCATACTCACAGCCTGTTTCCTTGAGGTCCACACTGCACGTTGAACTTTGTTAGCTCTTCTAAAAACAATTCCCGAGAGTCTATGATCTGTAAATTCTAAATGCCAAGTAGTAATTTCATACCCTTCAGACGTAGTCTGCATCCTGTTTAATGAATCTGTTCAGTTTTAGGGTTCTTGTAATATTTTCTGAACACAGAACACTTTGCGGAGAAGTCCCGAAGATTGAGGACCATCCCTCATCGGCTGTCTGCAACCGCAAGTGTATTTTTACCTAACTTCAAAATCTGTATATCGTCTGCACCGTCAGAATCCCTAGGAAACAAAATACCATTATAACATAGTACATACTTAACATGGCTCTTATACGATAACATAAAAGTTGTCAGATCAAATATTCTTAAATCATATGGAAGGCCATTTGCCGTTTATTGAAATGTCTGACTAATTATGAAAAAAGATGACCGTGTAAATACACGAAATAAAAAAATATAAAATTATCTCCAGGAGAACAGAGATGAATTGTCCTTTTTGTCTGAAAATATCGGGCGCAATCAGATCCTAAATACCAAATAAAGCGATTATGAACAGACGTAAGTAGTTTTTCCCCTGTTCAGAATAGCTGCTTGTTTAAATATTGCATTAAATATATCTGATATCAATTCATCCCTTGAATGTCAGATATTAAAGAAGATATCTTGCAGCGAGAAGCTTTTTGAGAGTTGTGCATATTTCTGATGTGCCTAAACTATCTAAGACATGCAGTGACTACTGTATTAGTTATTAGGTAAAGATTCCGGTAACACCGGTGATACGTAATCGAATCAGAACCGTAGCATGGTCTTTACAAAAACTTAATTTCAGTAAAGATACTTCGCTATATCGAGTCCAGTGGTTACCGATCCTGCTTTATATTTTAGAGGTCCTGCATTCAAAACTCGGCCCTGAAACTGGCTCTACTGACAGATGTTCATATCTTTCCCCTGTCCGACAAGAAAAATTCTTCGATAGTGGCCTAAACAGATCATAACCTCTTCCTTCCTAATCATTTCCATATTACCATTTACGGAGTCGTCCTAACGTTCAACGTTACGTTATTTAAAGACTTGAAAAAATATCGATATGTAACCAAAGACACAATTAACAGTAACACTAATTATTATGTGTCCCTCATCTTTATTTATTTCTTTAAGTGTTGCAAAAACAACAATTTTATTTGGAGAATTTGTAACATTTCTTGTGAATTAATACTGTTTATTTATTTAAGATTGGTAATCATTATCTTTTAATTTTATACAGCAACCATAATATCTTCGGAACTTCATGTTAAACGCAGAATCACATAGAGTTAAGAAAGAACGTGTCCCATTTACATAGCCATCAGTGCATGAACCATTAAAGCAGCAGTGGGACTCTACAGTGCACATTAGTAGGCCTAGTCTATAAATATTATTACTAGCACGTATAAACATGAACAACATTAATCTCTGCAGCCGAGGGGAGGAGAAAGTACTGTTCGCGACTGTAATCTTGAGACTTGCTGGGTGTGGAAGTGGGGTGAAGGTCTGCCTTTACGGCTTCGGACTTCCTGCATTCCTTGCAAGTCTCAAGATTACAGTCGCGGACAGTAGTAGCTATCAACAAAAGACAACTAAAATCTGCCTCAACTACATATGGCCTAGCGAGACGTCGAGACACACACAAGCTGACATAAAAATTCATTTCCTTTAAAATATAACGTGAAAAGTAAGTGGTTTATAAAGGGATTTGACAATATTCTGTTTTGTTCTAGTCCACGTTATGTACAGTGACGAAAGTGTGTTGGAAATTTCTAGAACCGCCAGTTTCAGAAAGTCGTTAATGTCATAAACCATCATCGCCCTGATGACGGAGGCAGTATGACCTCTGAAACGTTGGTAAACATCGACCAGACTACGCAGCGCAACAACCCAGAAGACAGAAATCTTCATACTCACCGCTGTGAGAACCTCAAGTCTTACGTCATAAACCAACTTTCTGCATCGAACAAGAATTGAGGACAGTTTTAAAAGGCACTTTTACTGAGTAATTAGCCCTTTGAAGCTCGCCTATTTAACGATCAGTAGATCTGCATGTTGTATTTATATTCTATATGATTCTCACTTCCAAACAGTGATTATTTTCTTAAATAGCATTAAGTAGATATTCGTAAGGGCAACGTGTTGTTTCCTTTGCGGTACTGACTGATTTCTTAAATATATTGTGTAGACAAGCTTTGGGTCCAAAGATTTAATTTAATATCTGGCAGAAGATGCGAGTAGTTAAGATCGCTAATACCAGAGTCTGCTATTTTCCTATATTCTTTCCCATGCACATCGCCATAACTTGCTAAGATTGTTCTTAAAGCCTTCCTCCCACCACAGCGATCTTCCTTCAAATATTTTCTGGAAAATTCCATTGAATCAGATTTTTAATATTTACAGATATTATTATTTTTCCTATGTTGCTTTTATAAACGTTTACGGCTTTTGACTGGTACTTAGGAAGAAAATGGAAGAAAATTCTCTTCCGCGTATTATTACGACATACGGCTTGTAAGCTTGCATTGCGGAGAATAAGATACACTATGTCAGTACGTAACACAATCATAATTGAGTTTCTGAATAGGAGAATAATTAATTAAAAGTCATGTTGGAAGCAGTTTTACAAGAAAGCCTTCAAATGCTTTCACTTATATGAGGAAACTAAGAATAATTTACGAAGTAGAGTGATCAATGTCTGTATGTAATTTCTATCAGTAGGCCTACAATTTCTGAGTAAGTTGCAGCCTAAGTGTTCAATATAAAGTCACGAAAATGGGCCAGTTCTGTCCAATACTCGGTCTCACAAAACATAAAATCCATTTTAATATATTCCTTTCATCTTACACATGATCGTTCAAGTCGCAGTTTCCAGTACGTTTCTCAACAAATATTCTGGATTTATTTTTTTTGTCCTTATCCGTGCTAAATCTCTAACCCGTCATTTTAGCCTCCATCATGTCATTATCACTTGTAATAACAGGTGACCTACATAAATCTCTACTTTTCTTGATATCACAACAAGCCTCATTTCCTTTAACATTCTCAGGTGTAGATGTTGTCTTGAGCACGGTTTAATACATCGAAATTCATGTGTTCGCCACTGAAAGTACGAGAAAGTTTCTTACAGAACAACTGGTAAAATGTTTAATGCGTATATATGACTCCTGTGCAGGCCGATGACAGATTATTAAAAAAAAATATAAATTGTTGTATCTTAATTTCCAAAGCCCATTTTTATTTGTTGTTTTGTTCGTCGGGGCAAACTTGCAAGCAAACAGTGCAATGAAATTAGCAAACTCACGCCGACTGCTCTTCTGTCTTCACATCCACATCCACCGAGATGTTTGCCGTTGTTAGATGAACGGCATTGGCAGCTTGCAGAAGCTTAGGGAAGGTTCGAGAAAACGATAAATAACGGTCGTTAGTGGCCTCGTTAGCCTCTTTCCTTACCCACCTCAGTGCTCCGCACAAGTCCTTAAAATTCCGACCAACGATTTTTCGAAGAACGGCCCAATTACCAACAACAGCTTGCCAAGGCGATGCAGAAGCCTGACTTACACTATCTAATTCTTTTATATATCAATCACATTATACTGAATATCATACTCTGACAAAATGTTGACAAAATGTTAACAAATGTAATACGGATGGGGTTAAAAGTGAGTTATTTTAGATGTTTGTTGCTGAGTAGTTAATACGGCGAAAGGGTAAACTTAAAATGGGATCTTGGGAAATATATTACGACAGTGGAATGGCGGGTATATACAACAGCAGTCTTTTTATATAACATTTTAGGTTTTCACAGCGGCGAGTATGAATATTTCTGTCTTCTGGGTTGTTGCGCTGTGTAGACCTGTATGACCTCTGAAACGTTGGTTAACATCGACCATACTACACAGCGCAACAACCCAGAAGACGGAAATCTTCATACTCATCGCCCTGATGACGGAGGCAGTATGACCTCTGAAACGTTGGTTAACATTGACCAGACTACACAGCGCAACAACCCACAAGACAGAAATCTTCATACTCATCGCCCTGATGACGGAGGCAGTATGATCTCTGAAACGTTGGTAAACATCGACCAGACTACACGGCGCAACAACTCAGAAGACAGAAATCTTCAGTCTTTTTATACTTGTGTTTAAATGGTTATGGAATATGTTCCATTACGCTGAAGGCGGATCACAAGGTACAAGTACACGTATTAAGAACAAGGTGCTAAGGAAAATATTTGGAAATCTTTTGTGGACAAAGTGTATCCTCAGGGACAGATACCCGATGAATGATTAAAACGGGAATTGTCCGTATAAAGAAGCCTAACAGAGAACATTGCTAATTGCAATTTTAGGTCTTATACGACGCTGTCTTTTACTGCACATTTATGAAGAATGCGTTTAACTTGTTTGCAGCTGTCATGGTGGTCCTGGGTTTTGACGCCGAATAGACATGTAGGTAGATACCAGCGTTTAGGAGAAACGTACTGCTCCCATCTTCGGGAATGAAGTGTGTACCTCTTTGTTGACTGTCCTCAGAAAGTTGATAGGCATAAAAGAATATAATTTTAAATCAAGTAATTTAATTGGGCATTTTTATATTGTTTCTATATGTCTCCAGACAAGACCTTGGCAAGGACGTTCTTATGGGTATATAATAAGAATTGTGCCATCTCTCCCTTCTGCATCCTTTTTCACTATTTGGGTTTTCTTTATTTCCCTTCCAAAGTGCAGTTAGACGAACAGCTTGAAAATCCGTGAAGCACATCGAGGCAAATTTGCCCTTGCTATGGGCTAGAATCAGCCTTATTTTCTGGGAATCTTCTCACCGTCCTCCGCTTCAAAAGGTTTTCTGCTGAGAGTTTCGAATCCTCTACAAAATGTAATTCAGTATTTAACTGAGGTAGCTCCACATCCTGATGAGCTTCATTTTCTCAAGTGCCTGTGGTATCCAAAATAACCACTTTGTGGAACCGAAGGAAACCAACTGTATTTTTAAGTCACAGAAGAAAATCCGCTAGTCGAACAGGAAAGAGAGATTAAGTACATGTGATACACCACTCAAGGTGCCCAGCAGCGACTTTTTGGATTTTACTGTAACTAATGTTTGGCGACGGGCTGATCCCCTTCCCAGAGAATCGTATTACGTACGTAGAAAGTGTCTGTGTCCAACCACGAATCCAATCCAAGACACTTTCGGAAATACGTGTTGAAATTTAAGAAGAAAGGTGCTGATACAGTTGAAATTTAACGGGGCTTTAGTAAATACATCGTATAATATTGCTGATGATTAAACAATTTCAGTCTGTTCATACCAATCGCTATCCGTCGTGTTTCTCCTCCGGAAATTATTGTATGGATGTATTATCTTTAGGTCCCGTTTCATACTCTAATGTTCATAATGATGCGTCTGTTAGTAATTACAGACGTGTAGCCATTCTTAATAAGTTTTACAAATGTTTCAGTTTATTATACATAACCTTGTATCTCATTATTTTGAGCAAAAATTGAACCCTTGACAACATGGTTTCACTAAATCGAAGTCTATCGTTACGAACTTAATTACTTATCTTGGTTTTTGTTATTTACATAGTCTGTTCTCAACGTCAAGTTGATGCCGTTTGATTTCAATAGTGCTTTCGACCTTTATCCGCATGGCTTTCGTCACAATAAACTTTTTAATTGTGGACTATATGCTGCGTACGTTAAGTGGTTGAACAGTTACTTAACCAACAGACAGTCTTGCGTGTGTTATTCTGGAGCGCTATCACAACCTTTCGGATTACCACGTGGTGTCCTTGAAAGATACGTGTTAGCTGCTTTGCTATTTAATGTTCGTGTTAATTATTCGTGTATTAAATTGTCTTATTTTTGCAGATGACATGCAATTGGTTAGGCTATTAAGACTCTTTCCGATGTTTCTTTACTTCAAACGGGTATTAACTCCATATGTCGACAGTGCACATGAAACTATGTAAAAAAGGTTAATGTTAGCAAAAATTAGGGTTAAAATTAAATTATTTGGTTATTCCGTCAAATCACAATGTATTTAAAATAAGATAATTAAAATAATTAAAATATCATTCTGTGGTCCATATCGAATAATCGATTTACAATTGGAAGAGTTACAACATGTTTCGGTTTTATTTAACCATCATCAGGTGTAAAATTGTATTAAATTTAAAACTCAATTACTATTTTTTGCAATTTTTCGTAATGTAGTTTTTTGGAGGTCGTGTCCAGATATTTTCATATAATGGATCAACTTTATTGTTTGAAGTGATGCTTTTGATGTTTACATCGGTGTGTGAAGTAAATGATTCAAAGAAACATTAATGAATATGGATGAATATAGAAAACAATTAAATAAATAAATAATATTATAAGGAAAGTAAAATAAACATACCAGAGATGAAATAGTAGACAACACAGTTGTGTCTGGAGGTGATCCAGAAGTATTACCGTATCCGATCAAGGTTTATTACTGAATGAGGTTGCTAGTGGGGAGTAGGTGAATGGTGGTTGTCAGGGTTGGGGTCAAGGAACTGGAGGGCATTAAAAATGGGGTTATTAAGGTAAATGTTATTGTCGTTAAGGCTGATGTTTTGTTTATAAGTTTGTTGTATGTGATATTTCTCTATTGTATCTCTATGTCTTTTATTTTGTACTATTTTTAGAATGCCCATTGTTTCTGTTATTGTTATGTATGCGTGTCCTGTATTCAGAATATGTTTTGCGTATGCAGAATTATCTTTGTTGTGTTTTATAGCTGCGATATGTTCTTTATATCTGTGTGTGAAAGTGCGGCCAGTTTGACCTATATATGTTAATGGGCAATCTTTACATTTTAATTTGTATATACCTGGTAAGTTGTATTGATTATTTATGTCTATTGGTTGTTGTTTTGTTTTTAAAAATTAGGGTTATTTACTTTAATAGGAAAACTAACATAATTCCTTTTGTGTACAAACTTTGAGAATAAACAGTATGGATATTATTATGGATCTGGGAATTATTCATGATACAAAACTTTATTTCTATCCGCAAGTTGACTACATATTTTCACAAGCTCTAAGGTTGTTGGGTCTTATTTTGTTTTTCATTTACAGACAGTTGTTAATGTTATATTTCTCATTAGTGAGGTATAAAGTTGAATGTGCTTCTGTTGCATGGAATACTTCTACTGACGCCAACAAACTTAAACGCATGTAACGGAAGTCTTTATTCTGAGTTGCAATTTTTTGTCTTCAAATCCATTATATTTATGAAAACGCCCTAGAACACCTAAACGTCCACACCTTAAGTAATAGGTGTTCATTTTTTGTTTTAATATTTATAAAGGATAAAAATTCTTCCCTTTCTTACTCGTAACTATTGGCATTCGCTCTTCTTCTCGAAACTGTAGAAACTTTTCAACTTTACTTTATTTACTGCTAATTCTTCGTGTAAAAGTCGTCCTTACACTAAGTGTGCATCAGCTTAAAGTATCAAATCAAGATGTAAACGTATTTAAAAGTCATTTTGCCACGCTTAAGCTTATTTAAAGCAACACGTCTTGTGTTAGTGACATTTAATTACTTCCATTGTGTAGTATAGTTATTTAATATTTGCTGCACTTTGTTTACTTCGTCTGTGCTGTACTTGTAATTGGCCATGACTGTTGATGCAGCACACTAAATTAATTTAATTATTATAATTTTTAAATGTCGCTGGTATAGTATGTTTTAGATTGATTGTCTGGTAATACGTGATTGTGTGCTGCGGTGGTAACTTGTCTAACTAACTAACATGATGGCTTACGGAATACTAAGGTTCATTACCGAATTAATCAAAGCCTCCACCGGACCCTGTCCTGGGCCAACAAAATCCAGTCGCCTTCAACTCCTATCTCCCATAGATTAAAAAAATTGTATTCCTCCCCCAACACTGTCAGGGTGATTACGTCAAGAAGAATGAGATGGGCGGGGTATGTGGAACGCATGGATGGGGGGGGGATGTGCACTGGGTATTGGTCGGGAAACTTGAAGGGAAGAGATCTCTTGGGAGACCAAGATGCAGATGGTAACCTGTGTCTTCTGCAGACTGAGTTACGAGTTACGATAAAGAGGCTCTAAAACTTCTGCATAACAATCCTTTCGGAATAGAGGAGGGTCCTTTATGAATCGTGTGAAGGAAATAGCATTGAATGACGCCTGCTAATGGTACTATCATCCATCGCGTGAGATGAGGAGAAAGCCCTTCTTTAGTTTAACTTTTCATTCGGATAAGTTTTAAATGTTTGATTTGCTTAATCTGTTGACAGTCCCGGACAGCCAGTGTAGTTGAGTCGATTTAAAGCCATTAATCAGTTAATCATTCAGTAGCTTTCAACAAACGTACAGTGTTCTAAGCAGTGATTATGAAAACATGGAATTACACTATTCGCTGCAACACCAGCTTATTAGTGACGATATAATCTATCTCTGCTACTAATTACTACAACTCGTGAAGCTCTGAATATTGTGAACAGATATCTCTCATTCAGTTCACTAATAAGGTAGTCTACATGTAAAATGTTAACGTGCGACTTAATTATTTACTGTAAATTGTTTACTCTTGTAATTTAGTTCATGTGGGTACCATCTTCACACGGAAAATCTTTGCTTATTTTGACTGCATCGGTAGCTCAGAGTCGGAGTATCGAAATTGGCAGCTTCTATGTTACTTTAACGTTTTCCAGCGAAATATTTATGTCATCTTCATGTGCCCTAAATCTCTACTTGATCACCCACACAATAGGCTTATTTGAGGAAGAGTATAAAATGTTACGCTAATTAGTTGCCTCAGGATAAGAACCAGTACCAGGCTTCTGTAAACAAGGTAATGAATCTTCGAATCCCATAAAAATGGAAATTGACCTTCTCGAAAGAACTGTGCTCAATAAAATTTCTTAATGATTTTAAAATCTTCCGTTTACCTTGGATATACAGAATTTGTCAGCTTAGTCTCAGTGTCACAGTTATATTATTCCTATTGTACTTTCATTTCAGGGAATCTTAGCTGTGCACTTAATAAGATTCAAATATTTCCAGTTTTCTAAATTTAAGAGACTAACTAAAAGTGTCTTAGGCTATCAGTATACTGACACAACGGATCTTAAAGTAGTTCGATGCACTGATGTTAATTATATTTCCTTTGTATTGTGCTGATCCTTGTTCAAAGAAGTTCTGTGACTTGTCTGATTGAAAATGCAGAAGAACTTTATGTTAAAGAAATTTAGTGTTATAATCGTGAGGTATGTGAATTAAGCTTCAGTGTGACACAGAAAATGCTCTAACCCTCGCAATACGCCGTTAAATAACTTTATAAACAGTTTATTAAATCTGTAACTTACTAAAACAATTTGATATTCCAGGTCCTTACGGCTGCTAGTATGAAAATGGCTGTCTTCTGGGTTATTCGCCCTGATAATGGAGGCAATAAGCACCTCTGAAACGTCGGTAAACTTCTACTATGCTCCATACTAATCGTCGTAATAACCCAGAAGACAGCCATCTCCAGTTGTTGTGTTTGGATTGGGAAACAATAAATAAGAATAATAGAACGCAAGTTGGGCTTGGAGATGAAGAAGAAACTAGTGAAGTGTTACGTATGGAGCAGAGACTTGGACACTCAGGAAGAAGGAACAGAAATACCTGGAGAGTTTCGAAATGTGGTGTTGGAGAAGAATAGAGAAGATCAGGTGGACGGATCGAGTGACCAACGAAGAAGTATTGAGGAGAGTCAACGAGCAAAGAAACATTCTGCTGGCGATTACACGAAGGAAAGCTAACTGGCTGGGACATATTATGAGAAGGAATGGATTAATGAGTGATATCA
Source organism: Zootermopsis nevadensis (assembly GCF_977971745.1). Classification (NCBI taxonomy): domain Eukaryota; kingdom Metazoa; phylum Arthropoda; class Insecta; order Blattodea; family Termopsidae; genus Zootermopsis; species Zootermopsis nevadensis. The sequence goes on along the minus strand of NW_028259138.1, from coordinate 9,950,242 downwards.
CCGAAGGCCAGGTTGAAGGAAAGCGAGGATTGAGAAGAAGACTGACACAGCTAACCGACGATCTGAAACAAGGAAAGAAGATGACGTTCCAGGAATTAAAGCGAGAAGCCGAGAATAGGGACAACTGGAGAGCTCTTTTTGGGCAGAGCAATGGACCTGTCGTAAGACAGAACACTTAATAATAATATAATAATAATAATGAGGGTTCCTGGAAAAAAACCGGAAGAGGTCAAAAGGCTGACGGGCCTCAATCCACATTCTCTTCTCATCTCTTCTAAAATGTCATAATCCTGAGAGGTCCCTGCATTTAATGTGTGTCCACTATTCATGTGATTTTATCATCAGAGTGACGTCTACATTGACAAGCACTGGGTTGTGAGGGGGGGTGGTTAAATTCAGATGGGCTCGTCTCTTTTTAACAGACTGAACACGTGTTCTTGTAATTAAAAGCGGAAATGAAAAATAACGAATCACTGTGATTTACAAGAGGTTTATAATTCCGTGTTTAATTACAGAGCCTTTCAAGTTCAGAATTGTGCGTTCAGGGGAGAACAAAACCTACAATTAAAATAACAAGCCGCGTCAAGGATTTTATTAAATTTGACATTCATGAATCTCTGAACTGTCTGCACACTATGGTTCGAAGAAACGGTTTATTAATTGGCTGAGACTGTAATTGTTATGTAAAACCGCATACTAATCAATTGAAATTACGTAATTTAATCATGGTTTTAATTAAGCTTTGGTTATATTTGGGCACAATTCGGTAAAACTCATAACTTTTCCTTTATACGCAAACTTGTTGTATTCTCTGCTCCAGAAATCTGGTTGGTGTAGAAATGGTAGGCCTATGTGGTATGTTATAACGGGAGCCCCACACCACAGACGCATACAGCACTAATATGGTGGCATGCGAGTTCATAACGTCACAACAAATTAGCCTAAGATCTTATTTTTATTAATATTTACTGTTTCATTTTTATCGATATTCTGGTACTATGAGCTATAGTATAAAATGGTCGAAGTTCCCTTGTTGGAGAATTTTGTTTTGTTCTATTCCCTTATTGCAATAATATTAAGCCTGTTGCTTTATATTTGCTAATTGAATTTCCGAAATTGAATTGCAACCTGCAAACACACAAAGAGTTATTACATTTTATACCGTCTACGAAATTTGATACACAATAATTATCCCACGTCAGTTTTTCACGTTTTATCTTTCAATTATGTATGGTGTAGCCTATACACTGGCGGGGAGCCGTTAGTCGTATTTTTAAACCAGTAATTAATTTACATCTGTTAGACTACCCGGTCGTTGTATGGCGGTGACGATTATCTGGTTCCATTCTATGTAGCGTATTTCTGTCGGTTAGATACTGAGGTCCACGGTTCGAATTTCGCTGGCAGACCGTATATGCTTAATTAATATTTTTGTGGTTTCTTAACATTATCTCTGATAGTACCTTAAACTGTACTACGAACACTTTCTCTCATACTCTTCAATATTTATCACGCATAATCACAGTGTGGGTGCTTTTTCAGCTGTAAACAGTGTAGATGACACAACGTCGAATGATACACCAGGGAAAAAAAACACATTTGTTCTAGAATAATCTCCGGTGAGTATCGAATCCATTACCCGCTTGTCAACATCTTCTGTTTATTTCTTTAGAAGCGTTCTCAGTAGCTCAGACTAAAACTGCATAGCGTCTATAGATAGAATATAAATGAATATGGATAAGAAGTACTCAGTCGAATTGTAATTTGAGGTACTGTCCTAGCATTTGCCTGGAAGAACCGATTTAATTTAAGCAAAACCTCAGTCATGATAGCCGGTATGCAGGCCGAGGTTTGAACCCGGAACCTTACCAATCACTGTGCCTCTGAGTTCGGTGGCAACAGGTCTGGTAGTCTACCTGCCTCGAACCAAGAATGATATTGGTGTTATGTTTTTACATTTTAGTATATTACATTTATTAAACAAATTAATGTCAAATAAGATTAATCAAACACTTAAGAATGAGAAAATCTCACACTTCTAAAATATTTTATGAATGATAACAGAAGGGTAGGTAAATTCATGAAAATTCTTAAAGGGATACGTGTTAACATCATTAAAATAATCTGTATGTGAACGTTTCTGGTGAGCGGTTAGACCTCTAGACCTATATCAAATAGGTCTCTTTAGAAATCTTCGTTAGAAGGACCTGGTATCAGAGATGCTGTAGCTATTTTCGATTATATCCTAACCGGATGACTGAAAGAGATTCAATCTGCGAAACAACGTGTTTTATAAACAATAACATGTTGGATAGGTCTGAAGAAACTGAATCTAAAGTAACGCTGAAGATATTTTCGTGTTAAAATGGCGAAGAATTAATATACGGCAACTAAATATACTTATTTTGCTATTCACTTTATAACAAATTCCATTATGCCGCTATCAACTGCCATGTTGGCGCTTTGTGACGGAATAAATATAAAAAAATTAACGAAATTGTGACTTCTGTTTCTTGCTATGTAATGTCTTCAGTTTTGAACATTAAATCACTTTAATTACAGTTTCCAGTCTAATATGCAACATTTTTTCCTCAGTTTAATTAAAACACTGGATTTAACTTGTAAAAACAACTCGCATGTTTGATGATGAAATTCAATTAATGAACAGCAGGCGATGACAGAAGATAGCAATGCAATGATCTGTAGCAGCAGCGTAGTCTAAATATCTTAGGTTGAATTAGATTTATCATGTATTAATTCAATTAAGGAGGAAGCGATGCCTGCAGATGTTTGCCTGCTGTTCAAACACTGAAAAAAAATCATCTTTAAGTCTAGCGAATAGTATCTTATTAATATAACATGTTCTACACTGAAATTTAAATACACCGTGACCACACCGAAAGGAGACTAGATTTAACGCAATGCAACTGTTTAAACTTTGCCATGAAAGTTAGCAGGTTTTGTGAGATTCGAGGATCAAAATGCGGAAAGATTTCTGTTGATGTATGACCGGGCGGACTTGGTTGAAGGATATTATCATTTGGGAGAAGCATCGTGCTTCTGTCTTGAGCCCAGAAGTCCACACGGCGTTACAACTCTGTACGTAGCACCAACAACAGGTTTTGCGATGTAAGTGTAGGGACCCACTGGCGCGACTAGCCGCGTGCGGCGTGTCGCGCCAGTGGACTCAAGGAATAAGACTGAATACTCTGCAGTCGCAACGGGCTAGGGAAGAAAGTAGCTGAATTACGTCACCGATAAACTGGCGTGATGTCCCAGCAATAATTTGACTGGCAGAACCGTATAACGCAGTCCCTTTCACATGGGACCAAGAATAGTTTGCCTATTATTCCATTTTGTAGCCCAGTCGGTATAGTGGCTGTCTACGGACTGGGCGACCGGGGTTCGATCCTCTAGCCTCTGCGTCCAGACCTGCTCTGAGGCCCATCCAGCCTCCTATTCAATGGGTACCGGGGTCCTTTCCCGGGGTAAAGCCGGCCGGGGCGTGATGCTGACCACTCACCCCCATCTAGTGCCGGGGTCAAGAATGAGTAGGAGCTATACCTCCACTCCCCCAAGCGCTTACATGGCGTATAGTGGGACAGCTTTTTATTATTCCATTCTGTAGCAATCATGTTCAGACAAACTGGCTGCAAAAATCGCCAGTCACATGAGAATCGGATTGTGCTATCTAAATGTTACGTTTTGGCTCTGAATTTCGTATTTGTTTATTGAAGCAGCACAACAGATGTTAAATAATTGTATCCAAGTGTCTTATATTTCGTTTCCCTTTTCTTCGTTTGCCTTCCCTTCTTTATCCAAGTTACGACATTCAGTTATCCACCAATATCCTACTTACCTGCGTATAAACTACTTGTGAATAAGTTTTAAATATAATATCACTGATTAATATTTATAAAAGTTTTCTGATACTTGTAAAACGTAAGTACAATATTGGGATGTTCCTCGTCAGAGATTTTCAGTCTTAGTGCAACTATCCTGTTGTCGATGCAAGAGGAAGATGTAACGATTTGAATTAGGAATTTAAAACTCTTTACAGAAAAGAGGGCTGTAGTCTTCCCACAAAAGACCAGGGTGTACAGAAACGTGTAAGCCTGGTTTTGTGCCACTCATTTGCCAGGAGATCTGTCACTTACCATGCGAGCCGCGTCAGGCCCCTGAGTGATATTCCTCTCTCCTTCTCCTTTTATATGAAAATAAAACATTCAAATCTCGCAGTCGCAGTTCTTCTCTTAAAAGCGAGACGAAATCTGCATTTACAATGATGTTTTGTGAGATAAAGGATGGCTCGTGCTGTTTAAAGTCCTTTCATATTATCTTCACAACTGAAATAAAAATGAGCACCGCCCAGTGAAAGACGGAAGGGAAATGGAGGTTGTGTTCTACGACGAGAAGAACAAATCCCGTTGTTAACTGTAAGACGGAAAAGCCTGATGAACTGCGTCAGTTCTGTGTTTCTAATGTTAGTTCAGAGTGCGGTCAGTATGCTTTGGTTGTTATAAGCTTTGGACATCGTCACTTTTAAGCAGGCCTCTGATCAATATCTATTATCCCGCGATTATCTTATGTGTCACTTAGAGATTCATTCTGTTATGGGCCTACGTTTTAAAGTAACTGAAACCACACAAACATCCCTGTCAAAAGTGAGAGAATCAATGCGAGGAGCATTTGAACGTCATACCGAGTTCATTTTATCTTGTTACCATAGAGGAACTCTGGCCTTGTAATCCTGGGGTCTCGGGTTCGATTCCCGGCGGTGCCAGAATTTATAACTTGTGTTGGGCAAGGCCGTGGTCTAGGCAACACGGAGTTTTCCTCCGGGGGCTTCCCCGGTTTCTCCGTGTCATCCCATTCACACACAGAAGAAGGCAATGACAAACCACTTCTGGATCATCTGCCAAGAACGTATATGAACAGGTCCCAGTCCGAGAAAAGGATGGAAGGATCCTGTTCATATGGACCTGTCGTCAGACAGAACACTAAATAATAATATCATAGAGGAATCCTGTAGGTTATTTCTTAGCTTTGATACCTCCAGTTTATAAGAATCTGTTACCTGCACATTTCTCAGTTTTGATCGATTTCCCGTAACTACAGATACACACTTCGTTGACATAAGTCTAAATACGGAAGGTTCTAAGTGTGGAAATTTACATCTACTAGGTCAAATGGCATAAAAAGGTTATTAGGTCGATCATGGAAATTCGAAAGAGGTTTAGTCTCCGTTAAACGGAATTATGGCCGTTAGACTGTGAACTGATTCAGTAGAAATTCTGACCTGACTGTTATATAACCTAGGATTCATAACAACAGAAACGTAATTAACTATGGTGGGATGCAAGTTTTTGGATAAGCGCTGGAGGTGGCAATTTCAATTAAAGCGCAATATATAAAAAGCTGAAATACGAGGTAACAAATCTGTTCATATTTATTCATTGATGCAATATTTATAAAGGTGAGCGGAACTAATTCGTAAGGAGAGGTAACGTAAATTCATTAGCACTGTTCAAAATTTAATGGCCGATTTAGTTAATAAGTGGCAAGGTAGATTAAGAAGATTTCTGTCTTCTGGGTTGTTGCGCTGTGCAGTCTGGTCGATGTTAACCAACGTTTCAGAGGTCATACTGCCTCCGTCATCAGAGTATGAAGATTTCTGTCTTCTGGGTTGTTGCGCTGTGTAGTCTGGTCGATGTTAACCAACGTTTCAGAGGTCATACTGCCTCCGTCATCAGGGCGAATCATCTTGATACTCACCGCTGTGAAAACCTCAAATCTTACAAGATAGATTAAAGTTTATAAATCAGGAAGAATTTTCTTTCAACTCTAAATTTTTTTTAAATATTACAATGTTCATTTCATTTCGATTCGAGGGAAATAGCGGAAACCACGAGACAGTGTTCCGAAGCAAACATCACACGACGTAAAATGATGGTCCGATCAGTGTTAGCGTACTGAAGGGTCGGATTTACAATAACGCGAGCCTGCCGGGGTGCAAGGTGACGTAGTGAGCACCATGTATGTGGATCAGCTTTAATTTCCTTTCATTACAGCAATCGATTTCTCGTCACAGTGCAGCCAACCCTATAATTACTTGGCTGTTCGAGTCATAAAGTAATAGTTAGAGGATGCGACCTGCTTTCTGTCCATCCTGCGCCTGCCTGACAGAGACAAAGACGTCATTTCTGTAATTGAACACGTGTTGAATCATATTTTCGGAGTTCAGTTATTCAGTGGAATGGGCAATGCAGTCGTTTTACATAGGTTTAATTGAGGTGTATGCGTGTCCACAAATGTGTACGAAATATCTGTATACAGAAATAATCACAGCTCACGCCCACAGATACAAAGGTACGTATTATTGATGTGAATATTGGATAACTCGCCTTTTGAGGTTATGGTGATTAGATCTGAAGTAAAAAGGACCCACCGTTAATGAAGGTCGCTACTTTTTTTTTATAGGAATCTGGATCGAAGTGCATTTGACTTATACATGTACATGATGATAGTATCACGACGTCATATCATTTAACTGCAATTACATTGGAAGCACGAACGAAGCAATGTGAATAAAAATGTAACCCATCTATTCACCACTTTATGGGGTATGTACTTCCATGTACCCGAGACAGACCTTGTCCCTAAGGTACATATTGCAGCAGCTATTTCCGGGATCCATATTGTTTTTAGCAAGTGCCACATGTATTATAAAATATTTTACAATACATGTGACACCACACTACTTCCTTCATTTCTTCTCTTGTTCAAGCCATTATTATTATTATTATATGAAATTAAGTTACCGAAAAAGTGTGAGGGAAAGACAATTAATGGCATAATTGAGATTTAAATATAAGGATAGAGAAAATGATGTGATAATTTGGTGAATAAACGATAAATTATAATGGATAAATACGTGATGTTGTTGTATGGGTGATGTAGACAAAAATTACCCTAAAATTGTCGTCGTCAGAATCTGCCTCGGGTAGCTTATTCACCGGAAACAGGACTACTTCTGGGGTGGGTGGGGGGGTGGGGGGGGTAAATGTATAGGGGACTGAGGCTAATTACCTTGTACCGAGTTTAATAATTGTGAAGCTGTACCTCCATCAACAATATGTCGTTATTGCGTAGCGTTTGATAAACTTCACCTTTGTATTTTTATGTGATTGGCATCTAACAATATATTATTTGATTAGTTCTTTTCGAAATGAAATTTATTTTGTGATTTTTACGTATGTCATCTTTCTCAAATATTTAGAGAGAAATTGAGATTCTTTATTGTAACGTAATCCCCGAAAGCACCCGATATAAGTAAGGAAATTATTAACATTCTAAACGACATTGTTTAATTCCTCTACGTCGAGATTTAAGAATGTGCTATTACGTAGGTCCTATATCACCAAACATGGGTCGTATATCACCAAGAATTCTTTTAATTGCCAGTATGAAAGATTTAACGTTCAGTTGCAGGTTTATTTCACAGTGTCCGCCTACTTTTAATTTAGTAGGATTTTTATTGTGTTAGCACTTAAATTTGCATGTCAGGTGGGGACAGAATGAAGTATATTATTTTATTTTTGCAATGGAATTAGAGGACCCGTGCATGACATATGGCCAGATGAGCAACCTGATTCGATATCGGTTGTGCTCTTGTAAGGGTTAGAACCACCCCTCCCCCATGTCACCGCCGGTATCCGGTATCTTGTTTTATGCCTCACCCTTCGCGAGTGGGTTTATGCTCCAGATATTTTTATTTTTCAGTCCGAAACTCCAAAGCTTTGCGGTAGAGTAAGCAGCAAGGCTGGGTAATTAAAACCACGTTTGTTTCACGCGGTCATACTGCGGTACTTCTTACTTAAAGTTCTCAACCTGCGTTTGGTTCAGGAGACTCTAAATCTCTCCCAAGTTTTGTGGGCTCCGAACCGCTACTGCTCACTTGCGGTTTTCAAACTAGGCATTTATTATGAAACGCCTAAGTACGAATACCTCAGGACAATAAATGTAGGAAGTTAGATGTTTTTGTCTTGTAACTACAAGCTGCAATCTAGCTTCTGACATTAATTAGTGACTGTGGAGGTCTCCGTTGTATATGAATTCATCCCACCGCCAGCCCCTCGTTCCGTTATGTTTCTTACATAACTGTCAGCGATCGGGTAGAAACCACGGTTTCACGAAATAGAACGCACTTGGCCTCCTGTTACTGTAGGGGAGGAGAGAGAATCACCCCGTCCAACAACACTTACCAAAATTCACTATTGTCACAGCACTTTCCGTCATCTTCGAAACCACTGGAAAATTTCGCCGAAAATTGGCATTGGTACGTCAATTTATTTAATAGTTTATTTTACGACTATATAGCGTAATGCGTGATCATTAAGTAAGTCTTTATTTTTTGTTTTATTTTATTATGATGATTATTATTATAGTAAAATAAAGAATTGAATGGTTATTATTATTGTCGTTGTTGTTATCGAGCTACATGTTCGTTGTAATTAATATTTACAACTTTATTTGAGCCTACTGTTTAAAATTATTTACGAAACACCTTATTACCGCAAATTCTTGTTTTATTTTACTAAACATTTTATTTATTTCATATTAAATTCACTCTTTTGTATTCAAACAACATTATAATTTGTTGTTGATTGTGTTTATTCTTCTCCAACTGTCTGTGTCTTTATTTATTTACTTTCGTATAATTTATTAAACGCCAATGCAATAGTTGATGATTAATGAACAATGATTTGTATAGTATATGTAAGAACGAGATTGTAGTTGGGAATAGTTTAAGGCAATGCCTCGGAATTTTCCTGGGGGTACTGAGAAGATCTACAGAGTTAGGATTGGTCTCCGAGCCTAGCAGGTTTTATAGTTTTGATAAGTCGTGTCGGTGAAATCACCATTCTTCATACTGAAGAGTTCCTGCTTGTGGAACTTTGAGGTTAGAAGCAAATCAATTCATTGGAGCTAAGACAGCGATCAGACTTCGCGGTGTATTCAAAAACTACGACTGACAAGTTTTCTTCAGTCATTCAGTTCTTGCCAAAGAACTTCGAAAAGTAGCATATAGAAATTCGGAATCATTACCAAAATGACTTTTCTGTTTGGTAAAATATTTGTTGTTGCTTGTATGTGCATTGTGGAGTCTCAATTACTGTTGTAATGAGCAAAGTAACTGTATTAAAACTATTGGTGTATTACATTACTCTGACTAGATTATTTTGTTCATTTTTCAGTAAACATCGCCACAGTGTTCGCAGACCCAGTGCGCATTCCGGTAGTGACGTCGTCTAATACAAGGTTAGTCAAATAAAAGTTCATTTATCGCCCCAAAGTCAACTTACAAATTCATATCAGTTACATTTAGTTACACAGTGATCGGAAAGTAACGCAACCCAAATATTATAATATTTATTGATGGTTGCAATTCAATGCAATTAATATGGATTAATAAATATAGAATGTCTCTGTGACTATAGGAGAGACCACGCAGGTCAATTTATGTTATAGTCTGATCCAATCCGTTATTTCTCTGCTGTATATTTTATAACCCCTGGATACATGAATATACCTAAATTTGAATTTAATAACATTTCTGAAGCAGCTTTCTCTGCACTCTGAATATTTGAGTTTAAACCTCGATGTTACTGTTTTTGGGCGGGGGAAGTTTCATTTCAACAAGGAATTAAATACAGTTTTGGTTTAAATCGTCCTAATGTAAAAGATCTGAAATGCTGTTAAGAAGAGAGATAGCACTTATCTGAAATCAATGGAAATGGATTTTTGTAAGAGTTGGGCTAATTAAATGCAGTCTGAAGCTGTGTGTAATAATCAGAGAATTAATAAGTGGTCGGACACAGTCATTGGACGTACGGAATAAGCATACCAAGAGCATGGTGATTTCTAAGGAATTGATGCGGCGACGAAAGGAAGGTTTGGGGCTAGAGTCAGAACGGACTACTCTTTTAAACCTCTTCAGTGCCAGAACCTACGTTGCTCTTCATCATAACCTTGGGGTCCGCAGTGGCAGCGGGGTCGCTGGGACCGTGGGTTCGAATCCCACTCAAGCCATGGATGTTTGTCCGCGTTTTTTCTGTGTCGTGCTATCCTGTGTACAGGTAGAGGCCTCGTCCAAGGAGTCCTACCGAATGTCCATAGATCAAGCCAACGAAAAGTTGGGACCCGCAGTGCTCAGGCACTTGAAGAACGGGTCGTTTCCAGTATCCAGTATCATAACCTTACTGCGCCAGTATGCTTTTTTCCGTCTAAGGCACTTTTTCGTTACCAAGTCCATACCTACTCTGGGGGTGGTCCAGCTTAATAGAAAATGTGATCTCTTTCACAGGACGTCTCCAACTAATGCCAGTGTTAAGATCGCGTGGTGATGAAGGTAAATCTCTCCTCACACAAGCTTCTTCGCGGCCAACATAGGGAAATTTGACAATTTTACTTCTAACAGTCTGCTTCTATCATATCAGCCTTCTGTGTTTACAATTTGGAGTAATTGAATTTACCAAATGTATGTCTTTTTTATTGCATACCCCATGGTCGTGATGTTAATATAACACCTTAAATGTATTATTTGGTCGTGCCAAAAGCTTAGGAGGCTAGGCACTGGTATTTCACTACGGAGACCTAGGTTCAATTGACCTTACGTGATGGATGTAGTGGCGCTGGAGAAGGTTTCCCGCTGCTAACCATCATTCCACCACTGTTCCATAATCATCTGTCACCTCCACATGAGACATGGGAAAGCCCAGATTAAGCGGTACATCATCTAACCCTCGACCTTATTTTAGCGACCGCATCTTTTACCCCTCACTTGGCTGGTTGTTCCATTTATTACTGCAGATAAATCGGCTATTGTGGTCTTACGACTAATGCTCTGTAGTAAAGGCCTTTTGCATTTCTAAATACACGCCATAATCTTAAGTGTTTTGAGCAAACATAGAGAGTGTTCGTGTTGTGTAACAATATTTCGTACAGTGAGCCAATGTAAAGTAAATATTATTTTCTGTTAGACTTAGGGCTTCAGTTGGGGCCGTATTCATCCGATGAAGATCAAATTTATTAAAATTTCTATATAACCTTAATATACATTGCAGTGATAAATTTAATAAAATTCGTCCAGTACTTTCGAAGACGAAACATGCAACCTGATTGGTCTATAATAGCGGAGTACTGATATACAGAACCGCACTTTTGTATTTATTTTATGAACAAGTGCAACTAACTTCATGGAGTAGAGGCAGCCTTGACAGTTTGATATTAGCTGGAAGATGACTATTCCCTAGATTATAGCACAGTTTTGCCTGGTAGATGTTTACCAGCGTTTCAGAGGTTCCTGCTACCTTCATTGTCAAGTCGCCCGAATGATGGAGGCTGTAAGGACCTCTGAAAAGTTTATGAACTTCTACTAGAATATACAGTACCACAACCTATCAGACAGTCATCTTCGTACTCACAGCCGTGAGAACCTCAAATCCTACTGATATTAGCCTGGCTATGCGTGAATTGTTTTTTCTTTTATGGAATAAATCTGGAAGTTCATTATCATACTCAGAAGATTCATTCATTGGCTCTATTCTGAGCCATAATAATTCCGTGCATGACCTTACACCATACATCTTTTGAAATACATTTAATTTTTTTCTATTATCTTCATACTTCTGGCATAATACACATAAAATAAATTATATCTTAATTTTATCTCAATTACATTTATGGCTGAGTGGTTCATATCATTATTCCGTATTCGGAAATTCTGGGTTTCGAATCTCAGCCCAGACAGCGGCTATACTGACTCATGTTCTCATGTTTTTCTTCAGTTCATCCAGAAAAATAGTGATGTTTATTTATAGTTTTTAACGACGCTATTTCAATAGTTCAGACTATATAACGTCGAACAAGAGGATGATAGTGAATATTGAATTGGAAAGGATGTGGAAGGAAGCGGTCATGGCTTAATTTAAGGCTGTATCCTGGCATTTACCTGGAGGGACTGAGGAAAATAGTGATGTTAATACCTAAAAATATACTACGACCGCTTTCTCACTTACTCTTTCCAGTTCATTTTATTGATCTTAGGAGTACCATTCGATGCTGCATGTCTCTCTCCAACAACGTACGAGCCTGTTGATCTCCGTATTTCTTTTCCACTGTTTTTATTTATATCTGGCCACTTGAGTTAAAACTTTTATAAAATGGTGTTTCCACTTTCCGCAAAATTCGGCGAAGAATTAAATTCGGCCAGTGAGAGAGATGAATAATTTTGCTGTATTTCTGTTACCGAACTTTACATTTTTATGTGGACGATCACAGCTACATATTATGGAAAAACACAAATTATGAAGCTGTTAACTCCAGAGTCTTTTCGCTAGGGACATTTCCAGCTAGAGACATTCAATTTGCATCAGAAAATATTTCGTGTTCCCTTGAACCACTGTTGCGCTAGGCTAAACTCACATATTATTATTTTAACCTCTGGCCATTGTTTCCAGCTTTATTGTCGCGTAACATGGGAGCTTGCTTCAAGCCGACAAAAAATAAAACCTAAATCTCAACATTAATTAAATCTCCAGTTGGTGGCAGTGTAGCTCATATTTTATGCGGAATGACATTTTTAACGATGTTCTTTATACTTTATTTTATTTGAGAGTGTATGATACTACCTGAGTGCAGGCCAGATTTTGTAACACAGTTCTGAGGGAGAGACAGAAGTCAAGTAAATGATTTACAAAGTTATGAACAACCAGTGTGTTTGTGTTGATCGTATGAAATAATAAGCGTCATAAATGGTCCGAATTATAGGTACATACCAACGTTACTATCTAGTAAAAGTGTTTCCAGATAATGCATCTGGAGGAAAGTATATTTCTCATTCGGCGTGCTTTTTAACTCTCCACTTCTGTGCTGTTAATTACTGAAAGCAAAGGGATGTTCCAGCCTTGGTATCCATGAATGATTTAGTCATCCAAAAACTGGGATTGTGGGCTAAAATCCCGTTCGTCCACGGTGTGCGTGTTGTCTTGTTTGCCGCCCAAGAGGTCCTACTGTTTGCCTTAATAATTTAATGTAACGACTAGGACAACAGTCACGTGTGTATTTGTGTATGAATGTTGCTTGCTAAAGCATTTTGCTTTAAAATATTATTTGTTTATGGACACAGTTACTGCATTAAACAATTCAGTTTGAAAAATTCTGTCTCCCCTGATTCCTAGCAAGTAATGCAGTCATTAAAATGACAAGTTTTAAACGGTATGTAGTCTCACAAACCCCGAAAGGGGTCACGACGGTCAAGCTTGACCATAGAGATAAAAAAAGTCTCACAAACAAACTCAGCTCAAATAAATATCTCGTATTTCAGAACTGTTACAATGTACAGAACTGCAATTTTGTCGGTATTTCCACGTGTGTGGAACTTTTAACTCACACTGGAAGAATAATTTAGATTTAGGGTCTTTGAGGAAAGTTTGAGGAGAATATTGGGCCTAAGATGCCTGTAGGAAATAAGATTGAAGGAGTACTATGTTATCAGGAGCTTTGTAATTTCTGTTATTCACTATGTATTTTATGGTTATCATATTAGGGAAGATGAGACGATCAGGACATGTAGCACGCATGGAAAAAATGCAATAAGGATGCAGAATTTTAATCGGAACTCTTGAGGGAAAAATACAACTTGGCAGTGATTTGTAGATGTTAAAACAATATAAAAGCATACGTTACAGAAATAGAAGTGACTGTGAAGATTGAATTTAATAGGCTCAGGATAGGTCAGTGCCCTTCGGCTTCGTGTACACAGCTGCAGCGTTAGTCTTATGAACACAACGCATTTACAACGTCTGTGCATACAAGGTCATGTGTTCTCTTACAGCACTACACCTCTATATAACACGGGAAACTTATTGAGATGACAATAAGGAAGCCTGCAAATTGTTTATAATGGAAAGGATATAAGGGGTAGCTCCAATGTCCTTAAGCAGCCCCTGCCTTTTTTTGGTGTACTTTATTGTCATTAATACGCCTGTTGTCGTCTCTACATTACCCTTTGTATGACCAGTAAGTCTAGTGCAAAGTTCTATTACGAATACGGCTAAGTTAAAGTTGAACTTCCAGTCTTGGATTTTGATAAATTCAGTAGGGAATAATTTTAGAGATGAGTCAAATTTCAGTCACAGGCTTTCAAAATTTCAAAAGAAACATAAAAATAGAATGGATAGTATCGGCTTAGCATGATATAATTGGCAGAGATTAATTTATTTAAACGGATTGTTTAAATTAAAGTGGGACCTACATAATAACAATATTCAACTACGTTCCTGGAAATTCTGTTAGCCAATCTAGGAACAAACATTCACAGCAATTCGATTTTTAGCATATAAATCGTCATAATTTCTCTGCAAAATCATTAATATTTTAAAGAGTCTGGGTTCAAATTTAGAGCACTTCAGGAAACATTGAAGGTCCATGAAAATCCATATTATTTCAAAAATTTACAGTGTAAGCTCTGTTCCTGCCACTTTATAATCATGTGGGATATTGAGTGTTACATTCATATGAATAACAAGCCGAAACAACTAGGCCTGCTTGCAAATGTATAATGTCTACATTCATCCATTATGCAAGGAACTCGACGCATGAGCACGTAATATTCACTGTTCTCATTCAATGTTCTTCAAATTGTTTTGTTCTAAACACACAGCCAAACTGACGACGGGCTAATTAACTATCCATCTAACACACAGTTACTAACATTACTAACTGTAAAGGGCACATTTGCCAGTAGAGCCTAAGAATTATATTCTGTAGATACCTTACTCGGAGTTGTGAACTATTGGATAGATGGTTGGGGTTCGATCACTTCGCCATCGCATTCAGTCCGTAAGCCGGTATAGCCCAATCACAAAAGTGGCTAGTCTACGGCTATGACATGCACAAGGGTTCGATTCTCAACACGGCAGGATGTTTCCCTTGGCCGCAACGTGCAGACCGGCTCTGAGAACCAACCTCCCTCGTATCCAGTGGGTAAAGATTTATTCGTTGGGGGTAAAGCGGCCGGAGCTTAACGTCTCTCGCACGGTTAAGAATGCGTGGAGATATACTTCCATTATGGAGTGGTGCTTAGTTAAGTTCCAGCTTTACTTTGAATCATCCAGACCAGCCTTATAGCGCACCCAGGTTCTTGTCTGTTGGTTATCGGGAGGTCTTTGATTGAGGCCAGAGAGAACAACTGTTGTGTATTCACTTTCACATTCGCACGGAGTGATAATCAACTAAGCACCGGAATACATTTTCACAGGGTGGCGATGTTCCGTGTCTTTTATCGGTCTCTAAATTAGCTTAGCTGTTAGTTGAGTGCGTTTTATTATGTTGCCTTTGTTTAACCAACCAAGACGTTATGCCACTCTTTCATCAAGTACAGCAGGCGGACATTGTGCGAAACAACTGATGGGTAATGCTATTGTTTAAAAAAACTGGATGTGTTCACTGGGTTTTTCCCCACGCTCCTAATTCCACTGCAGTAAAAATGGATTCATGTTTGGGTGAGAGTGATCTCCGCCTTTTAGTGTTCAGTGTTCTGTAACAATAATATTGTAAGTCCTTCTAACAGTTTCATGCAAGCGGGGATGTTTTATTGAACAAGCAAACGACTAGGGAATTAAACTCCCTTCTCTGCTAAACTCTCTCTTAACGTTAGTTTCAGTGTCGTTAATACCGTAGTCGACTACTGCCATATTGTGAACCAATTAATCCGTTTCGTATCCCTATAGCCTTTTTGTCTAACATCCATTTTAATATTGTTATCAGAACAAAGCATTGTTTCTATCTTATATTCTTTATTGCCATGTCAGAAATAGGACGAATCGCTATTGGTAATAGTTGTGAAGAGAGTTGGAAATAGGAAAGAATCGAACATAGAAGAATTTTTAGTAATATATTTATTTATTTCCGTCAATACACAAACTTAGTTGTTAAAATTGGTGTTATTAAAGCTAAAACTTTAAAATTTGGCGCTTATCATCGCTATTACGATGTTACAATTTTAGGGCTCATTATTTTATTTCACAACATGTTTCAATGCAACCGCATCATCTTCAGGCTATTTTCGTCTTTAAAACTAATGTATATTTATTAATGCAACTATCGTTGATTTGTTTGTTTTGTGGTTTTCATTTTTTGTAGATTGTTTCTTTTTGTTGTTCGTCTTGTTTTGTATTTTTTAGATCAGTCGTTCTGTAGTCTGTAAAACAATTAGTTGACATTCGTATTATTAATTTATTTATATGAAAAAGAGTTTGGAAAATAGAAAATATTTATAATATATAGAAATATAAGATCCTTACCAGAGTTGTGATTAAATATATATATATATATATATATATATATATATTACTGAATTAAGCACAAACATGACGCATTTAAACTACAAAAAGAATTTTTAGATCTTTTATATTGTCCGCTGATTTATTTGTCTTCAGTATAGTAACTGCATAGAATAGACGGCATTGCGTGGCATATTACCATATGTTTTCAAATGTTGAACAGGAAAAATACGGGAGAAATCGTGGCTTGTCTTAGACTTTCATTTCATTTCAGTGTATCAGCCAACAGCGAAAACCCAATGAAGCTTATAGATTTTAAGTTTTAAAATTAAATAACTAAGTTTAATGGTGGACACCCCGTCTTGAGAAGCTAACGGCTACTCAGCTTGTCAAAAATCTTCACGCCTTTGATAGAACCCAAACGTTTATTACTATCCTCACTGATCCCTATTCTAAGCCCGGTAAATCCAGTCCACAACGTTTAACCCTACGCTTTAATATTATCCTTCCATTTACGTCCAGATATTCTCAATACTCTCCTCCCTTGAAGTTTTCTGACTAACGTTTCTCACGTGCTTCTCACCTCCCATTTGCGGGCTACATGCTCGCCGTTCTAATCCTTAATTTAATCACCTTAATTAAATGTGTTGATAAGAAGACATGAAAATCATGAAATAAGTCACTGTTTTTCGATATTTTCGTTATTGTTTTCCTCTTAGACACAAATATTCTCCTAGGTATCCTGTTCTCAAGCCCATAATCACTTACTTCTGAAAACCAAGTTTCACACCCATAAAACAAGAGATAAAATGACAGTTTATCAGTAAATTTGTTAGCTATCACTGCTGAAGTAAACCTCAACGCTGTGTACCTAAATTAATGAGCAATTTGAATTTATTAGTGCGGCACACTAAATATTGTCGACGACTCAGGGCGGCACGCCAAACCCCATTTTGTATATCGTGGAGGGGTGGTAGATTGTTTATGGCAGGGGTAGGGAACCTGCGGCCTTAAGGCCACACGTGGCCTTCTAGGTGCTTAAGTGCGGCCTTTTGACTGAATCCAAATTTTACACAACAAATCCTTTTATTTTTATTAATACATGCTGCAACCAAATATTCAAATGTTTTCCAACAAAAATCAGACACAACAAAGTCATTGAAAGATTAGTTAACTTTAAAATTAACAAATAGTTTTCATTTTTTGAAATTATTCAGTACATAGAAGTTAGATTTTTACAAAATAATGTACATTTTTAAGTGTACCTAATTGAAGTTTCTTGAATGCGGAATAATTTGATTACAGCTAAATTAATGCGGGCTTCCAACATGAAAAGGTTCCCCACCCCTGGTTTATGGCAAGGAAAATGAAAATTGAGACAGAGCAGAAAACAAGATTAATAGTTATTTATCTCATCGTGGTTATAATTATAATAAGATGTGAAAATTTTGAGGCACACCGGTCTAAAATGTAAGGAGAATGATGGAGAAACCGACATAAACCTCTCTTTAACTCATAGTGGTTTGTTCATAGAGAGTGTACGTATTGATGAACATCCTGTGCTACAGATGTTTCTAGTAAAGTATTTGCAGCATAAATTGAAATGAATCGTAATCTCATAATTTAAAACGCGAAGGAAAATATGTGCACATATGTAACACATACCGTGCACGAAAGTAGAGGTTGTGTGTCGAATATTAATTTATTGGTATCCATTTGGAATTTCAGAATAAAAAAAAACAATATAAAATAAAAACAACAACATGAAATCCGTTCAGTTACTGTTTTTAGCTTCATAATGCAGCGATAAATCGATGGATGCCAGGGAGTACTCGACTGCAGAACCCCTAACGGCGCTTTTGAGTAACTCGCAACAATGAAATTATTCCACTCACGCTCGGAGTCCAGCTAGTCAAAGCGAACTTCGATCGTCATTTGTCTTCCCGGCGCGGGACACGATGCACACCATGTTGCAAATGAGTCAATGTGTGACGTAACAATGATTGATGCCTCGATTACGCATGCCTATTTTTTCGACTGACAGAAAGCGACACGGAAGAGGCGACTTCGCGTCAAACGAAAATGCTAATAACTTATTTCTGGAGTAATTAAAATGAAGTGTAGTGATTGATGCTCAGTTCCCCTTGATATTAAGAGTTCTCACCTCAGGGCCGGTCAAGATGTCATGTATATTAAAAATTCTCGATGCTTAAACTGTAAATCCTCTTTTCATAATCTCGTCTTGTTTCTTTACGTATTTAAGAAGAATGTATTTTAAAATTAAATTATTTGGTAAATCCGTCAAATCACAATGTATTTAAAATAAGATAATTAAAATAATTAAAATATCATTTTGTGTTCCATATCGAATAATCGATTTGACGGAATAACCAAATAATTTAATTTTAATTTAATAAATCACAATATGACGCAACTACACTATTTTAAGAATGTATTTGTGTTTGCATACAAATCACGTGATGCACTCTGCTCCGGCCGGAATTCCGACATTAAGATTCAACAAGTTTCCAGTCACACATGTAAAGACGGTGATGTGAGTTTCAGCATTCGATACAGACCATAAATCTGTATCTAAATTTGTTCTGTAGGAGATGAGTAACGCCTACGGACAGACAGATACAACCTTCGATTTCTTATTTATTTTTTGTATCTCGTGCAGAACTCATGAAGGGCTTGTCAGCGTGAACACTTGCAAGTTTGGCAAAAACTTTTACACTAGGCCCAAGAAACATAAATTTAAGCCAGACCCACGAAACGTCGACCTGTTTCAATATATGGTTCAAATTCATTTACTTTATTCAACAGTTTGTTGTTGAAAATAGACATTCTATAAAATTAAAGCTTTGTGTTTAATTTATAGAGACTTTGGTAAGCTTTCGGTAATACGTTGTCTTTTTAAATATGATTGAGTATTTTGCAGAAAATAAAGTACTTTATAAAATCTCAGAATGCAAGTTTTTGATGGGCTTCCCTATACTGTCTTTTTTGAAAGTTTTCTAGCGTGCTAATATTTATCTTACTCTGATTTTCCATAATATTACGCTGTGTTCTGTTAGTGTTTATGAATGTTAAGTTAGCTCATATGCGGACAACTAACAACGAAGATATTATATCGACAAATTTTAGTGGAAATACCGAATAAAAAAATTCACAAAATCCTCTCAATATCTCTCAAGTTGTTATATACGGGCAGACAGATCGAAATAAGTTAGCAGTCGCATTTTTAAAATTAGTTACAAACTACTCTGGGGCTCACCCAGCCTCCTATCCAATGGGTACTTGAGTACTTTCCCGCCATTTAGTGCCAAGGTTAAGAATGAGTAGGAGCTATAATATACACCACCCCCAAAGCGCCTATATGGTGTATAGTGGGACATTTTAACTTTTAATTTATTACAATACTGTAAATGGGTCCATTTTTATGACGCAGGCCTATGAACGTTTGCAATCACAAATCAGATCTGTTGAAATCGTTGTTTAGTTAAAATTTGACGACGTGCGTATCGTATCGAAATTATTTTCAAATAAGGTGGTTTTAATTTAGTACGCGTCTCCGTAGTGAGTACCTACCGCCTAACCACCTGAGCTATGGTATAGTATTCTGAAGCTTTATTGAGATGAAATTCCGTACGTCATTAATAATGGGTTGGGCATAACACACACACATTTTCCACACATGTTCATAACCGTGACAAACAATATGACGCAGTTGTTCGTCAGAACAATAAATATGATGTTGCACTAAAATTACATCTCTAAAATTTGTATGTTTTCAAACATCTGTCGCCATGTATAATTTCGTAACAGTAAATTCAGCGGTGCTGGGTTATATCCGACATTACGTTCATAGCCGCCGTTTTGGCGTAAGTACGAACGTCTGGCGACTAGCAAGTTTCCTGGTAATAGGTCAGTTGGTTTAACTCAGAACAATGGAGTGCGATCAAAGATTGTTTCACATAAACGACCAGGCCCGGACGTTTTATTATGTCGTACAGAAACTCCTTGCAGAATAATTCATGTTCCCGTAGTATGCCATGATGCTAGAGGGCACTACCTGTCAATCAAGACCTTTAACAACACGATCAATTAGTAACATGTTGGCCGCATTCAGAATAATGGCGGTCTCTAATACTATGCATGTTGCATTGCTGTAATCACGTGCATTACGTATAAACACATTGACATTAGAGGATGCTTGTCGGGCCTTTGGACGACAGACATTTACAACGAAGGCTTTTCAGCGAAATTACCACCGGAGGTGTGACATTTGAGACTAAAAAAAGATGGCCCAAAGATTTGATCTTCCTGGTGGCTAACATATTGTTCATACAAACAGAAGAAGTAGGGTTTATATTGGAAGTATGCGGAAGAATATTAAATTAAGTCTACAAATTTTAATGCAGATTTTTAATACTTAATTTATTCTAAATCAATTTAGCAGTTTCGTGGTTGAAACTCATAGGTACAACCTCCCCGTTTAGCGTTCGTTTAGATCAAGTTAAAGTTTTGTATTAAAATGCTTGATTTGTTGCATAATGTGCCAGGAGTCGAGTCGACTTTAAATCCATTTAATAACCAACCCAGTAAATTTTCACCAACTAATGTTAGCAATTGATATAGTGTAGATAAATTAACTACGAACCAAGCTGCTCAGTTTTCGTATCTCCGTGTTAGCAATTGCTAACCACGCCCTTAGCTGTTTCATGCATTTTTATTAAGTTATAGATTACTTAATGTTTTGAACGATAACGAACGGTGTTTTAGAATTTCTATTATGGCGCAGTTTTCATAACCTCAGAGCACAATGACTTGATTTACTAAAACGATCAAAATCTCTCATGCCTGCCATCTATTGTTGCGACTTGCGAAGCGAGGACCCATTCATGGCTTCGTTCCATTGTTCTCTGTAATATTCCGTGATTGATAAGGAGTGTCCTCTGGCTTAATATATATCCACATATAGAAGGAAACAATGGTTGCAGTTATTCATATTATTATATATAGCAAGCCAAGTCTGCACGCATCGTTGCCACTGACGGAAATAAGTCACCTTAAATTAGTGTCATTCTCGAGTGCATGAGTGGTTCATGTAGACATAAGTAAATATTTTATAAGTTTAAAGAAAGCAATTTTTTAAAGGAAATTTGAATTCTATACGTTCGGACGGCTAGGTGCGTTAAGGGAGATGATATCGATTATTGATAACGTGCTTCAGATGGATGTGAAGAATCTAGCCATGATCTAATTGGTACTCTGAGGACCGAAAAGTAATGGAAATTATGTATGATTTGAGGTTTTCACAGCGGTGAGTATGAAGATGTCTGTCTTCTGGGTTGTTGCGCTGTGTAGTCTGGTCGATGTTAACCAACGTTTCAGAGGTCATACTGCCTCCGTTATCGCCCTGATGACGGAGGCAGTATGACCTCTGAAACGTTGGTAAACATCGACCAGACTACACGGCGCAACAACCCAGAAGACAGAAATCTAATGGAAATTACTTGAAGATAGTTACGTACTAATTACGTATGGTTTTTTTAACAGGTTTGTTATTGGCATAGAATACAGCGTCGAATGATGGGCTGATTAAATCAATAATGAAGTATAAAGGATGCCAGTGACCTAATATTTACCTTTCTAGGGTAAAATTGCTTTTACTGGAGCAAAACCACTGGTAAAGACAAATGATGTGATTTATGTGTTGGAGCTTCTGCTCATTTAACCCACAACGTAACCTATTTTTAGACTATTACTGCCCAGATCGATTGATAAGACGGAACGAAATGGTATTGTGGCCGCCGCGATCACCCGTTCTCACACCCGCCTACTTCTGCTTGCGGAACACGTGATGGGCATAGTTTATTAGAATAGTCATCGCGTTTGACGAGTTTGGTGTTCAAACATGGCTGGAATTTTTCAGCGTACCAGGAACTATTGGCCACAGTGCTCAGTTGTGTGTGTTAAGTAAGAAAAAGCTTTTCCAACAAATTTTGAAATATGAAGAGACTGTTAAATTGAAATCTAAAGAACAAATGTTCTCCTAAAATAATTTACTTGTATCATTTAATTTAATTTTGCTTTCTGTTCTCTCTGGCAAGCAAGAAAGATTTTGGTTTCATAATAGAAATAGACGCCACGTTGGTCTAGCGGTTAGAACGCTGGCCTTGTAATCCTGGGGTCCCAGGTTCGATTCCCGGCGGTGCCCGAATTTATAACTTGTGTTGGGCAAGGCCGTGGTCTAGGCAACACGGAGTTTTCCTCCGGGGGCTTCCCCGGTTTCTCCGTGGCATCCCAACAATTACTCCATTCACACACAGAAGAAGGCAATGGCAAACCACTTCTGGATCATCTGCCAAGAACGTATATGAACAGGTCCCAGTCCGAGAAAAGGATGAAAGGATCCTGTTCATATGGACCTGTCGTCAGACAGAACACTGAATAAATAAACAAATAAATAGAAATAGCAGTCTCTTTTAAATTTATTACATGTATGTAGGAATCACCTTGTATACTTCCAGAATATATTCATTTATCCTTCCATTTACATTCAAATATTTTACGTAATAAGATGCGACTGACTGTCGATTTCCTGAATAGACTTGACCGGTTATTCACATGGCAGGTATCAGTTCAAATAAAGTGCGTTCCTATATGCACGTGCACTAACACGTGATCATAACATTGATTGGACAGTTGAACGAAGGGAGTGTGACACTTGACAATACTTGCATAATAAATACATGTATTTGTACTGTGACAAACAGAGTAGGAACGAAACAGTGTTGTTGGGTGGTTCGGTTTTATCTACTTGCAATGGAATTAAACGCCTTGCATTGGTCTCGCTCAGATTCCTCCTCATAATCATCGCCAGCACAATCTGAGCTCTTGGCGTATTCTGGTTACGCGGTTTGAAAGCGTTCATTCCATCTTTTTGTCTGGCTTACCTGGCGTCTTCTGACTTCCGGTTTGTGTTGATAATGCAATTACAGAATTTGTTTACAAAGTATTCATTTTGCTGTTCAAGTCGATTCATTTCACGATACTGTACCGCAGTGTTATTCCAGTTTTCTAATAACTTTACGATGCTTTTGATTCGTCGTTTCTTTTTCTGCTATCGTCAGATTAAATGTGTCTTCCATTTCCATTCCTATAATTTGTTTCTTGCTAACGTACAACAGAAAGAAGCTCTGTGCTCTGTGACTTTATTATTATAATTATTATTATTATTATTATTATTATTATTTTGTGGTATTAAGTTTATAAGATTTTTCTGTTTTGTTTTATTTAGTATTATTAATTGAATTATATTACTTAGGTATATTTAGTTCATTTACTTATTAATTATTTTGTAATAAATTACACTGTACATTTATATATTTAGTTTATTGTTTGTTTGTTTTTGTATTGTAATGTTTGTATTGTTAGCGCTTGGCTGTTATTGGCATTTTTGGCTGTTGTTAAGCACTTTAATAAATGAATTGAATTGAATTGAATCCCATCTGCTCACCACTTTACAGGGTATTTACTTCTATGTACCCGAGACAAACCTTGCCCCTGAGGTACACAGTGCAGCAGCTATTTCCGAAATACTTTTTGTTTTTAATACGTGTTACATGTACTATTATATAGTTTTATTGTGACTACGTATTTTACGAAGTCTTTCGAATGATGTATGAAGATCCTAAAATGGCAGTTTCTGAAATTCTCTGATGTTCTGTTCGCCTGGAATGTTGGCCAAATATTTTCTGTGTGACTTGGAGACAGTTCCAGTTGCTCGTATAATTATTGGGATTACTTTTACTTTCACTTTCCACATTCGTTGTATTTCAATAAGAACGTCCTTGTATTTCAAGATCTTCTCCGCTTCCTTCTTAATTACATTCCTGTCACTTGGTATTGCTATGTCAATTAATTATTATTAATGTATTTTTATATTTTGTTTGTTATTACCTTTCTATATTTATTACTGTGTTCCTGTGTTTATCTCTTGTGCTGTATCTGTAATTGCCCTTCTGGCTGTTGATACAGCACACTAATAATAAAGAAATTAATTATTATTGTTGTTGTTGCTGGTCTCACTGACGATATTGCGTAGACAAATCTGAAATAAGTACGATCGGGTAGTAGTACTTAGTAAATCTGAAATATTAACCATTGCTTAATATACCGACAGTCCTATGTAGTGTATAGTAAACAGTGAGTGAATGACTGACTATTTGACCGAGTCAAAATTACTGCTGACTTTCATTATACCTATTGAAATTCGTACGACTCTGATTTGCATACGTTTTGGCATCGTTTGGCTTCCGATAGCTGTTGTTTCGTTTGAGGTAAATCAGAATAAATATTTCTGTTCAATTTAATTATTATTTTTATTTACTCCTAAAATATGCATATATTACACTCGGTCAAGCGAACGTGTTCTCTCAGAAGAAGCTTTCAAAATATTTATGTTTTGAAGTATCAAATACCTGGTAAGATTTTATATTCTCATAGCGGCGAGTATGAGGACAGCCAACTTGGTGTCAAATATCTAATCACGTTGATTATTTAGTTCAGTAGTAAAAGTATTCTGTTGCTAGTTTTTATTCGGATTGACGTGTAAGAAACGTCACATATTAATTAAAGTCCTTGACTGTAAAGATTACGTATTAGACTCAAGGACAGTGGATCCGAACTTTGTACGCTCGAATTTGAAGTGATCTTGCCAAGGAAAGCTTACAATTGTTCACATTCATTTGTTCAAACTCTGTTTGGGAATTTACTCGCCGGATGGGTCAGTTTTTTAAACGATAGAAGTCTGAGAGCGAGGACGGTATATTTCTTTTTTCAACTGTCTTCTTCACAGAACCGAAAGGAAACTGCCGCTGGTAATTCGTTATAAATTGTACAAAACGCCTGTGGCAGGTGCACAATGGGATTGGCTGCAGAGTAATGTTACTGCTTGTTCCTCTTGTCTGCTACCTGCGAGTTCGCGGAAACTTCAACCTCTAGGTCAACAGAGTAAGCAGCTACCCAGTGCATTCAGTTCAGAAAACTGTGAGCGACGAATACATTTTTGTTTTTATCGTGGCAGTAATATCAGCACTACAGAACTAAGAGGCCTGATAATAGCGGTGATAAGAGACCTACAGTTTTGAAACAACCATAACCGCCATTAGATGCGATTCTGAGCTGATTGGGCCGCAACTCAATCTCCCTGAGACTCATCATAAATTTCGCTTACCATCTCCTTCTTTGTTTCACAAGTGACTTTCTCAAGAGGTTTCTCCTCAAATACTCTTAACCATCTTGGTTTGTACCAAACTTAATGTCCTTGTTTCGACTATTTTGTCAATAATCAGTGACTGCATAAATCATAACGCTCTTCTGTTCCGTTTCCCGCTTTTCTTTTTATATGCCTTTCGCACGAATATCTTATTCGTCTGTCTTTGTTGTTGTGAAATACACGCATTTCGTTTCTTATTCCGTTTACACATTTTTGTCCAAATCGGCACAAAACAACTGTTAAAATTATATGTATATTTCTTAATCTGTAGGCCTATTTTCCTAAAGTAGACGAGCTAATAATAAGCTTGGGAAGATGGTTAAAATATCGTGTTATCTTATATCACATATTTGAGATATTCCGTTCATTTATTTGACAGGAACATGGAATCAGTAAGCGGCAAGCACTGAAAACATAAGATGTAATATATAAAACAAAACAAGGAGTGTTACAGATGAACATGGGAGACGGGAAATGGGGACCATATATGACAAATAAAACCTAAAAGATCTGATGAAAAAGAAGATCTTAATAATTGTGGGTCTCTGAATGAGTGAAATGTCAGCCAGCCAAGTAATATAACCAGGATTTTATACACTCACACGCGAGCAAGTCTATCGGCGCCATTTTTCCAAAAGCATGTGCTCACTTCGTGTCTCTGTGTCATATTTTGGTAATTTTCGCAATGTTCTCGCATTGTTTTTTTAGACATAATGTTATTGCACACTTAATAGACTACAGTATAGTGTAAACATAACTTTTATATGCACTGGGAAACCAAAACATTCGCGTGACTAATTTTATTGCGGTGGTCTGGAATCGAACCCGCAATATCTTCGAGGTATGCCTGTAATCTCTTTATTTGTCACTCGACGAAGATGCCGCTGAAAATGTCTAAAAATGAATCTGTCAACATTTGCTCACTTCTATGAAATTTCGGTAATAATTCAGCTACATTGAAGCAGATCAGTGGAACGATGTGTACTTCCCCGTTTCAATAACGCAGTGCGCCTTTAGGAACTTTTTACGAGGCAAATCGAGTTGCGAACTAGGGGGATTGCACCGAGTGCATCTGTGAACAAGCTGACGGTGTCATATTTCTAATTGGTAGGCCTGTGGCTGTCCCCGCACACTGGATTAATAATAAACATTTCCGTAACTTCATATATAAAATATATTTGAATAACATAGCCGCCTGAGGTGAAACAATGAAATAAAAAAGAACGACTGTCAGATTCGTTGTATAGATAATCGCATATTAATATTTCTGTCTCTTATATTAATTGTAATCACATATTTAAAACGCTGTCATGTCATTGCATTTAACTATATTTTAGCTGAATTAAATTTTGCGTTTCTCGCGAGCTTCCGGCTACCGACTTGTGACAAAAGTCTGCTTTGTACACCCTTTGCTTTGAGTGTTAGACGGGGTATGCTGCAAAATCCATATATCCAATAATCGTTTGTAGAATAAATTTAGTAATAAACTGTTACACTGTGTGAACTTAAATTTATATTAGGTGAGACTTTAGGTTCTGACGACGACTAATTTAAAGATGACTGTCTTCTAGCATTGGGTCCGCAGTGGCCTCGCGGTCTGAGGCGTGGACCTTGTGCCGCTTGGTCGCAGGGACCGTGGATTCGAATCCCACTCAAGCCAAGGATGTTTGTCCGCGTTTTTTCTGTGTTGTGCTGTCCTGTGTACAGGTAGAGGCCTTACGACGGGCCGATCCCTCGTCCAAGGAGTCCTACCGAATGTCTATAGATCAAGCCAACGAAAAGTTAGGACCCGCAGTGCTCAGGCACTTCAAGAACTGGTCGTTCCCAGTATCCCAGTCTTCTAGTATACGTATTACCCGCGTACACGTTACTTCTCTCATTTATTCGTTCACTCATCAAGCCATCACCCATTTGCTAACACATTCACTCACTTGTCCAATACCATGATAATTTATTCCTTTCCCTAAAATCCCGTTCTAATCTGTAAAACGCATTTTCGGGCTAGAAAACTCCGGTTAACATGACAGAATCGTGTAGTCAAACATTCGATGTTTGTACACTAACAGGTTTGTTGTAATTACGAATGGAAATCAGAGCATTACTAGGCGAATGAATGTTATGTAAATGTTCAGCTGAACAGCTACTACTACTCGTATAAGCTCAAGTACTCAAACCGATACACCAATCAATGACAATGGCGTACGGATGACATGACAGGTCGGTAACATGCGATGTGGGAAACATAGAATGAGATAATAATTGTGACTGGGATAAATTTCGATGGGAAGAAAGAACGAGAAGGTGGCAGGGTAATATTAAAAAGGACCTTAGGAAGATAACTCGTGAGAATCAGAATGAATAAATATAGCTCATGATCGTGTTCAATGTGGGGGAAGGGAGGCTATGTTATTAGCGGTATTTGACCTCTGAGTTGTGCTACGATAGACTTATTGACGAATGGAAAAGGAGAAATGTAATTCTCATATTTCCATTTGTAGCTTAAAGATCCTTTTCTATATTATTATAAAGACCGACATAATATCAGACCAGACTAATCTCGTGCACTTACTAGCATATTACAATTTATGCTGAGTAAATCTCTGTCAAATAAAATGTAGTCAAATAAGGACATACGTTATTTAAATTTGTAACTTGTAAGCTTTGAGAGACGATTACAATGACTGATTAAAATAATAAAGCAAAGTGCATAGTAGTTTTATAAGGAAAATAACTGGATACAAATTTCCTAAATGATGATCCTGTAAATAGGTGAATGATTCTTAAATCTGCAGAAAGTTGTAAACATGTACACAGGCTTAATTCTGACGGAGACACTTTCAGCAACGAACATGTGCCATATTAAATTTAAGTTATTTAAATGTTTTGACAATTTTATCGTGTGCATGGGTGAACGACCGAACTACGCTCAAATACTGGATCATTTAGTTTCGCGATCATACATAAACATTTACAATAGAAGTTAGATACCTTTGCTATAATTCTCTCACAATATAACCTACAATGAATAATTTATCTTAACTAATCCTATATCATCATATATCCATTAAAAATTCCCTACACGGTTATTTCTGATGACATCTATACAAAAGAAAATATAAGCCTCATATTCGGTCAGAAGCAAAAGTGTTGTGTATGAGGCGTCGAAAACAAATGTAAATTGTGTAAAATTTGCAATGTGTTTGTGTTAGTTTATAGTGTCTTATTTACGTAGTACTTGAATAAAACCACTTTTTGTTGGAAAATGACATAAGATGGCACTTAGATAACACGCTAAGAGTGAGAACCATGAAGTTATTGGTTTAGGTTTTAAAATATCTTTCCTATCTGCACACTTGAGTTAACATATTTTATATTCTTTATAAGCACTGTATATTTATCGGTTAACATATTACTGTTTATTCTTAGAAACTGTCTATTTCTTGGTGTGGCGTCATATAACTCCGCGTTAGACCTCATGACAATAGACGTCTGGCAAAGTGTGGTCTGGGAAATGCGCAAATATGAGACAGTTTGGTTTCTCTGGTAATTAGGCGCTGTGGGAAAGCCTGTTTGTGTCCTGATGGTAAGCATTATTAGCACCATCTTGGTGACGTCACTGAATTTTGAGACGTACGTTTATAGAATGACAATTAGGGGTGACTGTTATGATCTTATACCTTTCTTTAGATCTTCCGAAATCTGATATTTTGTCCTTTTACGTATAAAGGTGAAATATGCCGACAATAGAAAGATTTGAGATATATTTCTTTCAATAACACCAAAGACAAAAATTGTTTCACGAATGACTAAACGTGTATAATGCACATATTCACACATTTCGGGCCACGTCATACAAAGCTATGCTACTTCGACCAATTTGTCTCACACTCTACAGAAATTTGTACAGTGCCAAAGCCAAAATTTGTATTTAAGTTACTAACTCCATGTTCTAAATGGTACTGTTTCAGATGATATTCACGTTTCCACGAGGCACCATTTAGCGAGGCTCTTATAAAAATGTTGCCCCAATTTCTTGTTTCCGCAAACGTACTTTAATTTTTCGCTCTCTTATCCCGTGATTTAGCCACAAAAATAAGAATAGCCGGAAGATGGCTGTCTTCTGTGTTGTTGCGCCATGTAGTCCGATAGACGTTTACCGACGTTTCAGAGGTCCTTTTATACTATCGGATATGAAATTGCTATGTTTGGGCTATGTAAATAGGGCGTGCGTTTTATAGTTCCTTTGGTTCACAAAATACTGTGTAGTTAAAATTCAGTGCATGGAAATGCCACCAATTTTGTAGAAATTTAAAGAGAAAAAAATGTTATCAACTTACGTGAAGACTGCTCAGACAGAGCCTGTTTGCCATCTTAATTCCCTTTGCTTTTTCCATCTTACCTTAATCTCTTTATGTAACACAGCTGAAGCTCGCAGTTACGTTGCGGCTACTATACGAACCTGTGTCAACAGCAAAGGGACACGATGTTTATTGCTCGCATAAATAACAGCTGAGAGCTCCTTAGTTCAGCGGATGTAATTCCATCCAGCCGACTGTACTGGCGTCGAATTTTCTCTGCCATTGAAAACAGCTAGAGCAGACATCACAATGGGTTTAATTGGAAATGTCGATGTCGTGTCCACGGCGAGTTACCCCTTCACAAAACCTCCCCTAACCAAACCTCGCCCCAGCGTGTATTAAAACGCTAGTAAGCATGTACATGTGTGGGAATGCAACCAACACAGCGTGCATATGAATAATGCAGATACATTTGTATCCACGCGAGCAGCATATGGTTAACGCTCCCTAAGTCACTTGTTTGTTAAGGATCAGTCTGTTTGTGAACTGTCGTGTTCAAGAACAAACAAGCTCGGAAAGTTATTCCATACCGAAACACACACAAAATATCCCCATGCGTTCTTTGCAATGTACATTTACAGATATTAAATGTACATTATCCCGCGTAAAATATTGAAAATCGTCAGCATTTTTAAATTTCAAAAATCAAAGATATACAATTATTATTTTCAAAAATTCCAGTGCTCAGACATCACATTTTAACAGACCTATGCCCTAACATTACTTAATCCAAACAAAAGAACCAAACCTAACTACTTCTAACCTAACGTAATATAACTTTAAATAAAATAATCTATCGTCCTAATGATGGAGGCAGTAAGGACCTCTGAAACGCCGTTAAACTTCTACCAGACTATAGGGCGCAACAAATCAGGAGAACTCCATTTTCAGATTCACCGCCGTGAAAAACTCAAGTCCCACAAAAAGCTTTTGATTTTGTGAACTAGATTTGACTGGCTCAGGATAAAGTCCAGTGGAAGGGCTCTTGTGAACACGATAATGAACCTTCCTCTGTCGTAAGGGAAAATTTCTTATTATATGAAGGACTCTTAGCTTCTTAAGTAGGACCCATCCATTTGTTTTATGTTTTTAGCTCAGGACCCAAAGCACGCCTCAGGTTTGAAGTTTATTGCCAGCCGTGTTCTTATTTTGAGACCATAACGCCATAATTAAATACGGTGAAAGTAAAATCGTAAACCGGAGTGTGTTTCGTATTTTTAAGTCGAAAACTTGGCCATGTTAAATTGGTACCCGAGCCTCAGTTGTTTCAGGTCCTGCAGTACGACACTGCAGCGTGTATTTTTGTTAAATTAAGTTCATAATTAGAAATGCCGGCATGACATCACGTGCTTTGCGCAGTGGTGGAATAACTGGGCTTCCAGTTCCCGTAGAGAAAATCTTCTGAGCGTTGGCGATATGTAAACTACTACGCACTAAGCCACAACGGTTTGTGTGGGCGTGGTGGTAATGCTGGAAATTGGTTATTAGCTGGACAACAGCATTCAGTTCTCTGCAGATGGACTGGAAATTTTGGCAGCTCACTCATGGCGTGAAAAGAAATAACTACCTGAGCACAAAGCAGCCGGATTACAACTCACCCCCATCCTTTTAACAATGCCACAGTATGTAATGCAATGTAATGACTGATTAGCTGGAACGCAACTGTCAATTCCCCGTAGGAACTGCATAACTCACCGCCAGTAGCTACAAGATTTTGTTGGTATGAGTCAGGTATCGCTCCGTAGAAACAATATAAACTTTCCTTTTTGTAAGATGTGATGAACATTATGTTCCTGTGACAGTATTTTCGCGTATGATATGGTAATACGTACTGGTATATACACACCCATCACACACAACTTACAATCTATAGCCATAAACAAATAAAACAATGATAATTTTCAAAATTATTTGTTGGTAACAATTTTTACCAGTTTTAGTCGTGTTTATATAAATATACGTTTTTTTATTGTTTTTTTATACGATAAAATTTGTCTTATGTTAAAAATTATTCCACGTTTTCCTTTAGTTTTACCTGAACCGGAATATAGCAATACGTATAATGTAAATGTGTTGCTAGCACGTTCAGAAGAACACTGAGATAGGCCTACAGTTCTAATAAACGAGACTTTTCAACCGGTCGTTGAAGAGTCGAAACGTAAAATTGTCTAACTCGCCTACATTCAGCACCCAAGTATAAAATCTGTGGAGTTTATCCCACACGCCCCTTATAAACCCTCACGAATAAGTTTGTAATCACAAAATTGTAATTAAAGCATGTAAAGATCGTTCACACTGATTCTGTGTCGCGATTATTTGATGCGGTTTTTTAAGGAAGCAGTCCGCCACTTGAAGCTGAGTAGATATTTCATAATGAGCTCAGAGCAGTAATGAATCCCTAGTTGTCCATGAGACGGTGTATTTCCACATGGCACCCCAGAGCAACCCCAACATAATATTATATATTTCAGCTACCGGCTTGGCGGTTGGACGGAATACAAAATATTCCCACAGTTTCATTATTGTTGTAACCAATGGGCCTCATTTATTCTGATACAGGTAGACAGGACGGGTCAAATAGCTGTTAGAAACAGAATAAATTTGGCAGTGTTGCGTAATTTGATACCAGCCTGCAGCATTTCACCTTCAACACAAAGTTACTCCGTGGTTAACTGCAGACTACAACTTTCTGCTACGAAAGCTTGAAAATTGTGGTTTATAAACTTTGGGTCACGAACAAGACGAGATGTACGCACTTAATACTTTAATTAATAATATTGTAGTATACAATTCTTCTGCAGAAGCTGATAATTGGTTATCTCATCAAGATATTACCAGCCACTCATTAAACTCGAAAGCTCAGTACCGTGTTTACAAAAGCTTGCAATAGGATTACATATATATATAGCATAGAGCATGGCCACCGAGGTCACCGGACCTGACTCCATTGGACTTTTATCTGTGGAGTCACAAAATAATGTGTAATTAAAATTCATTGCATGGAAATGCCACCAAAGGAAAAAAGTTCTCAATTTGCACGAAGTCCTTCTAGTTGACAATAAAGGCATATATTTAAAATTATATATATAAGATATATATATATATATATATATATATATAGTCGCTTTACATATAACGCATGTTCACAAACTCTTCTATCAAGATCCGTTCCAATGTTATTCGTCTATCTACGCTCAAGTATCTCCTTAATTTTTCAGATCAAAATGTGAGTTTTCTGATCTCCCTCATACTTGCTACAATCTCTGCCCATTTCATTCTCCTTGATTTGATCATCGTGCAGAATGCGACATAGAATACGTATCGTGAAGCTTCGTGTTATTCCCTGTGTTCTTCTCTTTGGGTGTGAGACCAGTTTTCATTTTAGCACTTATTTCGAAATATTTTTAAAACACAGTATTAGTAGGATAGTGAGATCAAGGGAATTATGACAAGATAGATATGTAACAGGTTTGGGTGACTGAGAGCTTTAAAATTGGCCAAGTGAAAAGAGACAAGGAAGAGGATAACATTGAAATATTTATAAAATCGGTTTTTGAGTTATGAATTGGATGGACGGTCACAGTAGTTTTCCTAGAAGCTGTACTTGACACAACATGACATGCTATCAGAGTGGGACAGTTGCCACACTTGGCAACTTTTGCGGTTATGTTAAATTCTGCAATATAAAGCACCGTTTTTATTAAATAATAATTTTCCTCTTTAGATAAGCGTGTTTATGACGTCAAATATGCCTGTATGTATTTCTGTGTGTTGTTTTGAATGGAGGAGGGGGAGTTCATAAGATTAGGCTGTTTTACAACGAAGTGGTAAGGAGAATATTTGGAAAAGTGAAGGAGGATGTGTAATATTCCATACAAGTTTTCTTACCTAATATTATTAAGGTGATAAAATCTAGAAGGGTGAGATGGGCTGGACATGTATTATAGATTAGTAAAGTAAAGTAAAGTTTGTCCCGCTATGCGCCATGTAGGCGCTTGGGGTGAGTGGAGGTATAGCTCCTCTCTTCCTTGACCTCGACACTAGATGGGGGTGAGTGGTCAGCATCACGCCCCGGCCGGCTTTACCCCCGGTAAAGGACCCCGGTACCCATTGTAGAGGAGGCTGGGTGGGCCCCAGAGCCGGTCTGAACGCAGAGGCTAGAGGAAAAATCCTCTGCCCTCGTCGGGGATCGAACCCCGGTCGTCCAGCCCGTAGCTAATCACTATACTGACTGAGCTATTCCGGCTCATTGTATCATAGATTGGGATATACAATTCATAGATCTTACAAAACTGTGGTCGGAAAGACTTGAAAGACCTAGGCACATGCTACATTGTGTTGTATATTTATCGAATTCTGTTTGTTACTGGGTGTTGTGAATGACTGACCAACTTCTTAGTATTGAAAGGAGGTAATAGAAAGTTTTTATTTTACAAATGGTGCCACTACCTAATGGTAGCACCACTTGTAAAATGAACTACTTCTGAAGTACACAGAGATGGGAAAGAAATAAAGAAAATGAATAAGTGGAATATGAGACTATATAAATCAGTCGCCATTGAGCTTCAATAAGACTTTTACACTAATAGTATAGAAATATATCGAAAGTGTATCGTATTTGGTCGGGTATACTGGTTAGAATTAGCTCCACATTGGTTTAATGGTAGTGTTTTGTGATCAAAGAAATCAATCTTTGGTTTCCATATGCATGTGGATATTCTCGACAGTATTCACTGCATATCGGGTAGGAACCTGCTCCAATGAATTTGTTTCTGACGTGGTCCGCCGTTAAGAGCCAGTACAGTTATAAGTCTCAGATCACTGACTGTATCGTCCAGGTATATACAAAACGTTGTATTTTTTTTATTTTGAGACATGTAGTCTAACCTGTTTTACAATTATATAGATTCAAATCTTCTTTACACCTGTCACATAGGGATACAGGCAAATATTAGCGCATTTGTGAACGCGACAAATCCATTACATAACCAGACTCCATACAATTAAAGTCGGCCCTTCCATATTTACAATTAAGCATTGACTGTAACGTAACGATTACACATTCGAATGGAAATGCAGTATTTCACTCGCAAAACATTTGTTTTAATTATGTTACGATTTATAAATTTGCATTATCCCATGGGAAATGCACAATATTTTTTGCCCGATTTCCCGGAGGGAAACAGTCAACAAGAGATCAGATTTATGTACACACGCTATGAAATTCCATTCGAAATCAATTTCGGAACTTTGGAAATCTAGGGGCATTATACGTTCTTAATTAAATTAGTTGTTTACAGACACTGTCCCTTGAGAAAGAATTAAAACTGAAATCCGGACCGTATATTGGAATGTCATCGCGTTTATAATTTGTATTCAGTAATAAAATGTAATGGAGCTTAATACATGTTTATATTTGCAAGTTTTGGCTGTGATTATATTCAGTTTTCTCCTATGTTGTATCCGAAACGTGGAAGGAAAGGAAGAGCTGTGTAATAGTGTGTGTGTGTGTATATATAAATTTTAAAAAAACCTTTGTTAACGCAAATTTAAAAATAGATTGTATTTGAAAACAAATGGGAACACACATTTACTGCCTGCCTTCATAAGCAACTCATTTGTTCCTGATTGTTTAAAACCTACATTTCTTAAAATTAGTTTTGTTTTATTCAAATTCTCAATTTCGTTTTCAGCTAGGTTGCAAATTACATAGCCCTTTACAAATTAAATAAATGTGCGTCATTTCTCTTTGTATGAACCTCTGTACGCCGTAGGCCTATTGTAATTAGTCGGTTATTGTGGTTTATGGAAAGCGCGTTCCTTCGAGTTGTGCAATTGCAAAAAGAGACGGCTCTCTGATATATACGGATCATTTGAGTGGAAATAAAATATAGATAACCCTCGAAAGTTTAACAGGAATTTCGTACGTTCGTGAAGCATGGTCTTTTATTTTGAAGGTCATAACATTGAATGTATTTAAAACAAATAGAAGGAAGATATTTGGAATAAGAATAACGTTTATTTAGTGAGAAATAAAAACGTTTAAATGTTCAAAATGCTGTGAGTAAAGTTGACGATTAGCTGCAGAATATTATACACCATCTAAATATACAGGTCCGACAGAATAAAGCCAAACTGAATACAAAATTAGGAACAGGACATAAAGCGTCAGAGCGAAGGGACCACTGGATAAATGCTGGAGAACCAAATTTCATTTAGAGGGTTTAGGACCAAAGAGTTAAGCTTAGTTCTGAATAGTTCATGATGATACACAAATATAAAATGATGCTGTTCATAAGTTTCAGTTCCAGGACACTGCATTTACAAACTGACTCGAGGTTGTTTAATGCTTCCCCTGCTAATCGTAATTTAATAAGATAATCCATGTTTTCCTGTAATTATCACTGAAGTTCAACCAACCATCACGACGTCGTAGCTTTGATCCCCGCTCTAATCCGGCGTTTTGATGGACTCACGGAAAGAATTTGGGTATAAAAATATGTTTTATTTCCCTTTCCCTGTGATAGACAGAAATTGTTTAGCCATCTGAAGCCCAAGGTTCATATAAATAATATTTAAAAATAAGTTTCTTACCTCAAAGAAAATACAATGCATCTGCATTAAAAAGACCAGTTAGTCAATGTTGTTTAAGGAAATAATCTGTGTTATACTTAGAATTATATAAAACTAATAAATAAATTTTGTCGTAAAAATGCATAATTAGTTAAAAGTAAAGCATCTGCAACAGGATCTAAAATTAATAGAAGCGAAAAAAAATCATCTCTGCTCACGCGTTTGACTGTATTCAGAGCTGCAGTGGAGTCAAGGCGTTCCATGACGTCGCCCTGGTGCATTTTTGAGTGCCAAGGTGCCGATCTTTAGAAAGCCAGTCAGAGACGTCGTTATATAAGAACTGCGACAGTATGAGCACCCCCCTCCCCTAAAGTAAATGTAAAGTTTGTCCCACCACACGCCATGTAGGCGTTTGGGGTGAGTGGAGGTATAGCTCCTCTCTTCCTTGACCTCGGCACTAGATGGGGGGGGGGGGGAGTGGTCAGCATCACGCCCCAGCCGGCTTTATCCCCGGGAAAGGACCCGGTTCCCATTGTAGAGGAGGCTGGGTGGGCCCCAGAGCCGGTCTGGACGCAGAGGCTAGAGGAAAAATCCTCTGCCCCCGTCGGGGATCGAACCCCGGTCGTCCAGCCCGTAGTTAGTCACTATACTGACTGAGCTATCCCGGCTCATCATCTCCTCCCTTACTACAATATAATATACTAAGTACTGCTCTTCAACACGTTGGAAAAATATATACAATTTAAATTTTGACAAAAAACTGTTTTAAAACTAGATTATTTCACAAATTAATGCATTAATGTTTCTACAGAATTAATTTAAAAATCAATTAAAATATCAAACTTTTATTTACAATGGCAGTATAAGATATTACAGCTTGTCTAATTTCTGATCTCTCTATTTGAGACCGAAGGGTCAGCTGTTTTCTTAATCTGTTTATCGATAAAAGATTGCTTTCGTTTAGGTGCGTAAACCTATCATTAACCAACAACGACAATTATGTCAAATCATGGTAATCGCCGAGGACCAGCGGCCCTGAATTTGTTGTGACTCTCCTCAGAATTTACAGCAAATTCCTCATTAATTATTTGCAGTCATTCTACCGCAAAGCATCGACGCTGCATTACGTAACATTACAGTGCAAGAGTAAACATCTACATCTATACGGATCGAATAGCTATTCAAGTAATTGACATTTCCTGGTATTCCAGTGCTGTTTTATATAACACGGGCTAAATTTCTGGTTCAGAAAGCAATCTGAGCAGACCAGGTTAAAGAAGTGGGAAGAGAACCATTATGGAATAAATAACTTCTGACAATTATTCTCCTTACACACGATATTATTATATTTGGGTGCGGTTGCATTTACTTAAAGTACTTAATAAAAAATTACAACACGAAGTTACAGTAATGGAACTTCATTTCTGATAATAATAGCTTTGTAATTAGCCCCAGTATGCAGTAGTTGCTTTTTCTCTTGAAAGACACGCAATCTGTAATTAGATGGTTGCTGCTTCATACAGCCGTGCATATCAACCGGCTAGATCATAAAAAAGAGAGCATGAAAGTTCGAATGGAGTTGGAACTAAAGCATAATAAAGAGATGAAATCGCCGCGATTTGCTTGGCCCGCGGACATGAGACCGTTTCGTTGCTATCAGAAGGAACGCTATCAACAAGTAATCTTCATGTCTGAACGTTCCGCTGCAAGTTATGGGTGACCGGAACTTCTTAAAGACCCCGACCAATACGCCTGTATTGCACAAAACATGTTGCTGTTGGTGTGTATGGGGTATGTTCCTTCTCTGCGCGGCCTACTAACGCGTCTATAAAAACGCATGGGGTTTGAATCATGGTGGCATAACCTCTGGTGTAGGGGGAATGTCACTGTTTTTTGGCAAAGTTAATGTTTAGTTTCTATGTTGTGGCTTAATTTGTCTAGTAGAGTCCCGAGTAATCAGTTAAATTAAGTATGTTTTAAAACCAATAACTACAACGACTCACCTGTAATTTAATTACGTGTTTTTTGATAATTAAGCAAGTTTCATGTCTTCCGTAAAGATTGTAAATGCGTTGAGATGTAAGATACAAGATTTAATTGGTTTATAGCTTGTTTATTAACTGCATGTGTTACTTACGTCAGTTGGAAGGTTTAAGTGTTGAACGAAGCCGTTGTGACTTATTTTAAGGCACGTGCCCAGTACTAGAAATTTCGTCTGTATTATTCTTCTGGATTGGATTTGTAGATGCTATTCAAATATGGCCCCTGAAATCTTGCAGGACGCGGTGCAACGAGAGAGAAGCTTTACAGGAACCATTCATTTTTTCGGAGTTTATTGTAGTACCTGGAAATGAGTTTCTTGTGTGCAATGAAGTGTTCTTTTAATCGACATTGCAGTTTAGCGTCGATTACCCATGGCAGATTGGGAAAGCAGGGATCAGAATAATCGTAAAACACTGTTAATGCAAGTTGTGTTTATTAGAATTTTTCATCATTGATGTAATCAAAATAGAAAGTTACAAATATTTGTACGCTGGAACATGGTCACACATTTAATTTATCTGTTGGCCTATTTCTTGTTTTGTATTTGTTTTTATTTTTCCAATGTACCCTGAATTTTTTAAAGGTCAACATAATCAATGTCATCTTATTTTTTTATGTAGTAAAGTAATGTCTCAGCAGCTGTGAGGGCCTTTTTACAACTTACTTTAAGAGATTACAATCTGGGAACTCGGAAAATCAAATCCACTGATAATTTGACCCTGATAATCGGGGTGCAATGTATTTAAGAAAGACATGTCTGTCAGAGAATAGAGGACACGAAAGAGAAGCTAAGTTATTCACAGCGAAGCCCACAAAGGTATTAGCATGGCGTAAGCGGTGAAGAGCTGGCGACTAATCGCCTGAGCTATGACATGGCCAGGATATCGTTAGCGAAGTGTTGTTTGAGAATAGAGCGATGAGGAGATATATTAGAACCTAAAACATGATAAGCAACGGGAGATTTAAAAATTACGTAATGAGGAGTTTTGTAATTGGTGTCTTCAACGGATATGATAAAATCAAAGGGGAAAATTATGATGGAACATTTATGTATGGGACAGATGAGAAATTAATGAAAATTTTTAGTTTGAATATCTGAAACTGAAAGGCACCTTGTGAAAATAAAGATCTTGGTGTAAAGGCCTGTACCGGTAGCACGCTGAATAACGAATAATTCCTTCACCAGCTGAGCGATTATCATGAGGATTTTAATTTATAAAGTCAATATTAACAGGTATATATAACAGTAAACGGAAATCTGCTCTCTTACTGCTGTCTGTCCTCGGCCATTGCAGGAATTGTCTCTTAGTACATTCATGTTTTCAGTTCGTAAATGGAGTTTCTCCCGGCCAGCTTTACTCTAAATGTCCCTGTAACATGAAAGTGGAGGGCACGAGATGCGTGTTTCTTTTCCACACAAAACCTCTGCTAATCTCCCTAACAGCGCTGTTGCGCAGTTTGACACTCGCTTACATTAGCCAGCGTTTTACTTTGGAAAACAATACAAACTACCCTAATTATCCACAAAAGGAGACTAACACGCTAAGCTCTAATTCGCCTCCGAGGTGTAGATCAAGCGTCACAGGTACTTGATAGAGCCCTGCGTTTAGGCTTGCTTGATTATTTTTTACAAAAACGAGAAATCGCAGCTGAGAATAACATTGTGTAAATAATTTATTTATAAATTTAATCCAATGCGTGTTTAAGCACGTTATGAAGACGACAATTTCGTTACTATCAACACAAAAACCGGAAATTTAACATGTTACTCTAATATACTTAACAATTTTATAGTCTCCAGTTCAACAGTTACCAGGGGGGGAAGACGAGACAGAGACGCTAACCATTCGGATTTGCCCAACGTCGAGATTAAGAATGCGTGAGTGTGTGAACATTTGATATCTGTATGGCGTGAATGGCGGAATTAAAATTATATGATAGTTTACAAATTGTAATTTAATTCTGTCACATATATTTTCTTATACGTACACAAGCAAAATTAAATTTTAATTACCTGCTGTGATATTAAGTTGTTACTTTTATATTTTTCACGTTTGTTTATATCAATTTCCTAGTCGATTCCTCCTCATACACGTGACTAACCTGTTCCGATTGTAGAAGAATCTTGTACAAGCTTTTAAATTTCCTTCCGTTGCATTTAGACCCCTGTAATTTTATTGATATAAGCTAATAAATTCCACACGAGCGCATCAAGAGGTTTAAGCTCTCGTCTACTTTAATTTTATAGTGAATTGAACCAACTTCTCTCTTCTCCGGAGATCCTTTAAGTTTCTTTAAGCACCTGATATCTCAGCCGAATTGTTGGTACTATTGCTTCATACTCGGAAGTCCGGAGTTCGGATCTCAACTCAGAGACTAGTTATCCTGACAGAGATTTTCGTAGCTCTTGTCAGCCAAGATAGCAGACCCACATTAAATTAGGCCACGGCCGCTTTCTTCCATATCCTATGCAAATAACTATTTATTAATGACTTCGCAATCTATAGTACGAGAAACTGAAAATGTTTTTACATAAATTACAAACAAACGTTCTTTAACATATCTTGGTTTTCTTCGCTGGAGGGTGTATTATGTTAATGTTCTTCAACGTGGTATCTTTTATATACGTGTGAATTCGTTTAGTTTAAAATCTGCCCACGCCAAGGTGGATATTAAAGCACAGCGAGGGTATGAGAACTAAGTTGTGGAGGTATTACATCCCTCCTTTCAACGAGGATATTTACGTTATAGTTTAAATTTTTATTTTTTACCTTTATTCTTTAAACACATTCGCGGCGAGTGTAGTCCACATTCTGTCCTTCACTGCATTGCTACTCTCACAGTTTAATCTCTTTTTACTCTTTCTACTAGATATTTGTCTGGATTAAGGCGCATATGTTCATTTAAAGCTTTCTGTCGTCTCTTTTCTGCGCATATTAATTATCAAAATCATACTGATAAACCATCTCTAGAGAAACTTATAAAGTAAGCTAAAGCTATCTACCTACGTGCCATATAGACGCTAAGGGGGGAGGGACGGTATAACTCATACTCATTCTCAGCCTCGATACTAGATGGAATAGTCAGCGTCACGCTCAGGCCGCGTTCAATACCCGGGGAAAGAATTTCCGGTACAAATTTTACAGGAGGCTGGGTGGGCCCCAGAGCCGGTATGGGCGAAGAGGCTAGAAGATAATCATCTGCCACTGTCGGGAATCGAAGTCCGATCTTCCAGTCCGTAGTTAGTCACTGTACTGAGCTACTCTAGAACAACATATAAAACATTCAAAGCAGACGCTTGGAAATTATATATAAGGATTGTGAGATTCTTATTCGCTCCAGAATTAACGCTAAACGAAATGAGGTGCAGCGCCGTCAGTTATTCTTTGTTGGTGTGGCATTTGGCGTTCAGACACACAGATGATGTGTCTATTGTAGCGTTTCTCAAACGCATTTCCTTCTTCCGTACAATTCCTTAAGAACGTGAATAGACACTATTAATTTTAATATTTTCCTAAACAGAAAACACGGTCTGGAAGATTTCACTCGCAAGGAATGTGACGCTGAGGTCGCCATTCGATCTTCCCCCACCCTGCGTTATATTCATTAACTACCCTCTCTTGACAACTTTAATCCCATTTGTTGCAGAATGAATTAACTCTTTATGGAAAGTAATCCTATTAGTGCACAGAGTGAAGCCACTCTACTTCTGAAGCGCCACGGAGAACTTCGTACTTTGCTTGTTGTCCTCATCAAAGAGAAAGTAATTTCTCGGAGAAAAAAGTTAGTCTAAGAGAATATTGATTCCGCTTTTCCATAACGATGCTTAAATTATTTTAATGTGCCAAAAAATCACGGTTAAAAGCAGGAAAATTTCAAAGCATATTTTAATTACTAAAGCTGTCAATCTCGCCAGCTATATAGTGTACGTTTGTACCAAGTATGTTGTCATGATCTGCAGTTTAAGTTGACGTGTCGGTAAACACATTTAAATACTCGTTGCTAGAAAAATATGTATTATTATATTTGCAGATTATTAGTAATTGAATTTATTTCATTAACAAATAATTTTAATCACTTAAATTGTATTGGAGTACATTACTGTATACAAACTTGGTGAGTTTAACTCCCCATGGAGTGTACCTCCATGCTTTGTGATAATCACGAAAACGAGATTCCTCGTCTTCTGTGGAGCCCGAAGTTTAATTGATTTTTACACAAGAAATCGCCACTAA
Source organism: Zootermopsis nevadensis (assembly GCF_977971745.1). NCBI lineage: Eukaryota > Metazoa > Arthropoda > Insecta > Blattodea > Termopsidae > Zootermopsis > Zootermopsis nevadensis. The sequence goes on along the minus strand of NW_028259138.1, from coordinate 9,907,401 downwards.
CCTCTGTAGTGAATTCGTTGAATAATTCAAAAGTTTACATAATATTTCTCTGAAATCTATTTTAAATATTTCATCTATGGTTAGGTCTCGGAAGTTGCCTCTTTACTTCAGTTTTCCGAATAAGGATTTGGTATATCTTTCTCGTCGCTCCAAACCGTAAAACATTTCCGACCATGTCACTTCAATAATTTTAGCTGAAGAGTAAGTCTTCACCCGGCTCGAATGAAACAGAATGCGAGTTCCTGTACAAATATAAGGGACAGTTATTATTTCACAAAGCAATGAAAGAGTAAAAATGTAGACTGGTCAGAAAACGTCTTCTTCCACAGTTATAACCCCTGTTTTCATTTCCGACATCGTGGCATCTTCTTTTTTTCGCCTCCGCCCCCCCCCCCTTCCATACACAAAGTGAAATTACGTCTGAATTTCTCAAGACGTCATTTATGAGCTCCTGACTTCCTTATTTCTCGTAGTTACTCGCCAAAAAAGTAGAAGAATATTGACCATTTCTTGAACTAAAGAAATATTTATTTTGTTAAATTAACGCTCGACAGGAATTAGTTTGTTTAACAATGCCGATACTGCTTGGTTGTTTAAAAGATTTTGTCGGTAGACAATTTAGTGTTAATATTTCTTACTATTAATAAAGCAAGTGGCAGAGACGCCATGTTTGGACGTTGTCATACCTTCACAAATAGTTCTGGTGTTATTAATGCTGAATTTTGTCGAGAAAGTTTGTCTGACTGGGACGTTTTCAAAACTCCCATTTTTTCCCCCACACTGCCGCCATGTCCAGCGACACTCCGAGCACAGACAGAAAATAAGAAAGCAGTATCCTCTCGGAAATTTCGGAAAGAAAAAGAGGGCTGTAACTCATGAAGGATGTTTTTTTCGGATCCATCCATATATGAACTTTTCCCTTGTTTTTGATATGTGCAAATCAGAATTACATTTGTGCCAGACCTTTAAGTTGGACTCTGTTTATTGTGGTAAGTACGGAAGCTTCAGAATTCTTAGTCCCGTAAGCAAATTTTATTGGAGATTGAATTTACATGAAGGTCTTTAAGGAACTGGGGTAACTCAGTCTGTACAGTTACTAGCTAGCTGGACGACTGGGATTCGGTCGCTGACGGGGACAGAAAATTTTTCCTCTAGCCTCTGCGTCCTGACCGGCTCTGGGGCCCACCCAGCCTCCTATTCAATGCGTACCGGGGTCCTTTCCCGGGGGGTAGAGTGAGGCCGGGGCGTGATGCTGACCACTCACCCCCACCTAATGTCAAGGTCAAGAATGAGTAGGAGCTATACCTCCTCTCTCCGCAAGCGACCTACATGGCGTGTAGCGGGACGGCTTTATTTCTTCTTCTTTTTATCCGTCTTTAGATCTCCAAGTACGTACTGATTTAATTCCAGCAGAACTAATAGGATTTATAGAATTAATGTTTGTATTTGGAAAGAGTTTCGTCAGCAGTGAAAAAAATATATTTTATTTTACCCATTTATAAGAGGAGAGACAACTGTGACAGAGGCCATTTTCAAAAAATTCATTATTTCCAATTTCACACAGCTATGGAAAAGACAGACAGAAAATATAATTTTAAACGCATTTTCATGCATCTTTAGGGATATCAGACATAATTTAAAAATACGTGAATTGGATAGAAATTTGTTCCAATTTCATTTGTTTACAAGAAGATAAGAACGTAAAACCTCGTGAATAAATATTTTCTCACGCTGAGAAGACATGTTTTTCAATCATCTGCGATCTGTTGGTATATTTATCTGGATGCTACATCATAGTATAATACGTAATTTGCAGTCCATTTTATTTTATATAGAAGAATTTAGAAAAGAAAATTGCAAACAGAACATGCAGAAACTTTGTTATCGGGTACGAATTACATCTTACCAGTCTTGTCGTAAGAAGATTTCCGTCTTCTGGGTTGTTGCGCTGTGTAGTCTGGTCGATGTTTACCAACGTTTCAGAGGTCATACTGCCTCCGTCATCAGGGCGATGAGTATGAAGATTTCTGTCTTCTGGGTTGTTGCGCTGTGTAGTCTGGTCAATGTTTACCAACGTTTCAGAGGTCATACTGCCTCCGTCATCAGAGTATGAAGATTTCCGTCTTCTGGGTTGTTGCGCTGTGTAGTCTGGTCGATGTTAACCAACGTTTCAGAGGTCATACTGCCTCCATCATCAGGGCGATGAATCGTTGGTTAACATCAACCAGACTACACAGCGCAACAACCCAGAAGACACAAATCTTCAAACTCACCGCTGTGGAAACCTCAAATCTTACATTGTCGTAAGAAGTTTCCGTGACTTTGGAAGCAACAAGTCGTAAGTGTTGCCACTTCTAATAACCTCTCCGCTTAAATTCACAAACGTTTCACTTATCGACATCCAACAACCACTGGGTCAGACCATTTATCCTCAGATGAAGTGACCACAATGGAAGGTCATTTAAACATTTCTTATCGCATTTCTGCGTATGTGTCACTCTTCTTTCGTTAAACGTTTTGTCCGTGGGGGGAGGCCATTGTACGCGTTTTCAATAAGGTTCAGTGTGTGCTCTGCCGGGTGACTGAGGCTGGCACTGGTGGGGGCGGTAGAACCTGCAGAGCAGTACAAAAGAGAATTAATGGTCTCCCATTTTGCTCACCATCGATTTCCTCGCGAGCAGGGGTGGACGCGAATATTTCTAAAAAAAAATTAATGGTGCAGTTACATCACTATATTGGAGATTGCTGTTAATACGCTGTATTTAACGTAGAAACCAATCTGATTTTATTTCTTCTCGCTTTATCCCAATTTCTTTAGTAATTTATGTTACGGAGAGGTATAAAATATTGCACATTCGGACAGACAAGAGTAAATCTTTGACATTCGCGGGAAATATTTCTTTGAATTGTAGGCGATTAGGAATTTTTGCTATCCGATGCTCATAGAAGCTGTCTTTGTTTTCTGTAAATCCGTCGTGGTCATAGCTAGTTGTTAGAAGAATTATTTCACAGATGACACACGCAGGAAACCATATATTGTTTAGGAGTACAGGAATTTACCGTTCATTGTTTTGGGTACCCTCCAGTTTTTTGTTGTTGTTTTTTTGAGGTGGGGTACACGACGTGTTACTGTCATACGCCACCCAGTAACAAAGAACACGTCTCAGGATTCTGAAACATTTTCCAGCTCCTGCCCTTCTGTTTGCTGAATTGCGTACGTGTCCCAAATATAAGCGCCGAATTTTCTTAAATTACAAGAGTTGCAGCTACACACATGACATGTTAATATCATATTTGCATTTGGAAATCATTTTAAAAATCAATAGGCTATTTATATAAGATACTATTGGCTGAATTATGCCATTCTGAATAAAGCTGAATTAAATCTTCTTTGTCTTTTCCGAAATATTCTGGTCGCACTTATTCTTATCATAATTTTTTCGTAAATGCCCAGGATAAATTCGTCCCAGTAGTTTGTATTGCAGTGCAAGTCTGTTATGGAGGACAGCATGTTCTTAGATTCCAGTCACATGAAAAATCCGAAATATAGTACTTCGTTATTAATGTAAGGATAGACACAATTAAAATTAATAGTAACAAGGAGAATATCATTCACTGCGTTAAATAAGTAATGTAATTTAATCGATTTAAAAAAAACTATTAACATTATACAGTAACAACAGGCTTGATTATTTATATTTCGCTTGTGATCATTCATCTATCATTTAAAGTTAGGTATCATCTGCATTCGGAAGAGTGTGACAGACAAAAATGTATTTGCATTTACTGTAATTCTTCTGTAAATCTACAGTTTGTGCAAGAGTGTGTTTTGTCCATAGCAGTTAATCGACGCGTGGAAGCGGTTCTAATCATTTGCACCCAGACTTATAACTTTCTCATCTTTTAATATTAAAATTGGAGTAAGATGTTCCTAAGGACTTTAGTACCACCACTGCACTGCCTGTTTAGCGCGTGATGGGTCACACGAAAAGATACAAATTGCTGTTAAGTGGAAAATGTATTTTGGGCACGAAAAAGAAAAGATTTTTCTCATTGGTAATTTGGTATCCTGTCTGAGAAAGATGTGATTGTTCCACGCTTTCATCCTGCTTAGGTACTATTTTTCAAGGTCGTCATCTTGTTATCCAATTCATCATCTTTAAAAGAGTGTCGCTCATCACGAAAATGTCCTTTCGGATCCAATCGTTAGTCATATTCATCGCAGTCTTCCTCAGAAGTAGTTTAAAACCTACCATCATAATCATACATTTTTGCAATTATCCAGTAGTCAAAAAACAGGACTCGTAAATAACATATAAGACCTGCGATAGCATTATGTTACATTAACTAGTAAATATCAAATATTTATCTTAATATAAATATTTTATATAATATATCATGTAAAGTTTTTTTTTATTCATATATAAATATGTATGAAATGTAGAAATTATAATGAAATAACAGTTTTATAATTTGCAGGTTAATTCGTTTGTAATAATTCACAATAAAAAAGTATTTACAGTTACATTTGAGTGACGCTTACTGGACTGGGATACACAGTACCTGAAAAATTTGTATGGTAAATGATAAAGAATTTTTCAAGTTCAGGTTTCCATTAGTGGTGTTGAAAATTCGTTACTCAGTAACTCCCATTTTTGGTGGAAAATCAGTTACCTCTTGAATGCGTCTACATATAGGAAACCGATTCTCTGTTACTTGTTCAGTAGATTTGCGGAAGAAAGAGTCTTAATCCTTCATTTCCTGCGCAATCCTGCACTAAGCAAGGCCATTTTTATCTCTCCTAGAATAATCGTGGCTGTATTTATCGTATATACGAGATTCAGACAATTGAAAGGATGAAGTATTTTTTTCTTCAAGATATTTCTTTTCCACAGATATTTCTTCAAGTGGGCCGGAACTCAGCTCTAAGGAAACAGACACGCATAGTCGCTTTGTATTCGCGTTTTCAACTTTCTCTCCGGTTAGGGTGCAGTTACTGTAGGGGTTCCTAGGTGAGCAATGCTCCATATGACTACACGTGTTTTGTTCAGAAGTTGTTGGTGAGCAGGGATGCAGTTTGTTGTGTAGTTATCGTCTGTGTTTATTAACACGATGCAGCGTTGCTCACCTATGCTGAAACACGGAATGTCGCAGTTATTTTGAAGTGTTCTCGCCAGATAATCTGATTAAGTCTACGGAAGTAATCATACCTAAATTAGTGACAATTTAATTTATAATATTTCGATTATTTTTTATAACTTCAGTTTTTCGATAATCGAGTGCCTAAATGGACGGTTTTTGCACAAACTGAAACGAAGTATTTTTCATTTATCAAAATAAAGTTCTTGACTATTTATAAATAATATAGAGAACTAGAACGGGTTAATATGAAGGACAAACAGACCGAAAGTTGCTTCACATTTGAGAGAATTTGACAAAGCAAGAAGAGACTAAAAGAACTGTGAAAAAGATTCCGAAGTACCTCTCGAGGCTAACAAATAAACACTGACATAACGACTTAACGCAGAATGCACAAAATAATGCGTTTCGTTTACATGTTACTCAAACAGAATCTTGCCGATGTAAAAACACTTCCCGAATTTTCAACCGAAACCTTTAAAACGCGCCCCTCCCAGGGTAGGATTTCCATTTCACTGGAAAGAATAGATCATCATTGACGAAATGGAGCGAGAAGTTTTTAAACATTACCAGGGTTCTGCGAATTGAAAAGGAAGCAACTTATATGCAAGTATGATTTGAATTTGCTTATGCAAATATTCTCGACCACAGATTCAGTAAGAAAAAGAAACTTTGCTGGGAACTAGTGCTTCAGGTACTTTTCGGAAAGTCATGGAGTGTCTTTTCAGCAATTCAGCTCGGGAAGAATCATTAGATGTAATTCAGTAGTACCAGAATGTATAGAGAATTTAAACAGCTCCCATCATCAGGGTTACGAGCCGTCGCCCTGATGATGGAAACAGCAAGGATCTGTGAAACGTCGGTATACTTCTACCATACTACACGGCGCAACAACCCAGAAGACAACAATCTTAAGATTCACCTCCGTTAAAATTTAAATCCTACGTAATTAAGGAAATTTGGTATTATAATGTTTATTCTTATATTGTTTATTGTTGTAGCCTGACACATTAGATGGTATCGTATGAATGAAAATCGACATTAAAAGTTCCTTTTAGAACATTTTGTTATAAAGTATTATTCAAATTTATAAATTGTTAGGGTTTTTATTTGTTTTGTTTTATTGACACTTTCAGTAACCCAGATTTTATAGCGCCGAAGTGAAGGGAAATTAGTGTATATTTAATTAAAAATCATATGGAAGAAAGGAGTCGTGGCCTGTTTTGAAGATTTCTACCTGCATGTGCCTAGATGGACAGGGGAAGCTAAGGAAAGTTTCCCAGGATTGTGAATCTCCCGGTCTGGCGTTGGACCCAGGACATCCGTGATATATGATCATTGATTATTTTCTAATTCACTTAATGACTGAGAAGTGGCATTGAATACCACGACATTTGAAAGAGAATGAATAAATGCGTTCAGTCGTGACTATGTTGTTTAGGATTCCTGGAGGAACCCAGGAAAATTAAAGAAGAAGATAATTCAATACTTGAAACATGATATCCCAACAGTAATTCCAGGAGCTTTGGTAAACGCTAGTCACCTGCAGCTGGTCTCTGTATCTCGGTAACTATAATTAGACGTATACGTCACAGGCACTGCATTTGAAACGGCCTCAAAGTTCATCCATACAAGCAATATACGTTCACATAACCTGACAAATTATTTTAAATTATAACACGGTTCTTGCTGGACTAAACAATTGTAACTTCTTCCAGCATTCAACACTGCACTAAAAATACACTGTATAAAAACCGCTTGTGTCATTAGTAGAATGTTTAGGGCATATGAAAGATGTACAGAACTGGGCTCTAGTAAGGGCTATCTCATTCCAGTACAGCTCTTTAATAAACATTTTAGGAAGACCAATTTTAATTTTATTGTGTTATTTGTCTGGTATATCCGAGTTGCTGTTTTCCAAGAGATTGCTCACCAAAATGCATTACCTAGAATAATGTACCCAGAGCGATTAAATCCAGGAGGGTGAGACAGGCCGAGAAATGTAGCGGTCATAGTGGAGAATAGAAAATCAGTATTTTCTTTTAAAACCATCCAAGGGATGAGAGAGTTTCGTGGCAGGTGGGAATATCATATAAGCTGACTGATTTAAATTGATTTGGATTAAAGTTTACTATGGGGCTCTTACGAACACGGTAATTAGCTCCGGGATCCATAAAATAAGAATTTCTTTATTAAATATGCGACGATCTTTACAAATCTTTGTCGAAAGCTGCCAGTTATTTCTTCTTACGTGATTTTGTCCTATTCCGAACTCAATTTGCCTGATTTTGTTGAGATATTCTCTGTTGCACTTAGTTGTTAAATGGAATACCACGTAAGTTTATTAAGTTTCTTTTAATAAAATAAGAGATCACGTGTCACAGCAATACAGAACAACGAAGGAACGATTTGTTTAATATAGACTGACGTATTTTGTGTTTCAGAAAACTTACGGGACTGTAACAGGTAAAGTTAGCTAAAGTTAATTGAAAATAGGTCTGTATATCAGAACGATACCATACAAATCGTCACTCTATTGATACCTCTGTGGGGTTTAATTAAAAGTTAATACAATTAGCTTATCAGAAATAAACATTAATTATTGTAAAGCCAATAGCAACTTAGTTTGTCGCGTTTACACATTTCAGCCATGCCGTGTTGTGTTGTTCCCTTTGGCATCTATTTGCTCGTGAGCTAGGAGATCACATGTTGTACATATATAACACAATAATTACAAAAATTATTTTCTGACGGTGGCACTAGACGTCTATTTGCAGCCACTTCACATACTCTAGAAATATTTATGTCTGTATTATTGTAATATTATTTTTAATTCCACAGTTGAGTAACAGATGACCCTGTTTCGTATTTGGGAGGTCCTGCGATGTCAGAGTCTGACTACTTGGTTGAAGCCTTCCGTAGTTTCTCTCGTTCCGTCTATCCAATTGGTGAATACTAAGTGAAATCACGTCTTGTCCACTAATTTCACATTTATTTCAGTTGGAATTTCGCGGTCAATCTTCTCTGGGACATTGTGTACCTTATGTAGAGTCTTCATCTATAAAATAGTACCTTTTTAATCCAAGACTTTAAAATATTCGCTTTTAAAGTGGTGTCTCCATGAAAATTTGGTAGTCATTGAGATTTATGAACTCGTTTATTGGCAAGGTTTTACTCCTTGATTGCAGCTGGTTATCTGAGAAACGTAAGTCTAGTAGATGTGTACGTATAGGACAGGTTGAGCTGAGTGGAACATAAAGATCAGATTAAAGGCGTTCCATTCTACGCGTAGTTTCGCTCGAAATACATACAGTGATTTCATACTAGGGAGAGAGCATCTGTTCGTCGACACGTTTCTCCCCAAAACCGCTCAACAAATCGGATAAAATTCGGCATGGGTAGTCTACACTAATACGTTGAAGAGTTCTGTCGTCTGGGTAAACTTCTACCAGACTATACGGTATAAAAACCCAGAAGACAGCCATTTTCATACTCGCAGCCTTGAGAAACTGAAATTTCTCTGTACTGAACATTTTCCGAAAATTTTTAATTATTATGCGTATAAGTGAGATGTAGACCTAAACTGAACTTTACATGGAGTTCGAAACGAACTTAATCGATTATCTCAAAATAAGGTTTTGACAGCGGTGAAATAATTCGTTATTTCTTCAAAGCTCTGGTGTTTATCCACAATTATTCAAAGCAGGCTAACAATACAAAATAAAGTTTTAAATTTACATTATACGGCATTGTTGATTAGTTTTACTAACCCCTTGAAACACTAAGTTCATATGCATCATATTTATGAATCGAGTTCCTACTTCAAAGAAAATATAACGAACAACCATTGAGAAGGTCAACTGCTCTGTGTTGTTCAGCGATGTAATCATTGAAGATTTCTGTCTTCTGGGTTGTTGCGCTGTGTAGTCTGGTCGATGTTTACCAATGTTTCAGAGGTTTTTACTGCCTCCATCATCAGGGCGATGAGTATGAAGATTTCTGTCTTCTGGGTTGTTGCGCTGTGTAGTCTGGTCGATGTTTACCAACGTTTCAGAGGTCATACTGCCTCCGTCATCAGGGCGATGAGTATGAAGTTTTCTGTCTTCTGGGTTGTTGCGCTGTGTAATCTGGTAGATGTTTGCAAGCGTTTCATCGCCCTGATGACGGAGGCAGTATGACCTCTGAAACGTTGGTAAACATCGACCAGACTACACAGCGCAACAACCCAGAAGACAGAAACCTTCATACTCATCGCTGTGAAAACCTCAAATCATACGATATAATCATTCTTTACTCTGAGAATAATATAAAAGCCATAAATATACTCTGCGGGCGAAATGAATAGTTAATGATCAACAAAGCCTTTGGTAGCCTGAATGTAATTGTCACTGTTGTTCAAGAGGGTTAAGATGCAAGCTTTGAAACACTTCTCGATGTGGTGTATAATTAACGAACTCTAAGAAAATATAATTTAATTCCAATGTTAATAGCATTACAACCGCAGAATTTGTCTGCAATCTAGCAGTTACTCTACACTTAGGTAGATTTTGAGCTCTCTATAGAAACATTTTTTATTGATTTGGAAAACACGAATATTTGTTGGACCTACAATTTCTGTAGTAATACAATTTGTACGAAGAACCACTTACACAATGGCTGTCAGCAATGTTTTTCTTCTTCTAATTAGTGCGACAGTGTTTATAATTTATTGTGGAATATGAAAGTTATTACCGTAATATGTATGAGCTTAATCATCAAAGATGGCTGTCATTCGAGTAAAAATAATGTCATTAATAAACGTATTCGTACTTTTATAGCAACACACGTGACACCTTTATTAAATTTGCAATTCTCCGTTGATTTAAACAAGATTTTCACACATGGCAGAATGTAGTATGTGGTTGCTACGCATAGTAAGCAGGCATCTTATTACAGATTACTTCGCTGCTTGAAATCCACTCCCAGCGCTTGGATCTCTCATAGGCCTGGATGTTCTGTCTTGGTGTCTGTCAGATATTCCCCGAGGTTCTTCCTCATCCTATCCCGTTCCCTTCACCTCCCCATTTACCAACCCCCATTCGACTGTAATACGATTGATTTCCACACAAATCAACCCCGTTCGCGAATTCTACGAGGCCACAAAAACGAATAAAAAGTTTCCGTAGTGCTGGAGAAACTTTTGTGTTGGAAACTCGTGTAGAAACGGAAAGAGGACAATCAACTATTGGAATCTGAACAAGACAAAGAACCTGGATTGTCATGCTATGTTGTTCTACAATTACATTTTAACAGAACATTGGGATTTATTAGAATTCCTTGGGATTCCCAGAAACAAACTCTGACTGAGTGAAAGAATACCCTTTTATTTTGAATGCAGTCAGGTTAATGTTCCTTAGCTTTTAGGCCGGATTACTTACAGTTTGCATTGTAATAGTAATATTATCGGAATTTGATTCAATTTATGCACAATGAATGAATACATTTTGAAAAATTTACGTAGTAATGTAAATATGTGCTTAGATATCTCATGCCGTAATGAAATTCTTTACACATGAAGAAGGCTTGTAGTTTGGTAGAAGTTTACCGACGTTTTAAAGGTCTGTAACCTCCATCATCAGGGCGATGAGGCAGCAAGGACTTCTGAAACGTCTGCAAATTTCTACCAGAATACACGGCGCAACAAAACCGGAAGAAAGCCATCTTCAGACTCACCGCCTTGAAAACCTCAAATCCTGCAGTTTACATATTAGTACAAATTAAAATAATTTTTTACGAAGTAGTCAAAAAATCACGCGACGCATTCTTTCATATTGTTGACCAAATAAATACATTACATTTAAATCATGAAACAGAAATAAATGTTGGAAATATGTATCGCGTTCAGCGACAAATTCGTTCATTATTCAATTCATTTTTTTATGTTTAATGCAACGCGGCACAAGACGAGATATCAATTTGTTTGGCACAGGAGAATGGGGAAAGGTATCCCTAAACTCATTGTGACAAGTTAAGTAAGAAACAGACGCCAGGTAGTTTTTGACGATCAGCACTCGTTGTATTTTTGAGAAAGACGTTCTTGCAGGTCGGCTGTATGAAGACAACATGACGTGATCTGCGTGGGTTCTTTCATATTCATAGTGATATTGTGTTTATTAATCCAACGTAATTGTATTAAATTACAGCCATCAATAAATATTTTAACATGGGTTTTAACATGACTTTTCCATCGCTCTGTACGAAGAATAACTCAGGGATTTAAGTTAATTTCCTGTTGAAATTACCCGTTTTACTTATCAGTTTTAACAGCCTCCTCCAAGTTAGAGTTAATTCAAGCCATCTCAGGGATCTTTAGATGAGGAATCGGTTTAAACCAATGTCTCTTTAGTGCACAGGGCAACACTGAAACCAGACGCAGATATTTCACTGTCCCGAGCGGGAATCTATGTAGACTATTTGATACGTTTGGAGACGTACTTAAAATTCTCTGTGACGGAAGTAATTATTTATTATGTCGGTGTATATACTCACAAACAAATAGTTGAGAGTGGGTGGTAGATAATGTAGCCACGATGTTGGTCTCTGGCAGTCAGACAAGGAACTATTGTCATCATTATTACCAACATTACCACTAGTGTAACTGCCACTACTATGGCTGGTAGTGACGCACAACAGACTGGTTCTGGCGAGAACATTCTTAATTGTACGGATGTCTAAGTCATTATCACCAAGATCACAGTGTTTACAATTCTTAAGACCTACTGGATGATAAGAAAGTTACGTAAACCTTTCATGAAAATAAATATTGTCATTCTAAGGTGCACAGAGGTGTCAGGAAATTCTCGCTGTGGACTATTCTGGTAGTCACAATAAGGATTCAAACGTAAAGTGTTATTTGAAATAGGCACACGTAGTATCGGTAAGGAGACGACGTTCCTCGGTCGTTCGTACAAAACCGGCTGCAGTTACGAACAATTCAAACAAGTTAAACCTGAACGGGTTTATGACCAATAACCTACGCTACTGTTGTCTGTGTTTCTACTCATCTGAACAAATCCATCGATAATTACTTTTACAAAGCGGCGAGAGTGGCTCTGCAATCAATCTGAGCAGTATATTCTCCGTACAAAATTTTATCTAAATTCGATAATTGGCTTGAAGATAAAGTATGCAAACGGGTGAACAAACACGCATAATTTCCCCATTACGCTTTCAGTTTATTAACTGCGTGTCAGGAACCAATAGAAGACTATAAATAGTGCTCTCTTGAATGTATCTGCAGCCCATGCAGGCATGAAACAAATGAAGTGGTTGCAGCGGCAGATTTGCATACCGTATATTGGCGTTCAAATACGATGCAGTCTCTTGTGTTTCCCCGAGGGCTGACAATTTGTTACCTCAGCTCTGTTGCTTGTTCTAAGGGCACAGTGATCTGTCGCTCACGATTGTTTGTACTGAGCTCCTGAATTTAAGTACAGTGCGTTCACTGAGGAACCAGAATGCAACAGTCAATTCCTGTCTCCCGGTAGGAACTGCGTGATTCACTCACCGCCAAGTGCTACAAGACTTTCCCTGTACGAGTCGCGTATCGCTAAATAAAAACAACAGGATAAAATTAACTTTTGTAGGAAGTGCTGTTTTTCGTTTTCTAAAATTTTAGAATTTACATCACTTTGCCCAGGCATCAGCGACTTTTTTTTACACGGGTTTTTGCCCATCTAATCAGATGACATATCCATCAGATCAACAGGTCCAGAGAACTCTTAACTCCAAATAACTTACACCTTACAATGCAATTCAGCAGAAAAGGTGGATGAATTAAGAATTTTTACTCTGAAGCTAAGTATTTGGTAGAGAATATTCCTTGAGCAGTCATCAGCTACGTAAGTAATTCACGATTTCTACTATTATGATCCAGAAATCTCGCCGCCTGCAGTAGGACAGATAGCTACTGGAATCTATTCTTTGTGAAAGACCCAGTTCTCATACGTCTTTCGTTTTCAGGATCTACTTTAGTAATATTTTCTTATCTGTTCCGAGATGTTCAAAGTAGCCGTTTCCCAAAGATGTTACATATTTTTTATTCAATGAGATAGGGGTAAGAACAGGAGGCAGCAAGGACCTCTGAAACGTCGGTAAACTTCTACCTGACTACACGACGCAACAACCAGGACTACAGTCATCTTCATATTCGCCATCGTAAGAACGTAAAATCTCGCGATGAATTCAATCGGGTATGGACAGAATAGGAGAGACTATTTGTTTCCACGTGAACAGTGACATGTAGCGAAGACATTACCTTCATAAACAGAGCACGTCAACACGTGATCTTCCGATTTCATGCGAGAACCCTCGTTTCGTTGTTGTGGTTAAAATACTGGGCTTGTAGCGACGCATTTTTGAAATGTATGTAGAGGAAAGGCATCAGATACGGCGAGTGCCTTACAGAGAAAGTCATCTGGTTTCACAGTAAACTTTCAGTATATTTTCCAGGCACACGTGTAATAAATCAAAGGTTACGTCGGTGTTTTCTCGTGAGGGACCTACAATACTGACAGACTTTCGTGGATATCCTCATTCCTAATGTAGGGATAGAACCCTGAACATTTGCCAAGTACTTAGCTGCCACATCGCAGCAGATTTATCCTGCCCTGACTTCTGAAACGCATGTAACGTGACATCACGTTTGAGTTAATTTCTCAGTTGCGAATCGACTGTCATGACTCAGAGTTCTAGTGGTTTCCCTTATTCATCGCACGTAAATACTAGTACAGTACGTAAAAGCAGACCATTAATATAAACGAATCTTTTCGAATACATCAAATAATGTACCATGTGCAAAACAATACCAGTTAAAATAAAATGGGTAAATGAACTAAATTCAATCATGAGATAATTATGGTGATATTTTAATATTTAATAGGAATTTTATTGTGATTAGACTGACAAGATTTAAACAAATATATAAATTCAATCAGTATGTAACCTCATTCGTTGATATAACGTCTTAAAATAGCAAAGTATAATTGTGTAAAAGATAATTTTGGCCATGAGGTAGAGTTCCAAGCATCCAAACTTGATGGAAATATTTGCAGTATTATGAACAGTCAGACCTAGTCCTATTTTAATATTATACTATTCAGAATCTGTAAATCTGCCTTTTATCCTAGAATGTTTACCAGAAAAAAACCAATGTTGCCTAGAGGGGAGTGTTTTAGGACATACGAGACCAGATTTTAAGCATGGAAAATCGATAAGCCTCGTACAGGAGCATTAACTACGCGTACCTAATTTTATTTGAGCCAATGCAGCTGACTGGAACTCAAGCGGCAAGGAGAGGTAGTCTTAAATTCATAACATTCTAGAAACTATACGTTAATTACGACCTTCGAATAAAGAATGGCACGCTGTACTGTGATTGCAAACACGATTTCTGCAAACGTCTGAACGTCCGATCTTTGTGTATTGCCTGGAGGTCAGCTGTGTTGTCTGGCGTTTGCTGAAGAGTTCGGCTGTCTCTAAAGGGAAATACTGGCATTTCCTTTCACATCCTTTTCAATTCTTAATTCACTATCATGCATCCATTAGACGTCATATGTTAAAGTGTAATTGAATAAACAAGGGTGATATATAATGCATCCTCACATTTATATTTCAAAGTCACAGAGCCCGTTTGTGTCAGGTATTTTAAATAATATTTGTATTCTTTAATACGTGGATTATAATTTTTCTTTTACGCATTTAAATGATCATTTAAAATACTAAATGACCCAGCATAGTCCGATACATGTGCATATGTTGTTACTTAAGTGAGGTAAATGAAAAACGATGTCTATTCAAATAGTAAATAGGTCTGTAATGGGAGATTTGACCTAAGGAACGTGTTTAGTGAAGGGTATTAATGTTATATGTGCTGCATTTGTTTCCTAATACAGAGTTCCTAATTATTCACTAAGATATTACTGTATATGGTAATAATTTTGGAAGTCATCCACACAGCTAATTCCTTGTGAAAATATTTTGAAAACCTAACCTAACCACATGGCTATTTAAGAAAATTTTGTCATTTATGTTACCCGAATCTTTGTTGTTATGTCAATATAAACCCGCCATAGGACACTGTCTTGTGTCAGAGAATCTAGTCTACGATCTCGCACGCTGTTTTTAATGTGTGTTTTAATAGCATCCTCGCATACGCGTCTAAGAACTTATCCGACGTAATTTTTTACCGTATTGATCAAAGCTCTGCATACATTTTAATATTATCCATGCATAGGAATACTACATACCCTGCTCATCTCATCCTTCTTCATTTGATCACTCTAAGAATATTTGGTGAAGGTTACAAATCTGCAGATGGACCAGTTTTGAAAAAAACAAGTGAAATTGGAGATCCGTGTATTTTAATCTTTATTTATTTGAGATTTTTAGATAAATGACGAGGTATAAATATTCGAACTGCATTCTTCGAATTTGACTCTTCTTTATATCTTTGTTAATGTAGTTTTCATTTATTATTGTCTTTTCGAAGTATTTAAACTTTTTCGATTGATTTATCATCGTATTTTATTGTATTTAGTTTTGCCCTGCATTAGTTGTAATCCATTCAAAGACCAAGATATATACGTTTATTATTTTTGTATCAGCTGTTTAAATGCTTTAGTATTTTGAGAACAAGGAGACAGAAAATACGCAGTGAAGTTTTACTCTGCACCAAGAAGTGAGTATTAATTAAGGTATGTTCTTACATCCCTCAACTGCCACAGAAGATAACACGTGATCTGTCTTTTATTAATGGAGCCTTCATTTACATTTTTAGAAAATGAAAATTTGTAATTAACTAAACGCGTTTCTCAGGTGTTTCTCTGTCTGTTACGTCAAGACTAATTCATCGCCATAAAGAAGGAAAAAGGAGCGAATGGGGAAATTCAGATGAATGAAGTTTTAACATTGAACAGTGAATATACTGGGTTGTGTGTGCTGTATTTTGGGTTTCTAGGGGCACACACACAATGCAATAAAGACGACTCAACTCTTCTTCGTCCAAACAATTTCTTCGACACTATTTTACAAACGTTTCGACATGTTTTACTTCCTTAGCGTTCAAAACGATGATTAAATTATCAAAAAATGTAACGTTGAAGTTATAATAATTTTGAGTAACCCTGTAGCCAATGTGAATTGCGATTAATGAACCAGTGGACGTTGTTCCTGTCGTATCATGATTACAAAACATCACTCTGTACATCCCATTCTGTTTCTGAATAGTGGTATACAGCAAAAATATATGTTTTATTTCCACCAGTCTCCCAGAGGACATACGTAAACGGTAAAGTATCCAATATTACTTGAAGATGTTCATATTAAAAACAACATGGTAATTCGATTTTTAAAATTTTAATTCGGAAATAAAAATTAATAGAAAGAAAAAACTATTCGTTTTTACTGTATACATGCGTACAATTAACGGAATAGTAGGACAGATTATTACAAAACTGTGTAAATGGTGTTGCCATGTGAACGGGGAAGAGACTGTGTCGTGGATGAGTTGAATGAAAAGCTCAAAGGAACACTCGTGCCCCAGGCGAGATTTAAACTCTGGACCTCAATCCGCGGGTATACTCGAAACTGTATCTCAAACAATTAAATAAATTTCACTCGTTTGATGCAAAACGTTTAGCGCTATGGGCTGACTGGGATTTGCGAAATTCTTCAACATCAGCGACGTTAGCCTCTTGAAAACGCCTCTACACGCGCCTTGAAGAATCGTTGGATCGAACTGGAGCTTATGAATATCGCGGAGTCTTTTGCTGTTCTGCCGTGCTGTAAATTCATTGTTGTTGCAATGCAAGAGTAAAGTGGATACGCGTTTCTCCTTTCCTGAATTGAATTCAAAGTTATGTGTAGTGAAACGCGACAATGTAGGATATTTCATTCAAAGCGAACATTGAAGACGGAACGGAACAGAACACAATTCTCAAGAACTGAAAAAAAAAATCTTTCTTTGTGGCACTATCCGTTGCTAGTGGTGCTCGTACCCGGTACATCTAGTGAATACACGGTTCGTCTATGGACACTCACATATTTTAAGCTGCACCGTCAGCACCAGGCAACAACCGATCGAAACACATTAGCAGTGGAGGAGATGCGCTCGGTGCAGTGTTTGGTCTCGAAGCGTCTGCATAGCACGGCGGGCCCGTAGCTTTAATTTCTCAAAGCGATGTTAGGAACGACTTGAGGATTGGGCCTCTGATGTTGCAGCCGTTTGTCATCCTCTTCGAACGCGTCAATCCAAACGGGCTACAGTAAAAGTGTTTTGACATCAAAGTACCGCAGCGAAGGAACGAGAACTTCATCGCCCTGATGACGGAGGCAGTATGACCTCCGAAACGTTGGTTAACATCTACCAGACTACACAGTGCAACAACCCAGAAGACAGAAATCTTCATACTCATCGCCCTGATGACGGAGGCAGTATGACCTCTGAAACGTTGGTTAACATCGACCAGACTACACAGCGCAACAACCCAGAAGACAGAAATCTTCATACTCATCGCCCTGATGACGGAGGCAGTATGACCTCTGAAACGTTGGTTAACATCGACCAGACTACACAGCGCAACAACCCAGAAGACAGAAATCTTCATACTCATCGCCCTGATGACGGAGGCAGTATGACCTCCGAAACGTTGGTTAACATCTACCAGACTACACAGTGCAACAACCCAGAAGACAGAAATCTTCATACTCATCGCCCTGATGACGGAGGCAGTATGACCTCTGAAACGTTGGTTAACATCGACCAGACTACACAGCGCAACAACCCAGAAGACAGAAATCTTCATACTCATCGCCCTGATGACGGAGGCAGTATGACCTCTGAAACGTTGGTTAACATCGACCAGACTACACGGCGCAACAACCCAGAAGACAGAAATCTTCATATTCATCGCCCTGATGACGGAGGCAGTATGACCTCTGAAACGTTGGTTAACATCGACCAGACTACACGGCGCAACAACCCAGAAGACAGAAATCTTCATACTCATCGCCCTGATGACGGAGGCAGTATGACCTCTGAAACGTTGGTTAACATCGACCAGACTACACAGCGCAACAACCCAGAAGACAGAAATCTTCATACTCATCGCCCTGATGAAGGAGGCAGTATAACCTCCGAAACGTTGGTTAACATCTACCAGACTACACAGCGCAACAACCCAGAAGACAGAAATTTTCATATTCATCGCCCTGATGACGGAGGCAGTTTGACCTCCGAAACGTTGGTTAACATCTACCAGACTACACGGCGGAACAACCCAGAAGACAGAAATCTTCATACTCATCGCCCTGATGATGGAGGCAGTATGACCTCCGAAACGTTGGTTAACATCGACCAGACTACACGGCGCAACAACCCAGAAGACAGAAATCTTCATATTCATCGCCCTGATGATGGAGGCAGTATGACCTCCGAAACGTTGGTTAACATCTACCAGACTACACAGCGCAACAACCCAGAAGACAGAAATCTTCATACTCATCGCCCTGATGACGGAGGCAGTATGACCTCTGAAACGTTGGTTAACATCGACCAGACTACATAGCGCAACAACCCAGAAGACAGAAATCTTCATACTCATCGCCCTGATGAAGGAGGCAGTATAACCTCCGAAACGTTGGTTAACATCTACCAGACTACACAGCGCAACAACCCAGAAGACAGAAATCTTCATACTCATCGCCCTGATGAAGGAGGCAGTATAACCTCCGAAACGTTGGTTAACATCTACCAGACTACACGGCGCAACAACCCAGAAGACGGAAATCTTCAGAACTTGATTTACTTATGCTTTTTCAGCTAGGATTGTTAAGGTGTCGAGATGGACTAGGCATGTAGCACTCTTAGAGTAACAAAACTGAATGCAGAACGTAATTTCGGGGTTTGTTAGGTCAGTGAGAAGATAAATCATTTTAGAGCTGTACTGAATGTACAATGGATTCAACCGCTGATTTCTCTGAAGGATAGTTAAGTGATGTATTCATTAAAGTAAATCGATGTTTTATTAGACACAATAATTTTTGCGGATTGTTTGATATATTTGGCTGTTATTCCACCTTCAGGTGAATGGTTTTTGTCACAGTGATAGATATTGTATTTATATTTTAATTAGAATTAACGTCGACTTTCGAAATCGGGCACAGGACCTACCGTTGCCAAACAAATTAATTTGTATCATGATGAGCAAACATCTGATTTGGTGGGTATAGCCATCTTCCGAAACGTCATGTGATGCCGTGTTGGTGTTATCGATAATAGTAAATTTAAAATATAGACGTTATGGTTTCTGATGGCATGACGTGCTTACCAAGTTTTATGAGGATCGGTCTGCTGTTACAAAAGGGGCATACTCAGGAACATGTCGGTCCCGGTTGGGAAATTTGTCGCCGAACCGACTCTCAGCCATGGCTCGGTGACAGCAGTTGTTAACCAGATGGTTTTGTCTCCTTTTCACCATAAAAAATGAAACAGGCTTAGATTTAGTGAACTGAATTAGGCCGTTCCTAAGTATCGCTTGGCGCCCCGAATTAGAAAGAGAGAGAGGAGAAACGAATTTTACGTTCTCATTGAAGTAAAGATGTCGATGTTTGTCTTCTGTGTTGCAAAGTCGTTTGTATTCATAAATATATATATATATATATCAGAGTTTTTCAGAAACGTACTATCTTACGTTTACTTCAGCCGTGAAGATTGAAACAGTATGTATCTGCGAAACGTTGGTCTCTATCTACAAGTCTACACGGCGTTGTAATCCAGAAAACCAACTTTGACGTCTTGAATGTTGTTTATACTAAGTTTGTCTCATAATCTTTTAGCTAAATTAGTTTGCAGTTTTTGAAGTCAGATTTTGAATTAAGAGTTGATTAGGTCCTGGGGTATTATAGCGCTCCTGGTGTTGCGTAGTGTATTGAATTTCCTCACATCCGGCATTTTGTCAATATTGCTTCTGATGTAAGAGTGATATCTGCAGCCTGAGAGATGAATCATCTTTCTGCGCGTCCTGTGAAAATCTCCGTCCAGAGAGAGTAACAATTTGGGCAACTATTACAAGTTTTGGAACTATTCGTAGATGAATCAATCTGTGTAAGATTAAGATGTCTAATTAATATATATATATATATATTCCATAGTCGCAGAAGTTTGAATATATAAACAACGTTGTTTAAATAAAACACGTTAAGCAAATGAGAAATTTGATTAATATTTTTGGTGTTACAGTATCTGCTAGGAAATAGTTAATTATATCTCAAATTAGTTTTGTTTTATATTTTGATTTGTCCGCGCACACAAGGAATTTTTTATTACAGCCCGTATTCAGTTAATTAAATGAGTAAATGTTATTCCATGTTTAAATGTTTTCATTCCAAATAACATGAATGCAAAACTCTCGGTTAGTATCGACACATAACACGTGCTTCAAGTTGTTTGTAGTTGATAGCTAAAACTGTCCCAAGATTTTTTGGATAAGTCTTTACGTCAAATGAGGACTTTCTGTGATTCTATCTGTCTTCTTTTCATTCATTATTGTTATGATTTTAAACGAATATTAGACACCTTAATGGCATAAATTTAAGATAAAAAGATATTAACTAGATCATATCTGTGAGTTATAACGGATATTATTTCCATATAAACAAAAAAAAATATTTTAAATTTTCAGGCATGAATCTGATTTAAATAACAATTAAAAATTCAGTTCGTACCTCAGATGAAATATAAAGCTGTGTCATTACAACTAGCAGTTAGTTAATACTGTGAATGTTATGCAACCTATGAATACATTCTCTGGTTAAATCAGAGAATTACTGAACTTTGAACTAGGTGGTACATATAAACTGGCATTATAGCTTAAGGGTTAAGTTTATATTTGTGTAATGTAACAATATTTCAAGGGATGAATAATTCCCACTGTTCCTTCAATAGCAAGTTAGTGCTTTAGTTATCCACAAACGCAGATTCAGTTTACGTTAAATTAGCTGAAGAGGTTATGGATTATTACTAAATATATAGGTTTCTCGTGAGAAATGGGAAATTAAGTTACTATTTTCAGAACAGGATAAATCAAGCTTATAACTGTCAAATTTCTGCCCCTGTTCTGTATTTTAGAGTAAGTAAGAGTTTATTGTTTTCCAATTAACAAACATTTCCCACAATTATTTGTATCTAGTAATGTGCATGGCAATTTCAAATGTCAGTTTAAACGCACTAGGGATTGAGCGATTTATGGTCTAAATGGTAAGTAATTTGGTCAAAATAAATAACTAAATACAAATATATTTTTCCATTGTTTTAACATCGCCTATTATTTCTGTCAATTTCTTCAATCAAACTCCTAGTCGATGACATATCTTTCCAATGTAAAAGAGGCTTCAGTTCAGGCTATTCGTGTTTGCTGAAAATTTACTCTGGGTTGTCTCACTACTGCTGGTATTTGTCGTGTGGTAACCAACATTTACTCCTCGAACTAACTAAAACCGGTCTGGCCCTTATAACTCTGTGTAATCAAAAACAAATTTTAAATGGCGACTTGTAGTAAAATGAGTTCTTTTGCCCTAAATGAGTAAGCGAAATTTGTAAGAGAGTTTAAAAACATTTATAATGTTTCCATAGCGTATTGGTGTGTGCTGGCGACATTAATACAATGTATTCGACTAATCAAAGAACTAAACTTTATCGTATTAGTATTTAAAGCTTTAGAGGTGTTGGTTACCACCGTTAAAAGACCGCACGGCGTAGGAATCCATAATGTCACAATTTATGCCTGAACCAACTCATGCGTAAGATGAATAAATTCCCTGCTGTTACGGTAAGAATGATTCATGGCTGTCATTAACAGTTGTTCACTGGACGAATGACTTGTTGAATTCGTTCACATATCACTGACTACATATTAACTTTGTCGTTTCAGGTAGACCTAGGTTTTCCAGCTTTTAGAGGGAATCTTCTCATCTTTTAAATCCTATATTCTGTGTGTATTTCAAGGAAATTCGTTGCAGATTGGTTGGCATTCCTGCTTCGTATTCTTTCAAATCTCGCCTATATGACCTATTAAATATATAATATAGATATTACAGTTATGGTCATTCTGCTTTAATGTTTCAGAATTATTGTTCATACTTCATCATTTTAAGTTTAATTATTTTATATTTGATTTACTGTATGCAGAGCTATAACCTCCAAAATGGCGTCTAATTTAATTCTCATGTATGACATAAAGCAGCTCCAAAATATGAAATATGGAAACTGTTTTCTTATAAAATATGGTTTCTGCGGCCTTTGCTAATATATATTTATAGAGTGGTATCCACATCATCTGGATTACATGTAGGATTTATTTTGTCGGAAGAAATGGGCTAATGCATTAGTTATGTGTGATGGCTCATTGCTCACAGCGTCTTAGCAAACTGTAGGAAAATGTTTTTGTCCGTCTTTGGCACTACGCCAGATACTTTTCCTAACGTGAATCCATTTCGATTACCTCTCTGGATTACTGTGATGAGAATTGGATGTTCCATCGCTCTAGCTAAAAAAAAAACAGATTGATGAACGACTCCATAAAACAGAATTGATAAGATAACTTAAAATTGAGTTATTTCAGACCAAACACTGTGAAGAGATTAAAGGGTACGTGCGCACATTTAATTTGGTTGCAGTACCTTGTGTCAGAGAACAAATTAAATTTTCAAAATTCATTCTGCCATTTGGCTCAGAATGTTGTATAGCTCTCTTATAAAACTGAGGACTGAAGAACAATGAATCAGATCAAAGGGCTGTGAAATATATTTTGGCAGGCAATGTTAAGGGAGAACCAAAACAATTTCACAATACAGATAACCAAAATTTGTACTCGTTATCTCATATTTTAGGATGAGTAAATCAAGGAAAGGTAGGAAGGGAATGTAGCTCGCATGAATAAATTAACAAATGCGTACAAACGTTTGAAAACACACTTTGGGAACATTGGCATAAATGGGATGATAATATTACGATTTATTTTATAAAACCAAGATGTAAAGACGTGGACTGGATTCAGCTGCCACAGGAAATAGTCCATTTGCGAGGTATTGTTAATACGTTGATGAACCTTCAGGCTTCACAGAAACAACGAAAATCGCTTGACGAGTTAGGAGGTCATTTTGGGGGTTAGGTTTCTTGGTGTCTGTACTTCACAGTCTGGACGACAAAGAAAGTGGTAGCTGATCAAATAACATTCTGCGCGGCGGTGTTCCCACCATTGTTAGATGCTCACTGATAATATTATTATTATTCAATGTTCTGTCTTACGACAGGTCCATTGCTCTGCCCAAAAAGAGCTCTCCAGTTTTCCCTATTCTCAGCTTCTCGTTTTAATTCCTGGAACTTCATCTTCTTTCCTTGTTTCAGATCGTCGGTTAGTTGTATCAGACTTAATGATAATAGTGTGCATATAATCAGAACTGCTATTTTGGATGGCAGTATTGACCTGAGCAGACGCAGGGTGTCCTATGCTAACAATACCAACTGATGAGGATATAAAAATGAAAGTTTTTCCTTTACGAACAACGAATTCTTAACTAAGGCGCAAGGTAGAGGTACTCGATCCCTTTGTACGCCTAGGGCAGCTTCACAGCCTTAGAAAGAGCCCCATGGCGTCTGTTGGATATGCGACTGGGTAGGCTCAAATATGTGGCGAAGACATGAACACTGCCGGGAATTGAAACCGTGTTTCCCGGTTCGTAGCATAGTCGCCCAGCAGTCGATTACTCTATTACCAATAGATTTTATGTGTATTAAATAAACTTCAAGAGAAGTAAGAAATGCACAGAGTACGCATTTGGAAAATAGCTTCGATTCAATAAGGTAATAGTTAATAATCGAGCTGCTGGTGTTGTGTGAACACATTTCGACAAATGCAACTGCCGGAAGAAGTCGGAATTGTTTATCTACTGACCTGATTCCAATTAGTCGCTGTTCATCTTCGCAGTATTAGGCAAGAGGAAATGACGTAGCTTATAATTGGCAATCTGAGACCCTATATTGCAGTCTGGCCGATGTTGGAGAAAGAAATAACGATGTCAGAAGGAATTACGTCACTTTCGGTACGGGTTCGTAGGTCAAGAGTGGTGCAAGGGACTATAAATGTACCAACTCCTGAATTCCTCGAAGATGCTGTGTTATGATACAATTTATCTTTTATAAATTGTAAATTATTTGAGTGAATTCAACTGGCTCTGACTGCTGCAACATGAAAAGCTTAAATTTGTAGTCTCTTGTGTCAAAATGGCGTAGCGAGTCAGTGAAACTGCTCGCGTAATTCACTGGGCCTGGGCGGCAACTTCTATCGTGGCCGCGGATAGAATATTGATGCTCCTTACGATACTGAAATAAATTAAGTAGTACGTATGCGAAAACGTCTTCTGTTTTCGAAATGGTAACAGTCCTCATAGTTGGGCTCAACTCAGTTCTGTCGCAGTGTTCCTTTAAAACTGATTTACCGTGGCTCGAGGATCATTTGATGACTGTCATGAACCGTAAGGTGAAAAGGATGATAAGGAAATAATCAACCGTATTCTGTGTCAAGATACTACTCGAATTCGATCGGAGAGATTAAGACAAAAGCAAAATATTCGTAACAAATGTTTTTATACTAACATTTTCATTTCATTTGTAGCCTGATTCCACTAAGCTAGTCGTAAACTCATATGCAATATTATTTTTTCAGTTTCTATTATTTTATTTTTTTCTACATTAATAATCTTCTAAGCTTACACACACTTAAACCCCACGAAGCAGAGTCTCCGTTAAGAATCTGCTTGTCATTCAGCTGGTCAAGATATGTGATCGTGGGACACTGGTATTTGTAATTGTAACCCATCATCAGCGAATCGAATACATTTCACAACCTCACACCATATTTCGATAGAATTATTTTAAACTTATATACATAAGCACAGATCTTCGCACTGTGATCTACCCCTCAGTTAGTTCGATTAAAATTTTGTACGCATTTCTCTTCTCCCCATATGTGCTACTTCTTCTTTATTTGGTCACTCTAATTACATTTTGTAAGTAGTACAATTTATGAACCTGCTCCTTATCCGGATTTCTCAACTCTTGTGAGAACTTAGGTTCACACATTATCCTCATCACTTTGCTTTAAGACACTCAGAATGTGTTCTTTTATGGGAGTGCAGACAATCTGAAATGAATAAAACATATTGTGCAGTTATATTCTACTCTCTAAATTTGGTTAAAAGTAATTTATATTATTACTACCGTTCCCAAATATTTGAACTTTGCCACGATTTCAGCGATATACTAATCTTTTATTGAATGTCGATCACGAGACATGGACGTGTATGCCCACTTAATTTTCGCTTCTCTTACTTTTAAACCAACTTCCTTTCTAGGGTCTCTTAAAACTTCTGTGCTTTTACTTGTAATATTTATGTCTTAACCCCAAAACTAATTGTCAGTATAGACAAGTAAGCTAATAAGAGTATGTAAGACTTGAGGTTCTCACAGCGGTGAGTATGAAGATTTCCGTCTTCTGGGTTGTTGCGCTGTGTAGTCTGGTCGATGTTAACCAACGTTTCAGAGGTCATACTGCCTCCGTCATCAGGGCAGTATGACCTCTGAAACGTTGGTTAACATCGACCAGACTACACAGCGCAACAACCCAGAAGACAGAAATCTTCATACTCATCGCCCTGATGATGGAGGCAGTATGACCTCTGAAACGTTGGTAAACATCGACCACACTACACAGCGCAACAACCCAAAGGACAGAAATCTTCATACTCATCGCCCTGATGATGGAGGCAGTATGACCTCTGAAACGTTGGTTAACATCGACCAGACTACACAGCGCAACAACCCAGAAGACGGAAATCTTCATACTCATCACCCTGATGACGGAGGCAGTATGATCTCTGAAACGTTGGTTAACATCGACCAGACTACACAGCGCAACAACCCAGAAGACAGAAATCTTAATAAGAGTATGCCCACTTTCAAGCACATCACAAAATATAAGGACTTTTATTCTGAAATAGGCAGAGCATATTGCAATGTTGTCATCTTAATGCTTCGTGTGTAGTGGCAAATACAGGAGCGAGGTTTTCTGAGGAGTAGACCGATGCATAAATGCCCCTATACGTTGTAACCCAACTTTGTTTAATATCAGATTCAGGGAATGGGCGAAATCTTGTAGCTTGTAGCAAGTTTGTAGTCTCGTGAAGCGAGAACATTACCCAACAGCAAGTGAAGTGGCGTGTTATTAATGTACGTTATAAGTGGATGCTGTTTAGTTTTAGCTCGCCACCAAAAAACTGCCGATCGATTAAAGATTTACCGGCCTGAGGACCGAGTCTGAACCACAAAACTCGACGAAGCAGATGGGTCCAGACTGCGTTAGAAGTGCAAACTTTCTTGTGGGATGGACGCTGATGATAGTTTGGGTGTACAGCTCCTACCAGACAAGTCAGGCGTAAGATGTAGAATGTAAAATTATGTACAATGGTGTTTATAATGGATATATGCGCCCCTTCAGTTGTATAAGTAATGAAACTGTAAATATAAATTACATTTAATAACGCCTTTAAGTTACAAACTCGGGGAGAAACTGGGGTCTTGTTTTCAAAGGAATGTAGCATTTATGTGTTCATAGTTTTGTTAGTACGTAGTTCCAATTCTCAAACGAGAAGTAGAACAGCAATTAACGACTTCATATTCAGTTGACTGAATAAATTAGCGCTCCATTTCTGTCACGTTGGAACTTGTAAAATAGCCTACTGAAATCTGAATGGCTTCACTTACAACGCACAAATTTCAAGCTACAATTGTTAATATGGGGGAGGAATTTTGAATGTTTGAATATTTTGTTTGGGTATGTAAGTGTAAATCCTGCTTCTTGTTTAGAAGGTACTCAGTTTGATTCTTAGTTATATTACTTAGGGGTCCACAGTGGCCTCGCGGTCTGAGGCGTGGGCCTTGTGCCGCTTGGTCCCTGGGAACGTGGGTTCGAATCCCACTCAAGCCATGGATGTTTGTCGGCGTTTTTCTGTGTTGTGCTGTCCTGTGTACAGGTAGAGGCCTTGCGATTGGCCGATCCCTTATCCAAGGAGTCCTACTAAATGTCTATTGATCAAGCCAACGAAAAGTTGGGACCCGCAGTGCTTAGGCACTTGAAGAACGGGTCGTTCCCAGTATCCCAGTTATATTACTTGGGACTTCTGCGGTGTTCTTTACAAACCTTTTTGTAATGGCAACGCGATTATTTCGTAATATGTTTCTGCCATTGGAGGGTTAGTTGGTTAATCAGCTCAAAAGAGAAGAGATGATGGTAATTGATGGTGAAGTAGAAGAACCTGGTAGGAAGCAGTGGTCGTGATTTATTTGAATTATTCCGACATTTATCTGTGGATCTCAGATATGGAGAATAGCTATGAAGATACTGAAAAGCAGTGGTGTGCAGATGGAAACGAATTGTTTTTCAGCTTTAGGACATGAAATGGATCTGATAACCTCACGTGGTAAATATATAACATGTTGCAAACTGTTTAGAAAAATACCGGACTTGTACGGTTACTTTGGTTGGGGATATGTGATTTACTTTTGTACCTCGGCAATAAATCTTCGGCTGTGCAGTGTCGTTAAATAAATCAAAAATAAATAAACACGAATTATGAGAAAATTAAATAATTCCACCTTTTGAAGAAGAAATTCGTACCACAACGAAGGCACAACGCTTGTCTGTTGAAAAGATCAAGTAATCAATGCTATTTAAGAAAATAAACGCTGTTTATTCTGGGAAACGCAAGAAATCTACACACATTCTGTGGACGAAAACGATTCGTTGTAATAGCAGGTGCTACATGTCATTAACACTCGGCTTTAAAGGGTTAACACTTTAACGCCAAGGTCTTCCTAATAACATTACATATGAAGCTTAAATTGTGATTTTATGTGTTTGTTCCCTTACAGCTTGAAGACAGAGGAACGGACACTGGAATCATTTTGGCGCCAATTGAGTTTCCAAATCTTTCCACCAGAAGTGCTAGACTCTGTTGTTGGAATGCCATCTCAAGAGTAGAGCGATACCTTATGCCTGTTTTGCAAGAAGTGTGTCCCGATGATATGCTGCTCCAATAACACAAAGAACCTCCACATTTCCACAAACAAGTTTCTAGAGAAATGGATTGACAAGATTGGGTCTATCATTTGGCTGCCTCGTTTGCCTGACATTATTGTCATTTTTTGTTGTGTTTTGTTTTGGGGTGCAGCTAGGACTTTGTGTACGTGTCTCCGTTGGCTACCATTTTGCTGGAACTTGCTGGGTGTATGAGATACACAGTGGCTAGATTTACCCTCGAATTCTTTAACAACGTGTAGACTGAAATTGAACACATATTATAGGTGCTGGGGAACTTATTGTGCCCTCATCGAACATCTGCGAACTGCAGGTCACAAGAACTTAATCACGTACCTAATCAAACGCGTTTATACAATTTATAACTATCATGCAACACCACTTGAAATGATATAGATTTTTATGAGGAGAGGCTGATATGGAGGTGCAGTTAGCAACAGGAAGTTGCTTTCCTTTAATTATCCCAGGACGCGTAGGTTTGATCAATCCGAAGCAAATGCCGAGAAAATAGTTCTGATAATCGCCACAATTTCTTTCCCCACATCCCCACTCATTCTCAGTTCACTATTAAAAAATTATATTTTTCATCACATTCAGGTATGAACTGTGATAGTGATTTATGTAGTGTCGTTTAATTACCAAGGAATCAATATATGTATATTGGTTTATTATAATAATTAAATTTATTTATTTAAGTGCTTGACAACAACCAAATAAGGCCAATAACAGCTAAGTACTGACAACAGTACAGAATAAAATATAATAATAATATTAATAATAATAAAAGTAAAACATTACAAATACAAAAACAAACAAACAAATGAAACTAAATATATAAAAGTACCATATTAATAATCATAATAAGTAAATTAATTTATTGAATAATAATTCACAAGTAAATGAGCTAAATAATATGCCTAAATAATATAATAATTAAATTAAAATAAGTTCAATTATAAAACAATACATATATAACATGCAAAATAAAATATTAATACTAAATAAAAACAATAAACAATAAAATACAATGTTATTAATAAAGTCCATCGCTTTATTAGGATCATAGGTTTTCTACAGATTTTCACCATTTTCTCTTGTAATTTGCAACAGGTCTCAGCTCGTATAATCGTAAATTTACTCAGTTTTTGGCCGGTCATTGGCAAGATATAACGAGGCGACAAGCCTAATGGTCGTCTGTGTCTTCTGCGAGAAGTATTCACACATTACTCGACTTGCCATGCTGTGACCTTCTCTTTATAACAGAGAGGGAGAAAAATCTCTATAAAACTTTTGTGATTCAAGTAATGAGATCGTAACTGAAGCCTTCCGCAACGCAAATGGCAATCTCCTGCCGTAAAATTCACGGGAATGAGTTGATTGTATTTTTCATAAAGCTCGTGTTTTCTAGAGCCACGTGAAGTGAGGTTATGTGCTCGCGTTTTTATGACATCGCTAGCACATGGGTCCCTGTGAGTTTTTAAAAGTTCCGTGTTAATTATGCGGACTTGCTTAAACCAAGGCGGCAATTGAATTAAATGACTGCATTGCTGTCCCAGCTGAGAAGTGCATTAACTCCTGCAGACTTTGAGAGGAGAACCGAAGATATTAAAAGTGGAAATAACCAAGTACAATAGGAAATGCAGACATCACGAGTGTAAATTATAGTGTCTGGACAGACTCGCCAATGGAATAGTTAAGAGACGAAAAAGGCATTTGTAAGTACTGATCATTTAACAGCAATTATGATGTTAAAAATCTCAATAATCTACTCTGGGTCTAGCGGAAATGTCGCCAGTTTCATCTGAATGTACACATCACGTTCTTTACGGCCTTATAGTAGAGGGACAAAATCCCAGAGCTGGTAATATCTGTCTGCATAGCAGTAGCTTGCGTCTCCATTTCAGCGGGTTAATCCTTTCAAAAACAAAAACACATTCCTCGCATTTTGCATCCCAGTATGATATTAACTGCCTCGAAAATTTATGTACGGTTGTTACAAAGAATAAGAGTTGTGTTCATGAGGTGGAACAGTTGAACTTTCTGCACGGTTTTATTTTGTACGAGAGAGACCGGGGAATAATTCCCACTTCGCGCTCTCGACTACGAAGGTGTTGCTGTTAGTAAAACAACCTGCAAGTTTTATTTACTGGTAAAATTTGAGACAATATAGAATTTATAATGTAAATTAATTTTATCTGCTTCTCAAATACCTCATGGCTTTGAAAGTGTCTTAGCGAATTGTTTGTTTGTGTGTGCGCGCGCACGAAACGCTATCAAAGAAGTATCAACCGTCATTATTACATTTTGAGTATATCTAAGCTATAATGCCACTGCTATATAAAATAATGTGCATTTTGAAACTGTTTTGTTTTATTCTAGAGATCGTGAACATTTTATGGAAACAAAATCCCTTTATCTGGAGCCATCAAATCTCAATACCGTACGATACGAAAGATAGTTATGGGCTTCGCGTCTATCTGTTTCACAGTGATTGCTTATTGTATCTTATGGTTACGTGCATAAGTGGCCTCAAGGAATCGCAAATATTCAACAAAACATTCCTGCGGTATCATTCGAGTCTTGGCCGTGGTACAGGTTATCCTGACATGAATATTTGTTTTTATTTGGCGTACTATTTCGAGAATAATGCCAGGATGGAAGCCTTACAAACAGGTCTTTCCACACCCTTTCCAAATCAGTGTGCCACAATATTTTAGTCATAGTAGACTCTAAATAAACTCTGAGGTTTATTTATTTTTGTTGAATTCCCTATTGAAAAAGTAGACAGCCGAGAAATAATGACAGATATGAAAACATCCAATGTTAAACCTACGGAAAATATTGCTAATAGTTCTTATTGAGTTTGAATAGTACCGAGCCCTTATATCCAGCCACCCCTTATGTCATTTTTGCAAAAGTAGATAAAAAAAGAGTCAATGAAATGCAGTCAATTGCGTTAACTATAACGGCGCCCTAGATTTCTTACCTCGCATCCAGAGGATTTGAGACTTCATTTTGGCGGCTCGGAGCGTTGTTTTACGATCTGACACGCTGGATATTGGTTTTAATATACTCCGCGCGGAGGGCGATCACTTAGACAAAGCCTAGGGTCTCAGAGCGCGATTATCTTCCCCATTCTTTTTCCATGTTTGTGATGGCATGTGTCAGCCTGTCTTAACCTTTCAGGTTACTTGAACGCATAAATGAACTCAGGTAACCTACGATGCATTTGTGCCTTGCGTGTCAGAAATCTAATGCATAAAGCAATCAATGTCAACCACCGATTCGTTGCTAGGCAACCAGGCAAACATTTTGAAGATGCAACAACTCCATTTTAAATGTAAATGCCTTATTACCTTGCTGGTCCACAGCGGTAAACAACGGAATGATGTTGTGGTACATAGGCTACTTTTGTATTTTGCCAGTGGCAATGCCATCGTTTCAGTAGGCTTACAGTTTATTTAAAGGAACCAGGCTAAGAACGGGTAATTTAGTTAGTATGTCATAAGACGACTTGTGTAGAATTAAATTGACACAAAAATATGATCTTAGTAAAAATTTCAATCAATGTGTGTCTAACCACGTGGTACGGCATTTTCAACTAGTAAACATTCAATTGAGCGATAGTTTCCTACTTTTTATACGAACCGAAAACCGAACATTGGTAAATCATTACAAAACAACACAGATCTATTTTCGAGTCATTTAAATCGATTTTTCGTCTCTCGACCATACATGAATTTCCACCTGGTCGTCTCTTGAGGCTTTCAAACAAATATACAATGAGTATTTGTTGTTTCCATCTTGCATGTTATATCTAACACTCCCTTGTCAGTCTGGAAAAAAAAATGTATGAGCAGGAAATTGATGTAATCTTTGTTTCATATAATATAGGCCTAATGAGTGGTAAATTTCACGCGGGGTGTGCGAACTGTGTGCTCTGAGAACCCGCCTCCGAAGGTGCGGGACCTTGCGGTCGCAGTTAACACCCGTCGTGCGTCTCATTACCAGGGCAAATGAGGAAAGGTCTGGTGCATGTACGGGCTTATTACCTTAAATGTAATATAGCCCGAAACGCAGACTTAAACACGTTTTATGAGCCGAGGCATGTCCTAAAGTACAGAAAGTTAAAAATATTTGCTGCTAGCAAGTTAGTACAAGACGGAAACACATCGTCGAGCACCTAGCTTAGCAGGAAGAGGGGCACATGTTGAAATATGTCTGTTCAGAAAAAAAGCAACCACTTCCGATTTCTCCTACGCGGTCTTATCGCTAATGACGTGCTTCGTAATTTGTATTCTTCACTAAACAGTATTAGATGACTAAATTAAGGAACGGAACAAGGTCAGAATATGTAGCATGAATAATAAAAATAACAAAGAGCATGTAAAATTTTAGTCCAAAACGCGAGGGAAAAAATCGATTGGTATCCACGGGAGTGTGTCTAAAGATATTATTAAAAAGTTATTATTAGATAGGGAGTTGAGTGTGTGGACTGGAATCAGTTGGCTCAGGACACTTCTAGGGGAAGGATGGTGTTAGTACTGTGATAAACGTGCGAGTTAAAAAAAGTCTGTGTATTTCTTGATAAGTCGGGCGACCATCAGCTTATGAAGGACTGTGCTCTATATAAAAGTTCGCTTGTAGCAACTGTTGCAGTTAATGTCTCTGTTTCTTACCGCAGGTAAAGTGAGTGGCGTCTAGAACTAGAATTCAATTGCCTCGGGAGCCTAATATCTCACCTATTTATTTGTTTTAAGTCATTAAGATCGTAAATTCATTAAATTCAGTGTCTTATGATGAAATTATTATTGAGTAATGAATTGAGTGAATGTGAAATGTATCGGGGGTTGCCTAGTTTAAGGTAATATCACTTCAAGTGCCTGGAGAGAATGAGGAAATATGTTTACGTGACGATAACCAGTCTCCAAATCGAAATTTGAACCCAGTACCTTCCCAATGCGAAGCAAGTGTTAATTAGATGTATCCTGCTCACACTCCCACCCTGTTCCTTTGTTATCTCTTTTAATATTATATTTACATCTACGTTAGGTATTTTCTTCTGGATTTCCGACCCCTGTTCATGAAGAATTCATCTCGAAGAAGAATTAAAAGCAGGAGTTGGTGAAAACTACTGTAAGAG
Organism: Zootermopsis nevadensis; assembly: GCF_977971745.1. Classification (NCBI taxonomy): domain Eukaryota; kingdom Metazoa; phylum Arthropoda; class Insecta; order Blattodea; family Termopsidae; genus Zootermopsis; species Zootermopsis nevadensis. The sequence continues at coordinate 9,873,930 of NW_028259138.1, read as the reverse complement.
ATAACTTTACCTTTGTAGGTTTTAATTTCCTATCATTAATAATACGATGTTCTGAAATTTTGTCTAGTTCTGAGCTTCGAATAATGTACCACTTTGCATGTATAAAATTAGGTAAGAAGAGGTAACACAACATATCGGTACCGGTCTGTAATGTCACACAAGACATTGTTAATACGTCAATAATTATAGTCTTGATGGCGGTGAGAATATTTGTAGTAAGGAAATATATGCATTTCAGTCACTCTCAGCTAGTTCTTATGGGATTCTATAAAGCTGTGAAGTTTGTCCATCCTGTCTTTGAGCTCGAATTGAAACAAGTCGTGCTAATACTGGAATCAACTAGCAGGTTTTGAAAGCCTAGATTAAGGTCCATTACTTCGTGAACATTTGCATCCCAATTCTATGGGAAGAACTGTATTGGAAAAAAAAGTTTGCTTCTAGCCTCTTACGGGGAAACTGGGAGAAAAAATCACATCGTCAGAACGGAATTTCCCTTCTTTCTCGTTTCAAATTCAATTTCCTCATTTCTGTCCCGTCTAATTTATACCTGTCAAATATACGTAGCTGCTCAGGGCTCTCATTTCCGGCTCGTAACTGGGAATTATAATTTGCATTTAAATAGTTCGATTTCCTCTCGATTCTTGGAGGGTTCCAAAAGCACCTTCTCCTATCACGTTTAGTTCAACTCGTATTGACACGATCATCTGCTGGTTTTTGTTCAAGCTATTCTTTTTTCAATTTTGATATCGCGAATGGTTTTAAACCCAAAACCGAATAACCTGTCTCTGATTTAATCATTTCAGTAGTTATGAAATCTGAAGTGAGTGAAATCAAATTTCAGTGCCATCAAATAGGACATCTGTAACCCCTGTAATCGCCGTTATAGAAAAAAATACTTTTGGTTTTTATTTTGGAGGGACAGATTACTTGAAGATTTCCGTCTTCTGGGTTGTTGATCTGTGTAGTCTGGTGGATGCTAACCAACGTTTCAGAGGTCATACTGCCTCCGTCATCAGGGCGATGACCAGACTACACAGCGCAACAACCCAGAAGACGGAAATCTTCATACTCACCGCTGTGAGAACCTCAAGTCTTAGACAGAATACTTGATCTGATCTCGTCGGAGCACTAGGTGTAAGGAATGATGTTTCATAAGTTTCGTCGGTAACTCCAGACGAACGCCTTTAAACAGTCGTCACCGCTTCCAGTTCACGACTCATAATTATTCACTCACTGGACTCTAAATAAGTTCCGTAGTTGATAATGCGTCATTTAAAAGTTTCGAGTTACTTTGACAAGCATAATATATCGTCTTGATAAGCGTTGTCAGATGAACTTTAATGAGCTGTGTCGCCTACACTGTATGTGGCAGAGTACTATATACTAAAAGAGAGAGATCTAATTATAAATTTCTTAAGAACAACTCGTGTGATGTAGATTGTATATTTAGTGTTGCTTGTGTTACAAGTTCAGAAGATTCTGGGCTTGTTCAGAATTAATCTGATTCACATCGCAAATCTTAGCAAAACTTTCGAATTGTAGCACAATGCAGAACGTAAGCATTGGAAAGATTAGATGAGACAGTCATTGCTGAAGTATGTATAATTGTGTTGTTTCTTGTAGGCTGTCTCTTTACCAGTTTAAAATTATAATCCTCTCAAATTTTCTTCAGATATGCTCATTCCGTGACCCATCTTCATATGCTTACATTTCTGTAGTCTTTATCGCCTCAATCAAAGCTTAAAAGTGTTTGAAAGATTGAAGAGGTTAGGCAGTTGGACACCGGATTGTCGTCTCGGAGGCCCTGGTTCTGACTTAAGATAATACAATACATTAACAATGACGTGGACAAAGTATAATTAAAGTATAATATTATCCGAATACTTCAGTTTTCATCTACCAATCAAAACAGCGATTCTTTGTAATAAATTTCGCGACAGGTCTGATAAAACAGCACGATATCAAAACCTCAGTTCAGGACTGGAAATTCGTGTCTGGGAGCTGGCCAGGATCTTGGCTAATACGACGCGTTTAATTATGAACAAGCATATTGTCTTTTGGTTTGTTTATGGACTGTATTTTAACTGTTTAGGTAAGGCTGCAGTAAAGTTAGAGGGCAATGTATCTTTGGTAATAAGCTGTCCTGGCCTGTTATAAGAAATTGTCCCAGCATTCGCCTGAAATAGCAGAAAAAAGTATTCTGGTAAACTGGCCACTATTTGAACTGACTTGATGTAGCCATCGCTAGAAATGTTTAGTGCAGAATTTCTTTCCTGGATCGGAGTTTATAATTTTTTCTCATAAGGTAAACTGTTGACGCCACTTGTGTAGGAACGTACGTCTGTGACTGTGATACCGACCTCCACATCTTGATTCAATAGAAATAAAAACATTTGGATCTGAAAGCTGAATAATGAAACCCTAGGGCAGGGTTTTTTTTTGTTTTTTTTTTCCTCTCCATGTTTGTGAGGGTTGGGATTTATGCCCGAGTTAGCGGTTACATAAAACATAAAAAAGAGAGAGAAAGCTAACATGGTGAACTCTGGAACTTATTTATAGCTGAAAACCGACTTTTAAGTCATAAAATTGCCTTTTCAGGTCTTTAGGGCTATGTAACTACTGACCTCTGGCAGTTGAGAGTGTTTACAAGCTGCCTAATCAACTGTAGCGGGCATTCAGCAAGCTTGTCTGCGTTTCTAATAAAATTGCACTGAAGTGTAGAGTTACGCGTTTCGGTACGAAGTGACACCTTGTACAACCACAAATTACCATAAACATAATTTCTTTAATGTACATTTCAAAAATATTTGATTTTGTGCCGAGTATTTCTGAGTGGAACAGTTAATTCTTCTGTTTTCTTTCTTCCTTTTTCGTGATTTTTACAGAATATAGAGAGATACTTTATTTCGAAACGTCGATAACTACCTGCTTGATACTCGGCTTCACAATCGAGTTGCCAGCAGTCGACATCTATACTTCTACGAAGTCTTGAGATTAGCGTCTTTGTCTCGTGGTTAAATACAGGGAATGATTTCAAGATTTCTATCATCTGGGTTGTTAGTCTGGTAGATGTTTACCAATGTTTCAGAGGTCATACTGCCTCCGTCAGCAGGGTGATGAATGGGGAAGGATTTGTTGGTGTGAGAACTAAGTAAACTTTGTAGATGGTAAAGTTCCTTTAAATATACTATTTACAGTAGTTATGCTAATTGTATGATTGTGGTAATGCTGTTAAAACTAAGGAATAATTTACAAGCACATAAAGAAAAGAACAGAGAATGAAAGACAAACAAACAACATAGAAAGAAACAAATAAAGACATAGGAAGGGAAACAAATATAAAGGCCAAGGAAAAAAATAATGAAACAACGAAAGAGAAGTTATATGATAATTGATGTCACAGGGAAACGTATACGATGCAATTAAGGACTGAAGTGAAACAGTGCTGTGGAGGCCTACAAGGAACAACGGAAAATGTGTGATTAGGCATTGTGAATGTGCGGAGTTAAGAGCTCGCGGTCAGCGTTGAATAGTCAGAAGCGATGCACACTTGTCTGTGGGGAAAAGAAATCCAGAAATCTGTGTTTAAGCCAAACCAAAAGTGGAATCTATTGTATGATTTAATGTGCGTCTGGCATTACAAAGGATTTGAAATACATTATCAGGGCTTAGAGCATATTTAACAGCCACTAGGGCTCCCCGTTTTCAGTAAGCAGCGATACCGATGGCAAATTTCAGAAACGGGAAACAGCGTGACTTACTGCCGGTCGAACTGTTTTGTGTCTTTCTAAAACATACTTTGTTTTCTGGACAGAAACTTCGCAAATATATCCATCCCAAAAAGAAAGACTTTGGTAAAGATAACCTTGTTTAGAAATAAGCAGTTGTACACAGCCGACACAAGTCGATCCTCTTGTTTGGTAGTTATGCAGTGAACTCGTAACTTCTTACCGTAAAAGACATCGTGCTATAAATGTTGCGCAGAGCCTACGCAGAAGCGTGCTGTTCTGGAAACACCATAAAAGCAGAGAAATTTATTGACTAGCTCAAAAACGATTCTGTACCTTGGCGCCATTTAATTAACTAGATTCTGATCACAATTACTGCAACAAAAACTCAGCGCTTTAAGACTTGAAGACGAAATTGGCTAGTGTCTGAATTGAAATGAGTGTTATCAGCTGCTGAAGTTAGAAGGGACCAGTAGTGGGTTACGTAATGCTATGAAGAAATACGAAAATCAAGTGTCGGCTTAATTGTTATTTAGCTGATCGTTACCAACCTTCAAGCTGAACTTCCCAACTGGGACCTATTATTTGGTATAGATGTCTCATTCCTGAGTTGACCTTTTTTTCCCCCATCTAATACCTAACAGAAAAGGATAGAGCTTATACTCCCCCCCGCCCCCCATACGTATTTATTTCGTGGTGTTACCGGACGTCGTAGTTGAGTGATTCACACTTCTGTTTCGTATCTGGAGGCCCCAGGTTAAAATCTCAGCCCGGAAACGACTATCTTGACTGAGGCGTCTCGTGCTTTTCCTCAGTCCCTCAAGCAAGTGTCAGTGTAGTAACTTAAATTAGGCCACTACCGCTTCCTTCCACATCCTTTTCAATTCATTATTCATTGTCATCCTCTCATTCGACGATATATAATCTGAGCTACTGAAAAAGCGTATTTAAATAAACTATAAATGTTAGATGGTTGTATTCTGGGTTGTTGCGCCGTGTCTGGTAGACGTTTACCGACGTTTCAGAGGTCCTTGCGGCTTAAATCATAAGGTCTATGGCCCTGATGCTGAGGCACAGGGCTGTAGTTACATTTTGTTGAAGTTTCTGTGATTTTCAGCTACAGGAATATTATTAACTCTTCACTAGACAGGAATCTGAAATTAATGTTTCTGGCTTCTTGAAGGTATGAAAACGTGGTTAGAATCTGACGAGGTGGATGAATTTGAGTTACAGGAAGACAGAGGCGTGTACACTACTCAAAACACTCAGAATCTGAGGTTCTCAAGGCGGCGAATATAAAGATGGCTGTTTTCTGAGTTTGAATGCCTTTTTGTCCGAGAAACGTTTACCAAAGGCGTTGCAACCCAGAAGGTAGCCATTTTCGTACCCAAGACACTTCAGAAAGGACGTCAGCCACCACTGCTGACGTTTCTTCACGCAGAGAGGAAAATTTGACTGTTACGAAAAATTAAAACAAATTACAGACAAAGCTGGAAGAGAATATTGGTGCATGTGTGTTCGATGGTATACTCAACTTTCCACAGAAGAATGTGTATAATTCATACTTTGTGTCTACAAAAGTTCTTCCAGTACTAAATTATTTTTTTTCAAAACATGATATTTCTCTGTTACAAATATCAGAGAGTTCTAAGTATCAGTAATAGTCCCTAAAATACCGGATGTCAATTATTCTCGAGTTTCGTCTCTTATCTACTGAACGTGATCAATATGACTGCGATCCACAGAGAGGTTCAATAGTATTTATGGTCATCACAGGGCGGAACTGTACTCTTTTTTAAGGGCGCTATAAGGGCTGTGCCATATTTGAGAGTGCTACTCGCCGGGTTCTCATCGCGGAGGCCGAGGTTTGCGGCCAGACCAGCCTTGGTGCATTAATATAACATAAATTGTTACTAACTCCTTGGAACAGAATCATTCTTGTGAACAGCTGTTGTATCAGTTGTTCAATGAATTGCCCGCCTTTGAAGAAAATCGAATCCTCATTTCTGTGTTCACATGAGCTCACCGTTGAATATATAATGAACTGTCTCACAGACTGTTTAAGATCCAGTTTGATGTTGGCATTCCATTTTCGACTGAGTTACCGTAGTCGTATGCTTCAAATGTTCGGACTGAAATACTCCATTTCTTGAAGATTCATTTTAATGTTATCCTCCCATTTACGCCAGTCTTTTGAATGATCTATACCCTTCAATATGTCTCAACCACAATTTTGCATTTTTCGTGTCTCCCATAAAAGCCATACATCTAGCCGATATCACGCTCCTTGATCTCATCATCCTAATAATAAATTTTGAAGCTGTCATTTTACAGTTTTCTCAGATCCCAAAATTACTTCTTCACCCTCAGGTCGAAATATTCTCCCCGGGACCGTATTCTCAAACACCTTCAGTCTATATTATTTCTTTGGCGTGTAATAACTCTCAAGTTCCACAGATTTTAGTCAATATAAAATATATTTTGCAAATTTAACCATTTCTTACGAAATGATACAAGTAAGTTCCGAAGTAAGGAAGCCTTAACTTAATAATGAATGTAATTTTGATTTGTTACAGTACTGATATTCCAAAATACTTGTACTTGGTCATGTTATCGAAAGGTACGAAGCTGTCTTTATGTTCCCAGTCAATATACAAAATCCAAATAACAAACTCAAAGCAACAGGGCCCTCCTTGAGAAGATAATGAATTCTTTGATTGTCAAGAAATTCCCGCCTTCATTGGACATGGAAAGCTCAGTATCGTGTTAGCAGGTCATGTTTCAAGATTATATTCCCGTGTAGTCGTGTAGGTGGCTTCCGTGTTTTCGGAGGAATCAAGTACAAGGATGTCCAAACCTATTCCATGCTTATTCCCCGTTTGTATCATACGATCCAAAGCAGACACAAACTACGGGACGTTAGAAGACTTACTCTTCAATTTAATGATGAAGTATATGCGAAATACTGAGCTTTAATTTTGGAGGTGTTAATAACAAATTTAGAGTATTCATTGGAACATGTTAGACTTCACGTTAATTAATTGAGAATATTCGTGATCCATCATAGAAACAACTGGTTAATGCCATTTCAGTATTGGTATTGTAGTCTGGAACGCCGTTTGGACTTTCAGGTAGACACCACAAACGTTCTCCAGAAACGTTAGGACCTCTCCACAAGTCCACACGGCGTTACAACCCAAGAGACTATTATAGACGTGTTTACCGCCGCGAGGTCTAACATAGCGAATGCTGTGGCCCTCCTGCTCTGATCCTAAAGACCCAAAGAACAAGTGGGTTACGTCACGAGGTGTCCTGACCGCTCTGCGTCATCATCAGTCATCTCCACTAATACTATTCGGCTCGTCGTTAAACAAATCAATCAATCATGGCGCTGATATGAGTTACGGGGACTCCCTTTCCTGTACCAAAATTGTTTAACGATGGCAATGACAGCCCTGGCTGGCCACAAAGCTTATATGATAATTCCCTGGGTTGTAATTAGACGGCATACTCTACAAGCCATCAACAATGTCGCTGGGGAACAGTCTGATTGATACGACGCGTGGTCACGCTCTGACCTCCCGATTAAAATACCGGCCCGCTGCACACTCGTTCGTCACATGATGTAAAGGGATGAGGCTTCCGCGACTCGACGCCTTCTTAACTTCTGCAGATCAGCTGCTTTTATTGAGGTGAAGCAAGGCCGACTAACTAACTAGCAGAATTCTTCTCGAGAAGATGATTTTCGATTAACTGGTCACCTACTCCCAGGTCTCGTAAATGTTCTGTTCCTTTCAGGGTTTACATTCAAAATTATTTATGAATTCTTAGGTGTTGGCGCAACTAAAGTTTAAACGTACGCCTATTACCTTCGCCATGCATGTTTGTCTGTCTGTCTGTCCGCATAAAACAACTGACAATCTGCCAGCGGATTTTTCGTGAAACTGGGAAGTAATAATATTTTTCATCAACACATTTTAAAATTTAAAGTAATCCATATAACAATAACGAGTACTTTGCAAAAAGAAATACATGCATCTTTGCATGCGGAAATGACCTCCAAACTCTATCTATGTAATCATGTGGAGTCCCCGTGATGTCACTGTGCCTAGTACCAGTCAACTTGTGCCAGGGTTAGGATAACGATCTTGGAATTAGGACTTCGGACGAATGATCTTGTACCTAGGAAATAAAAAAAAAACATATTATGCATATTGTCAACAGTTTTATTTCTATCACAGGTTCAGAATTTGATACCTTGTTATGCTTCATTCACTATCCACCTTTAGTGTTGCTGGCAGAAATCATCAGCAGAAGTCGAAAACAGGACTTCAAGTAAAAAAATATACTGCAACAAGAGGTTGTATAAATTGCCTGTTAAACCAAATTTTACAAAACATTAGGCCTAATTAAGTTTATTAGAACTTGAGAAATGAAAGAAGGCAGAACACGCATATTTTTTAGCAACTTGCTTCGGTGCCGAATTAAATAGGACTACTTGTTTGTGTGGACCCTTGTGGCGTGAGTCTTTCAGTGTAACTATTAACTCAAATTGGAAGTAAACGATTCGCTCTTCTAGGAAAAACGTTTTCGTTATCAGCAGTGCGCAGGAAATAGGCAACTTGTGCGTGGTGTGTTTCGACGGGAACGTCAGTGAAGAGAAACACACAAACTGTGTTCCAGACAAGAGATGAACTTTAACGACCGTGGAAACAGAGACACATATAACCCGATGTTTTGTTAAGAAATCAAAAGTACAAGTTTGTTATACCTACGCTCAGAACAACTCATAATACCCTAATCTAAATCTACTTATTCTTTTTGTTTGAGGTGCAGGAAAACCACGACGGAAGGTAAAAGGTACAACTTGAAAGACTTAAACGCAGATGGGAAGATAACATTCAGAGAGATCATAAAGAAACACGATGGGAAAATTTGAACTTGGTCCATCTAACTGTCAATCCTGCTTCTATTCTGAAGATCTCAAATTCAAATTTCGGCTTGGAGACCGGGTTTAGAGACTGACGGTTTTCATACTTTTACCATAGTCCCTCAAGGCATATATCGGGATAATACTTTAAATAAGGCAAAGACCGATTTCTTTTAGACTCTTTCTAATTCGTTATGCATTATTCACCTTAAACTGCTCGCTGCGTTGTGAAATAGACCATAAATAAATAAATTTCACCAAAGCTTTTGCCTTCAGATTCTAAATAGCCTTTCCAGTTGATACAATTATTGTATAACCTGCTACCATCCAACCACATAACTACAGATTGACTTGGAAAGGGAGGGTAAAGGTGACAGGACGGCGAAGTAAACCAATAAAGGCACCTTAGCCAAACGTGCACATCTTAAACGAGATTCGAACTAGGCACCTTTCACTGGAATATTAGATGCATACATAATTGGCATATGCTCTGTGAAATAATCTTAAAACCTTGTATACCGCGTAGTATATTGGAATATAAACCATGCTAACAAACAAAAGTGTTTACACTTTGAAGGACACTTTGCCACTGATGATGACCTCCTGAGGTCGAAACGCATTTGGAATTAGTGTCCTTCAAAGTGTAAACAGTTTTGTTTGTATGCATGTTTTATAATGTGCTGTGAACTTTTACAAAATATATATTGTAGCCTATTCTAAAGACTGAAATATTTTAATGAAAACCGAATAACCAAGAAACCAAGTATTAGTGAAGTCCCTTTGTATCTATAAGCATTCGTGTAATGCAGATCTGCATATGATTACACCTTACAAGTGACCTTGATACTTGGGTATTATTTTGAAAATTATTTTATGAATCGTCACAGTATTACTCTCCCGGGATATTACATTTCACACGGATTTAATATAAAAGCCCTGAGACTTAATGAACACTTTACATCAGGCAAAAGATATTATTCTCTACTGTATGAAGGATCAAAGTTTCCTTTATGCAATATGCAGACTAAAACACGCGTTTGTTTATGTAAGTAACACAATTATTCCAGTGGAACTGAAACAGACACTCCGTGAAGATCTGCTTCAAAGAGAATGGCGGTGAAAGTCCAATAATTCCACCGCATTTACAGGTAGAAACAAGACACCCGTGACATTTGCAGTCTCCGAATTCCCTGTAAAATTGGAAACACATAATATCAGTTTTGGAACGTCACAAGCTTGAACCAATAAGCTGTACTACGAGAAGCATGAGAAATATGGGTGAGGGAGGAATTGCACTGCGCAAGAGTGCTGATGTCCGTTCGGAATTACAACAGGTCGAAATGCAGAACAGTGTTTGGAGCGACTGGTAAGTGGAAAATGTTCTTAGCTCAGGTTATAATTATGCAACCACAGGCAGGGACATAGTTACTACCGTGACGTCACCCATTTCCAGGCTTTCTCTCATCGGAATGTACGCCTGTACAGGTATTATGAGCCTACGCCCACTTCAGCGGTATGTTTGAATGTCCAATAACTGGAATAATTTTCTGTCTGCACAACAATCTTGAGCACGCGGAAAACATCCCCAATTATTTCGCGTAATACACAACATTCAATATTAGTTTGCTTGAATGTGACGATTTTGATCTTCTGGGTTGAAACGCCTTATGGACGTGTGTATTAGATATCAACGTCATGGAGGAACTTACTACCTCCATCATTAGGGTTTGATTGTGACGGAGTGTTCCCCCGAATTATGGAATCTGCTTACAATTTAACATGACATTACAATATTGAAAACCGACATCGACATTTTCCACCACAGCGAGAACCTCAGATGGGACATGATTGACTATGTAAGCCTGCTGAGGACGGAATTCAAGATTCTGATGACATTTTTACATTGTGGGAGTAACCTCCTCGACATACAGATCAGAACGGCTCAGAAATGAATATTTAATTAATTTCAGGGGCGCAAATGTGCGATGAATTTGCTCTCCACATTTTAAATGTTCTGTCCAATGAAAATATGATTTATTTTATTTGATTTCCCTATAGCTGTATGCACACTTTGCTGGCCATATTAGGAAGATTCGGTAAAGTACTGAGTCCCATGTCGTAGATTTACGGCATATAAAGTAACCTTACGAGCATGATACGAGATGTTTCGTAAGAAAAATTCAGCGGCCATTTCTTACCCAAAAGTCTCCTGATTAACTGCTAGATGACTCTGGCAGTCAAATCAGGATTGAGTAGAAATCGAGCAGAGTCAATGGGCTGGTTCACTCACTACTTCACGTACGAACAAAAACAAGAAAACTCCGAAAAGGAGGCGGCGAAAACCCACAACAGGGTTGTAGTGCTGAGAAACAACAACAACTGAGTAAGATACATCAGATTTTATCTCCAGTAAAAAGGCGAAACAACATGCTTCTTGCAAGGGCATGATTATGGTAGCCACCGCCACTAGCAGCTTCTTGTTTGGTCTAAACTGCCAGGGTTCTAGCATAAAGTCCGGGTGTGTACAGAAGTAATCTTAATTATTAACGTGAGAAGGAAGAAGCAGCTGATCTAACCGTCGTGGGTGGAATATCCGAGTGAAAGTAGACGAGGACGATAACTACGTCCATGGGGCAACGTTCTTCTTGAGAAGCTAACAGTCGCTTAGGAAGTAAACAACTTCCAGTCTTTTATGGAACTCGAAAGCCTGTTGTGGCCTACCATCTTCACAGATTCCCACTAACGGGTCCTATTCTGAATCAGTTAAATAACATATTTGTGAGGTTTATTAATGATTAATTAACTGTAAATTGGGAAGTACATGTAAGGGTAATGTAGTGCCTTAATTAAAAGCACCGTCGTGTATTTACGAGGAGGGACTCAGTCTGCCCGTATCTAGGCCGAGGTTTGAACTGGAATAAGAAATAGGAGTACGAACCACTTGCCTGCGATATTCATTAGACTATGAACTCGAAAGGGATGGGGAACAAGTAGTTGTGTCTTATTTGTAGGTGGGCTGAGGAAACCCACGAAACATTAGTTACAATAGCCGGTGAAGAGGACAAAATTCGAATTGGGTATCTCCTCGAATGAAAGTAAGAATCGTCATCACTTGTGCCTGTTTGCTCCCAAATTGGTATGTGGTCAGTTACGTACCTCTTCCACTGCGGATTCTTTCGTAGTGTCGTCCTTAAAGTAAACAAAAAAGGAATAGGCCCATTTTTTTAAATATTGTCTTTGTAGGTTTACGTACTTCGTTGACCTTGACATGTATTTATTACTCATGCAAATCTTGCAGTGGGGTAACAGAAACATTTGTTCTTATCATCATTACATTTGTAGTGTCTCAGCTTGCCTTTAAAAAAATAGAACTCTTATCTTCACAACTCTGTATAATTGCTTTCCGCTGTCAGTATTTTATATTTGACCATATGAGAATATTTATACCTCGAATGGGTGTTTTCTTATGAATTGAATCGCGCTAACTTTCATTATCCGATGTTAAGTTACCGGTAGATACCTCCGCCTTTTAAGTAACAAATGCATCATGACATGACATAACTGTTGACAACCAAATAACCACGCTTTTCCCTTGCAATCAGTTAAATACTTATCGCATGGGATAATTGTCGATTTTCGTGAGATCTGTATTGCATGTTAAATAACTAATAACCAATTTATATTTCCTCGGTTTACGGAGCGTAGACCACAAACTATCAGTTATAACAGAAATCCGATCAGTAGTTTCATTCGTAAAAACAGACGAACACACAAATTAGACTTTCCAATTACGAGGCCATTTTGTTAATTTTGTTCAAATAACGCATAGAAATTACCCTCAGTTCGAGTCCGTGTGTACTTCTAATCTGCTTATTTATACTACACTATGATTAATTCGTCTCCTCCATGGTCTATTCGTGATTACATAATAATATTCAGACAGAGAGATAATTATTATTGATCATCACTAATTACAAGCGATATTTAATAGAACACGATCGCCCAAATAGACTAAAATACAGAACTAATTATAGTTCGCTGTTATTTATATAGCAGTCTGTAGTAATTGAAGTAGTTTGTTGGGTAACCTATTGCATTCAAGGTAATAAAGAATATCCTGAAATTAGACAAAAGCCTTAGGATTTATGAAAAAAAAATTGACTTTATATATGTATGTCCCTCTTTTATATTGTGTATTTTATTTGATAACAGTATATTTTACAGATATAAATAGAACATTTTAAAAATATATTTTTGTCTTGTACACTTCATACAACATATCTGCCATTAGCGATGACAGAAGTTTTAATAATAGAAACTTATTACTAAAACATCGTCATTCGTTATATATTTAATATTCTCACATTATCAGTGTTTTACACCAAACCAATACATATATAATGCAGTAAAAATATATTTCATTCTGAAATGGTGGGAAATGTTCCGTCAGTAAGTCACGTTAAAAATCCATTTTAAACAAAACGTAATGTTGAATCCCACATAATTTAAGTGAGGCTTTAATGTGTCATTTTTATTTCAGCATTTATGGAATTTCTTTGTAGAGACAAATGAAGCACGAGGAATGTGAATGGAAGATATTTATCATTAAACTACTTGCGCTTTTAGATCAACCAATTTCCGGGTCATAGATGAAACCCCTTAATCAGTACCGAGGGTATGACAATATGCCTCTTGGTCACATTCTGGTGGGGCTGTTATGAATGAGTACGGGGCAATGGTGAAATGATAATTAGCAGATAAAACCCTGCCCAATTGCCTTTTCCTCTACCAGGGTTTCTCCGGTTACCGGCCACTGCGATCGTATTATTATTTTAACTGTAGGTTCCGTTTCTGTTTAAGCCCATCGGAAAAACCGTGGTTCTGCAAAGTTCTTCCAGTGCAGTGTTGCGCAAACTTTCTACTCTCGCGGCACACTAAATATTGTCTAAGAGTTATGGTGGCACAGCATCCCATTTTGAATATCGAGGGGGTGAGGTGGTAGATGGTTTATGGTATTGATTAGCCGCGACAACTTCTTATAAATCGACCCCAACACAAAAATTTTCTATTTGATATTTATAATTATCCATCTTTATTATGTAATTTATTTTAAATATATTCATTATTTGAAATAAATTAAAATATAATATTTTCTACCGTTTGATCCAAAGTTTATTAACTATGTGTAAACATTTAAACTTAAAAATATTTATTTATATTTGTACATGTATATTGCATGAAAATACATACGCGTAGAGTGGCAATAAAAGTAAAGAAGAGGTACACATGTTTTGCTGCAAAGTGGTTGCATTGTTTTCTTATTCCATTTTGTACATCTTCTCTGTCCTAAGTCTGCCGAATCGCGATAAAGCAAATGAAAACTGAAACAGAGCACAAAACAAGATAAACAATTATTTATCTCATTATGGTTATAATTATAATATGAGATGAAAATTTCGTGGCATACCTAGATAGCCTCTGTGGTACACCGGTAGCGTATCACTGGTCTGGTGCTTTAATATTTCTATCAAAATCACGACACGCCTGGCAATGGCAATTACGACCTAAAATTGTATTTTTATACCGTTCAGTATGTACGAAACAGAAGAAAGTTTGAAAAATCTGTATTTTGTTTCTTTTATACGAGGCGCGTCCTCAAAGTAAGTTTCCCACTCGTCCCACAGCTAGCAAACCTTATATTGCGCGAAGCGACTGTGCGTACGTGATAGAGCAATGACGTAACATGGAGCATGCACTAACGGCACTTCCCGCGTTCTCACAGTAACATCGTTGCAGCTGTAGGTTCTTATTCCAGCTCCCGCCGACTGTGAAGTGTGGTCAGTGATAACGCTAGGCCGCAAACGGCTCGACGGACAGCAAGTCTCCTGCAGGAGTTCAGCTGGGAGGTGTTTAATCATCCACCCTACAGCCCGGACCTCGCTCCCAGTGATTTCCATCTTTTCCTACACCTCAAGAAATTCCTGTCCGGTCAGCGTCAGCGTTTTGAGAATGACAGAGAGGCGGAGATGGTTGTCACACAGTGGTTCCAATCCCAGGCGGCAGACTTCTACGACACAGGTATTCAAAAGTTGGTCCCACGGTATGACAAATGTCTCAATTCCGGTGGCGAATATGTTGAAAAATAGCTGGACACTTGCTGTATCTGTTGCAATAAATATTTCCATGAAATTGTGTTTTGTTTCTGTAAACGGCCCCAGGGAAACTTACTTTGTGGACAAGCCTCGTACTTCGTGTGTAGCGTTTTATTCAAATGCGACCACAGACGTAAATCTTTTAAAAACGTTATTGCCCCTAAGTAGCAGAACCAGTAAAGTGCGACCATGTTTGCAATATAATTAAATTTAATTAAGCGGTATAAGTTAAAACGACTAATGCTACATTCCCTAAGAATTAACGCGGGGTCTAATGGCTTCGTCTCAATTTTCGCCGGTTTTACTCCAACATGTTTCTTCCAGTCTGTCAGGTCGATCAATCTACTACGCCGGTACATTAGCCAAGTTCCGGCCTGTTTTATGACCATACAATAGGGCTGTCAACGGCTTTAATTAAAACCGTTACGGCTGGTAACATTACGGTACACACCCCTTTAATTAGGGGAGGATATGTCTTTATCACCGCAGAAGTTTGTAGGTTACAGTGACTGATGTAAAGGACAGGCAATGTTTCTGCATTTACATAATGTAGTTTTGGTTCCAGGCTTATGAACGGACAGAGAGGGACAAACATTTAAACACTTTGTGTCACGCATAGTTTTCGTGCGCTATCTGGTAAAAGTCTAGTGAACGAAAGCATTTTTTATGTTTTTCTCCTACTCTTTTCGAGTTACGATATGTGAAAATAAATACGTGAAGCGATCCCACGCCAGTTTTTGGGATTTTAAATATTTCTAGGGCTTTACTCGCGGTATTTTTTTTTGTAAGGATGTCTATACCTTAATTCCATTTTAATTAAAATTTGTGTCCTCAGCAGACAGACCGACATTCGCTATTGTATTACACGTTTATCACATAAATTTCCATTATCCTACATGGATTGATTCCAGTGCTCTTTTCACATATTCATTCTACGTTCTCCAACTCAGTTGTAACGCTTTGTGAGGTTGTGATTCGAGTCTTGGCCGATGACAGGTTCCCCTCTCTCCATGTGATGCCACATTGAGCAAAGGACTGTTATCATCCCAGCCCTTTTCTCAGTTTGTGATTCTCCCTGTTCGATTTAGTTTGCTAAACCACAGGTTTGTTGTTTACTATCTGAGATATCTGATAACTGGTGAGTGTCTCCTACTGATTAGCTGTCACGCAGACAAACACTTTTTGTTTCTTATTATTTTATAAATTATTAATTCAGCAACATCATTACCTACATTATATGACTATTAACAATTTGTACGCCAACGCAACGACTGGGACATTCAAATACTACGTTTGAACTATAGACGGAAAAGCTATAAATGTCTGGATGAGATTTTAAGTTTTCGCGGCAACTATCATGAAGATGACTGTCTTCTGGGATGGTCTGTTAAGCGGAGGTCCTTGCTGCTTCCATTATCAGGTCATTGCAGAAGAGAAATCTTCATACTCGCTGCCGTGATAATCATAAATTCGGCCATGACGCTAAATACTTTCTTGAGTTACAGACCATTAGATAGCAGAAATTTAACATGCCGTTCGTCGAAACAGATCAGAAAATAAGACAGGCTCTGGGATTACGATCAGCGTTTAAGGCTGAAAAGTCTGTGTTACCAGAAAATGATTTTCTAGTTCCATAAAAACTTCTGCATACGAGATTTTTGTTATTAGGGACCGTTGTATGTTGGCTAGGCTCGACTCTTTGCTATTTTAAAACGAATTTTTTCTTCTGTAAGAACATACCGGAACATACAGGAAGCGAAAATTTAATCTCCATCATTAGACATTGAAGGGGCACGATATGTTTACCAAGAGTCCTGAAAGTTAACAAAGTGAAAAGTATTTTTGCTGTAGATTCGTTGCTCTGCACAGATGTTTGAAAGTTGAGAAGACCAAAATATTTTCGTCTTCTTTCGTGAGGGAACCCGATAAAGTAAACAGAGTTTCATTTGTTTGGAGATAGTTGACTGTAGCTCTGGGCATTCATTGAGTTGTTTATGATTACCAGCCGCGGTGTATGTGCTTGACCATCCACAAAAGCAATCGGAATTTTCGGGTAAAACAAATTGTCAGAGCCGCCACACACACATACATGTATAAAGTGCAGTGCCAATTACTTCCATTCATTAATCAATACATTAATTATCCGAAAAACGCGTGTTTGTTCTGTTCAAAAAATCAGCAATTCGGGGTGGGATTTGCACTACACACCTCATTCCAGCTCTCGTGTGTTACAAAGCTCAACTTCACTTTCCCCATTCATTCTTTCCTATGCATCATTTCATCAACCCGAATAGCTGTAATGACAAATGGTACAGGACCTTTGGCCGCCCTCTCATTCTGACAAAAATATTCCGTATAATTCGCGTTTCTTCTATGTCTGAAACTATAAACATTTATGCACGGGGATTGGTTCATACTGAACTGTAAAGCGATTAGTTATATGTGCGGATGTGTGCTTAATTTAAGGCTTTTAATCAAGGTTTTCCCCAGTTTATTCATAACTAGTACCTTAAAATAGGCCACGAACTATTAATTTTATTTCGCTGCGAGTTCACACTATCTAAACATCCTGTTACTTGAAGATTTCTGTCTTCTGGGTTATTGCGCTGTGTAGTCTGGTCGATGTTTACCAAAGTTTCAGAGGTCATACTGCCTCCGTCATCAGGGCGATGAGTATGAAGATTTCTGTCTTCTGGGTTGTTGCGCTGTGTAGTCTGGTCGATGTTAACCAATGTTTCGGAGGTCATACTGCCTCCATCATCAGGGCGATGAGTATGAAGATTTCTGTCTTCTGGATTATTGCGCTGTGTAGTCTGGTCGATGTTTACCAAAGTTTCAGAGGTCATACTGCCTCCGTCATCAGGGCGGTGAGTATGAAGATTTCTGTCTTCTGGGTTGTTGCGCTGTGTAGTCTGGTCGATGTTTACCAAAGTTTCAGAGGTCATACTGCCTCCGTCATCAGGGCGATGAGTATGAAGATTTCTGCCTTCTGGGTTGTTGCGCTGTGTATTCTGGTCGATGTTAACCAACGTTTCAGAGGTCATACTGCCTCCGTCATCAGAGTATGAAGATTTCTGTCTTCTGGGTTGTTGCGCTGTGCAGTCTGGTCGATGTTTACCAACGTTTCAGAGGTCATACTGCCACCATCATCAGGGCGATGAGTATGAAGATTCCTGTCTTCTGGGTTGTTGCGCTGTGCAGTGTGGTCGATGTTAACCAACGTTTCAGAGGTCATACTGCCTCCATCATCAGGGCGATGAGTATGAAGATTCCTGTCTTCTGGGTTGTTGCGCTGTGCAGTGTGGTCGATATTAACCAACGTTTCAGAGGTCATACTGCCTCCGTCATCAGGGAGATGAAGATTTCTGTCTTCTGGGTTGTTGCGCTGTGTATTCTGGTCGATATTAACCAACGTTTCAGAGGTCATACTGCCTCCGTCATCAGAGTATGAAGATTTCTGTCTTCTGGGTTGTTGCGCTGTGCAGTCTGGTCGATGCTAACCAACGTTTCAGAGGTTATACTGCCACCGTCATCAGGGCGATTAATTGTGGAGTTGGAGGTAGTTCAGTTTTGTTCTCTGTATGTGAAAGCGGCTCTGTAATGACGGCCTATTGCCATGACAACACAGCAGATAGCGAATAATCATTTGATTGTCGTGTAATTCTATTGCAACTCGTCGTTTCCTGATTTGCTGTCGTGTTCAAGTGAGAACTATGGTAATTTGATTTGGCTGACGGATAAACATTTTCTTTCTTCGTGGAAATTTTTATTTAGTGTCCGTGTTTATAAACGCCGAGTTTGCACTTTTTCTGTCCTGCTTTACTGATACCAGTGTACGTGCTGCTCAGTCATTAACTGAAAGAGTTATTAAAACGGCGAAGTAAGCAATTTTATTGTATTTAACTGCTTTTGGTTATCTGTGATTTTGCTGAACCCCTCCATAGAGTCTTAAAATTACCCATTTTAATCCAGCTTCAATCTTTAGAACCTATTTATCTAAGATCCATTTAATAATGTTATCCTATCAAAGTCGACGTCCGGCTATATATAAGCCTATAGTTAGCGTCTCATACCCTTTGAATAAGAGACACGTTTGTCCTTAGAGCTGTCCTGAACGCGGTGGCGAACAGAAAAATCGCTGTCTCTACGAAGAATCTAAACCCATCCGTCCACATCCAAGCTCCCACGTCTCAAATAATATTCCCTTATTCATATACAAAGTCTTAGTGTGTTCTACGTGACTGGACCGCCCCAGTTACTATATTCATTCGCCCCAACAAAACTATATTCTAACGAGTACAGGTAACTTGTACCAGACTACGCGGCCGTGCAACCCAGAAGACAACCATCTTCGTGCTGTAGGTCGTGAGAACATGAAATCCTACTTAATAAAAGTCTGTGGGGAGGTGACTCCTCGCTGCATTCGGAGACTCGAATCCCTTCGTAAACGTTGGCGTACTTCTGCCAAACTAAACGACGCTACAAGGCAAAGGCAGCCATTTTTATACTCGTGAGAACCTAAAATCCTACAAACTTCAAGTTTATCGTTTCTCGTAATTCGTCTTTCAGTTTTAAGCATTTTGATCAGAACTTTGTTCTCAAAATGAATACGTTTCTGAATAAAAAAACCTGTAATCTTGTTTCCAGGGGAGTCAGTGTTTTACGTAACTTTAATCTTGAAGTTCAGTAAGAGTTTGCAGAGATTACGTTTGTAAGACGATCGTCAGGATACATTAAAACTAAGAAATTTTATAAGAACCAAATGTAAACATTTACAAGCAAAACTTCATAGATATGAAAATAATTTTGTTTCGGCACGACCATCAAACACAATGTCATAGAATTATAAAACAAAATTAATTAGCAACCACACAATGGAATGAAGACGGACAGAAAGCCCGCTTAATACAAGATCAAAACAGATCAATTTTATTGTCCTTTGTTCTTGAAAGAATAGAGTGATGTGAAAGTTGTATTTCTACAAAAGAAGCAGTAAACGGGATTAAGTACCTAATAATTGCTCCTAATATGTCTGAGTATTTGTCTTGGGGTTGTCCGTTGTAAGAATTAATTGATAAAGTGTTTTCCAGCTCTCCAGTTTACGTGAATAAAGCACGTGTTATATGCAATTTGAATATACCAGCTTTTGTTCATATTTACATTTAGCTGCATAACAGTACTTATTATTTATTTATTTATTTAGTGTTCTGTCTGACGACAGGTCCATATGAACAGGATCCTTCCATCCTTTCCTCGGACTGGGACCTGTTCATATACGTTCTTGGCAGATGATCTAGAAGTGGTTTGCCATTGCCTTCTTCTGTGTGTGAGTGGAGTAATTGTTGGGATGCCACGGAGGAAAACTCCGTGTTGCCTAGACCACGGCCTTGCCCAACACAAGTTATAAAT
The DNA here is from genome assembly GCF_977971745.1 of Zootermopsis nevadensis. NCBI lineage: Eukaryota > Metazoa > Arthropoda > Insecta > Blattodea > Termopsidae > Zootermopsis > Zootermopsis nevadensis. Next base: position 9,853,711 of record NW_028259138.1, on the reverse strand, counting down.
TCGGGCACCGCCGGGAATCGAACCCGAGACCCCAGGATTACAAGGCCAGCGTTCTAACCGCTAGACCACCGTGGCCATCATTTATTTATTTATTTATTTATTTATTTATTTATTTATTTATTTATTTATTTAGTGTTCTGTCTGACGACAGGTCCATATGAACAGGCTCCTTTCATCCTTTTCTCGGACTGGGACCTGTTCATATACGTTCTTGGCAGATGATCCAGAAGTGGTTTGCCATTTCCTTCCTATAACAGTACTACAGAACATGAAATAGGCTGCAGCTTGAAGCTCCTTTAAATTACCAAATAATATTAAGAAACATATCATTTTCATTAAAAGATTAGTGGACTAATTATGTACAGGAAATCAGTCCCTCGTCACACATGGGGACCGAAAATCTGGAAACCTATATTTATGTTCCCGAAATCTCTAGTTGTTGAGTACTGACAGGGTTGTAATGATGTTCTGCATTTTGGAACATCCTGTTGCACACTGCAACATGTCACTGTCCCTTCTAGCGTCAAAATTATATCAGACCCTGCTGGGAAATCATTCATGTTTATGGCGCGATAAGATCAAATTTATAATAGAATGTTTGCGATTAATTTGGTAAATTATTGGACAGGCGTGATAATAAGCGGGACCCCGTCTCCGGTGTAGCAATCACACGAATGTTTCTATCAATCACTGATCTTGAGTTAGTGTGTCCAGCAAATTGCATTTGTAGCCATTGTTCCTGGTCTACCGAGCTCTTAATTTGAATTCAATTTGTGTAAAATTCAGATTTTATTACTTTAATTTATACATTTAGATAAACTGTTCAGTCCCTGTTTTAAAATTCTGTGCTGGATGTGCCTTTGTGTCCATGATCAGCGAAATTTTATATCTCAACTACTTCACGCTTCGACTGCTTTAACCCCAATACGTACTGCATAGAAGGCAGTGTCGTAGGTATGACCGATTTTTAAGCAATATCCAGGTCCCTCCCGAAAACTGAAACTCCATCATCCAGCGACTTCATCGACTTAGCTGTCACTAACTGAACGACTCCATGGTACAGAATTTCTCTCTCGATGTTTTAACCTGAGGTTAAAGAAATCCCCTGCATTAACGAAAATAAGATATTTATTAAGGATTGGTAATTATACTCCGTCCTGACTTTTGATTATAATATATTCCTCTAAGATCTGTTTTAATATTTTTTCCTATGTTATCGTGTCTGTTAACTAAGCAACTTTTTCGATTTTTCCGACTTAAATTTTGCATGAGCTTATCATTCTTAAGATATGTTTTAGATTGCCGTCTGTTTTATCTATCATCATCAAGTCTAATGATATTAAATGAGGTTTCCAAATTGTCATGTTCTTTATTCTGTAACGTTCTCTAGTCTTTGTTACGTCATATACCTTCAATCCTTCTAAAGCCCTCTGAATTTTCTTCTGGAACACCTTCAATAGATTATAAGCTCTATTCTGAAAGTGAAATGCCAAGTTACTTATTTATGCAAAAACAACCTGTAATATTATAGATTATCACAGTGCATTTATTTTAGTCTTTAGATAGTTAAACACACACCAAAGGGAATTAAAATATCCCTACAAAATCCGAAAACTAGTCAGTAAAAAAAAAATATAATTTTTGAATTACAGTAAATGCTGAAAGCATTTGGAAATAAAATGTGTCCGGTATATAAAGTAAAAGTCCGGTGTACGTACATTTGCTGGTGAAGGTAATAAGTACTTTGTCAAATGATACAGACATAAAAATTATTGTGCTGCTATTACAGGAACTTGATTTCCACTTCAGGAAGCCTTCGAAAAATAGGTCGAAGTATGTGTTTGCTCTGACACGAAAAAGTTATTTTGCTGAAGTTCATACTGAAACCTCAGAACTTCCACTTAGTTCTTTTCTTGCAGAAGGTTTTGATACACTTCTCGGTCACCATGGTCCGTCGACTGGCTGTAAATCTAACTTAGAATTTAGTTGATTTCGATCTTCCTTATGGGAAAACTTTCGGCGTCTGTTTTAAAGTTGTCCTCGTATAAAGTGTCCCTGTTCATTGGCAGGAAATAGCGCCGCATTAAATTGGAATGAACGAGATTCACGCACTGTGAATGTCTCTACATAGTTTCCAGTTTTCTTTTATACTTCCCTTGCTTATTCCACGCTTTCTTGATTACTTTGATTTCTTGCACTCACAACTGATCCAACTTACTCTTTTTATTTTCAGGGGGTTTTTTTGTTTTAAATTTCTGTTGGTATCATTTATTTTTAATTCTTATAGCATTTATTTTCACGTGTATTTTTACATGCGTGAGTTCTCTATTACTCTCACTGCTTTCTATGCATCAGTATGTTGTTTCTAATGTTGACTCTCTTTTTAAAATTCAATTTTGTTCTTTCTCCAAATTTTTTATAATTTTCGACTTTATTTTGCTTGCCTAAATTTCATGAAATCTTACCTGTCATTTAAGCCATCTTTGTTGTTCACTTATCTATTTGCAACGCATTATTTTAAGCTTTACGGCGTTCTCCTCTGACATTGTCTAATCGACTCTGAGTGTATTCGATTACCTAACGACGAGCTCCGACGTCCGTATCTTCAAATGACAGGATGATTTGTAATGAGAAGCGAATGTGTGTAGTTTATTTGAGATACAATCAAATAATTCGTCTCGAGTTATAGCAGAAATCCACAAAATAAACGTCAATATTTTCGGCTAGCCTGAAAACAAGCTGGATTTTTAACTACTAATCGCAGTGCTTTCGATATTTACAAGATTTGACGTGCTTCTGTATTAAAAACTCTTTTTTAAACGGAAGCATAAAACCACTCTTTGGGACGATCTGTCTGCTACTTTATATTGATATATTGATATTTGCAGGAAAACGAAGTTTTCAGTCTTTGATGTGATACGCATTTGTTATGTAACCGACGTTTCTGCGGTGAAAGGAGCTCAGGAAACATCCTCGAGCGAAAACGGCGACCAATAGGACCACTTGTCGGCTTTATCTATTGATGTTGTTTTGTGAAACTAATGAATTCTGAAGGGCGTGTAAATACCTGGGCAGTCAAGTGCATGACTTGCATACCTGCATGCACCAGAGCATTTTGTGGTTTTGTTCATGTAGCAGGGGTCAATTGGCTGTCGGCTTTTATAATACGTTTTAGCTAATCCTGTGGCATCCGCGGTTTTGTATGGCATTTGAAATATTCAGACACGATGCGGCAACATTACATGCTTTCAACATGTCTTGCTCTGAATTTCAGGTAAGTTGACGCACGACGCTTGGGTGTTAACCGGTCCGTCCGCCTTGTTCTGCAGACAGAAAATCCCTTTATGCCTTAAAGTGATTTGCTCGTTTCTGTTTTTATTCAGTTACTAAATCTATTGATATGATTATGAAACGAACATCGCTGTCCAAGAACTAGATCTCCTGCTCCGTGTACTTAACGACTCGGGTTCAAGTCTTGGCCCGGAGGTCGACTTAGATTTTTGAAAGATTTCTTTCTTCTGGGTTGTAGTAATTTACCAACATTTCAGATGTCTTGATGCCTCCATCAACAATATCTCTGAAACGTTGGTAAACATCTAAGAGACTACACGGTGCTACAACCCGAATACAGCCTAAAATGCACAAAAGCCTATGGATAGAGCTTTTAGCATGCCTATTTGTATGTCCTTACGTCACGTCTACTTTCAGCTGAGTAACTTAAATTGGTTTGGATTTAATACACTTCTGTGTGTTAATCGCTTTGCATCAGCCCGTGTTTATTACTCGTATTCTTAATCCGTTGCCATCTCTTATTTATTGTTCTGTGTTAAGTGTCTACGACCTTAAACAAGGAAAGAAGAAGAAGAAGATAAAGTTTTAGAAATTAAAACGAGAAGCTGAGAATAGGGAAAACTGGCGAGCTCTTTTTGGGCAGAGCAATGGACCTGTCGTCAGACAGAACACTCAATAATAATAGTTAAGTGTCTGAGAAATAACATGGCCGATTTTACTGCAGTTGGCGACACGTGTCGTGCCTTGCAAATTCCCTGTCCGACTGCGAAGTGGATTAGAGCCGAGAGAACAAAGATTTTCTCTCTAATGGCTCACGTAATCAGCTTTCGTCTACCACCTTGCAAGCAGTCGGCTTTCGATTTCCTGTTACAGAAACAAGCGAAGGTGTGAGAAGTGGCCAGCTGGTCCAGCATGACGCACGGTGTGTCATACAAATAGACTCATGAAACAAACGTTTAAGTAATTTTGTGGCCATTTTGTTTTTAGTTTTTTTTTTAATTTCAAACACTACACTAGACCACTCTATAATGAAATTATAATTTATACTGTTCACCAAATATTATTTGGGGTATAAAGATCAAGTACCGTCAGAGTAATGGGCCATGCTGTATGCATGGGAGAGATGAGAAATGTATATTAAAGTTTGGTATTAAAACGTGAAGGAAGCAGATCACTTGGAAGACCTAGGTATAGGTGGGAGCACACCAGAAATAATCTTTGAAAAGTAGTATATGAAGAAGTGTTTTGGATACAACTGTCTTCGGACAGGGACCAGTGGCAGACTCTAATTAACAGGATAATGAAGGATTTCGTTTCATAAAGGGCGGGCTATTTATTGAATAAATAAGAAATTGTTAGCGTTTCAAAAACCACTGTAGTCTATGTAGTAGTAATCCTGGATCCTACCATGTGTCGTCTTCTGGTGATTGTTTTGCACTTCTCCTTCTGCTTCAGATTGCAATAAGTGAGATTTCAGGTTCTGACGGCACGTATTAAGATGGCTGTCTTCTGGGCTGTTGCCCCGTGTAATCTGGTAGACGTTTACGGATGTTTCAGAAGTGCAATGATGTGGGTAGGAAGCACGTTCGAAACGTCGGTAAACTTCTACCAGTCTAAACGTCGCAACAGCCTTTAAGCGTTTTTATCTTCGTTATCCTTAATGAACTAGACCTCTCGATCTGTTCGAATTATTCGGATTTATGTGTCTGAATCACATTTTAAAACTACGTGCGGTTTATTGCAAACAGAAAATTTTTGTTTAATTTCTGTTATTTTTTCCCCGCCACTGTACAAAGTTAGAAAGTAAAGCTATTACTCTGTACAGCTTCGTTTCGTTCTTGAATTCGGCGAGTTAATGGTCATCGTCACTTTCAAGCCGTGGAAATGACACCGGTATCCATTGGATAGGAGACTGGGTAGACCCCGGAACCTGTCTGGAATTGGAGGCTAGAAAAATAAGTTCTTTGCCTCTACCAGGGATCGAAGCCCGGCTGTATTATGCCAGTTGTGATTCCTAGTGAATGTGCATAGCATATAGGAACGCAGACCCAGTCACACGTCCCTGTGTTATAGGTTTGTTTTTGTCTCTGGATGTGGAAAGTGAGAGTTATTGAAAGTATAGGAATTCAATAAAGAACTGTCAATCAATCAAAGATATGTAACCCTACATTTACATGGGATTTTCAGACTCCTTACGATTCACAATACCTGAATGTAGCCATAGGTTTTAAATGCGACCAGGGTTATTCGAGCACTCTGAAGCTGGCTGTTGTTATTTGATTTATTATTTATTGCCAATATTACCAATTATTTTCTTTAACTGATTGAAACTTATCCTTGACCTCAGATTCTCTTAGCCTCGGATCCGGACTTATTGATCCAACTCTTATCGTGGAAGACTACGAAGAAGAGGAACCAGAGATTTAGCTTTGTAAGTTACTCGCGTCTGCTGTATTCATTGTAAAGCTTATTTACGATGCGAAGTGCACGACTAACTTCTTAATTAAACTCACTGCCTTACAGCTGTTTTACTTACCCAGTCACGATGCTTCGCAGTTATGCCATGTTTCTTATTCTCTCAGTACAAATTAATTACACTTTTCAAGACAAATTATTGTCGTTTTGTGATAAATTTACACTTCAAATTTAAGTCGTGTTGAGTTCAAGATCATTGCTTGATTTTGTTATCTCATACGTGCAGTGTCACTTAGAGAAAATTCGAATCTGGATTTCTGTCAACCTAACATGTAAAGATGGCGACTGGACAATGAAACAACATGTTCGTTGTATAACATGGCCAATCACGGTTTCCTTAAATATTAATTACAATCCACACACACACTACAGAATATGATCACAGACTGAACGTTAGAAGCTGACAAAGAACTGAACGCAGTATGTGTGTATCCCATTAAGGGTGACGTATGACTCGCGTCTTCATGTTGGATGGTAGCCGTCTACGACCATGACGGTAGAATATCCGCCATCAGTCACGCCGCAGGCCCGGGTTCAAGGCTTGAATACCTTACAAGGTATGTGAGGCAAAACGTCTTGACTATCTGCTGAGCAGTCAGCTCAATGGAAACTCGAAGAAATTGTATCACGGAGGTACACGGTTTGGGAAGAGGCTTTCGTAATTTTATTCAGTCCCTCCAGGTGATGTTTTTGAATAGTATCTTGATAGTGGCCAAAATCATATCTTTCAAAACCTTTCCCGGTCATTACACAAAGTCATCTTCTTATCATATTGACATTAAATAACCTTTCCAGGTTTTATAACGTCGCTAAATAATCTCAGTGCTGAATACATTGTATTGTACACAAGCGGATATTCGGTCCCTAGCCATGCGGAAAATATAATATTTAAGTTCTTCGACTTATTTCTAAGCGTAGAAATCTGTCAAAAATCCCAGGTTGTCGACATTATATGTAATTTGTTCGACTCCTAAATTTTACAGAAGAGCACGATAAGCCTGAAATTGTGTAGGTGATGTGGGTTTCCCTTAATGCAGAAGGTAGTAGTAGGATTTGCAGATTTGTATCCCGTTGATTTTGAAACCATTCTTTCCATGATTGATGCTTACTCCGAAAACAGTTTTGTTAAGAAACTCCCTGGTTGTTCTGTTCTACCGGATACGCTGATCCAACCGCTCCTTAATCTCAACTCACTGTGCAGTCAATAACCACCCAGAAGACGTAAGACACTTCACTACTTCGCCCCTTTTTTCTGTTTCTAAAATTCGTAAACTTTCCACTGACTTTACAATTATTCTTGTCTTCAGCCGGAAATTTCACTAGTTTTCACATCCTATGACGACAAAATTCGAATCCTTGATGCTTTCCATCAATTGACCAGCCACGTGAAACTTCTAACAAGTATTAGTCAGTCACTAATCAAAATATTTCTAATATCCGTAATTTTTTCAGTACTGCCACCATTATCTCAGAAAAACTAAAATTATTACCTTTACTTCGTAAATTCCCCTGGTCAGAATTAATTTTCAGATATCGATTCTTGATATAAATTTGGAATTTCTGTATTCCCCATACGTTAAATAAACCCAGTACCTGGTCGGTGCAGCTTCTGAAAATATTATAATAGCCGCATCATATGTAGACCTATACATAACTGAGTGCAGACGCTGATTTAGACACTGCCTTCTATCGAGCCTTTACGCTGCAGTCTCGGAGTGGCGAACTGTACTTGAGGAAATAAATTGATAGACGCTGACGGTATTTACGAGGCTTCCTGTGGAAGAACGATAGCTTTAGGTTAAGTAATCCCGTACCATCAATGGCGTAGCTTAGCAGACGGAAGGAAAACATGCGACGTTCAAAGTCGCGTGTCAGGTGCGCGAGTTCCCGAGCTCCGTCACGTGACGTGATGTGAGTGCCTTCAAGAGGGGCTCTTCATCCAGAGAAGGGTAATTTACAAGTGTTTTGGTTAGGCCACGACTTCTTCCACACTTGACCTGTCTGTCTACTGATGGCTGTAGGTGTTTTTCAATGATATTATTAAAGATGAAATTGAAAGGGGTCGTCATGGAAGTGTTGTGCTCAGAAGGTGGAGGTTACAACCGTTATTAATTGCGATATTTAAGGGATGAGGAAACCGTTGCACCATCGTTTTTCATAGATTTGAAGACTAAATTGAATTTGTTTGTTTGAGATTGCTTACGCATACTTGTGGGAAGTGTTTGTAGGAGGGACACTGGGACTTACGTGGCTGTCATCCCAATTAATACGTAATCATTCAAAGAAGGTATTGTATGCAAAGATATTGTAATCGACTTAGTACGAAATTGTTTTCCACTTTACAATGGTGAAGAAATCGACGAGAAATCACTGGATGTGTAACATAAATAACGAATTACAGTAACTTTTCAGACACCACTATAGTCCAGTGTTTAGCCTACAGTCCTGGTATTTGAAAGACCCTTTATTCCATCCCTAAGGTAGTTACTACAACTACTGATTATTATTATCAATATTATGTGTCAGTATCATGACAGTCACCTGGATACGGGAGTAGATTGATCTGCCGAAACGTCGTGTGTATCAAATTTACTTCATACGAGAGACAGTGTTGATAATGACGTACGTTTATTCTCTAAATAGTGTTATAGCAACAGTGTGTGCATGTTTTGTTCATAATCTGTAACCGTTAACCAATAAGTGGCGATGACAATCCTGACATGTGTCTCGGCACTGATGTTGGTGCTTCAATTCTTCTGCTACATTTTGTAACGCAGAACGCAGTCTGCATGGGGTTCCGCTAATTACGAAATTAACATTGGGTTGCGCTTTATATCGGTGTAGGATGCATGTAATTTGATAGGATGCTTATGGCAGCCAATACATTTGAAGTAAAACGGAAGTGTGAATTTTGCTACAAGAGTAACGCAATTTTGTTTGACCACTCACTTTCACGAAATGCGAGATGCTTTCTCTCAACTAACTACATCGTTACATGACAGCTGGAAACATTCCTTCAGTGAAACATGATCGGAGAGACTGTCATTGTTTTATCTGTTGTATGCAAATGGATACGCAAGTATGGCTTTATGTAGGTAAACTTGTAACGACACTTAAACCATTCATAGTTGCTCAGCTGGTCTAGATATTTTCCGCCTTTTATAGAAACTGAGAGTCCATTCCTACGTTTTCAAAAGCCTGATAACAGATCCTAGCTGAAGCTCACACACTAATTCATTAAAATCCATTTTACTATTATAATTTCATCTACGACTAAAAATTGCATAGACTTTTTTCCTTCAGCCTTTCTGATTAAAATTTTAAAAAACTTATCTTTATCAAAACGCTTTCACGATGGTCTTTACGGTTAGGGGTTGCTAGTACTCCACCACTAACCCCAGCCAAACTCAGACGTTCGTGGAACGCCTTTTCTGGCTGTCCGAAATTATACGTCATTTCCTGCTATCGTTTCTATCTCCGAGCTGTGGGCCGAGACAGAATAGAAGTCTCAGCACATCGCTGAGAGTGTGGAAAAATTCGGTATTGGTTATTCAGGCCACCCACACACCACTATGATGGTGGTATAAGATGAACCTGTAGAATCAGTCAAATTGAGTCAGTGGAAAAGAAACTTGAAAAGGCATACTTGTCTAGTTTATTTTTTCTTGAATATACGAGCCTACATGGCAAGCACTGGCATTTAACCTCGACCTCTGAGAATAAAAACTACCCAAGTATCATAAGACATGGCCTCTAGTTTGACTGTTTTGTGTTTGATCAACGGTAGACAATTTTCGAAGTATTTTGAGAACAAGGTTAGGTATTCCTGTGAGCAATTTATGTTTTGTGAACAACCAGAGTATTATAAAATTTGAATAAGCCTGCTCAAAACTATCTTATTGTAGAGTCTACTAGAAATGTCTTCCTTCAGTCGAGTTTACAGAGTGTTCAACGAATTTCCTGCGTTCATAGAGTCCAAAAGCCCTCTACCGCCACCATAGTAGTCTGCCATTTCAGCACATTCTGTGTAAGTACAATTCAGTCCTCATCGACGAATTTCTGTTTCCAAATTAACATTTCATTAATACAAAGTGGCCCCATAAAGTTTCTTCCGCTGAGCTATACCTCCCACGATTTTTCACACATTTCGTGCTTCACAGAAGCGTGCGGAATGCCACTAACTTCTATTTCGTCTTAAAATTTTAGAGGATACGTAAATTTGAAATTACATGCAGGCATGTGTTTGAAATATGCTTGTTTGTGACATTCACAAATTAATTTGTTTACCGATAAAATTGCGTCAGAGAAATCCGTTGTTCTCTTTAATTCCAAGACACGTGATTCACCTGAAGTTGGGCCTAGAGATCCATTCCCCCCCCCCTTGTCATGGCGTCACTGTACCCCCCGGGGGTTGTCTCGAGGTCGCTGCTGCAGGCACGAGATAAGCCGACGCTGAGTGCTTTTCGATGTCGGTCCTTTTGACAAGTTATTTACCACCTGTGATGTATGTCTCTCACGCACAAAATAAGCTAACTTTTATATAAGTTACCAGGGAGAGGAAAAGAAAGATAGGAAATAAAAGAAAATGTAGGAGAAAAGAAAGAATTTCGCGATAGACTTTCCACGTTCCTCTTTCTTTGTTGTCATTGCCAAAGTTTGTGGGACGAGTTCCCGACGCGAACTCTGCGAAATAAAGAAGTGGTTGTAAGTTTTTCCGGAAACGTAACACTAAGAATAATTTTATCCGATGTCTTACGCAGTCGTGTAACATGGTCTGATGCTCTGTGGAACGAACGTAGGTTGAATGTACTTGAAAACTAAGTTACGGGGGAGAATATTATAACCTAAGAAAGAGGGTGTAACAGAAGGGTGGGAAATGGTAAGGTGACGATATTCATAAAGTATACTTGTCAACGGTTATTAAAATTGAAATCAAATGAAGGATTCCAAGATAAGTGGAAGATGTATAAAGCAAGAAGAGATAACTGGGGATATTTTAGACTGGAATTCTGAAGGAAAAAGACAGCTTGGTCGTTATAGAAGTAGATAAGTAAACATTGTTAATATGGAATTACAGAAGTAGAGTATGAGTCTTAGGAATTACGTGTTAATAGGTAACATATTACAAATTATAATAAAAAGATAGTCAAAACAATTACTGATTGATGTGGATGGGTACACCACTTATAAAGTTTCTTTTTAAGTGAAGATACTTATGCCTGATGAAAGGAAATGTTAAATTATTAAAATGATAGATACTATAAAACGTATTAAAAACATGTATTTCGGAAATTGCTGTTGCACTATGTACCTCAGGGGCAAGGTTTGTCTGGGGTACATGGAAGTAAATACCTTATAAAGTGGTGAATAGATGGGATAATATTAATAAGAGTAGCGAAAGATGGTTCTTCAATGCAGGTATTTTTCTATCCCGCTTCAAGTAAAGAACTTAATACCCAATGTGCTTAAACTCTGTGTTGCGGTATTTAACAAGTGTGAAGATCTGTCTTATGATTCTTTTGTAAAGAAGCCCGGACAGTAATTTTATGGCATTTTAAATGTGATTACTTTCAAGCAGGGTGAAGTGAGTAACAAGTCATGAATACATTCTTGTGAGCATATCAGCTGGGAGAAGAATAATTCTTGAGCTTTGGCATAAATGGGTGGATCATTTTACAGTTAGCCTTATAGAAAGTTTGGTAGAAATATAAACTGGATACGATGATGGTTCCACGGATGATTTTTATGGTAATAGAGATTACCCATTAGACTCCGAAGGAGCATGATATTTCTTGATCTGGTGAAATTGCGCAGTTCTTGCTTAAACTTCTACCGTCTCTGTTTACTTTTGCGACAGTGGCAACTTGTAACCCGTTCCGGCTAGACCCGCGAGACAGGTTTATAATGTCGGCCGGGGGTGGGGGTGACTAACAGACGTTGGCTTCGAAATTCAGTCCCTTGACGTGTTGATTAGTTGGTTCAACATCTAGATTGATGGCTCCACAGATGGGACATAACAACTGACATATCGTGAGTCCTCAGTGCTGGCATGCTGGCTGCTATAGACGCTGGATGGACTAAGGAAGACCTTGATACTGTAGCAGTGGTTGGATAATATTCGAAATTAATGTAGCATATATGTGATGATTACATTTTTAACCAAAGGTAATTTTTTATATCTAGAAAGTAAATGCAATGAAATTAACACAACATTTAAATTATTAAAACAAAATACCTGTAGCTGTTGTATGTTGCAGAGAAATTAACCCAAATCTCTGAAATACGAGTACCACTCAGAATTGAATTATTTAGAAATAAGCGTAGATTTTAGATGCTGATTAGATTGTGGTCTTCTGGATTGTGATGTCGTGTACTGTGGCCACCACATAAGCCTTATTTTTCTCTTAGTATAAGAAATGCCCTTGTATTAGGTTAAGATAAGTTCTTGGGAATATTACTCATTACCACCAATAACAGAGGCCACTATTGAGCACGATACTGAACCTTCAAAACATTTATTTTTTTAAGCGAATATTCAAATTTCCAGTTGCTGTAAGACAGGTTTCTTTGTTAAATGTTCTTAAAGAATTTGTTAGTCTGTGGAATGAAAAGGAAAAGTTACCCAGTCACCATACAGCTGCAGACACTTTCTTGGGATAGTAGTAAATGGCATAAATAACCAAAGAGTGAATGTGTAGACCTGCATACTCGCACGTAAGGTCTGGAGTTTGTTCGAAATCGTTGCCTCTGATTTCTTTTCGTTTACGAGTGTTGTGTCTCGGGTTTTGTTTTAAGATTACATAATTAATTACGAGATATCATGACTATATGGAAAATGTATTTACCTTACGTTAAAAATTATTTTATGCGCAAATATTATCAGCTATTTCGGACTAATGATTTATTTTAGGACTATTCATTTTACATTGCTACTGTGTGACATATGGACAGACACTGCAATATTAACAACTTCTTTATGAACCGCGTTCCAAAACGTAAATATTTTAGCCAATTAAACAGATTTGAGTCGCATGTTGTTTAGTTATATCCTAATCGAAACCAGTATTTTGCTGGCTTCCTAATACACAACTTACTATTATAGTGACTTATCACACGATACAAATCAAACAAATACCTTGCGATTATTTCTTATATGCATGCCTTACTTTTGATTACCGAACAAGGTGTTTTCTTACAAGGGAATGAAAATACCCTTCATTGTTCTCACGTTGATAGATTAATTAATCTCATAGAAAGTACGTGTAACTTCAGTGTTTCAATAGATGATGATATATTTTCCTTTCGAAAAAGAATTACATTTCCTTTTCCCCGAAGTAACGAAATTGAATTATCTCTATGAAAAAGTCTGACTTTTTGAACGGACGACTCAAGTATCATCTGCCCAATCCTTTTAATGTTTTGTTTCTGAGGCGCCACAGCAAAACTCTGTTCGCCAGAGGCGTATCTCAGCGGATTCAGTGTCTTCAACTGCAAGAAGTGTTTCGAAGCAGGCCACTAGAGCATTTATCTCAGTTCGTCATTCATAATCAGAATGTAGATCCTCACCTGAAATTTCTTAACATCTACTTTGACATAAAAATTATTTTATAAAGTAACTGAAAATAATGGGCTTAACGTTTATGGCAGAGATGATAGTGCACAGTGTTTTTGTTTAGAAGAATTACAAATTGAGATACTGAGGTGTACAAACTGTCAGCATGCTATTAGTGATATATTGGCTTTTAAGATAATGAATAACTTCTCAGAATAATGTGTGCGCACTGAACGTAAAGGGTTGTGTGTCATTTTCGTAATGTGTAGTTAAAAGAACCTTCATTAATGCAGATTCCTTAGGACGTTATCCATGAAGCTCGAACAGATGATAAGAATTTAATCTGTTTTTGCGTGTTTTATCAAGATTAAATCAAGTATGGTTGGTAGGTATTTGCAAGTATCTCGCATAGCAAAATCTGAAATGTGTACACAATATTTTTGTTGTAATGCTGAATTAAAGACTTAGGCATAGGTGGGAGGATAACATTAAGAATGATGTTAGAGAAATGTGGTGCATTGTGTGTAGACTAGATTCATCTGACTCAGGTTTGGGGCCGATGATGGGCCTTTGTTAACAGGGTGAGAACCTTCAGATTGCTTAAAAGACGGGGATTTTCATGAGTAGCTAAACGACTCTTAGATTTTTAATAACACCTCATCATCATAAAGTAGGTTCGTTTGATAACTTATCAGCGTGTAAATTAGGTACATGAAGGCACTGGATATAATTCGCTCATTATGTTAACTATGTCGCGTGTTTCATGATTTCAAAATACGAGTAATGGAGTTGTTTCTCAGAATTATCATATAGACTGAGGTTCAAGTTACATGAAATCGAGTTACTAAATGAAAAGTAACTGAGGATTTTGGTGATATACCTGTGCTAGCACGTGGCCCTCCTTAAAATTCCGATCTCACGAGCCCTTAAAGCTAATACCACGTGACTAATTATTCCCATTCCGGAAACCAAAGGAAAGTTTGGAGATAGAGTAAAAGAAGAAAGGAAAAGGAGAAAACGATTGAGCAGGGGTTTAAGAGAGTTGCTCGTGTGTCCCACCAGGAGGCAGTGCTTCGGCCCAAGGCGGCCGTTAACATTGCAAAGGAACTAAGAGTTAACCAACTTCAGATAACAGCCAGTATTTACCATTCTTCTCAGAGGAAGGCACGTCGATTTCGACGTGCCTTCCTCTCTCTCTCTCTCTCTCTCTCTCTCTGGTTAAAAGAATGTTGGTCAAATGTGGTAGACTTATTCCTTCAAATTAAACTTAGATCCAGATTACATAATCAAGTTACTTATACATGAGATGGTAAAGTTGTTATTGATTTGAATTTTTATATAATTATATACACCTGAAGATAGTTCTTTTAGGAACTGAAACATGTCGTGAAAAATGATGGTCTAATGTAAATCGAATATTTCGATAAAGAACATCATTTAATATTTTAAATATTTTAAATGTTAATTATTGTAATATTTTAATATTTAATAAGAATTTATTGTGATTAGACGGACAAGATTTAAACAATATATATTTACTTATACACCTTAATGGATTTGTCTGTATAATAAAGTCTTTCTATTAATTATTGAGTGCACTGTAATGTTTACTCTTTACCAAATGCAATGTGGATAGTCAAAGGAAGATACGGTTGGTGGAGCATGTAGCATGCATGGGATGAAAGCGAAATGAACGCAATATTTTAATCGGAGTACCTAAGAGAAGAGAACATTTGGAAGACTAGGCTTGGATGTGAAAATAATTTGAATGAATAAAATAAATAAGGAATGAAGGATTAATATGGACCATGTTAGGGGCCAATTGCTGGAGCAGAGTAATGAACTGTCGGGTTTCAAACATGGCCGGGGATTTATTTATCAGAGATATTTAACTTATCAGGACGGACTCTCCCATGGAGTCGGTGAGATCCATGGTGCAAAATGTAACTATCTTAAGTAGAGGCCTAACCTACAAAGTGTGCACCAGACAGGCCTAAAACAACATACAGGCACGTATCACAGGACAGGACATGTGGCAGACACAAAGTCAAGTTCAAGTGACAACACACGAAAGTGACACGAGCAGATATGAGCAAAACAGAAGCAGCGAGGAAGAGGACCGTTGCAGCATAATGAGAAATAGGGACCAGCATCGCCAAGCCAGAACGCTGATGATCAAGAGAACTGGGAGATAGAAGAGGAAAATATATCATGTTATATAAATACATATAAATGAAATATGGTATCCAAATTAATTTAGCAATAATCTGTCAGTGTTTTAATTAAGATTTTAGCCTATACAAATAACATTTTCGATATCTTGACGATACGATCGGAAGGCTTTGAGCAGCCTAGTCGAGGAATATAATATGAGCGTATTAAAAAATTGTCGATCAGTAGATTGTCGTCACTTGTAGATCTTAACGAGACACTGAGCAAATAAACATGATTGTGCTTGTTCTGCTTCTTTTTTCAGTATCGTTATTCTTCTCAGTAATTGAAATCCAATAAAGCAGTCTGGGGCATGTCGCAAATACTGAACATGTCGATTAGAAAAGAAGGAGAATGCGGTTCATTGGGTCTTTCAATCTCCTTCCGTTCCTTTGTGCGGACTTCGCCTAACTTTATTACGTAATTTTGCTGCAATCTGATTAATTTCAAACGTTACCTACTTTCAAAAATATCAATGGAAAGTATGGAATAAGTAAGTTTATTTAAATATTCTGTTGTGCTGATAAGACTCAGAAAGAGATCTTGTTGTGGTCTTTTGTTACCATTCAGGGCTGCATCCACTGCAATGATTGTGTGGAGTGAAATGTAAGGTTTAAGAGTAATGAAGGATCAGAAAATAAGAATAATGGGATAGCGCTAGCGGCCTTAACATACCGATAGTTCAAAGGTTAAGTTGTCCCTGTGATTACGTATTACGCCGTGAATGTCTTAGCCAGGGTTAAAGATACAGGTCTACGTATTTATAAATTCTGCACTAGATGGAGGTAAGTGCTTGGCTCTCCGGTCTTTTTAACCCCTTGTAAAGGAACTCTCAAATCAATTGAGTGGTGAAGATGGCTGTCTTCTGGTTTGTTGCGCGATCGTCCTGATGATGGAGGCAGCAGAAACTTGTGAAAAGTCGGTAAGTTGTTACCGAACTGAACGGCGCAATAACCAAGAACGTAACCATCTTCATACTCGCCGCCCTCAGAACCTGGAATCGCATCAATCAATATGCTGTCTTACCCCACAGTAAAAGCAACAATAATACTAATAAATTTTATGGCGGAAAATCAAATGTTTGTTTTTTCCCAGATTTTAGGTGATTTTTACGCTCAGAAAAATACACCTCATGGACCTGTACATGTCTGTCTGTCAGTCTCGATTTCAGAGATATTAGTGCTGGAAAACAATGTTACTCAACAATGGTACCTAGTACATATTAGTACAAGAACGAATGAAGATTATCGTTCAGCAGATTTAGGCAATAATGGCCTTGGATGACATTATTGTGAGAATAATATAAGAAGCACCATTTATCTCTGATCGCATTATCACAGCAACCTAAGTGATGACGAACATTGGAATGTAATTTTACAAAAAAGGGCAAACCTTTCTCGTTTTGTTTTCTCTGTTTCTTTCCTCGTTTAAAAATTTCGAGGAATTTTTCATCTCTGCTTGAATTAGCTTGATAAGCTTCATGTCCATTAATTTCTGTGGGAGATTCTTTTAGTTCGTCTTAGTGTTGTATCTGGCGAAGATGTGGTTTAATATCGACTGTACCGTCTCGAGTCTCGAGAGGCACATTTCCATATTGCGTCTTACTTAGCCTTTGCCCACGAATTGATGTATGCACCGAACTCCCAGTGGGAGCAAAGTTATAAGACAGCCGATTCTCCTGCAGCTTCGTCCTGTTGCCCCATCATAGCTATTCGTAACGATAAATTGTGCAGGATTTCAATTTACGTACGTTAAATTGAAATATTGACAGAGTTTGGCACTTACACAATTTAATACCCGTATCTATAGACAAGAACTTCAGTCATGGAAATAACACAATATTCCCGTCTGAAGCCCCGTGTGTTGTATCTTGTTGGTGGAGATACAAGTGGTAACTTTCTGTCTGGAATTGAACACGTGGTATAATGAGAATGTAGGCGTAGTACAGTCGTCGGAACCGGGAGTCGATGTCGAATGATTAACACCCCTGTTTCATTATAAGAAGGTTCTGGGTTCAAAATCTGGGTCCAGAGACCGTTACTCAGGTTTGTTTCTGAATTTCCTCAATCCCTAAAAAGTATTCCGAAATAGTACGTAACGTAAGGCTTCCTTCAAAATTCTTACCAGTTTATTCATTAATCATCCTATCGTTCAACGCTACATAGGAAGATATGAGTTATTGACAGCGTCTTTAAATAAACCTTTAAAAAAAATGAAACTTCTGACATCGACACTAGATGGAAGTGGGCGGCCAGACGCGCGTTTCCGTCTTTTTGGACTCTGTAGGTTAACACTGAACATTTGGCTTTATGTACTTCATAGCCAATCTTGACGTGATGGACAGGAGAAAAATGTGTGCCGGAAATCTAACCCCAAATCTCCATTTCGCTGAAAATTCCTTTTCTCACTACATTCTCCCGAAAAGTCTTGTTATTAATTAAGAAATACACAGATATTTTAATGAGAACTTATTTATGCTTGTTACGATCGATTACACAGAATTAAACTAAAACGTTTGTACTGGATGCGTGGTGGTGGAAAATCCATGCTAAACATATGGACAAACTTAATTCTCTTCCGTGTCGGCCCATTGTAACGAATAATTTAAATAAAAAATAAAAAATAAACTCTTAGCGCATTGCTCAAAACCTGAACATCGTATAAAAATGATACATTACGCAATATGTAGTTTTAAGTAGGTTCTAAGAAGGGATTCATACTGTTAGTCGGAATATAATATGGAACGTAAATAATGAAATACAGCAAATAATAATATATACCTCTATCCATTCTAATATTTCTACTGTGTTATCTTGTCCATATCACAATTTATAACCCTGCATTTGATGTTGAATATTAATAGGCTATATTTTCCTACTCTGTAACCAAAATTCGGTTATATTTTCTATGCAACACATTTTAACCCTCTGAAACACGAGGCACACCTAAATAATATTTAAAAGTCCAGTTTCTTTCCCGAAGAAAACTCAACGTTTCTCCAATAGAAAGATCAGTTTGTTAATGGTTTTTTAATGACACGAAATTTATTAATGAACTCTGCGAGAAAACTGCAGTTATTAAATACTGAAGTAGGTTTAAAGGCTGCATATGTATATATGTTCCACATTGTTTCAAAGTATTAAGAAGAAATTCCGTGTTATTTGAGGGAACTGTTAAGGTTGGAACCTCAAGTTTGAGATGTATATTTACAACGTAATATTTCATTCTGTTGATTAATTCTGCATTGGTTCTTTCAAACAATTTCAACTATCTAAATGTTTAAGCTTTTGCTTAAATTCTATTTGACTTGGCTGTGTCTTTGTACTTTTAAAATTTCATCCTTCGTGCAAATTCCTTTAAATTTCTTAACAGGCGTCATATCTGACACTTGTATTTCTTTCGTTTAAAATAAACTCGGTTTCCGTTGGTCTAGTCTTCATGAAATATACTTCTGTTATCTGACACTTTTAAGAGCCTTTCCACTAAACTGTTTCCTGCATTTGATTTTCCTGGCGTGCAATATATAACACAGATATGAGAGAGACTTAGGACAATATATCACTGCGTAAGCTACCTTATTACGTAAGGAATAACAGAAGGGTCACTTTTAAACTGGAGGCGAATAAAAAGAATCTCTTGTCCCCCGAGGCAAAGGAATATTTCTCAACAGAACGGAAGTAAACAGATTTAAAATTCTTGGCCCTTATCTCAGAAATCGACTTAAATGCTTTTCATTTTTTTACAGTTAAAAATTTTCCTGGTTCGAATTTCGCCATAACTAATGATGATTCTCTGTGTTGTCTTGTGCAGATAGAGGAATTTCGATCTGACGATCCCCATCTGAGGTATTCTACACAATATATAAAGAAGATATCCGTCTTCTGGGTTATTGCGCTGTGTAGTCTGGTCGATGTTAACCAACGTTTCAGAGGTCATACTGCCTCCGTCATCAGGGCGATGAATATGCCAATAGGGTGTGAGGAGCTGGATTTATAGGCCGGGAAGTGAAAGGTGTAGCCTGCCCCGAGCCACTTCCCGGCCTATAAATCCAGCTCCTCACACCCTATTGGCATATTCATCGCCCTGATGACGGAGGCAGTATGACCTCTGAAACGTTTGTTAACATCGACCAGACTACACAGCGGAATAACCCAGAAGACGGATATCTTCATACTCACCGCTGTGAGAACCTCAAATCTTACAATATATAAAGAGTTTGTCATCTCAGTCTAAATTCTGCCTCGGTTCATACCAGATGATTCCGCGACACCTGAAGGAAGACTATCTCCGAATAGCATTGTTGTAGAATGCAGAAAAAAGTTATATTTATCTGAAAAACGGATTGAACAAAGCGCACGTAGTCAGTAGGACAAATGGAAAGAAAATAGAATAAAGAGTGCGACGTAAATATTAGAAGATAAATCATTACTGTAATGTGTAAAGTATTTTAGGTAAATACGTAAAGCTCCGATAAGAACGTCGGAGAAAACTAAATTCACTGGGTTAAGACTGGTTCAGAATTTCAGTAAAAGTGTGCAAAAATGTATAGGCGTCATGTAATAGTCCCCTATTGTTAATAAAATTATTTACCGTGGCCGATTCATGTGGGACATCTAAATGATGAACCGACAACTAAGACATTAGGCTAAAGAATTTGTGAATAAACGAATATTAAGGCATTTTATGCAGCGTAGTGAATTTTAATGCTCGAAGTTCAAATTCTATAATTATCTCTAACATAAATGTAGTTCTTACGAAAATATTTGTCCATGTTGTTATTTTTAGATGTTTTATTAGTTGTAATGTTACCTTCGAAAATGTCCTTATGGCCATGAAGAGATTTCCACCTGCCCTTGTAATGAAGACAATTCTGAGCGCAATTTAAGGCTTCAAAAATAAGACTTTTGTTATTTTTACATTATGCAGTGATATTATACAGACAGAGTCAGCACACGAAATGTCCTCTATTTTTATTCGTATTTAACAAAAATACTGCCGTGATATTCATATTATGTTGCAATCACTCTTTCAAACCCACGTGACGTTTTCAGCAATTATCATGTCACACAAAATTATTCAGGTACAAATAAATACTAACGGCGCACACAGTAGCCACCAGCCTTGAGATTTTTGTCGTTGCGACGCTGAAAAATCCGGGCTTAGAAACCGGGACGTACTTTCTGAACATCGTATCAAGTATGAACTATATGAAAGCGGAATTATAAGTTCCATAAAGTAAAAAAGAAAATCAGATACTTTGGTTGAATTTTAAGCATATTTATAGAAAATAGCTACATACGGCCCCATGCTGTGGACGGAGAGCGATACAAAGTCAGCCTACGAAACGTCGTAATATTTTTTTTGTCTATACAGTGGGTAATTTCGGAAAAAAACAGTACTATACCAACTTTAAAAAGTTTTGAAAACACTGTAATTTGTACGGGTAAAGGTGGCATAATTTGTTCAAGATACTGTCGCCTCGCTACGTCACAGTAATTGATCAAGAGCACAGGAATCGAACCACGTACGTACAGGATACAAGTTCGACACGTCATCGCTTAGCTAGTGTCTTTGGATCGAACCTGGAGAACGTAACTTACTTTTAGGAGCAAACTGCTTCATGCTGGTTTGGGTTTAATTGCGGGAAGGCGTATGACGTCACATGTCTGGGCCCTCAACACGTATTACGCATTAAGGGTAGAGCAGGACGGTGGCCTCATGGGCACGCACAGCCCATTACTAGTGGCCGCAGAGACCTTCGTATGTTTACAGCATTTAGGAGAAGGTGCATGGCTTCAGAAATTATGGAGACTAAAAGGCGCACACATATAACTTTAATAACTGGATGTGGTCTATGATTTTACCCATACACTTGTTTAATGCTGATGGAGGTCAGTTTAGCCTCTTGTTCCCCGGTGTTCGTACTCAACACTAAGACGACGGAAGGAACCCTTAAAAAAAGGTATCTGCTGAAAATATAGCGAACCGATTAAATGTTTGTTGGAAAAACTGCGTTTTTAACGTATTTCTCTCTGCCTTTTACAAAACAGATTTCATCTTTAACTTTAACACTTGAATCCAAATAAGTGTACAGCAGTACAAAAGAGAAACATACATTTTGATAAAAGATTTATTGGGGTTTTTGAATGTCTTGTAAAGGTAAATCAACTTGAGAGTTATAACTGCATGTATACAAGTGTTGTCGATATAATAGGATAGGAACTCTCTAGAATTCAATATAACAACGCTAGCAAATGCGATTATATTACCCTTGAATATCCCTGAGAAAGTGTTGATATATTTCATCACTCCAGTATGAATAAAAAGTCAACATTGAATGTGATGCGTCTGTAAGAAAGTGAACACACACAACCACATCTTCTGCTATGCGCCGCTCTAAATAACTGAAGAGGTAACAGCGATAAATCGCATTACAATCGATTATTCTTCCTTTTCCCTCTGACATGAATGGAGTTAGCAATGTATTTATTTATTTACAACTTAAAACTCTTGCTTTCTTTACACATCTTGGACACAATGCTACGGAAGTACAAGATGAAGGACTATTATTTTCATAACGCGAGTCCATTTTCATTATGACGCAATCGAGTACGTGACATTTGGGCACAAATAATTGCAGAGATGCGTGTTGTCCGGTCTGTAATGCCATTTAACTAAATTACGGGATGTTTCAAGAATGCCGTGCAGGAGAAATGGTTAGACCATGGCTGGGGAATTTTTAGGGCCGTTGACTGTTCATAGAATATATGTAGCCCTCATCTGACTTAAGCGCCTTTGCAAGCTGGTTAGAGTGACCTGCTAAACTGTTGAGTCGAAGAAGTTGCCGCCAAATCGCGGCGTTTATAGATTTTAAGCTTTCGGATTAGTCTTGACGCAGATCTAATTTAGAATTGTGGAGATTTGAAATTTCATCATATCTAAAAACTGATGATTAAAATATACGAAATTTTAATGTTATGTGTTATGCACTGATCTCAGATGCGTTCTTCCACCCAAGAGAACAAGGTGCTAAGGAGAATATTTGAACCTAAAAGATCTTCATCACTGTATTCATTGCCAATAAGGTGAAATCCTTCATATTCTGACTCGCTGTAAGTCTGTAGCTTCTTGACATTTCAGTGTGTCGGTCGATGAGAATGGGACTAGTCAGCGTCCATGATTGATGGATCATAGAGCCGGAGTTTGAAGAAGTGGATCTGTACTTTACGATTACTGAGTTGGAACGGCATTAAACAACGAACTTACTGTTATAGTCTTTCGAGTCTTAGGGTTCTACATGCTTTTTTATTCAAATTCTGCCGTCTATATTTTAAATTTAATGCGCAATTAAAATGTTTCCGTCGTCGTTTCCCGACGCTAAACCGTAATGTGAGTACGTTTGTTAGTACAGTCAGTGCTTATTTGTTGATGTTGACGTTCCATAAGTTACAACCCTCCAGGATAATTACTCCCTTTAACTTATACAAATCTTCTGAACTCCCATAGGAGTTTCCAAAGTTTTCCCATGTGGAAACTTACATGTTCACTTCGAGTGCATTCCAAGCTATTGCCAGTGATATTTGCTATGGTTGTGCTTTGTCTGAGTTGCTTTCTAGTAGTGATGGCTACTGTACTTAATGTAAGTGATTCTCAGACTCTTTAGTCTGAGAATCCCATGATGTGAATTAATTTTGTGAGGACTCCAAGCTACAAAATTGATTTGTGATGCCATTTAGTAATGTCTTAAAAATAATTACTAATGAACCTAATGATAACTCTGAATTCGTTAATTGTACAGTTGTTTAATGTGCCCCTTTGTATGTTAGTTTATACACTACCGTTCCTCCTTAAAAAAAGGTTTCACGTTTTTGTCTGGGACCGCGGATTTCACTTGGAACAGAAGAGTTATGAAATCGCCCTTCGGAATCCTTTTATTGGACATCGATGAAGCTTATTGTTGTTACCTTCATAGCTGACCGAATGATACAGAGTGATTTTATAATTAATTATTTGTGGCAATATTTTATTCATTATATTAACATCTTTTTAAGCAAAGTGGATGTGATATGGTTTACGTAACACGTATTTAGAATTTGAATCTGCTCACATCTTAGGTGTCTATTTCTCATTAAATGTAATAGACTAGTGGCGACAGGTGAGGTGGAACCCGGTACTTTTGTCTAGTGTTTAGCATCAGTATTTGTAAGGTTTATAATTCAATCTGAAACGTACTTGAGTTAAATACAATAAATCAATTGTGTTTGTATAATGACAACCAGTCACCGGAGGTGAGGATTAGCTACAATCATTTGAAACTTGTTGTATATATTTTATTTATATTTTATTCAATTGTGGTTTAGGGAATGATAACAATTACAAAACCCCAGGCAAGGTAACTGGTCTCGGGGCAGTCGTCTAAACCTGGGATCTCCAGAAAATAAAGCAGAAGTGATAATCATAAGATCATCTCTTCCTGTGACATGTTTCAAATGTACTTCTATAGGTTGACACTGTTCAATTAATTTTAGCAGAATGAGCTATTATACAGCGTTTTTCTCTTTTAGCTGAATGTTACTTAGTTAAAAAACCTATATTTGTGTTACTTATAGAAAAATCTAAATTTGTGTTAATTCAGAGAACTCTGGCTTTACCTGAAGAGCTGTAATGTAAATTATATAGCCTTGTATGTTGCTTCTGTTAAACGATCCATGAATATTCTACTGATGTCCTGAGAAACGATTCTCATATTTTAGCTGAACACTTGACTGTTAGTTTAATTAAGGAAGTGCTTGTTGCCTCAGTATTAGAATCTGTTAGACGTCTACACTTTTCTGTCAGAAATTCATGACGGAATTCCTTCCTTTTTGCGGTAGATTAATACTTTTCGCGCGTCCTAACATATAAATTATATATCAGTGTAGTTTAGTTCCTGCAAGGCTTCCTTTCGTAATTGAAAACTTCAGCTTCCTCTAGGTTTCTTGTCTTACTAATGGTTCATGTGCATTTTGTCTCCTTTGTCTTGTCGTTTCGACTTCGTGGAAGTTGATCCGCTGCGACCAGAACTCTGACAAATATTACACTTTTCTCCGCCGTTGAAATGATTATTTTTCCATAGGAACAGACATTTCTGAAGCTTAAGTTACAAAAAGTAACTGTACTCTTTCTCATATCACATTAAGCAAAGAATACAGACCCAAGGTGTTTGAGAACGAAGTGCTGATGAAAAGATTTGGACGTAAGAGAGATGAAGTGATGGAAGTCTGGAGAATATTGCTCTATGAACAGCGTCACACGTCACCAAATATTGTTATCATGATCAATTAGCAGGGCATACAACACTCATTTGGTGATGAGAAGTGCACACAATTTCTTTTTCAGTTGTAAGGAAAGAGACCATTCGGAAGACCTAGGCGCAGATAGGACAATAATATTAAAATTTATATTAGGAAAATGGGGTGGGGGTTTGATTAATCTGACTCATAACGGAGTCTATTAACTGGCTTTTGTGAACGCTATAATAAAATTTTTAGTGCCATAAAAGGCTAAGACTGGTGCTGTGTTAACGATTCTGACTTCTGTTTTACAGGTACTTGGTTTGATTCTCAGCTGGATTTGCGTGTGTCAGGCTCACATTGTGTATCCTCGGACTCTGCGCGCGAATGCTGCGATGGTGCCGATAAATTAGCCGCAGTGCCCCCTGTGCGTTAAAGGTAATTGTAAATTCGTCCATTATTTTCCAAGTGGTCGTAACAGATGTTACGGCACCGTTAATATGACCACTAGCCAATAGTCGTAAGCTGTAGAGGTGTTATTTTTATTGTTCAGTTTAGATTCCGCAAGTCACTAAAATGTCGCTTGCAGAGTCCTCTAGTGGTGTTTTGGGTTAGTGTCGGTTGCAGCGATGAAACAATCGAGATATGAATTTTGTTCATATTTAATTTAATTTATGCTTTCTTTAAAAAAAATGTACAAGGTTAACAAATAATAGGAAGTTCTTTTTTGTTTTCTTTATCTGCGACATTATCTGGTCTGTTTATATGATATTTGGAATTGAATATTAATGGGCAAAATTCATTTTGGCCCCTAAGCACCCATTATATTCCTGCTGTACATTAACGTCAAGTTGAAATTATCGACTCCTTCAGAAATGGTTCATCGTAAAAGACTGTAATAAAACCTACATTTAGAGCAATGGCGTTCTTATGAAACATTATAGTCACTAACCTAGTCTGAAATTACCCGCATTTTATGGAACCCGAGAATATTTTCCCACGTGCACATCAGTTCACTGTTGGACTCTATTCTGAGACAGTTAAATCCTGTCCACACCCTTACACACTATTTCTGTATGGTGCTTTTTAATATTATCTTTCATCTCCATCCGGATGTTGCAGGTGGTCTCTTCCTTTAGGGTCTCCGCACTTATTTCACAGCCATAATAACATTTATATAGAGTGTAAATTATGTAATTCCTCCTAGCGTATTTTTCTCCATTTCATATCACGACGAACAGATTCTATTCTAAACGTTTTGTTTGATGTGTGTGTAATTACACATATGTCTGCAAGCGAAAATAATTACTGATATTTGGTGTGATATCCACAGCGTAAATATTAATGTAATCATTTTATATTTAGTAAACGAACACAAAAACCAATGGAAAATGTCAGATTCGTAACAATGCTTTTGACATATACGTGTAACTAAAACCGAAATACGACTGTTCACTGCTGTTATTGTCAGCAGTAGATCATAAAATTAAACACAAATCTGCAGTAAATTTATTAGCTCCTACACACCGCAATTATTACTTATTATTCGTGTGACATTTCGTCCATGTTTAACGAGTGGTTTAGTGGATTACTTTACACTATAATGGATTTTACTAAAGGTAAATTAAATTCAGATCTCTTCAGAAGTGTAGCATTAGTCGTCTGTCACGTAAAGTGACTAATCTACTGGCCGTTAGGAAGGCTGCGGGAATATCAAAGTTATGCAAATTTCGCGGATAAACAGTACAGATTCTTACTTTTCTTAACTGATATGTTTGGCGTTGGTTGTGTTTGAAAGTTCGTGTCATAGTTGCCTAGTACTTAGCCTTAATCACAGCTTCCTGAAGATGAAACCAATATGATTTGTGCACTTAGGATCATTAATTCACATCTCCTCAAGAATTTTAAAGATACGAAAATTTTTGTATAATGTTGTAAATATCGTAAATTGATGTCCGAATTCTTTATTTAAAACTGTCATATATATTCACTTTGTAATCATGTTCCCAACCTGGAGTTTACATACTGGATACGGAGCTATTTCTCCAGGGATAAAGACGAACGAAGCGTGAAATTGACGTCTCTCTTACGATTATTAAGAAGTTGTGGATGAAGCGACTGACCTAAGATTTTAAATTTTCGTGGTACACACCGTCTGAACTTCTAGATAGACACCAACGTTCCGGAGCAGCAAGCTGCCTCCATTTTCAACCCAGAAAATGGAAGATGTATTTTTATCTGAATCGTTGGTGTCTACCTAGAAGTCCACGTGGCGTTGGAAACTAGAAAACCAATATCGACGAATTGATTTGTGGTCTGAATCTGATAGAACAGCCGTGGTTTAGCGCGAGTACCAACACATATCAATTAAAAGACTACACTTACAAGTAATCTAGGCTATATTTATTTGCTGTGGTATATTACTATGTGTGAAGTTTAATTGATTTAGAACCGTGACTGAGTCTGCCAATTAGCGTTTGTGAAAGCAGGGAGCATATTATCATTAACTTGAGACTCATTTTACATCTTTTACCCCATTATTGTTCGAAGGCCTAACCATACGCCTCAGGTAGAATCGTTGAGTATAATGTTAAATTTAGATTTATCGTTCAATGGTCTGATGACTACAGCTTGGAAATTCTTAGTCAAAATGTGTTCAACATTTCCCTCCATCTCGGCCTTATTAATGTATTTTTGTAGGATTTGAGGTTTCCACGGCGGTGAGTCTGAATTTGGCTGTCTTCTGGGTTGTTGCGCCGTGTAGTGTGGTAGAAATGTACCCACGTTTCAGAGGTTTCATTAGGGCGATCACCACACAACACGGCGCAACAACCCAGAAGACAGTCATCTTGAGTGTCTTTTTCAATTGAAATTACGGAGTTCCGATTGCATGATCACAGCGCCGATTTCCTTGCGACGTTTCTGTAAGGGTTCAGAGCTCCCGGTGAATCAACGTGCGAGGCGAAGACGGATGGTCTCCGTCGAATGTTGTTAGGGCTGTGTTTCTACGACCCGCCTGGGAGATAACCTGCCAGCTATGACACTTCAGGGACACAGCAAAGAGACATCTTCCTCCCTTTTTGGGGTGAAACTGTTGTGAAGCTTAAGGACACGCTGGCGTTGCACTGACGCTTTTAAAAAAACGTTTGCCGTTTGCTTTCTTGCTACTATCGCCCTCTGTTTCCGGCAACCCTCAAATTACAAGCATTTTCTGTCTTTAAAATACCTCGCTTTAATTATTTTTACCATTTGTTATTATAACATATATTGTATTTTAGAATTTTAACCTCAGTGATTATATACTGTAAGTATAAACCCAATAAGGACGTATTTTAGCAGTGATAGTTGACATCTGTCATATCCACAAACATACCTGATAATGTAAGATTTGAGGTTTTCACAGCTGTTAGTATGAAGATTTCTGTCTTCTGGGTTGTTGCGCTGTGTAGTCTGGTCGATGTTAACCAACGTTTCAGAGGTCATACTGCCTCCATCATCAGGGCGATGAGTATGAAGATTTCTGTCTTCTGGATTGTTGCGCTGTGTAGTATGGTAGATGTTAACCAACGTTTCTGAGGTCATACTGCCTCTGTCATCAGGGCGATCATGACGGAGGCAGTATGACCTCTGAAACGTTGGTAAACATCAACCAGACTACACAGCGCAACAACCCAGAAGACAAAAATCTTCATACTAAGAATCGCCCTGATGATGGAGGCAGTATGACCTCTGAAACATCGGTTAACATCGACCAGACTACACAGCGCAACAACCCAGAAGACAGAAATCTTCATACTCTGATGACGGAGGCAGTATGACCTCTGAAACGTTGGTAAACATCAACCAGACTACACAGCGCAACAACCCAGAAGACAGAAATCTTCATACTCTGATGATACCGACATGCCGAAGCAAGTAGTGTGTATGTAATATCACATGTGGTGTTAATAGTTTGTATATATTCATATGAGACACAGTAAATTAGTTGTGTAAACGGTACACCATTCTTTGTACGTACTACCCACAGATCAGAATGCAGCGATTGAAAATCGTATTCACCTTATTAATGATCTGATTTCCGGTACTTGAAAGTGTCAAATTATTTTTTCGTCTTTGCATAAGTGCATGGAATTACAAAGTTATGTCCTCCGCATGTTTTATCCTCGAAATGTCGTGTCATTACTTTAATTACTTTGGCACAGAGAATCTAGTTTTGACTTTGTGGTCTGAATTCCGCTTAGGTCGGCATCGGTTTAGTAAAAGGGTGACGTATATTCGCTAAGACGTGGTTTAGAACATTTACGAAAATAAAGTCTGATTTATCTTATACTGGTTTTGGACTTTTCTCGTCTTTTGTTGCAGGTGCTTGATTTTGTTTGTTTTTGCGCCATAGACAAACACTTAGTAAGTTTAGCCTCCAATTTCTGTTGAAGAAAGCATTACAGTAATTAAACACATTATCGTTATCTAAGATAATGAAGTGTATAGTGCACTGCTACTTTCGAGTTAATGGTGTGAAGTCAACATCGATAAGACGCGGGTTTCGGAGCATCGAATAGAGAGCTGAAGTCGCTTGGAAATGGCTTGTGTACACAAAGGCGTTCTTGAAAATATTTCTTCCATGTTTGATATCGTATTAACTTATTGTGCGCTTTCTTTACAACTCATGAAGACAATACCGTGTCTGTCTGCAGATTTCATCGCCGAAATTACTTTGCCTGATTGACTTTCTAAAAGTTAGTGTTAATATTCTGCGCTAAATTTAATGAGGTTAATTTAATTTTAATCCGCATCTATTCAGTGTAACACCTACTCTACATTGATTCTTAATAATAAATTGTTGTTTCCTAAAAACAACTTAACATTTAAAAGATTGTGACATAACCTTTTTACCAATTTTAACAATTTTTACTAACAGAATCGTTGTGTGTGGAGTATAATATCTTTATGGTGTGTGTAGTCTGAACATGATTAAGGTTAGCTTTACAGAAATAGGTTCTTATCTTTAAACGAACTTCAAGACTAATGTGGCACGCAAACAAAATAGAAAAAAACAAAAGCATATATGTGAACAAAGTTTATTTCAAACTGGAAAACATCTTCCTCTTGATAACGTAGAGACAATTTAATTGTTCACAAATGTTACCCTCTGAAGCACAAAGCTATCTAAATAAGATATATTTAATTATGTAGTTTCCACTTTATCGAAAACACAGTAGGTCTCTATTACAATATCAGTTGTTTACTATTTATTCTAAGAAAACTGTAAATACATTCATTGGGCAAAATATGGAGATACTGAATGTTATCGTAGGTGGTACACAGTCCTGTGAGTCACCAAAGTGCTTTAAATATGTAACCCGTACGTCTTAGAACAGCGATTTCTAACCTTATCACCCCGCGAGGAACTTCTGCAAAAAAGTCAGTCTTAAACTTTCAGCTAAAAATCTTCCTGGAGCCTTTCTGCCATACAAGTAGAAACAATGGAACGTAATTGTGCAACTGACCAGAAAACTTTAGGAGATTTTAACTTACTTTTAGTTTCGGATTTAGAAAAAACAAAATTCACGTCTTGCCGTTTGAAACAGAGGGTGGCTCAAGGAAATTTGCACTGCAGACAACGCTGATTTCCTGTTTAACTAGTGTTTTGATGTACGACAAGTCTTCCGGAAATCTTATCAACTGTTTTCACCAAAAATGTTAGTTTCAAACTTTGCACTCAGCCTTGCGTGTTTGCCTAACTGTTTGTAAGCACCTCGCCCGACAGCCATCGGCTCGTTTTCACTTTCTGTCAACTTAACATTAATTTGTTGCTGTAGATTTTCTATTCATTGTTCTTCTTCTTGTTTCCTGCCTGTATACCAAAATATTATAATATACGAGGTGCGATCGGAAGGTTTCCAGACTGCGCGTATAAAAACCCGTACACATATCTCAGGTATTAAATTCATCCATCACCCTCGAATTAGTTCGCCTGGGAGTAAACACAACGATCCCAGCGCCGCTGCCAAGCCTGGAAGCATTCCTGGAAATCTTTCTTTGTCAGCCTGTCAAGCACCATCTGCGATTCTGCCTGAATCTCTTGCCAAAGACTCGCCAAAACGGCTACGGAAACCTATGAAATGCTAAAGCAAGCATTTGGGGAGTCCGCAATGGGTCGTGCACAAACTTTTGTGTGGCATTCACGTTTTAAAAGTGGCCGAACCTCTGTCGATGATGACGAGCGTTCTGGACGACCATCTTCGAGCACAACGCCCGAAAATGTTACGAAAATTCGGCAGGCCATTCACGAAGCCCCGTGTGACTTCTTCCTCTTCCCAAAGATAAAAATTCAGCTAAAGAGAAGGAGATTTGAGACGATAGAAGAGATTCAGGCAGAATCGCAGATGGTGCTTGACAGGCTGACAAAGAAAGATTTCCAGGGATGCTTCCAGGCTTGGCAGCGGCGCTGGGATCGTTGTGTTCACTCCCAGGGGAACTACTTCGAGGGTGATGGATGAATTTAATACCTGAGATAAGTGTACGGGTTTTTATACACGCAGTGTTGAAACTTTCCGATCGCACCTCGTATGACATTGTATCTGTACTTCTTATTTTTTGCTTTCGTAATATTTCCGTTACTC
The DNA here is from genome assembly GCF_977971745.1 of Zootermopsis nevadensis. NCBI lineage: Eukaryota > Metazoa > Arthropoda > Insecta > Blattodea > Termopsidae > Zootermopsis > Zootermopsis nevadensis. The sequence continues at coordinate 9,822,287 of NW_028259138.1, read as the reverse complement.
CGATGAAAGATGCAAAATTTCATGTTCCAAGATATGTTCTTGTTAGGCGAAACAACTTTCAACTGCCCGAGTAAGACACAGTGACTCTTCTTGTTACAAGGTAGATTACAAATGCAGTACAACACTTTAAACACAGTAGACGCGAAATATTACATAAAGAGACAGAACTTTTAAAACTTGTTTGCGTCATCACGGAAGATCAGACTGAAGCCTACAGGAAATGTTTTCGTGTGACATGTGGCGTGCATTTAATGAGGGCTCGATATCGCGGGGCACATTGGCTGTTAATTACACATTCCTTGCGGTCCAACAGGTGCTTGTGATTCTGCGCCATTGTGTGCCAGTCGGTGGGGTCTTTCTTTATTTCTTTCTCAGTAAGTCACTGTTGTTTCTCCGAGTTTCCACTTGGTCATTTCTCCCATCTTTTGCTACTGCTCTGTGGATCAGACAATAAATTAGGAGCTTTCGTATTCGAAGAAGGTTGCGGCGAAAATGAATGTATGTGCAGTTTATGTAACGCCTTCAGAAAATAGTTCTTTCTATACGCATTTCCGTTTACCAGCCCATATATCTCCAGACTGTTTTCTAAAGTGTCGTTTACCTATTTTCAGTCCTACGTCATATTTTCAGTCCTACGTCTTATTTCAGACTTAATGTTTTCACGGCGATACAGATGTTAATTGTGGGCTCCCGGAATTTGGTGCGATGTACTTACAAGCTTGTATTACTGCTTATGTATCAAACGTTTCGGACGAGTGGATATTCTGAGCTACTACAGCATCGTTAAACAAACTGAAAATAAAATACAAGGTGTACGTGTCATTTTACTGTAACACTGCTCACGAACCGAAAGGCAAATTTACGAAAACTAATCGCATTTTAGTTGGTTATACGGTCGAGTTCATGATTCGCGTCACTTGAGTTTCCATCTAAAGCGTCTCACTCACAGATGTTAAAATGATGCCTTATGTATCGAAAGCTAAATGCGTGCTGTGGTTTTAAGTTTAGATCTGTGGTTACGTGCAAAGGAAATTTCGTGCGGTATTTGGAAAGAAACAACCAAACAGCCATCAAAAGTGTTGAGTTTCAAGAAATATAAATTATTTGATCAGACCGAATGTATCTGCAAACGTAGAAGCACCTGATAGTACCAGTCACTGAAGCTCGCGTGGATACGTGCTGTCTTCGTCCGTAGTCCATGCAAATCAACGCACGCTCTGAACACACACAAAAATTAAAATATACAGTAATATAATTTTATCTCTTCCTTTGTGGAACTAAGGGTTTTGAACTTGGTTTTGTCCATCATGAGAAGAACACAGATTTCAGGTGTATGAGAACTTGCTTCTGAGAGGAATACTTGGTCATGAGGGGGAATGACAAGAAGATGGATAAAATTGCACAATGACGAGGTCCATAATTTGTGCTCTTTATAAAACATTATTAGGGTGATTAAAAATCAAACATGATCATATATGCGGGACATGGTAAGGATAAGAAATTCCTGCAAAGTTTTAATCGGAAAACCTAAAGCTAGAGACTGTTCAGAACACCAAGGCGTAAATCAGTGCAATTAATAAAATTAAATATCTGATAAACATGGCAGAAGATAATGGACTGGATTAATTGATCGAGTCCATTACCTAAGAGATGAGTGACGGATCCTTTTGAGAATGGGATTGAACCTTCGGGTACTATGCAAGGCTGGGAATTTTTAAAATAGCTTACAGACTGATAGCCTCGTAATAATGACGCTCCTCAGTAGAGATGGTTAAGTTTCGTTGGTAGATATTTTAATTTTATATTGGTACGTCATAATTGGGGTTCATCCTCTGATTCACCTGTAGGAGCTAGTTCCTTTATACAGTGGCCTAAAGTGTTATACTTTATTTTTGAAAGAGTTTATTTTATTAATGGATTTAAAACCTATCATTACGTACTTTCGCCGTTTTGAGTCACATTACATTTACATACCGAACGTACACAGTTCCTTAAGTTACAGGCACAAATGCGTTAATTTATGTCTCTCAATTATTATATTATTTTCTGTTTTAAATTTCGTCGGATTATACATTCACGGAGAAAGAAAAATTTGACGTCACTTCAGTTGTAGGCCTGTACAGACGGTATTGTGGCTTGTGGCCTATGCCTCAAGGTTTAGTATTTGACCAGCCTAATCTCAACAGAGATATAAATCCATATTTGGGGGATGGATACATTAGTGGGCCGGAGAAAACTGAGAATGGCCAATTTAACTTCAGTACTTGAAAATGATTTTCTTGTATTATTTTGAAATATACAAAATGCGTTAAAACTATTATTACAAAGAATTTTAACCTGTAATATTTTTCTGTATACATTAAAGAGTTACGTCTATAAAGGAATTGATTTATGTAATTTTAGTGCGTTTCAGTTCGAGTGTTCTATAAATATTTACGTACGAAAATTTATATATTAAGTATATATTAAATCTTGTCCGTCTAATCACAATAAATTCTTATTAAATATTAAAATATTACAATAATTAACATTTAAAATATTTCGATAAAGAACATCATTTAATATTTTAAATATTTTAAATGTTAACTATTGTAATATTTTAATATTTAGTAAGAATTTATTGTGATTAGACGGACAAGATTTAATATATACTTATTATATCAGAATACGACGCAACTTTACCATCGTACGAAAATTTGTAAAAGTGTCACACGGAGCTCAGAAGTTGCTCACAAACGGACTGACTACATTGACTTTTAGCTTCGTTCAATAAAGTTAGAAACTCAACCTGTTGGATTTACCAGCAAACTAGCTGTTGCTACGGTAACTAAGGTCTTAAACAACAAATGAAGTTCACGCTGTCACAGAACTTCTTACATGCAAGACACAAAAACTCTGTTACTTACAAAAATGCTACTTTTGTTCCCTGTTGAATTCTTGTCAGTCCGTTTGAACTCAGCTTCAGTAGTGAAGACAATGGATTCTGTGCAGACTTGCCGCATTAATTAATTTGTCTGCTTTTAGTGCTCTCACTGGGAATTAATTAGACGGATTACTTCAAATTTATTGCACTTCTTTCGACTTCACTTAAGAGAAATTAACTCCATTATTCTGTTCACCTCACACCTTTGGTTGGACTCGTGGTATTTTAATTTGTGTACTCTATTGTTCGTATTGCAAGCATGCTCCGATGGTGTAGCGTATTTCGAGTTTATATGCCATCAATTGACCCTCTAAAGTCAACATTGTGCCAGAAACATTAACTCAATTTTTGTAATGTAACTCATGAAAATTTTTCAGCGTCGATATAATCTTACCGGTGGTCTATCGGTTAGAACGCTGGCCTTGTAATCCTGGGGTCTCGGGTTCGATTCCCGGCGGTGCCCGAATTTATAACTTGTGTTGTGCAAGGCCGTGGTCTAGGCAACACGGAATTTTCCTCCGGGGGCTTCCCAGGTTTCTCCGTGGCATCCCAACAATTACTCCATTCACACACAGAAGAAGGCAATGGCAAACCACTTCTGGATCATCTGCCAAGAACGTATATGAACAGGTCCCAGTCCGAGAAAAGGATGGAACGATCCTGTTCATATGGACCTGTCGGCAGACAGAACACTAAATAAATAATAAATAATAATAAATACCACAGCAATATCAAACCAAGACACAGACGTTCAACACAATATTTGTAGATCTGTTTATCAAATGTCAAGACTTCGAAGAGTTGCAACTGCATCTCGCTACTGCTGTTAGCACAAATGCCATCGTTCGTGTTGTAACCTGTATTTTATTGAACCTAAGGTAATCATCATGGTATGGATGAGTAAATATTTGACATATTTTTGTCACATTTAAAACCGAAAATTTAAAATACACGAAGCTACAATTAATCGTGTTTTTAGGTGTTTCTGAAACTTGGTCTTTCACCATACACAAATAAATAGAATGAATGTGTTTCATAATAAGTATAGCGAGAAATGTTAATTATAATTTACCTCTAAAGTTATATTGGTAGTGATAAAAATATGTCATATTTATATACTATGAATCTAGATAGATTTCAGTTTATTTTGATACGTGATGACACTTTACTGTGTGAGTTTTAACATGGCTGCTTGAATAATAACACGCACAAAGTGATCCCGCGATCCGACGTTTTGTGTCACAGGGTATGAAGATCAGTTACATTTTCAGAAAAAATATAATTTCATTGTATTAAGTAGAGAAGTGTTGCTCAAACTTTTTACACTTGCGGCACACTAAATATTGTCGAAGGATCATGGTGGCACACCAACCCCAATTTGTATATTGTAGGGTGGGGGTAGAATGTTCAGAAGTAAAATTAAAGTGGAGGTACACTTGCTTTGCTGCAAAGTTGTTGTGTTGCTTTCAAATTCCATTTAGTAGATCTCGTCTGTCCTCAGTCTGCCCGATCATAATAAAGAAAATTAAAACTTAGACAGAGCAGAAAACAAGATTAACAATTATTTATCTCATTATGGTTATAATTATAATGAGGTTAAAATTTCGTTGCATATCTAGATGGCCTTCACGGCACACCGGTTGCGTATAAATTTATGAGCTAAAGAAATGTTTACGAGTGGGTGCAATGACTCAAAGGAGGGCAGACGAGTTTCAATAGTGCGCGTTATGGACGGTAATCGACTCCAAAATATGTTGAGGTTATGGAGCAAATCGATCAAGGAATCCGGGACAACCGAAGAACTGATAAAACTGCCCCTGAAATGAGGATTTGTCTTAGATTTGTACAAGGATGACTTAAGGCCCAGCAGATAATGTCTTATTCTAATGGTATCAGGCATATTGTAGACGACTGAAATAATTGCAATAAACTGCAAGATGTTGAAGATTTATTATATTTTAACCTCGTAACATTCAAATCGTTCATTTAAACAACTTTTTCTACCAAAAAACATTATTTTAACAACAAACTGAAAGCTTGTGTAGGCTTCATGTATTCAGTAGTTTATTGTTCAAAACTGTTTGTAAAACATTTTAATTTTTCAGCATAATAGTGCTGTTTGCGCCCAAATTTAGGGGCTAGTAAATAGACCTGTATATCCGAAACAAGTCGCTCAATACTTAAAGGCATGGGATAAAATTAGTGCGTAATTGCATGAATACATAGTGATTGTGTAATGTTTGCCTTGTGAAGACCGTCATTAAGCAATATTTGAATCATTATCTTACGTGAGAAACTGAAGCTAGCCTTACGTTTTCAATCCGTCAGATTCGTGAAAAGGGAATATAACAATAAGCAATGGGAGAATAGACGTAACATTAACAATAGATTTGTTGACTCTAGTTCGTCGTGTATGATACAGAGACAATAGAACATGGTTCAGTATGGCGGATAGAGTAATTTTAATGTTCACTAAATAGGACTTAGAGAAGAGAGATTAGAATATTAAGTAAAGGATTGCAGGTATAAACAGATGTTACATTTCTTCAAAATATAAATAATAAGTTATGAACTCTGATTACGTTTAAAAAATTTTGGCGCGTTTGCTCTGTTATTTTATCTGGATTTTCATTTCGTGGATTTTATGTTTTTATGCTGTCTTGTAAGTACCGTAAAACAAGTATACCGTAACAACAAATACTGTAAATTTGATCAGAATCAATCCATCATTCCTAACGCAGCATAAAAATCTTTATTCAGTTATGTCCAGAATTGTAAAATCTTACGACGTAAAATGTTTCTTTTTTCTCCATAGTTCTCGTTTGAAATATTTTTCTCTCAAATAAATATTTAAAGAATTTCATTCAAGATCCTCGCAGAAACGCATGTACGTTTTCATATAATGTGTCCATTACTGTTATGTGGTTTCAATCACAACTGGAACGTGTAGACAAATTTAATAAAATTTCCAGTATTGAATGTAATGATAATCCGTCCTAAGGTTATTGAATTGTAGCATGCGGACAAACACGAACGGCGAGGATAATAAATACATTTTTTTTTAATATTCAGTCACGAAAGCACATAAAACTGAGGAGTGATCTATCGCATTCTTGTATACACATTTTCGAATTTTGATATTTTATCCCTTGTTATCTTCGACAGTTTAGCAGACCCCACAATAACACAGATTTACATCGAATTTATTTGAGCAGTTCTAAAGCTGATAGAAGACAAGACAAGGGCTCTCCTATATTTATTCGTTTTATACGCTGCATCTGAAGAACACGTAAGTGGGAGGTCCGAAGCGTTTAATGAATTAGAATCTCTGAAAGGTGCATACAAACTCAGATAACTGGACGAAAATATAAGAACAGGCAATAAGCGATCGTGTGAATGTCTGTCACAAGCAATGAGTCTGCTGGCTTGTGGCTGATAGAAATGCAGGTCACCGAGTCGACACGCAGCCAGACATGTGGAATTCGTCTTTCCGACACGGTGACAAATTGCCACCCAATAGATCGCCTTTATGAGCAAATACCTGCACGTCTTTGGAGAGAGACCATTCTTCCTTCCTGCACCTTCCCAAAATTTCCATCATCTCTCGGATTGTACAGTAAGAACAGAAATGAAATAGACACGGCATTGTGTCCCTCAGTTTAATTGCGTCTTTATCTTAGCACAACGTCGTTTGCACACGCAAATCGAGTACGGTAATGAACCTTCCGATGGCATGGAAGTCATGGAGTTTCTTGATTTGTTGATTGTGCTGCTAGCTTCTCAAGAAGGACCCTGTTCTATGGACTTCGTCAGGTAGTTAGTTAGTTAGTTAGTAGCGATCGGTCAATCAGCAAAGTGACGGGCTACGGACATGACGACTGGACTTTGACATTCTTTGAAGCTTCCCATCAAGATCCAGTTTAATTTGATTTAACTAATTCTAATCTTCCTTTTATTTCTTTACTAAGGTCATAAATCTTGATAGCAGTTTCTTTCTTTATTATTTGTATTTATTTTATGTAAGATTTGAGGTTTTCACAGCGGTGAGTATGAAGATTTCTGTCTTCTGGGTTATTGCGGTGAATCGCCCTGATGACGGAGGCAGTATGACCTCCGAAACGCTTGTAAACATCGACCATACTACACAGCGCAACAACCCAGAAGACAGAAATCTTCATACTCATCGCCCTGATGACGGAGGCAGTATGACCTCTGAAACGTTGGTAAACATCGACCAGACTACACAGCGCAACAACCCAGAAGACAGAAATCTTCATACTTATCGCCCTGATGATGGAGGCAGTATGACCTCTGAAACGTTGGTTAACATCGACCAGACTACACACCGCAACAACCCATAAGACAGAAATCTTCATACTCATCGCCCTGATGATGGAGGCAGTATGACCTCTGAAACGTCGGTTAACATCGACCAGACTACACAGCGCAACAACCCATAAGACAGAAATCTTCATACTCATCGCCCTGATGACGGAGGCAGTATGACCTCTGAAACGTTGGTAAACATCGACCAGACTACACAGCGCAACAACCCAGAAGACAGAAATCTTCATACTCATCGCCCTGATGATGGAGGCAGTATGACCTCTGAAACGTTGGTTAACATCGACCAGACTACACAGCGCAACAACCCAGAAGACAGAAATCTTCATACTCATCGCCCTGATGATGGAGGCAGTATGACCTCTGAAACGTCGGTTAACATCGACCAGACTACACAGCGCAACAACCCAGAAGACAGAAATCTTCTATTTATTTTATGTAATTCTGTGTTACTTTTCTTAAATTATTTTTGTGTTCTCTAATTGGAAAACTAAAACTCACGCACACGCCGTAGAAACTGAACAGCTTTTAATAAATAAGGAGTGATAACTGACATTGCTGTAAATTATGTGTAACTTAAGGTGTTCTTTGTATTCTGCTGTCGTAACGTTAAGTTACTTTCGTCAAAATTGTTTTTGACAGTTATTGTAAGCTATTCGTCACTTTGGCAGACGCTGTGTTTGGGGGCTCATCGATACTTGTTTTTTTTAACATGTCAGAATAGAATCCGTATTTTAACAAAGGCCTATGATGTCTTCATAGACTTATCTCAGGACTTCGACAACGGAATTCTTTACAGCAGATTTATTTGGTTTATATTCTAGTTTAGTAACCAATCAGAAGCAGAGAAATTACGTGTTCTACCCTTGTTACTCTGGTTGGGAGGGGGGGGGGTGTTTATCCGTGAATTGACTCGCTATATCTCAATACACACTATACCTTTAGTTTCTGACGGTGACAGACGTTAATAAGCACCACTCTCTATTTTTATAATAAAATGTCAATCTGTATCACTCAGTTCATTATATCTCCAAGCCACATAATTTGGGCCTCCAACACAACTCCGATAAAAGATGATCATCCTGATTGACTGAGTTCCTGAATTAATCCAACGTTTTTGCAGTTACATCGTTGGCGCCAATTTTTGCATAATTGTCTTAATTGTATGTATTGATGAAATTACCATGTCGATCTTACCTGCACGTCTTCTGAGTCAGTTCGTTAATCAAACTACATTTTAAAAATTCAAAGTTTTATATTTCCTGTCTTACTTGTTGCTTATCGGAGTGGATTGTTTGTTGCGGGATGCAGCTACCACTGTTCAGGTGTTGGCGTGACTTTGCCGCAAGTATGCTCAATTTCTATTCCTCCCTTCGAGTGTGAGACCAAGTTTGACACCCGTACGAAAGAACAGGAAAAGACATTCTTTTAAATTTTAGTCTTTCGGTCCGTATACTGTTGCAAGCACTCGTCAACGTGGCTTGATTGTCTCCAGACTCCCTTAAGCGTACTCGCGCGCGTCTGAACTTCTCAGGCGATGTTAAGGAACTTACCGGCCGGCTTCAGCCTTGCTCCGTAAGACTAGAAGGATCTAGGATTAAATGACGTAACCATATTTTAAATTTTAAATGGATTTACTGTACATAATGTGTAACAACAAAGACAAAGTTCTCAACATCCGATTCCTTCGGTCTGCTCTATCCTGATAGAAGTTGCGTGGGGGCAGGGAACTTCTGCAGCAGCGGCAGGATGTTCTGTAAGAATCCGTTCGCTCCTGGCATTGGCATCGTGATGAGTGAAAAGCCCCCCAGAATGAGCGTCGGGTCACCACTCTGATGGAAACCAGGAAAAAGACCTCCGGTCTCTGCCCTCATCTGGTTGAAGGACCTTTTGGGAAGTTCACTCGATTTGTCTTCGGGCAGCTTGTCTCCGTCAATTAACGCTTCATTCTCGTCTTGTTCTGGCTGAACCTCTATCCTGTCTTTAATTTCAGTCTATAACAAGAATGACAGTTTATGATTAACTGGCCGTGGCCTGTATTATGTGCAGTTATTTTAGTAATCGCTTGTTCAAAATCGTTAAATACAAAATTTATAATTAGCTTAGAATATGAGTAAGTTTACAGTCGAATACTTTAGATGTGGCCATTATCAACTGAATCTGCGCTATGACTTAACACTGCTGTCTTAAATCAGACTGTGCTGCTTTGCACGTAATGAACCTTCGTGCTCTACAAGTACAGTAAATCTCTTTAACTCTTAAATAACTGTCTACTGCCCACAGTAAATATTACAAAAATTATTTTATTTTTATCACTTTATTTATTTAGCTAGCCAGATGTTTATTTATTTAAAACGACCCAGCAAGAGTTAACATGTCCTGTAATAGTATGTGTGTAACTTACATCATTCGGCGATACTGGATGAGCATTTATTGTCGTTGGTGCACCTGAAAATTTAAAGTTGTTTTAATTCGAATGAAGTCCATTACTTTCGTAATGTCAATGAAAATTTTCATATGTTTAATAAGGTCGAAAGGTGGGATAAAGAATGTTTTCACAGTCACTATTGATACATTGCTTACAGCATTATCGATGTTCGTGGATGTAGTTATGTTTTGGGAACGTGCAGCTAAATATAAAATTTTCGGAGAAATATACTGACTTCATCTTCAGGACTGGGTGCTAATGCCAATGCTAATTATAATTCAAGTAACAAATATTCAAAACAAAATGTATTTCGGAAATAACTGCTGCACTATGTACCTCAGGGGCAAAGTTTGTCTCGGGTAGACAGAAGTAAATACCCTATAAAATGGTGAACAGATGGAATAATAATAATAATAATAATAACCTAAATGGGCTGAATTCTTGTGAACGATGAATTGAGAAGCAGAACTACTTATCTAATTTATGTATTGTTCTGACATTTACACGAAGAAAATAATAAAATTTATAAAAAGATTTAGCTCAGGATAAGTGGTCTTCGGCCGTATTCGAACCCAGGGTCCTCCGAAACCTAATCAGCTTTGTTAAAATTAGATGTCAGAAAATACGTCGGCGTAAATCTAAAACAGCGATACTTGATAGCAATTATTTAACAAAAAGCATGGTTGAAAATAAAAGAAGTACTGAGTGGATCTTTATTAATGCTAAATATTTAGGCTGTTAGGTTTTATGAACTAAATGACACGATACTATAAAAACTAAGGGACTTAAACCTTCATATGGCACCATTACTCTTGAGAGGTTTCAAAGCAGGCATTACGTACAGTGCCAAAGTAAAACACGGCTGAAAAAGAAACTTTTAAATATGTTAAAGAAGCCTGAGATTTGTAAGAAAGCGACACAGAAAGACTGTAAATGGTAGAAATTAGATTTTACGTCCTTAACTAGGTATTACAAGAGTAAAAAACTTACAAAATACAGACAGAAAAGATTGAGTATGTCAGATATATTTAGTAAAGTTAAAAATACAGTCGATAGAATAGTATTACCAAACACTTAGAAAGTGACGACCGAACGTCGTCGCCGAGTGGCTAGCATTTGGGAGGTCCCAGTTTCCCAGTATCTTGACCGAGAGGTTTCGTGGTTTTCCTCAGTTTCTAAAGGCAAATGCCGGGATGGTACCTTAAGTTAGGCATTAATCGCTCAGATTATTTAATTCGACACTGTATAGCATGATATTCAGAAAAAGGTGAATTAAATAAATTATTAAATAAAATACCAAAGCAGGCATTGGAATACAAACAGCTGTGACGAAGAGATTCTGGACACCTGCAAGCGTTCGTTAGTATTAAAGTCCGCGTTTCGAAACGAAAACGGCTGTTGATAAATCGAAGATGTGCAGTAGCTTTGGTACAATCTGATTGAACCTGTTGATGATCGCTTTCGGTCAAAACATTTAATTCAATTTATTTTTCGAATACTCTTAAAACAGCGAGAATTTTATGGAAAAGGGCAGTTATAATAGAGTCAATAATACACAAGTAACACGCCGGGATGCTACATTTCAGAATTTAAAATAATTTACTTTGAAATAACTGTGATATATGAACTCCGATCTCATGACAGGACTCGGTATAAGCGTCAGGGGATTTAAAATAATCCGTTCAGTTCTCTCTTTATGACCATACTACACTAGATCACGAGGCAGAATCTGCGAGTGTATTTATGAACAATACATGCGTATTTTTCTCAGTATTGATTAAATATGACAGTGATCAGAAGAACGTTTGTAAATATGAATTTGAGACTTTCTGGATAATTACGTGGAACTTTCCTGGATGGTCTACATCTCGTTTTGTGTATACTTGCATCTAGTGTAATAAGCCTAAATAACATATCAATAGAATGAATTTGCAATTAAGCAGGTTATCGTGTATGGTACCAGGTTTAAATCTCGTCCGTAGCATCATTAAACGTCATTAAATATCTAGTTATCATCCTTTTGTTTGCCCAGAATAATGCCTTTATAATGGATCGGAATAAGCCGCCATCACTTCCCCAAGCTTAAAATATTAACAACCTAATTCAAAAGTAGATAAGTAGATGGCTGAGCATCTTCGATTAACACAGAATGCGATCGACAGTAAAGTCCCTGCACTTATATTTTCCTTAATACCAACTTAGTGCGACGCTGGACACCCCTGCAAGCAGAGAGAAACATTGCGCCGAGCAGTGTTTCATGTCTCACACTGTAATCGCAATTAAAACTTTCTCTATGTTCATACAATTCTTTTAAACTTTAGAAGTGAGAACACGTATAAAAGCCTTCATCAATTGGCAACGCTTGCTTTCATGTGTGGTACTTCTGTGTAAACTCCGACATTCGGACTGACTGTTTCGTAGCGTGACGTTGGTCATGAACGGAGAATCTATGAATGAACGAAAGCTATCTGGACGCTCTGACACGGAGAGGAGTATTTGTATGCGACCCATTAGGCTCATTAATGTTCTCATAATCGCACCATGTGCCTCAGAAACTAAATTAAATGTGTGAGATTTGAGGTTTTCACAGCGGTGAGTATGAAGATCTCTGTCTTCTGGGTTGTTGCGCTGTGTAGTCTGGTCGATGTTAACCAACGTTTCAGAGGTCACACTGCCTCCGTCATCAGGGCGATGAGTATGAAGATTTCTGTCTTCTGGGTTGTTGCGCTGTGTAGTCTGGTCGATGTTTACCAACGTTTCAGAGGTCATACTGCCTCCATCATCAGGGCGATGAGTATGAAGATTTCTGTCTTCTGGGTTGTTGCGCTGTGTAGTCTGGTCGATGTTTACCAACGTTTCAGAGGTCATACTGCCTCCATCATCAGGGCGATGAGTATGAAGATTTCTGCCTTCTGGGTTGTTGCGCCGTGTAGTCTGGTAGACGTTTACCAACGTTTCAGAGGTCACACTGCCTCCATCATCAGGGCGATGAGTATGAAGATTTCTGTCTTCTGAGTTGTTGCGCCGTGTAGTCTGATAGATGTTCACCAACGTTTCAGAGGTCATACTGTCGCCGTCATCAGGGCGATGAATTCATACTACACGGCGCAACAACCCGGAAGACAGAAATCTAAATAAAATATGTTTCGAAATTATGTTTAAACATTCAAAAGAAAACTTTTATCTGTAATAAGTACATTTTACCATTGTCCCGGAGCGCTTATTAAGGGCGTGAGATTAGAATATGTGTCCTAATTGGCCGTTAGATTTTTGAATTAGTATTGTATTGCTAAATGTATATGATACGAAATTGTACCATTTAATTTAAACAGGAAACGTGAAAATGCAAAAATCTGATAGACAAACATGGCAGTCCTAGTTCTTGTAAGGAGGTCCGGTTTGACTACACCGCTTTCACCACAAGAAGCACTCTTGCTGCGTTTCCGACATTCAGAAGCAGTTGCCTTACCGTGAACCGTAAGACCAACGAGGCTTGCCCACAGGAACACTGCAGTAAGCATGTTGAAACTTGACTGTAAAAAACAGAAGTCTCTCATTACATTTATATCCATTTCTATTGAATAGATGCCTTCTTGAGAGGTGAATTTTCGCTCGTCATTAGTGGAAAGTGAAGGTTCAGCACCGTGTTTACAACAGCCGACAAGCTGGTCCTATCTGAACCACTTGAATCAAATCTACACTTCACAGATATTGTTATTATATAACGCAGTATAGACGCATTGTGATTATGTTAAAGTTACCTGCTCCGTTTTGATTCGCATTTATGAGTACATCAATTCCAATTTTCTCACACCCATTAGCTCCTATTTGTCGCCTCGCTATTATTTGTTTTGGCCGTAACTGATCATAAAATCAATTAGTAGTACTTAAATAAATGTCCTCTCTCTGTTCTCAAATGCAAACTCAGAGAGGGTGTTGTGTCACAGCAATGTTACGGGTTATATTGCGTCAGAGTAATCCCAGGTAGCATGAACTTTAAATTCGTTCAAATGTTGTAATGCAAGTGACGACAGAGAAACTTTGCTATGTGGTCGTCATGTTTCAGACTATCTTATACTGTTAAGTTGTTGAAATTAATGCCCGCCCCAGTCGTCACATAGATGGTCCGTATTATTCACTAAGTAGCGTTGAAACGTGACATTTCTCTGCGTTCAACAAATATCTGTCTCTTGGCATGTAATAATAATGACTTATAAACTAACACGGGCCCAATAAGTATATTCTACGTTCCTTTGAACTTAGTTTACAAAGTAGCTGAAATTGTTATCAGCTATAGACGAGCAAAACATTTGTATAAGTTGCCTTAACGTTTGTCTAGTTGCAGTCAAAGTGGTTTAAATGTTATCAGCAATGAGGATAATCTACAAAATGTTGTTGTTTACAAGTCCTGCTCCCATTTTACAGCTTCTAAAGTGATTGCAGTGTGGCTACGCTAAACTAACACTGTACGTAATACGGCCTAAGTTGAAAGGAATGGGAGAATGACGGAAATGTAAAAAGAAATAAGAAAATAGTAAGGGATAGAAATAAATGGGCTAAATTATTCATCATTGAATTCCAATGAGTCTTCCAATAGCTATATGAGAATGTTCATCAGTGGATATTCCTCTTGATGGCTTTGAAACAGGGGAGTGTGAAAATCGTCTATGGGACGGGAGACTGAAGAATATTTCTCTTTACCAGATAGTATTATTTTTTATTATTTGTAGTGTTCTGTCTGACGACAGGTCCATATGAACAGGATCCTTCCATCCTTTTCTCGGACTGGGACCTGTTCATATACGTTCTTGGCAGATGATCCAGAAGTGGTTTGCCATTGCCTTCTTCTGTGTGTGAATGGAGTAATTGTTGGGATGCCACGGAGAAACCGGGGAAGCCCCCGGAGGAAAACTCCGTGTTGCCTAGACCACGGCCTTGCCCAACACAAGTTATAAATCCGGGCACCGCCGGGAATCGAACCCGATACCCCTAGGATTACAAGGCCAGCGTTATAACCGCTAGACCACCGTGGCAGGTATTAGCGAGATGAAATAAATACGGATAAGATGAGCAGGGCATGTAGCGCGCATGGTGGAACTAATGAATGCGTCGAAATTTTTATTTGGAAGCCTAAATAGTAGACATGACTCGGAAGACCTGGTTATAAGTAGGAGGATGATATTAAAATAGATATTAGTGAGATATAATTTTGGGGGTGAGGATTCAATTCATCTGACTCAGAAGAGAGGCCGATTGCTGTCTTACGTGGATACGGCATTGAATGGTCGATTTCATAAAAAAGGTGGGAATTTGTTGACTAGCTAAGCGTACTTTAAGCCTCTCAATAAGCATTCTGCTCCACGGAATTAATGCCGTCAGAAATGTTTCTGTAATCCTTGGACATTTGTCGGTATTCTTGTGGGGTGGTGCTAACCGGCGAGTTGGAACGGATGCATCCGTAAGGCTCTGTTCTAGAATTCATCTGGAGAGACTGAGGAAAGCCACAAAACTTTCCAGAAATACCAACCAAGATTCGAATCAAGAATACACTAAATATGAAACACAAAGCAGACATTATTGTGTAGTTCTTAGCGTTTGAGCTGCTTATTCTTTAAATCTAGATTTCTATTCTCATCCCGGACTACGTTAAGTTGAACAATTAATTGCCGACATATTTTAGTAAAATGGTAAACGACCACTTCCTTTCCATACGACTGATTATTGAGTATTATAATCTTATTTGTTGTTGTAAAGGCGCAGTTGAATGAACTCACATAGAAAACGAAGCAGAACTGGTTGTGTTTGTGCATGCGTGCGTGCGCTTTGATGCAACATAAGTTTACTGAACGCGGAATGTACTTACCTTAAGCTACACAGTCCTCGGAACACAAATGTGCTTGAAATAATTCGGTACACTATTAAACTGAGCATTCCAAGTTTTCGCGCGCAGTTATATAGACTTGCATTTATTACTGCCTGCCTGCATAATTAATTAGGTAACTCCCTTTTCCCTTTGTACTCAGCTGGTGTTATAAAGCGTTTTAAAATCTGCATGGCTTTGTGTCGTTTAGATATATAAACCAGGTAATGTCATTAATTTTTCATAAGACGCGCCTTTGTCACATTACCATAGCAAATTTATTTTCACTCTTTGTCAGATTTATGCGCCGCGCATATTTATTAAATAACTGTACTTTCAGATACCCTTATTTATGAAATACGCACATCGTAAACTTAATTTCCTTTTTATAACTGTCTGTAGTCTAAAGACCTTTCCGTCATAATACAGCTTGTGGTCCGTAAGATGGGACATGTTCTCACATATTTAGTGGAACATTTATTCCTAGAGCCCCCCCCCAGTGTTATTGTCATTAGTTTTCTTGTTGCCTCTTGTTTAAGTATTTGAATGTAAGAGATAGAATGTTGATGATGGAAGGACAAATTTGGGCCTACATAGTAAGCACCTTCATAATTCTTAACTTTCAGCATATATTATTTAGGCAATGAAAAGGAGAGTTGAATGCCCGAAGCATGTAGACTGGATATTGGGAAAGCATATCAATGTTAGGAAACGTGTAGGAAAAATACCCCTTCTAATACCAAGTTGCATATAAGAGGAACATTTTAGAATGGAAAACTGTGGTATGAGGGTATTGATTGGATTGATTTGGCTCATGATAGGATCCAGTAGTGGGATCTCGTGAACGTGGAAATAAACATCCGGGTTGCATAAGTTTTGGGAAATTCCTTTACCAGCTACGCTGATTTTGTCTTCTGATGAAGGACTTCGCTCACTGTAGTTATAAGAATTCATCAGTCCATTCTGCGTCTGTAGCCTTGCATATATATAGGTAGTAATGTTATAATGCTGCCAGATTCTTTTGCATAATATAATGTGGGGATTTTTTCTCGCTCACAAAGTTCCTAACGCGGATGAATTAGTGTTTGTCTATTAGATGCACAGCATAATGAAGTAAAGGATTCCGAACACACGCGGTTCCCCGTTCCTTTTCCAGGGAACTTATATTATTATTATTTAGTGTTCTGTCTGACGACAGGTCCATATGAACAGGATCCTTCCATCCTTTTCTCGGACTGGGACCTGTTCATATACGTTTTTGGCAGATGATCCAGAAGTGGTTTGCCATTGCCTTCTTCTGTGTGTGAATGGAGTAATTGTTGGGATGCCACGGAGGAAAACTCCGTGTTGCCTAGACCACGGCCTTGCCCAACACAAGTTATAAATTCGGGCACCGCCGGGAATCGAACCCGAGACCCCAGGATTACAAGGCCAGCGTCCTAACCGCTAGACCACCGTGGCTAGAACTAGAGTGATAAAATTGTTAATAAATGAGATGTAAAGTCCTCACGGCTGTGGAGATGTCGAGTTTCTTTCTGTGTTGTAACACAGAAGTCAGCGCGGTCTTGTACCGAGAATACCAGAACACCAACATCGACATTATATTTATATTTGGTACTAAGATGACAGCCACATAACTGACTTCGAACCTGAAAGCTACGGTTCAAGTCTCCGTATTAGGATTTGCTTTGTTTCGTCATCACGAACATAGTCGTACTGGCTGATAATGAAATGAAGATGTCACTCAACTTTAACCTTCTTATAAATCTATTTAATGTATTATTTTAAGTTAATAAATACATTGATTATCTGAAAATAACTCGGCATGCAGTTGGTTTGTCTGCTCTAAACACAACACACGCCAAGCCGTGGATTAGGAGCTACTGTTTACAGCTTTCTACACGCAAACATAGATAACGCGGCTTCGATAACATTTGGAATAGAAGCACATATAATTATAGTGTTAATGCAAATGTTGGAAAGCTAGTCGGTTTATTTAGGGTACTTTAATTTGCTATTCGCTACTTCCTCTGATAAAACATCGTGGTCAGTGTAACGGTATGGTAATATCCCGCTTGTTGTGAAAACCAGTTAGGTCTTTCGCATTTACCCATGGCTGCTGACTGTCTCTTGTACTGGCTACTAACGTGGATCATACACAGAGAAAAAAACAGTTTTATGAAGTCGGTTTTATGAAATTAAAAAATATGGACGGTTTAGTCTAAAACTGCCGTTATTTTAAATTGGAGGTCATACATATAAAAGTCACATGAAAGATTATTGCGTATCGGTGTTTAATGTGCCTGTATGTGACCTCTAATTTAGAACAAAGGAATATTTGAGTGAAACCGTAGTTCTCAGTTTTATAAAATCGATTTCATGGAATTGGTTTCTTCTGTGTATGGCCTCCTACGACAATCCATGATTTTCACTTGTTCACTGTCGTTAATTGCTAATATAATGGATAGTTCAAGTACAGATGTCCTAAGACTGCCACTGGGCTGACGCACTGACAGTAAGATATACGAGTCAGGTTTCCTGGAATACGTATTTGATAGATACAGAGATAGTCAAGAAATTTCTTGCTTTTATTGAAACCAAATGTTTATTAACGCGCTCTCAGAAGCCCGTCAGTGGATGATAACCTCGACCGTTTTAATTCAGCAAACGTTATGAAAACTTTGGCTGTGGATTCTTCTTTATTTACACGTGACTTCAGTTCACATTCTCATAACCTGTTTCTCTAACATTCATTTTAATATTAGCCCCCCATCTTGTTAAGGGATTTTAGGTTCTGGCGGCGGTATATGTGAACCTGATTGTCTCTGGGATGTTACACCATGTAGTCTGGTGTAAATTGCCCACGATCAGGGCAAAGAGTTTTCCTCAACATCACAAAAGGTAGACATCTTCCCATCTCTTCATTCTTATTGATGTTTTCCATAGAAGTACCTTGCTTTCGCCGTCCTAAATACGTATCCACGCCTTCGTAATTTTCCAAACCGACTAAAATGAATAAATTCGAAACTCCTCCTTTATGTCGTACATTGAAAGCTTGCCTCTAATCCTTTGTTAAATTATGTCCTTTTAGTAAACCGTGTTAATGTTGATCCGTCAGATTAATATACATTTACAGCACATTGAATAAATTTGTGAATAAATGTTCTTGAAATAGTAATTTATGGCAGTAACCAAAAATGCGGGTTACATGTTTAAGGAACGCGCCATTATTATTGTTAAACCACAATTCACGATCCAAAATATAATGACGACCCGAAGATCTCACTTCAGACGTTCTCACGAAATTCATGTTGATATTCTTTACACTGAGAACATAAAATAACTATTTCGGGTGTAATATAACTTTATGCCTAGTTGATTTTGTTTCATGTCGTGTCATTCCTTTCGGATTCCATTCTATGAACGGACTGTCAAAAATTTGTATACTGTCAACAAAATTACTTGCACCTTAAGAATGCAGACCATCAGACTGGGAGCAAATGTTCGAAAATTCTGATACAGACAGCACTTTGTACAGCCCTATCTTAAAATGACTTTGTAAGTCATGCATACACGGATCATGTGACTTTCTCTCTCTCTCTCTCTCATCAGTCTCTTGTACTGTATCCAAGAGATAATCTTTCTGGTTTGTTAAAAGAAAACTGTTCTTTTGTGTAATGCGGCTTCCATATTTTTCACTGTTGATATAAATATCAAGGTTTCTCCTTTTTCTCCTTCTGTACATCCACGTGCTTCTAGGACTCGTGTAAATACTCCATAAAGCAGGTCTAGTGTCGAGATAAAAACAGCTGCCGGCCAGTACTTCGTTCCGGGCTAGATTGGCGTACGTGCTGCGTTCACAACAGAATTTAAAGGGAAGAATTCTGAAGGGACTTGAAAGGAAACTGTTGTGGCTTTCAATTAAGGATAACCCCCACATAGCATTGATTCTAGTGTAACATTCTGAAAGTCAAAGTGGATTTTAACTGAATAGTTCTTGGTTTATTTAAGAAAGCTCTTTTTTATCTGTATTGATTATGTGGGATCGAATGTAAGGACCAACTGTGAATGATGAATTAGGCCTACAAAAGATGTGGATGAAAGCGATCTTAGACTATTTTAAGGCATTGCCTCTGACTGGAAGTGCTGTGAGAAAACATTATAAACCGATAGCCGATGTCGTTTCTGAGATTTGACCGCGAGACCTCAAGAATGTGAAGCAGGAGTGCCAATCACTTTACCAGAAAGTCTGGTAGGTTAACGGTCCCAAAATGTTTAACACTAACAACAAAAAGCAGAGTACAATAAAAACCTTTCGCTTTGTCACAAGTCGATATAAAGAAATTTGAAGAAATCATAAGAAATAATTTTGTCATTAACTGCACCCAGCAGAGTGCCACTGGAGAAGCTAGTAGTGGTTCTGTCAGACTAGAAATTCTCTGCGTTCTTCTGGAACGTGAGAGTTCTTTACCGTGTTCGCAAGAATCCACCAGCCTTCTCGATCCTTAACAAGCCGAATACAGTCTATACCCTCACACCCTGTTTCCCTACGAGTCATTTTAATTTTATCCCCCGACCGTTTCCCAGGTCTTCGGGACAAACTCTTCCATCCAGGCTTTCCATACTCTCCGCCCGTCACACCCTCCTTGATTTGACCATTACCAATGCCACGTGATGTAGAGTACAAAGTATACAGCTCCTCATTATGCAGTTTCCGCAGTCACCTACAGCTTCATCCATATTAGGTCCACGTGTTCTCAAACACCTTCAATGTGTTAATAAAGTCTTCTCGGGCTATCAGCCGTGTTAGATGGTGATTAATCGCCGACGTTTCTAGGACCATCTCCGTTCTAATTTTGAAGGTTGTTGACTGTGTGGCTCGTAGCGCGAACTAGTTCAAATAACATTTTGAAGTATAACCCGTAAAGACAAGAAGAAAAACTAACTCCTAGAAACAGGGCGCATCTTGAGAAGCTGACAGTCGCTCAATTAACCAAGATCCTTCCAATATTTTATGCTAATCACAGTGCTTACAAGAACTCGCTACTAGTGACCCCTGTCCTTTGCCAGATTTCGCAAGAAGGTGAACGTTACGAGAGGAAAACTTATGCCACTCCTGCTCTGTGTTGTGTTCGCCCTCAGTAGAAATGTGTCGACAAGCGAATGGAGGAAAGCAAACAGTGGCTCTCTATCCACACTATACGATGTGCTGATATATTTGCCCTTCACACGTGCCGAACCAGAGGCTATGGCGCTCGATGCACCGTGAACTGGAAGGACTTCGCCAGTGGCCAGCTCCTTCTTTATTTCTAGAAGCCAACTGAACACCGGTAATGATGAGGAGTGAGCCTGTTCTTGGTACACTGACCGCATATCTTATCTCAGATATCTGGTGGTTTCGTGACTTCATCCAGGCGAATTCTGGAATTGTACTTCGAATACGCCACTGCAAATTCCTTCCACATCCTTCCTAATTCACCAGTCGTTTCTCACTCGACCCTATAACGTCTATATCTAAAAGTGCTATTCATAACCGAATAAAGTAAATAATAAATTCAGTCCGAGTACCTCGAGACTCGAACCGTATACCTTAGCGTATAATTCTGCTCGGTGGGTTCAAGGGAGAAACAGTGCGTTTCATGCGTACAGATGTAAACTACGGTAGACGCTTCGAAACCCATGTGTACTTAAAAAGTGAAACTGATCTCGCCATACGATACTACACAGCACTTGTCACTCTCTTGAATAAATCAATTTAGTTCCGATAAAACACTTAAACGTTTTATGCGTCCAGTGTTTTAACCGTGTTGTATAGGTTGGATTTTTTTAAATGTTCTTTTTTTATATTAAGTGTTACGAAGGATGAACTTTATTGCTAACATCTGCCTTAGGCTGTTTGGCTATGTCACACAGAAGCTGTTGAATTCTGTCAGTTAAAACAATTAAAATTATTTTGTCACCTTTTTGTCGGGTGTTCCTGGCATCGTTGGACCTACCGTTTATATTGATAGATACAGATTTAGTCTAGCCCCGTTTTCTTATTTACTGATATCAGCTATGAAACATATGTCAGCATGTGTATTACATTTATTATCCAATATTAATTTTCTTTCTTGTAAAAGAAATCTACGTTTTAAGGAAGTATTAACAACAAATCCGAATGCTTGGTGAATCTATGGTGGTTTTGTAAATTCCTGCAAGTTTTTCTTGGGAACTTTTGTTCAGTCACACTTTTGATAAAGATACTGAAACTTTTGACAGTGTGATTAAATTAATGGATCTGAGATTCAAGGTTCTCACGTTGATATAACTGTTTTGTGAATTTTCGAGTCGTGTCTACAATTCACAAGACAACTATCTTCTGACTCGCCACCGTTAGACGTTTAAGATGTACTTGTTGCCTCAATCATCGCCCTGATGATGCAGGAAAAAGTACGTATGAAACGTTGATGAACTTTACCAGACTACACTTCGCTGCTACTCAGAAGACAGCGATCTTCAAATTAAAGAATCTCGGACAAAAATTAAAATGTAAAATTTGGTTATATATGAAAAGATTGTGTTATTCCAAAACGTTACGATGAAATTACTAAATAGAAGAGCAGATGAAGTAAAGTATATGTTTTAATTATTCGCCGATATGTACGAAAATAACATTTACCCGACTAATTTTTGCTGTATGTTCCAAAGTCATATTTAATCTAAAGCCAGTTGCCTGTTTCTGAGATGAAAAATGTTGATGGACAAAAAATACGTCCCTGTTCTGTTTGATTTTGAGCAGCTTGAGGCTCTTAGAATATGGACGTATGTAACGATGCACAGAACTCAACGACATAAAACAAATAAAGAAAATGTCACAAATTAATTACCATAATGTAATGGCATATGCCTCATATTTATATGAAAATTAAGGAGTGTCAGTAGGAAATGCGTTAAAATTAATATGAGAAGAAATTGTTAACAATATGTCAGAAAAATAGCCTATTTAAAATTCAGAATAATAGAATGGATTATAACAGACACTTCCCCAAATTATCTCTGCACAACATACAAACATAGAAGTCGATGGAGACATGCTTGAGCAAAATATATTATTTATTCATTTATTACAATTTTAGCTTACTTCTCTACAAAAACTATTATTTTTATATTATTTGTTTTCTGAAATAATTTCCTCTTAAGCTTAAAATCCAGACTAGTTTCGGTTGTCGTATTTGCGTAATTTGCAAACTTGTTTCACGAGTTGCTATCGTATTGTTGCTAATCTTTTTCCCAAACTCTGTCGTGCTCTTTATCAACTCCGGAACAACAGCAAAAAGAAAATTCAAAGATACCGGGTACAAGGGTCGTCGACACACAAAAATGAGTATAAATACGGGCTTCAGCCCTACTGGAACCACAGAACGACCGAGGAAGAGATTCAAGCCTGCAGATCCACTCATAACCTGTGAGTATTCAGCTTAAGAGTGAGTCCTCAATTCATTGAGGACAGTATAGGAGTACATCCGGAGATTCGAACCCGGTGCTTTCCAAATACAAACCGGTATAATTAACTTGAACGATGTATCATTAATTATACATACTTTCTAATGTTCTGAAAATAAGTCAAGGGGTTTATTTGGTGGCAATTTTTTGAAAACAAGGCACTCAGGAAGACGTTTGGACCTAGGAAATATGAAATAAGTGGATATTTTAGAATACTGCATAATGAGGTCACCTAGCATAGTGAGGATAATGAAAGCTAGAAGGCTCCGATGGGATGGACATGTAGCACGCATGGGGGAGGCAAAGGATGTATACAGGATTTTGGTATGGAATCCTTCTGGAAAACGACCACTGGGCAAACGAAGAAGGAGATGGGAGGATAACATTAAGATGAATCTTAGGGAGGTGGGCTGTGAGAATAGTAGATGGATGGTATTGGTTCAGGATCGTGTCCTGTGGTGGGCTTTGGTTATGTCGGTATTGTAATTGTGGGGTTTGCTACCAGGAGGTTAGTATATTGGTGGATTTCCGCATGTTCTGAGAATAACCAGCTATTGTTTTCTTAAACAGAGACTTCATCAACCTACTGTTCTATGTAGCGACAATGCGGGTGCCTTGTTCAAGGTATAAACCGAATTTACAAATATTATTTAGTTAAACTTTAAATTTGGGAAGAAACTGATTAAACGATATAAAACTGCAAGTAAGTATGCCATTAAATCGAGTAATACAAAGTCACCTTTGTCTTCTGCTTTTGTTGCGTAAAGTTACTTAAGTCGGTTCACGTCGAATTGATTGAGAGATTTGTTACGTACAGAGGAATGAAAAAGGCGATGTGGCGTCATTAAAAATTTAATATTCGCACGATACCGTAAATAATGCTTTGTCGGAGTCCACATCCTTATGGGAAATATCAGAGAATTTTTTACGGTAACACGTTCAAGAGATGCGGCTTAGATTAAACTATTTCATTATAATGCCCATTGCTGAGAATTCTGTGAGGCGCTGAACATTTCGTTTGTGATATTAATTAGTAACTTAGAGGTGCGTGTAGACAAAATTTTCAGATGGTATTTTTTATTTCTTAACGAAGTGTCTTCTGGCTTCTTCCAAAGTTTTGGTTGAAAAACCTGAAGGTAAGAGACAATTCGGGAGTCTTGGCGTGGATGGGAAGATAATACTGAGTGACAGGATTGCCCTGACCCAGGACAAAGATCGGTGGCAGGCTTAAAAGAACACGGCTCTGAACTTTCGGGTTCTATAAAAAAACGTGGAAATTCTTAACTAACTCGGAGACTATCAGCTAGTTAAGACGAACTCTGGAGTTACTTCGTCAGAGTTTCGTGTTAAGTTGTTTAAAATTATAGGCTGTAGATCTCCCTAAATGAGAGATCGGCCAATTACAAGGAGCATATCTAAGCAGGACCACAAGATGCAAATTTTGGTCGTTGATTGCAACTTTGCGAATGGGATTAGAAACCACGATCAAATGTATTTGACGTTTAAATATTGCACAAAATTTGTGTAACTTAAATTATTTCAGAATGAAAGTTTTTTTTCGAATCGGGTTGTTATAAACAGCTTATTATGTTTAATTTCTAAAATAAAATCATCGTATGTGCTTACACTAAACGCATATATGCGCATTTACAGGGTGGGTGGGAAGTAAGTAAGCATTAAATAATCGCTATATATTGAAAATATACAGGTTATAACCATTTCTCAATGCCTACTTATTTCCCACCCACCCTGTAGTTCTATAATATACGATATAATTTACAGACACATGTGCTCACTATGTTCCATTCTCAGTTATCATGATAGTATATTTTGTTTTACAAGTGATGTAATCATTTAACATACTTGGTGTCTCTTATAAGGGTAAAGGAAATTGTGAAATTACTTTACTGTATTTTTTATTTCCCTTTTTGCTCTTAATTAAAAGGAATGGTAAATGAATAAGTGATATGGGAAGGAATTATATAAAGGTAGGATAGGGAAGTAATGGAATTAGGAGCGAAAATACGAAATAAATCGTCCCTCTTTTAATTACAAGACCTCTTCAATCAGTCTGACATTTAGAAAGTGTTTGGTGATCTCTTGGCAGGCTACACACAACATGATCCGCCTTGTCGTCATTTTGTCTGTACTTGCTGTCTTCGAACACCATGTCAGCAGCCGACCTCAAAACCCTCTGGATATTGCATCATCGTTCGTGGGCAATAACAAGCCTGGGTTCAATCCCGCGGACTTCCTACGGCCTGGACAGACAACAGCAGCGCCAGCACAGGAGAGTGGTGGGATTAGCAAAAGGAGCGCTCAATTTAATATTGCAGATTTTTTTCCGGCTGGAGTTCCTACCATTCCACCTGCTATCTCTAACATTATTCCGACTAATATCCCTGGCATCAAAGACATGGTTCCAGGAGTGGGAGGAAAGGGAGATTCCACCACAGCACCCACTGAGAAGTGAATCACAGCTAATCTTTATTTATTTATTTCAAACAATTTGTTTAATATTTGCTGCACTTATTATTTTGAGTAATATAAAATGATTGCTTAGAAAATTACAAAAAATTGTTGCGTTACAACACTTTAAGTCAGATATCTGTGTTTCTGTATGTTTTATAACAACAGTGTTCACTTCTAGTTACACAGTAGATATATAGTAATTATATGCATAAAGAATGTATGAAATTAAATACATACACACATACACATAAATTGTCTCTTCTCAATGTTTCAATATCCCGGTCCTTCCTTACAGGTAAATTCGAAAATCACGTTTTTACATCTAGTTTACAATTTACCGTATGCATAAATGTCCTTTCATCTTATTCGACTGTTCTTAATTTTGGACTTGATACAGTTAACGTACCGTGCCACGGTGGTCTAGCGGTTAGAAGGCTGGTCTTGTAATCCTGGGGTCTCGGGTTCGATTCCCAGCGGTACCCGAATTTATAACTTGTGTTGGGCAAGGCCGTGGTCTAGGCAACACGGAGTTTTCCTCCGGGGGCTTCCCCGGTTTCTCCGTGGCATCCCAACAATTACTCCATTCACACTCACACAGAAGAAGGCAATGGCAAACCACTTCTGGATCATCTGCCAAGAACGTATATGAACAGGTCCCAATCCGAGAAAAGGATGGAAGGATCCTGTTCATATGGACCTGTCGGCAGACAGAACACTACAAATAAAATAACAGTTAACGTATAATGCAGTAATATTGTACCATCAGGCCCGATCCTTCGTGCTAAGTCTCAACTTACTCACTTTGTTCTGATGCGCATTTTGTCTCTTCCTTCAACTCTAGAAATAAGTAATAGCCGTGTTAGGCTTATATGATCGTGATCCCTTGGAATTTTTGAGAAATTTTCGTTTTGTTGCTTACTACCATTCAGTTCAGAATCCCAGATTTTCTCTTCTCCTATCCAGAATCCCAAATAATAAATTTAAAGCCTTAATTTACCTGTTGTTTTGTATGAGTTTGCGGCTTGATATCTTACCATCAGGAAACAACATACGACTGTGTAAAATGTTCGTACTTCAGAGATAGAAAGTAGCAAGTGGCTGTGCAAGCTGATAATAAAGAGATTTATAATTTGTAGCCTGAAATATACTAATGTCTTTTTTGGGAGAAACCCCACTACATTGCGATTGACGGGACATGTAGCATGCAAGATAGAGCAAGGGAAGGCTTACAAAGCTTGGCGATATTGTTCTGGGTCGTGCAAAACAGCACAACCTCCTCAAAAATTTCATCTAAATCTGTCCAATAGTTCCCGAGTTGAATCGACTGGACGGACAGACAGACAGACACGACTGGACAGACGAATGGACGGACAGATAGACACGACCAGCTCATGATGCATTCTTTCTGTGCACTTCGTGCAAAAGAGCATATTAATGATTTGGAAACGATTGGTCAGGTATTTGCCCGGAGGGACTAAAAAATACACGTAGGTTTCGGAATGAAGTTTCGAACCCGGTATTACAGAATACAAAAACAAGAATATTGATCACTCGGTCCCGACATTTGGGCTGCTGCTTCTAAAACTTCTTAGTCCCACCGAATCTGATTAAAATATTTCACTCTTCCCCAGACTCAATAACAAATACTTTAGCTATGTGTCGATAACAATAAATATTTATTCATTTTATTTATTTACACTATTTACACTTTTGATGACTACTAATAAACGAGACAAAACTCGTTTATTTGAAGCTCCGAAATTGTAAGGATATCTAAAATTGGCCTGTCACGACAAAGCGGACGGGAAACTTTTATATTACTTTACCTGTACCACAGATTTAATTTCTTGAGTCAATCAAAATGGAAAACTATTTTTTTCCCATCTATTTAAATTGATAGCCAAGGCCAAGGCAGCTTTCGTCAAGAAGAGGATACTTCTCACTAGCAAGTTGGGCTTGGAGATGAAGAAGAAACTAGTGAAGTGTTACGTATGGAGCAGAGACTTGGACACTCAGGAAGAAGGAACAGAAATACCTGGAGAGTTTTGAAATGTGGTGTTGGAGAAGAATAGAGAAGATCACGTGGACGGATCGAGTGACCAACGAAGAAGTATTGAGGAGAGTCAACGAGCAAAGAAACATTCTGCTGGCGATTACACGAAGGAAAGCTAACTGGCTGGGACATATTATGAGAAGGAATGGGTTACTGAGTGATGTCACCGAAGGCCAGGTTGAAGGAGAGAGAGAACTAGGAATAAGACTGATACAGCTAACCGAAGACCTTAAACAAGGAAAGAAGATGACGTTCCAGGAATTAAAGCGAGAAGCCGAGAATAGGGACAACTGGAGAGCTCTTTTTGGGCAGAGCAATGGACCTGTCGTAAGACAGAACACTTAATAATAATATAATATTTAAATTCCTTGCTGCTCCCTGAGTCAAGCTTGCAGGACCTTTGGGGGGCCGTGGCTCCCAGAGTGAGAAACACTGTTCTAAAGCATCAAAATTTCACCATATTTGTTTATTGTCGCCTAAATTATGCCGTGGGCGGACATAGTTACCGGCGGTGTGGGGGGTGGAATATGTCCGGAGAAAAGTCTCATCCGCCTGCCAAGAACAACAACTTCTGACGGCCGTACAAAGATACGATCCCCGTCCGTCCTGCTCCCGCACAGACCCGTCTCTTCGTCTTAATTAAATAATTGATTTTACTAACGAAAACCTTGTAAATAAAAATATCCTTGAAATGTGAGCATCATCTTTAATCTTGTGTCACTTTTACACCCACGATATAATAAATATAAAAGAGACCTGTACATTCTTAGCATAATATTACAAATTTTAAGTTATATTTTTGATTAAACTTACTGAAACCATCAAAACCTTATAAGTGGTCTATGGGTTAAAGCCCACATTTAAGCTTGACTCCGATTTAATTTGATGGACCTCCAGATTGTCGTAGCCTGAGACATTTCTGTCTTCGGTTGACGATCGTAAGAGACAGGGTTGGGGCGAGGAAATGCATTTCTCCGGCTGTGACGAATAGAGGCTCATGGATTTACTCATAGTATATACAGGGGCTCAGAATAGAAAGTCGTAGTATAATAAGAGGTGTTCTCACAGAAGGCGTTCTCGTGAGGTTACGTAATATACTAACATTCAGTCTCATTTCGATCTAATACCGGAGTAATTACTGTTAAAACGCGCTATTCATAGACACAAACCATATAATAAGTTGAATCACGTTTTCGTGCGTTAGCAGTTCATTTATTTGAAACGACTGAACTTATACCGTGATTACAAAATACACACAGTTGTTGCTATGGATTTTTATAATGATGTACTTCCGTTGGCACGCCGTCCCACGTTGCTTAGCAACTCTTTCAATGTATGATCTGAATAAACAGAAATTTATATAAGAAACCCTTCGTTACGATGTGCGCCACGTGTCAGACGAAGACTTGAATCGGAATCTTCTCCTCTAATCGCCTGAAACGATTTACATGTCCGGATGGGTTGTTACCAAGGGGTTCCTGCCCTTTCAAAGTTAGTATTTCAATGATCCGACGCTATCTGCAACTTATGAGATATTCTTAATGTATTTAAACTGTTCGGACGATTAAATATTTCCGCCCACAATCTCGGAAAGTGTATTCCACACCGGAACACATTTTATATCCCCATTCGTTCTTTGCCACGTGCATTTAGACGTACTAAATCCATCTTGTTCGATAGTTTCCCACATTGACTATCAGATCGCAGCACCTCAGTGTCTACCTCGCGATTTTCTACATTCATAATTTTGATATAAAAGTTCGTAGAATATTCAAAAGCACGGTTTTGAGGTCATGCAATACAGTACAACGTCTATATTAAATTTAATCAAAATCCGTTCATTGGTTCTCGTGTTTAATCTACTGGAGAGACGGACGGACGGACACGACTAGCCCATAATGCGTTCTCGCTATGCATTTCGTGCAAAAGACGCATAATAACGGCAGTCCGTGTCGGAAAAGCTACATTACCTACCTAGGATATATAATATACGAGGTGCGATCGGAAAGTTTCCAGACTGCGCGTATAAAAAAAAAAAAAACCCGTACACTTATCTCAGGTATTAAATTCATCCATCACCCTCGAAGTAGTTCCCCTGGGAGTGAACACAACGATCCCAGCGCCGCTGCCAAGCCTGGAAGCATCCCTGGAAATCTTTCTTTGTCAGCTCGTATATTTGTATACAATGACAGTGGTTTATGTCAAGTGCACATCGGTGTCAGCCCTGGAGGTCTATTTTGCTAAACCATTGACGTTACTTATAATAGTCTTAAGATATTAATATTCATATGTCTTTAAACATTTCATATAAATTTTAAGCTAACGTTACATGTCTTAATATGTAGGCTACGTAAAGTTTGTGGCCTATTTTGGGATTGAGTTTGTCTTAAAATACGGTTTTAATTTGGCCGATATGAACAAAGTCCACTCCGTGACCTTTAGTGCGGAAACCCTTCAAATTCTTGTCCTAACTACGTGACGAGAAAAGTAAATCTTATTGTAGCCCGCAATACCGAAATCAGAACCCGGTCATTGCTTTGGGATATGACAAAGAAATTAGAAGATTCGAGCTCCTTATTATGCAGACCTCTCATACACTTTGTAAAGGAACTGCAGTCCTTTGAAGGCAGTGAAAGACAGACACGCATTGGATGAGTACGCCAATTGTAAACCGTGTCCCCGTATGGAGGGATTACAGGTCTCTACCACGTTTCACGTTGCGACATTATCTTGGTCGTCATCTGAATTTGTACATCCCTAGATTACTTCCGGTGATTTTGTCATGGAGATGCATTTTAATAAGTAAGTTTATTACGGAAAGCCTGTAAGTCCTTACACGAGCCAAAGTAAATCTGTATAAGGACCATCCAGAGTTAAAGTGTTTTAACGATATTTAAGTTGCTTAAGAATTCGCAGTGAAGTGTTACGTATGGAGTGTCGCGCTGTATGGAGCAGAGACTTGGACACTCAGGAAGAAGGAACAGAAATACCTGGAGAGTTTTGAAATGTGGTGTTGGAGAAGAATAGAGAAGATCAGGTGGACGGATCGAGTGACCAACGAAGAAGTATTGAGGAGAGTCAACGAGCAAAGAAACATTCTGCAGGCGATTACACGAAGGAAAGCTAACTGGCTGGGACATATTATGAGAAGGAATGGGTTACTGAGTGATGTCATCGAAGGCCAGGTTGAAGGAAAGAGAGGACTAGGAAGAAGATTGATACAGATAACTGACGATCTGAAACAAGGAAAGAAGATGAAGTTGCAGGACTTAAAACGAGAAGCTGAGGATAGGGAAAACTGGAGAGCTCTTTTTGGGCAGAGCAATGGACCTGTCGTAAGACAGAACACTGAATAATAATAATAATAAAGAATTCGCATGCAGGTAAAATATGTGAAACGCTTATGAAAGTTATACACCGCACATCTAACCTGTTTATGAAATTTCTTGTTATAGAAGGCAGTGGTCAGTCATCAACATCACTGAAGCATTTCTTTCGACTTTGCTCCATATCACTTCAGTCTACTTTATACCTTCGTAATCATTATTTCTCGCATCCATTTTAATATTCTTCCTTCTACTCTCTGCTTCCCAAGTGGTTTCTTTATACGAAGATCTCCAACCAGGTTTTCGTCTCTTTCATCTGTTATTCCTTCTTGTATACTACAGGATCTGTGTGTATTTCCCTCTTCACTCTTCACTCTTCTCCATATAATGTCCCTCACAACACTAGATTAATAATACAACATTGCAAGTCTGCTAGTGAGATGGTAGCCTCTTCAGTTTCCCCTCGGCGCTTCGTACGCACTTCCTTGGACTGAGGGCCCCATTTAAACAACTGACAAAGCTGGAAAAATAACTGCGCTAAGAAAGGATCTCCCCATGTCCGAACGAACTCCGATATTAGTTCTTCTTGGTATAGACTTGAGGTTTTATGTGACAGTCGAAAGAAGAGCGATGCTGTGTCCCCTGGGGTCTGAGAATGGGGATAAACCTGACAAAAATAAAAACTCAAGAGAAGTTTGTAATGAGGTGTATCTTCAAGTATAAGCTTTGTCTGCCTCACAGAACGCAGTGATGAAGGAGGAGAAGAAGAAGAAAGAGACAGGAAAGGATAAATATATAAAAAGGGTCACAATGTGAGAAAATAAATAATTTAGGGAAGAAGAGAGATATTTATCAAAAAATGTATATAGAAATCACCTAATTCACTGAATAATGCAAAGTCTTTTTAAGAAGCTCTGTTAGTCAAAGTCCTCGCGTTTTATCTAATCTGGATGTGTTTTTTCGTGTTACAAAAGCCTCGTCACCGGTCCGAGTTCGAAGCCAGATGAAGTCAGTCCACATCGTCACACCCTGTTTCTTTTAGATCCGTTTGAATGTTGTCCATTTATAAACACTAGGAGTATTAATGGGTGATGGCCTGTCAGGCAACTCCACGTAATTTGTTCATCCATTTTTAACGTTTTTGTAAGGAGTTTGTGAAGTTTGCCCTAAAGATGACAACTGCAGTGTTTGTCGAAACGGTGGACAAAACTTCGGCATTCTATGCGGATTCTTCTCGAAGGCCGAAGTCATAATCTTGTCGCCATGGACCACCATTTTCACTGAAATTGCTCAACTTGCCGCGAATCGTAGGGGCTTCAATTTTCTCGCTCCGGTGATTTTCACCAATTTTCGCTTGAAATGTTCGGTTTTATATTGTTTGGTATCAACTTTTTGTATTCAAGGGGAAAAACGAGTACAAGGCTAGGAACCACATTCGATGACATTCCAATTTCCTTGTATACTAAAGAAATATTCACAGTAGGACTGGTTGCCTGCCTGACTGACTGGCTGCATACATCAAAGTGGAGTATAATGGCATTTTAGCCAGACGCTTGTCATGAAAACAGGAGCGCCAACGTCTGCAAACCAAATTCAGTCATTATTTACGCTATATATCATTCACTCAACTTCAAAGGGTCTTGAGACAGTGAAGATTCTCCGCGGAATCGTGCAGACGATGGAGTGCTTTTAGTTTATTATTGTGGTTTAATATAATAGTCAATATACATAAGTTATGTGCCTGCATGAACTGTCACTGATGATTTACTTACATCATTAGTCTTTTAATAGACGACTTCAGTTATGTGTGTGTATTACAAGAACGTTAATTTTTTAGCTGTCATTTTTGGTTAGCTTCGGGAGAAAATAAATTTTTATTTTTCTTTCTTGTTAAGTAAACCTCTTCATGAAAAATATGTCTTGAATGGCATTTTCATGCTAGTATTCTAAGAATAAATATATAATTATTTTTTTATTTTTCTGGTTGTGCGGTTAATACACTAAGGACTGTCCCAGTGAGGACCCCTCCTTCTGCACCAGTTCTACATTACATTAATGCGAGTTTAATATGTTGATCTGATTTGTGTCTTCCGTTTCCATCTATCATACGTTCTTCCACGTGCCTCTCCCGTGTTTTTTCTTGAACTGGGAATGTCCAGTATCCTTGAGAAAATATCTCTTATTACTCATAAAATTAATGCCATACTTTACTATTATTCCTAAAACAGTTCCACCAACTTCCCTGGGTTCTATAAAATCTGTATAATAATATTGATGAACGGTAATACGATTAAGTATGATCTATTGAAGGTGATATTCAAAGCATTATTTTCAGTCATTATTTCCACTAGCCAAAGAACACTTGGAGAGGTTCTTGTGAACTGTTTGAAATCCACTTCAGTCCAATGCCATTGTCAGAACAAGAAACTGAAGATGCAGTATCACTATAGCTCTTATGATTGACCAAGTTCTCAGTAATGATACTATTTCGTGAACGTTCTATTTTTTGAGTGTTGATGATTAGACCCGGCGTGTTTTAATAAAAGGTTAAGTATATTCAAAATACAGGTTACATAAACCGACCACGGTTGACAACCGAAGATGATGGAAATTTCCACTGAGGAGGTTTTTGTTCGTCTCGCCCTCTATTAGAAAATTTAGATTCTTAGAGCCCTCATCCTTTTGCTGTAAAATTTTTGACCAGGCAATGAAAGTTATTTTAACAGCTTAAACTAGTTGTTCAGTTAAAAAAAGTAGTATAAGTCTCAGTCTGACTGACCAATTAGGGCTAGTTAATATGAAATTTTGTTGTTGTGTGTTGCGTCTTGCAAACAGGAGCGCCTTTTTGGTGTGGGTGACGCAACCAAACTCTTGGGTCAATTTTCGGACACATCGCTCTGCAACAAATTCAGTAAAAGAAAACATTCAACCTAAATTTCCCAATAAGCTTATTTAACTTAGATTGCGCATCGTATCACAAAAATTCATCGCAATTTATCTTACACTGGCAAACTGACCTTCGACGTAGATTCCTGTGTTGTGAACTAAATACGTGTGTTTATGTATTGAAAATGCCACATTACTGCAAATAATAACCAGCATTATCAATCCACTGTTGACTGCGACCTCTTGTTCCGACTTACGATAATCCATACTCTGCCGCTCCGTCCGTCTTTCAAACAACAAACTTGCGACGGTATTAAGACACTGCAGCCAGGGAAAGTTTGTAAAGAACATGCGAGTTATATTTTAAAAACTTATGGTATTGGAAAAAAAGTTTATGGTCGTATGCTGCATTATATATGTAATATCGTTGCTTTGCAGGGAAGGATATATATATATATATTGGTAATAAATGAAGATAAATGAGATACGCAAAGCCTTAAGGAACTCATTTAGATGTACACCATCTTCCCACTCTTGTGTTTCCCTAGTTGCAGTCTTTCGCACTGCGGACGCAGAGATTTAAAAGCTGGAAATCCAAGCCCCAGACCAAGGCTTGTTTGTGTCGTTTGTCTCATTCAGTTTGTTTCTGGCTGTAGCGTCGGCTAATGAATGGCGTAAACAGAGAATTTACATGCAGCTAATATTTACCTTCCCACAATTAATCTTTCTCCAAGGGAGTCGTTTGTCTCCGGTCGACGACGTGGAATTGCAAATTAGCTCTAAAATGAAAGAACGTCCGTTTATATCTTAAAAAGTACTACATTTTACAGTTATTAGTTTGCTTCGTATGTACAGTCATGGAAGGCGTTCTCAAGGAATGTCACACAGCAGAATGTGACTCCTTCAGAATGTTAGTGTCTGCTTGACTTGCTTCATATTCGTGACGGTTCCGAGATTTATTGTCCTCGCCGTCTTTTCCACGGGTTTTCTTGTCCCTGCACAAAATTTCTGGTTTAGAAACTTACAAAATCGAGCATTTCACTTCGTGACCTGCCAGGATGCGTTCTAGCTCTGTACTTCAGTTATTCTGTCTGAGTTTATTATGTAATTTTTCTCAGTCTCTCCAAATATATTTTTAACTGAAATAGGTGCTATCGCTTCCACCATTCTTCGACGGAACGTCGATATTTGTTTCTGGAGATTACGATTTCGGACTCGAATCTGTAGACCAACTATTCTAATTGAAGGTTTTCGTAGCTTTACTAAGTCTTGCAAGGAAATTGTTGGAAATATACTTTAAAATAGGCAGCTATGGTTTCCTTCATAATATTTGCAGTACGTTGTTAACAGTATTTCCCATTCGACTCTGCGTAAATTACGTGGTTCTTAAGTATCTTTAAGTGACTTAAGAAACAAATAATACGCCTTAAAATATACCACAAATATGTCTACTTCAAAACCTTTGCAATTCCTCATGTATAACAGCACTTCTATTAAATACCAGGTCTAACTATTGCAGTTTAAAATACGTCGCTGAATAAACCACCAGTTGCATTTCAGTAATCCATATAGACTATTTTACTTAGTGACGCTCTTTAAATTAAAAAATTAAACTGCACAAACATCCTCGAATAATCGGATGATTAATAAACAATGAATTGAAAAGGATGGGTAAGGAAACGTTTGTGGCCCAAAATTTTTATAGTATCTTACGTTTTCCTGAAGAGACCGCAAGAAACTTAATCATGCCAGCCGGTTTGTGGGCCGAGATTTGAAACCGGGTCTTTCCAAATATAAAGTACAATAACATTGCTCTCCACACCTAGATTCCAATAGTTAACCTCCATCCATAATCCTAGAAGGTGAGAAAGCACCTTTTTAATATCCCGAAGACAGTTTATTACTCAAAAGATCAAATTAAATTCCACATCAGATGTGAAGACTCAAATTGAGCATTGAGGTAACGACAGTCTGTTACTCTTAATTGATTGGTGGCCAGGCCTATCTAGGAATTCTGGGGACTGACAGACGATGACCGACAGGAGAACACAGCACTACTCGGAGGGAAATCCTACCCAAGAGCTACTTTGTTTGCCACAAATCCCCCTCTGGGACAGCCCGGGACTCGACGCATAACCACGCGGCTACAATATCGAATGATGTGGAAGGATGCTTATTGCCTTTAGAAGGTTTATTGAGCAAAGCTTTGCCCTGTGAACTGCAAGTGATTAAAGCAGGCTCGCAGCGGTGTCAAAGCATTGCCTCCAGCATGCATGTACAATAAAGTATGGCATGAGCAAATCTCTTTAAATTACGATATAAAATTTAAGTGTATATTTTTATAACCCGGTGTTTAAACTGCTAAAAGACATTGAAGTGTTCACTAACTGTAAATAATCGATGGTATTATACATGCGTTAATCATAACTTTCAGACTGTGAGTTTTTAAGGTACGTACATTTAGAGACTTCACATAAAGTAAAGTTTGCAATTAAATTAACTGGAGCATAAATTCGGATAAAAATTGTAACTATTCAGTTTACAAAATTGTGTCACCTCGCCTGTTTCAGAAACGTTAAAATATAGAGAAAAAATAATAATTTTACAATTAGATTGAACGATTATTAAAGACACTTTATTGCTCAGGATCGAGATCATAAAGTGTAAGATTTTAAAACAAAGTGTTCAAGAAATTATCTGGAACCATAAAATACGAAATAAGTGAGCATGGCAAACATTGTTTTTCGTAGGAACCTAGTGATCATACATATGCTCAAGTATTATGACTGTAGTGAGATCTATTAAGCCACGATGATTCCTGGGGGGTGGCGTATACATAATTTAGACTGTAAACCTCCTGAAAGAGACTACCTGAAAGACATAGAAAGAGAGGGTACCATGACATTAAGATGGTCCTTAGAGAATTAGGTTGTGAGTATGAGATGGTTTGGGTTTTGCTGTCGCAGTAATAGTTAGTAGATTTCTGGATAATTAGGAAATTTCTGGAATAACATTGTGTTTAAATATTCACTACTTTTGAGGAGCCCAGTTTCAGTGACATTATTCTTTGAAGAATATTAAACATTAGGCGAAACTAAATTCGCCCATGAGACCGCTGATTAATTCAGTGAACCGCATCTGGCGGCCATTGCTGCTTCAGAAAAGTAATTATCCGGTCGAATTGCCACTGATTATCTTTCTCTTAACGTCAGGTGGAAGAATATCAGCAACAAAAGAATATTTTTAATTCAAGTTTAAAATCTCATTTTCTTTTACGATGGGCGAGCGATAACAGAATAGAAGGAGACGAGTTGTTGAAGGAATGAGATAATGAAGAGTGGGGGGGGGAGGAAACTCTAGTTGTCAGTCAAACGACGATTACCTAAACCTCGGTTTCAATTCATTATTACGATAGAAGAAGATTAGGTTTAGATTTAATTTTGGAGACTCCATTCAAATATCTTTCTTTGCACGTTTTAACTTTTTTTCTTTGAAAAGTGAAAAGTAAGTTTTATCTTAGGAATAATAAAAAAATAAAATAAAATAAAATTCGCCTCTGGTGCTAAACTCGTATCTGCTATAGAGATTTTAATAATTCATTCGCCAACAGTTTTGACTGCTTGAGGATCCATTTAAAAAAAGACATTTATGTGAGATTTCCTGTTCCAAACTTAGTTCTTCTCCTGTGTCACAGTGCGTGTTATTTAATTACAAGTAGAGAAGATAGTTATTTATCTGCAGATAACATTTTCTAGGGCTGTTACGTCATCTGAACGGTCGTTACTGTGCACAGAGGTCGTGGACGATTTCAGTTCAGTATTATGATAGAAACTGTCCACTGTCTGCGTATACAAAGTTTTGCAAGTTGGCCGTCTTCTGGATTGTTGCGCCGTATAGTCTTGTAGATGTTTACCGACGTTTCAGA
Organism: Zootermopsis nevadensis; assembly: GCF_977971745.1. Taxonomy (NCBI): domain Eukaryota; kingdom Metazoa; phylum Arthropoda; class Insecta; order Blattodea; family Termopsidae; genus Zootermopsis; species Zootermopsis nevadensis. The sequence goes on along the minus strand of NW_028259138.1, from coordinate 9,784,585 downwards.
GATCCTTCCTGCCTTCATAATCAGAGAGACGCAGAAGACAGCCATGCTAATATGTTATTATACTGAAAAAATTCTTTTATGAATTTCTCATTTGTAATTCCTGTAATACCAGATGTAGCCTAGTGGTTAGTGTACTGCCTTAGTTACCTATTAATAATATCCGAGTTCGATTCCAACCTTAGCCCCAGGTGTGTAAGAAAATCATAATCTGTTTGCCAACCGATCACTCAAATAAGGAAATAGAGTTAGCTTCTGAAACATCATTTTATATCAGGTATACCTCAGATAATTATTAAGCTAAGCGTAATTATGACATGTCTACAAAGAAGTAACATTATTTCCTTCTTTTTTACTATCAGCAGTTCACGACCAATTTCTCTAATATCCATTTTTTGAATCAAATATAAGAATACTTTCATTATACGTTCCAACTTATTATCCGTCTTTGAGGGTGACTGTACCTGCTAATTTCGACTACAGCTGTGTGCATACACGCAGCGGGGGAGAACATCTGATACCTCATTATTCTAGTACATAAATCTTCTGAAGCAAACGAGGTGGAAAATTATTACAACAACCGCCTCCCTACCTTGCATACATTTCAAATCGCCTAACGCGGAGAATTCTTAATCCACGACTGAATGTGTAAAATTTTCTTCATTTTAAGGAGTAGTGATGCACTTAGAATTTTTATCAGTATGACAAAAAGTAGTGCGTCGTATAACCAGAAAATAATACTGACTTTTAAGACAACGTTCCGCTAAGAATTCACTGTCATCAGCCGCTGTGAAGCCGAAACTCATCTAAATGATGTTTAAGAATTCAGTCCGTACCACACAAAAAGAAACAACACAATACGTCACAATTACAAAGGTCAATTGATTAACGCTGTTTAAGGAAATAATCAAGGCTTACACTAAGAATCATGCAAAATTCGTAAATAAAAGATAAATATTTGCTGATTGCTAAAGCATGTGGATCTTATATGAGATCCATGCTTTTGTTGGTAATCTATCTCCAGTCGTCTAGTCTGTAGTCTAGACATTATAATGACTAAAGTAACCAAAACCTTTTCATCTTCCTGTGTGATACCTAAAAGTATCAGGACTGAAATATATAATAAGGCAATATTTCAGAATTTTGTTTTGTATGAGTGTGAAACTCGGTCTCTTGTTTTGATAATGTACAAGAATACAGCGTTGATAAATACATAAGAATATAATAATATAAGAAATGCGAAAGGAGATTTGGAACTAAGCAAATGAAATTCCTGAGACCATTTGTGGGTGCCTTAAGAAGAGACCGTTTACATAATGACGTAGTAATTAGGGAGCAGCTGGTAGAAACCAGTAATGTGAATAAGAAATGCAGATTGCAATGGAATAACCATTTAGCGAGAATGAAGTATACAGACCGCTACTTTCTAAGAGAGAATTTTTTTATAAACCCAGAAATATAAGAGAAACTGGAAGATCAGAGAACAGTTGATTCACCCACTTTTGAGACTCGAAACTAGCCCAATTGTCTGTGTCTAAATTATAAAGAAGGTGAAGATAATACAAGTAGAAGTAAACGAATAGGAAAATAATTTGATTAACTTCGTAACTTTCTGTCTGTGCCTGATACTTCAAGTCAGGAGGATGAGAACGGCGAGACATGTAGCACGCATGGGAGGAATTAGAAATTTATGGAAAATGTTTTTAGGGACACCTCAAGATAAGATAACACTTAGGGGAACTACACGTACGTCGGATGGTAATATTAAAATTAGTATTGAAAAATTGGGATGTGAGAGTGTTAAATGGATTTAAATAGCTCAGAATAGGTTCTAATTTTGGGGTTTAGTTAACGTCATAATGAACAGTCGGGACTCGAAAGGTCAGGGGCGAGCTGACCCCATGAATAGTTATTAACTTACCTGGACAATGGAATTGGTTAGTTACATAATTGCATATCTTTTCTCTAGTTGGTAAGAAGTTGCTTAGAAATGTTAAACGCGATTCATTCCCTTAAGGACTGTCAGCAATTTTACTTAAAATTCGGATATAGAAGATCACATCTACTTACACGGCCTTCGGTTTTGAACTACCATGAATAAGATGCCGTTATCATGAGTCGTTTGGTGAGAGGTTATATGACTAAATAAAAAAAAAAACGAAACGAGAAAATAGAAAAGTGTGCACTCTCTAAATTCTTTCTTTTATATTATGGTACAGACTACGATGAGTTGTTTAGAGTCGCTAACATTTCAGATCCTATCGTGCGTTTGGTGATCACTTCTGGCATCATATTTGCTTACTGATACAGAATTTTATGTTTAAAAGTAGCGCAGAAAGCCATAACTTTAACTGTCTTTATTCCTTCTTCTCTTCATTTCCAGTTTATTTTATTTTCCCGTCCTGTCATCATAACTGGCCCCATTTCTTCCTGCTACATCCTTCACTTTAACTTTTCCGTACGTTTATCCCTTTCCGTCCAAAACATATCATTTCAGAACAACTACAAAGATAGCATAAACCCTGTTACATCATACATTACATGAACGTTTTCTGCAAGGTGAGCATAAAAATTTAAGCCTTTGTTTTATATTAATATTAGACATCGTTATTATTCGTTACACATTGGCTTCTGATTCGTGAATGTGTTTTGTGGTATTCCGGTATTTCTTGATATTGAAATTACTTTGCATCGGCCTTGCAGACGGTGAATAACTCCGACACACTTCGCTGGATGGTAATTGAACTTAGAGTTGTAAGTCGGATGTAAGTTGCAGTGCACTTAACCCTAAAAGTTTCTTCCTCTCGACGTAAAACATAAAAAGATGAAAGTCTATTAAAATTATTACACAAGAAGTATGTAGAGAATGGAGAATATTATACAAGAATAATTTATGAAGTTGGCACGGCATATTGAAATCGTATATTTTACGATAGGCGAACTAAGTCTATCGGTCATAATCTGTCTTGAAAAAGGAATGACTTATAAACAAATTCGTTTTCCACAGAAACTGTACACAAGAACCAATTGGTCCCAATTCCGAGCCAGCTGAATCCAATTCACGCCACCATATACTGTTGTTTTAAACTCAATGTTATTACAACTCCACGCATGTCAAGATCTTCCAAGTGGCTTATGAACATATATTTCGAAAAACAGTTGTATTTTTCTAAACTGGTTAGATAATGCAGTGTATAGTCTACCATATACATTGCTTTGTTCGTTATTACAATAGAAATGTTTTAAGTACTACTTTAGAAAATTATATACCAAGAGAGACAGAAAAATGTAGTATTTTTTAAAGCATTCTCTAATCTCCGTCCTTGACTTCGAAGACAAATTTTCAATGTTGCTGTTCTCAGTTGTAAATTCGTTTGGACTTGCAGTTAGATACAGACGTTCCTTTGAAAAGTTGTTATCTGCCAACAACTCAAAGACCAACTTCCACGTCGTCTCCTACTTGGTGTCTAAAGGCCGCATCATCACTGAATGTGATTTTGGCAGCAGTTAAAACAAGAGCGTGCCTTTTGACCCAACGTGACCCTGTTCGGTATTGAACCAAGCCTCACCAGTTGGACCACAGCCATATTGACTTTGAAAACAATACTAACTCACACACTGCTCTCATTGGCTTCGTTAATCTAATCCCTAAACTCATCCGCTTTAATTTACTCTGATTAACGGCGAACTGCAAGTTTTCACAGACGTGAGTTTCCCAGCCTTTGGCTCTCGCTGTGCCAGACCTTTTTCGTCATTCAAAAATCTCTATGCAAACATGAATTTGTTTCAGTGGCTTTCAGTTATAAATAATGCAAATGTGTCTGAAATATATGACGAGCATTTAGGTGCCGAGATATTTGGAATATGTGGAGAAATGTAGATCCCAAGACTAAAAAATATTACAACACTTCCAACATTTTTCATGAAAATGACTGCCGTTACATACGAGAATTTTCTGCACAGATAATGTGGATATGTAGTAATGTTTTTATCCCGTCAGGATGACTTATAATGGCTGACTGCACGCTGTCTTCTATTAGTGATGTCCATGCGATTTTAAATCCATTCGTACATTATTTCATGTAAACTGAGCAGGGACGATTACAAAATTTGGTGTCATTTAAACACCGAATCCTACCCCTGACCCTAAAAATAAGTGACTTTAATGTACCTCATATATCGAGAAAATGTAAGAACTTCCAAAAGTGATATCTGCAGATTCCTTCTGTATGTTCACGGTTCGAATTCTCTCTTTACTGTTAGGTTGTATATGATAAAAATCAAAATTATAAAGAAAATACTACTATTTTAAATGTACTTTATTATTTTTGTAAAGTCGATAAATACTCTTTAAAAAATATTTGGCCCAATTCCGGTAGACGCTGGCTACATTTGGACACTCAGATCGAGTTCTGCTGTTCCCGTGTGTTTTTACCTGTAACCTTTATGTAAATACTTGTCTTGTGGCGGGCCGTTCAGTTGTCAAAAGACTCCTTCCGAATATCTGAATGATAAACTATAAAATGTCTATATTGTTTGAGGTGTACTATCGCTGAATGAAAATACATGTTTGAAAGTTAAAAATGTGTCGTGTCGCGTTGTCGCAAACAGCAGACCATATCCAAAACTATATCAGTTGACTGTAGCTAATACGTAAGAAGAAAATCTACAAGGATGAAAAATTAGGTTTAACCAACGAAGATCTGAAGTTCTCACTGCTGTGAAGATCTGAGTTATGATATTCTGAACTGTGTGGTGTTGTAAGTAAACTACCTAATAGAACGCAGGTGATATTAATTGAATAAAGGCTACATAAAGCAACACATTATCAAATACAGCATTTAGTTCTATATGTGGTAAGATCACTGTACTTGTATTTTATAGAGACACGAAATCGAAGCTTGATCTAAAGTACAGTGTACATATGGACGCCATATACGTAAGACTTAAGTTACGTTTTCAATTTCGACGATTTACTGCTGTGAATTTCTTAACGACGCAGGGCTTCTCCCAGTTGAAGACAGGTTTTCTGCTAAATGGAATATAAAATCTGCCACCCGATTGGACAGAGCGATCCCGTTAAGTACGCAACGTTAGAGGCTCAGCATAGGCAAAAATAAGACAATTCTATAAATGAAGGCCTTCATCTCTCCGTGCTGATTTAAGGCGCGTTTACAATTTACTGGAACACTTATTAAAATAGCTCAGTCCGCCAGTTCGTATATGAAACAATTCGAAAGCAGATGAAAAGACTTTTATTACATCTGATTGGGTAACTACCAATTTTAGTTTAGACAGGATTATCTTAACGCACACTTTACATAGTAGAAAAAGATTTATTTTTATTGTCGTAACACAATAGATCAGTCTGAGACCACAACAGTAACAGTTATTATTGAGTGAATAATACGTTGTTTTGTTATATTTTATTCTCTTTGTAACCGCCTGTTAATTTTGAGCTCTGTTGCATTACTGTTCTGAAGCATACATTTAGTTAGTTATATCATATTATATGCATTATATTACGGTGAAATACTCATTGTTTATTCAGTGAGTACATTGTTTTGTGTGTGATGGACATATTTCTGTGTCACGGGTGTGAGGTGAGCATTATGAAAGAGAATGTAAAGTAATTGCTTGCAAAACAAATGGATTTGAGAAGCGAAGAATTTTCGAGCATGGACAGAATATAAAATAATTTTTTGAAGAATGGATAGTGAAGAAACAGTAATATATAAAGTTAGCTAAAGGAAGTTATTGACATGTAATGCGGATGGAATATGATAGATGGCAGACAGTGAGTATATAATTTGATTCCACCAAGTAATCGGAGAATAGGACAAGGGAGCTGTGGAAACTCGGCATTCTACAAGCCGTGATGGGTCGTGCAATGGAACCAGATGGTGTACAAGACCCGTTTTGGGACGAGGCAGACTCAGAGCTATGGTGTGTCGCTGTAAAAAAGTCAGCTGAATTTGTCTGCCCAGAAGTCGGACACTGCAGCTGTATGCGTAACGTTTAAAGAAATTTACATATACTACTACTATTATATTGTTGGACTACTCGCCAAAGCGAATAAGAATCAAGAATCTGAAAATTACTAAGAGATTTATGTGAAAGGTAAGGGGATATCGTTGTCATATTTATTGAATTTAGTAAAAGAGCTTGACTTTCATCGATGACTTAAAGACAAACATTTTAATGCCAATTTGATTTTGTTTTGTTTCGTTTATGCGTGTTACTTATAATTCCTTCTACCGAAATCGACTGTTAAGTTTACACTGTTTTAATAATCTTGTTGAAATGCTAGTTGCTTAATCAGAGTAATTTCGTATTAAAGGAAAAAAGGCCCACGAATCTTCCGGATGTAATTTGTATTGGAGAAATCTGACGTACTTATTAGTTGCAGTCATAAATATTTACTCTCCTTTATCTAGAATAGAGATTTACGTAAAAGGTTTCTGACACTAGATCTGTCTCAGTAAAATAACCCTGTACCATAATGTCTGTACCGTTCTGTGACAAACAATGGAAACTTCAAGGCTTTTACAGACGAGATAACAATTTTCTTAAACACGAGAGTAACAGCATTACTGCCATCAGTCACGTTACTGGTTACGTCAAATTCAGAGACCCCTTTCATGATATCAGAGTGCACAGGGCAGAACCAATTCACAGGTATTTCAACACGCAGGGTGTATGAACGAGGTCTGCTTAATATTTAAATATTTTTGGTAAAGTCTTTTAGTGTCTGTGCAATGTCAATTCTGTGTGACGCCATAACTCGGTATCGTCAATGGCTATTTAGTGGTCGGTCGAGGTTTAATCTCTTATGTATTAGTGTTAATGAATTTTATAAAAGTGTATGTAGTTCAGATGGTAATCTGGGTGAGATAAAACAATACAGGCTGCACCACGATTCCGTGAATGTACGGAACTCGAAATGAGTGCGAAAACGTCTGTTTGTGAAGCTGATTGTTTATTACCCTTCTAACGGAAATAGTTTTTTTTATATGAACAATGATAAATGGAGGAAATGCTAAGATTTAAATAGACTTAGAAACTTTTCTTATCCCAGTTTCGGAATGTATCATAGTTTGTGGATTGGGTTGTGGCGCCGTGTGGACTTGTAGGCAGTTAGAAGGTAGTTACCATCGTTTAGGAAAAGTCTCAAATATCAGCTAATAGAGTCAGGTTTATAACTATTACTGATAATTAGTTTAGAAACTATCAGTGTATGTTCCGTCATAGTGAATTTATGTACATGATTATAGCCTATACAGGTTTGCGCTTGCGTATGAAATCGCCAGAATTATATTATTCCTTTCATGCGTAATAATCACATTACTTAAACCCAAATCTCAATTAAGGCACTAATATATTTAAAATGCCGGCTGCAGTGGCCACGCATGGACCTCGTGCGATGGCCGCTGGGACCGTGGGTTCGAGTCCCACTCAAGGCATGGATGGATCTTTGTCCGCGTCTCTTCTTCCAGTCTGGTGGGTTAAGACTGGCCACCGTGGTACTTTGGCATGAGTGCCCCGAAAGGGGTCACGACGGTCAGGTTTGACCAAAGATGACTAAAAAAAATATTAAAAATGTATCGGTCCCGATTGCCTTAAACTTTCGGCTACCTACCATTTGGTAACAACAGTCAAAAATATAGGCTCTCCTCTGATCCACAAGAGATATAAATTTCTGTGTTTGTATAATCCGAATCCTATTGTGTTCCTGTCAATTTCTCAAGTTTATTTGAATATTTTGCTCATTTAACCACTTAATATGTACTCAGGTGACACTAAAAACATCAACACAGTAAATAATTTATCCAATTAGTTCCAGAATTTTATAAAATACTATGAGCAACACACTCCTAAGAGAAATTTAAGAGACACTCTTAATCCTTTAAAGCTTAATGGTAACTGTACTTACCACCTGTGTTGACTCGTTGATCTTTGTTGTGGTAGAGTGTTGTGTTTTATTTGTGGAACGTACTGGCTTCTTAAGAATTATTGACAAGAGCTTCGGCCTCAGAGAGTTAGAATTGGGATATGGGGCTGCAATGAGAACACTGCTGTTTATTTCCTTACAACCCGGAAGGCTCCGGAGGCCTCTTAAGTTCGTCGACGTATGGAATGGCCTTCGACGCGTCATCAGAGGCTGCAATGACTGTACGGAGTGAAACAAAATATTTTGGCCTATAAAATACCGCAAAGTGAAAGGCGAAGACTTAAAGAATTATTCAGGGAAAGAAATAGCGAAGTTTTCCTGTAGGTGAAAATGGATTGAACGTACATACACAGACTTTAATATCGAAGTATGACGCCGTCGCACATAAATTATGCACTGATCATAATACTTTTTCGGCGAGAGAAACTAACCGCTTGAGTAGAGTCGTTCTACGCAAGCTAATAGTAGCTCAGCTAGTCAAAAATTCCCCGTCTTTTATGGAATCCGAAAGTTCATTGCAGTGTTCCCAAGAATTGGCTCACTTAATAATATAAATTGTATAAAAATGGAGCAGAATTTCTTTTACAGCTAATGAAGAATTTTTGTCTGGAAGTCCTACGTAAGTAGGTAAGGTAAAATGAAACCTAAATCTGCAACTAAATTATAATACCAAGGTCAAAATATATTTATATATAATAACAAATCACTTCCAAATATTTTTTTTAAAAACGCTTACTTATTTATTCAATTAACAAAATCCTTAATGTATAAAACAATTATCGTGTTAAATTGCTCTTTTGGACTTTTTTCCAACGTCTAAATATTGTAAAAGTACAACGTAGCAACTTCCGGTTCGTTGTGATTTTTAATGCGTAGGCGATGGACAGAATCCAAGAGAAAATTTTGACACAGTGTCGTACCATTTTCAGAAACTTCAAACTTCAAATAAAAAAAAAATAATTTGCCGGTTACTTTGCACGACTGTGAAATTTTCTGCCTTACTTTGAGGAAAGAATATAAATTACAAGCGTTTGGAAATATACTACTCTGAAAAAAAGGTTTAGGCCTAAGAAGAATGGCGTTAGTAGTTATTTCCATAGGATTCTGAATAAATTAGTTAATTATTCAGGTTACCTAGTGTTCTAACAACTCGATGAGACATGATAGACGTGTAGCTCGGTTGCGGGAAATAATGTAATTTTGGCCAAACAATTATTGGAGTGATTCTTTGGAAATCGAGAAACGTAGTCTGTAGGATAACATTAATTTATAACTTACTTTTACTGCATTTTCACAGTCACCTGATTTGAAACTCGGGTGCTCCACTTTCCATTCCACTCACCTGTACTCAGTGTCATGCCAAATGTTAATTGATTCTGTTAGTTAAATGGGTCACTGGTCATATTGTAGAGTTAATCACAACACTGTTATGTGCAGTGTTACAGACATTCGGGAGACAGTCTGAAACATGTAAATTATGAACGAGATTCGAACCTTTGATCCTCAAGGACACTTTTGGATGCGAACCTCTCCACCTCTGAAATCAGTCATTATGACTATTGTTTATGAATATATTTCAGATTATATATTTGATTTTCAGGTATCAAACTGCCCTCTTCATAACGGTAGAACATTTAAGACATACTTCAGATAACCACATGTGTTTGATTGAGGATAAATGTCCCATATGATTCTTATTTTCAAAACAACTTCACATTTTCCCAATAAGATCTATTTTAATAATATCTTCCGTCTAGTTAGTGTGCCTCAGACAGTCTCTTCTCACAAAAAGTTTCTAATGAAAATATGTTTCTGGTTTCTTTCATGCATGCTACATTTAATTATCCTAACAATACAAGGTTAAGAGTTTTCTGTAAACTGTGAAGCTCCTCGTTATGTAATTTTCTCAACTTTCCTGCTACTCCTGTTTTATTCGTACTGTTTCCTCAGTGCACTGTTCTGAAACACGTTTAGTCGATGTATATTTATTAAAGTACCTGCTTTAAAGCAGACTGCTCTAATTTATCATTTCTACATAATCATTTTATTTACGTTTAGATGTACACAGATAAATTTATATTTAACAGATACAGTAAATAATTGTTACTACATTCAGGTAAAATGTGGACACATGATTCTTATTTCCATCACTTCGTTCCAGCAACATTTCGCGTAGCAGGCAGCAAAGTTCTAGATTTGTTTTGTGTGTCTGTTTTCTATTACTGTTAACTTTCGCCTTCAGAGACTGTATTCGCAGTTCGTGCCAACGTTACGCCATCTTTCCCTCAATGAGAACAAATGTCCCGACTCCCCTCACATAACAACAAATCATAATTTGCGTTCTCTTGTTTCCCGTGTATGTATTCTTTTTTTTTTGGTTTTCCTGACTATTATTATGATTATTATTATTGTTATTACTATTACAGTATCATCATTTTCCTCTCTCTTCCGTCACGGAGCCCAGAAAACCTATGGGAATCTCAACATAAATTTATTAGGTAACACGAATAAAAGAAAACAACACAAAAACAAACGAAAGGGAGTAATATTTTGTTGTTGCGTGCACTGACAATCTGTGAACCCACAGAAACCGGAAAGTAAACCTCAGGTCTCGCTCACTGTTTGAAAATACCTTTTGCCCAGCGCGTCTGCTCGAGCCCTATGGGATTGTAGTAGCCAGACATTGCCATGTTCTTTCTGACGCAAGCCGAATATTTACTAATACAGTACGCAAGAGGGAATCAGAGTTACAATTCGGAGAACTCGAGTGACCGCATCGAAACTACAAAACTTGTCGTCCTCGTGTTTGAGCTCCCCCCAAGGCACGCGCTAGACATCACGTCCTGCGGATCTAATTTTGATGTTAAGCGTGGGATATCAGAAACAAAGTCTGGGCAGATCTAATCCGTACCGAAATTCGCATATATGCGTTGTGTTACAGATTCTGATTTCTGAATGCTTCTAGCTGAAACGAAAAAATCATTTCATAAATTCGCAAACGTAGTCCAAAAGAGCGTAGCAGCAGATAGGCGATGTAAAACATAAGAGTGCCTCGTTAATATATAATTTATTGATTTTTCCAGACTTCTCTTATCAAAAAGGTTCAAGAGAGATTTGCTATGTGAGTTTATATAGGTGAGAGTTCAGGTTCTCATGGAGACGAATATGAAAGTGGCTTGTCTTCTGGGAAGTTGTGTCGTGTAGTCTTGTACGTTACAAACATTTCACGGTTGATACTACCTCTACCATGTTCTGATGATGGATGACAGAGCTAGCAATCAGCTCTGGAGCGGTGAAGTCCTACCACACTACACGGGACAACATCTCAGTTTATGCGTTCCACAACTTTTCCCAAAGTGCGTAAACATGAGTTTTTCTCATTATTCACTTGTTCATCGGAAACTGGATTTGAGAGAATTGCGTAGATTCAGAGGGCCTACGAATTGATCAATGGATGCAATGTACGAAGTGCGATCGGAAAGTTTCGAGACTGCGTCAATAGAGGGCGAACCGGATGTAGTACGAGCTTCTGCCGCTAGGGGGGTGCGGCCTACATTCATAGTGAATCAGTGTGCTAGCCGGCATCATCGAATTAGCATTTGTTTCTTAGTTACGGGCGTTTTGGTAGTGCATTACACCGACCCTCCTGCGATTTCGGAATGGCGTGTACATCAAAGAAAGATTTCCAGGGATGCTTCCAGGCTTGGCAGCGGCGCTGGGATCGTTGTGTTCACTCCCAGGGGAACTACTTCGAGAGTGATGGATGAATTTAATACCTGAGATAAGTGTACGGGTTTTTATACGCGCAGTCTTGAAACTTTCCGATCGCACCTCGTACAACCTACGATATAAGGCCTGTATTGAAATATTTTGTTACCTGCTTCGTTTTAATAAATAATTGTTAACAACAGATAACATCGGTTATTTTATTTAGGTAACTTCAGTGTAAGAATAATAATTATCTTGTGATCTTAATGTTCTTTGTATGTAACCTATTGTAAATCATAAGGATTAACATCTTGTGCCTTCGATGTATGGTAGCGTACTGTACTCGTATGGCTGGGCTCGTGGTATACACCCATATGGGTTTTATTTATTTTTCCACACAGCCTCCATGTTGTTATTTTACATTTTATAATCTGTTAATATACCAGAGGTTTGTATTTTCTGAATATATATTTCTATAGATCATTGCATGGTCTTATTTATGTCAATATAATATTGATCCAATCTCATACGTCCGTTTGTCGGCCATGTTTATATTACCGATTGTAGGAAATTTAAGATCAGGGCAATCATACAAAATTTCATCCAGATCCGCCCAGCGGTTTTCGACTTCAATCGTGAGGACAAACAGACGGACAGGCTGACCTGGTTACCTTGTTTTACAGAATTTTTAACCTCCTGGAGTCCGTAGGTAACACATTTTGTTTTAAGTCCTGAGACCGAATGTGACGGGACTCGTCAGAATTTATTTTACCTGTGACAATTATTGTATCTACATCGCTGAAGGTCAGAACAGCTTCGTCTGAAACTTAAAACTCTGCAGATGTTAAAGATTATAATTCAGAAATGTCTGAAACGAGGTTAGTTTATTAAATAATGTGACATATCTTAGGGGATTTTCTTGTCTGTCTTATGATATACAATCTTCGCCTTTTGTCCTCCTTATCTCCTGCTGCTGCCCTCTTCCTACTTCATACTACAGTACCAAGGGACTCAGTCATTACCGTTTTTTAATTATTACTAGTAGTAGTAACAATAATAATCATCATTTAACTGGATGCTTAAAACACGACTAATAATAAAGTTGGGAAATGTCTTGGAAAACGAACCTGCCTTTAGGATCAGCTCCGGTGGAACGGAGTCTAATTTTCAAGGAAGCAACATCTCTACCTTGCAAACTAAGAACGTGAGTGAGATGTCAATGTCACATCAAACGACCTTATTGACATTCGTGACTTCATATCAGCACTGACTGTGTTTGGGATTCTATCCCGTCTGGGAAAGGCAAACGAAAAGTGCATATAACTTTCTCTAACACTAGGATCAATGTATCTAGAAATTTCTAAAGTCTTTCAAACTGGAGTCTTGCAATAAGTTACAAAACGTAAATTACATATAAAAACATCTAATATTTCCCTGTTTATGTGTTTAAGCATAAAGGTTGGTGGCTGAATTTAAACAGGCACACCGTCGGAAAGATACCCTCAAGTTTGTTAGAAAGAGGACAAACAAATCTGTTCATTTTGTTATATTTCTTGAGATAAAAAGTCACAGAAGTTGTGGATTTGATACAATGATAGCTGGATGCTTCATTCTGTTAAATTGCTTTCGTCAGTGCATTTAATATGCAGTTCCAAGTCACCACTACAGCGTTGCTGACAGATTCGCTGCTTGTTCTGAGCTGTGTGGTGATGCCTACAATAAACGTTTTGAAATCCAAACCCTTATAAATATTATTTCTGTACATTTCGAAAAGACATAACGTGGAAAGGGCTTTAACAACCTGATGAAGCATGAATTGACTCTACAGATGCCTGAGTGTTCCTGAACTGAAAAAGTCATTCAGTCATAGCAGGTAACTGACCTGCAAGTCTAATCTTGATATTATTATTATTAGTGTTCTGTCTGACGACAGGTCCATATACTATGAACAGGATCCTTCCATCCTCTTCAGGTTGTCAGGGACCTACTCATACATATATACATTCTTGGCAGATAATCAGAAGTGGTTTGCCATTGCCTTCTTCTGCGTGTGTGTGTGTGTGAGTGGAGTAATTGTTGGGATGCCACGGAGAAACCGGGGAAGCTCCCGGAGGAAAACTCCGTGATGCCTAGACCACGGATTTGCCCAACACAAATTATAAATTTGAGCACCACCGGGAATTGAACCCGGGACCCCAGGATTACAAGGCTAGTGTTCTGACCGCTAGACCACCGTGGCGGCCTAATCTTGATATTACAGTTAAATAACAAAATTACCCATCGTCACAGGTTCGTTAAGGTGTTTCAGTTTTAGTCTTCCTGAGCATTACGTTGGACACATAGACATTGTCCGCACCTCTAGCCACGCTCCTACAAAAATTCACAACACATTTGATAAACTTACATTAAACATAGCTAAGTTACAGATATTCATGAACCTAGCGATGTTCTTATACCACAAAGAAAACTTAAACCCCCCTCCCGACGTTTAAACTAAGTTGCGAAATGCAAGCAAGCTAGTTCGGCTGGTGTTTTGCAACCGCTGGCTGGAATTTACGATTACAACTGCATGAAACTTACTTCACTACACTCGTTAGAAAATATTCATACAGTACGCAAGATAATTAAACTTGGGCTTCGGTATTAAAATAACTTAACTGTTAAACTTGAACACTGTTTCAGAAACACATGGTAGAAGGAACATAGAACAACACGCTGTTGTGGTTAGAATTTCTTCTGGGTGTTCGGAACAGCCTCAATTGAATGTTGGGTCCCCACAGAAAAATGAAGAGATATTTATCAAATCTAAAACTTCTTGACGATGGTGAAGAGTCAATTGAATAAAAATTTTCTTGGATATTATCCATCGTCTAGTAAATATAAAACGTAAAACGACGTTTCGGAGATGGGACTCTATCTCCGTCTTCAGGTTCCTACACAGTTGGGCCCACTAGATAGAGCTAATCCCTACCTCCGGACCTTAATAAATACACATGAATATCAGCTCGAAACTCGATGCCCAACTTGGATTTCTTCGGAGATGACAGGTATCCAAATAGGAGATAAATCCAAACTAGGCTGGCTGATAGGGTTGGCGAGTAGTGCCATGTGGGCTGCCTCCTTGTATTTTCTGTATATGGTATTAGGTTCTGTTAATAATACTCTGGCTCCATCCCAACAGACATGATGATCTTCTTCGTACGCATGTTGGGTCAATCTGGATTTCTCCAGCAGGCCCTGTCTGAAATTATATTTGTGTTCTTTTAAGCGTACCTCCAGAGGTCTGCTGGTTTCGCCGATATACCATCTACCGCAATCACATGGTATTCCATACACACACTGCCTAGTCTGTCTCTCGACTGTTTTTGGTCTCATGGAACTCAATAAACCACGGAGAGTGTGTCCGGTTTTAAAGATTGTCCTGATGTTGTATCGGTTCCCAATTCCGGAGATAGGGATTAGCTCTATCTAGTGGGCCCAACTGTGTAGGAACCTGAAGACGGAGATAGAGTTCCATCTCCGAAACGTCGTTTTACGTTTTATATTTACTAGACGATGGATAATATCCAAGAAAATTGTTATTCAATTGAAGAGATATTTGTAAACAGGCAGTGAAGCGACCCCCCCCCCCCCAATATCACTTCAAACGAACCATTCGTAATCAATCTCTTAATCACAGATCGACATTACATAACCACTGCAGGAGAAAAATTACCTTTAACAAAATATCATTTGTATTATAGAAAAGTACAGTGGGACCTAAAATATCCTGTTAACGGGACCTTTCCTCAGTCAAATATGAGAGAGCAGTTTGTTGTTGTTGTTTTTTTTTGTTTTTTTTTAGTATTCGGTTCCAATTATTTCTTATTTGCAATGAAAAAACAAACAGAGTAACATTTAAAAATTCTTTGTTTTTACACGTGGAGGAATGTAGTGGTAAATACGTCATTCTTAAGTAAGATTTGAGGTTTTCGCAGCGGTGAGTATAAAGATTTCCGTCTTCTGGGTTGTTGCGCTGTGTAGTCTGGTCGATGTTTACCAACGTTTCACAAGTCATACTGCCTCCATCATCAGGGCGATGAGTATGAAGATTTCTGTCTTCTGGGTTGTTGCGCTGTGTAGTCTGGTCGATGTTAACCAACGTTTCAGAGGTCATACTGCCTCCATCATCAGGGCGGTGAATATGAAGATTTCTGTCTTCTGGGTTGTTGCGCTGTGTAGTCTGGTCGATGTTTACCAACGTTTCAGAGGTCATACTGCCTCCATCATCAGGGCGATGAGTATGAAGATTTCTGTCTTCTGGGTTGTTGCACTGTGTAGTCTGGTCGATGTTAACCAACGTTTCAGAGGTCATACTGACTCCATCATCAGGGCGGTGAATATGAAGATTTCTGTCTTCTGGGTTGTTACGCTGTGTAGTCTGGTCGATGTTAACCAACGTTTCAGAGGTCATACTGCCTCCATCATCAGGGCGGTGAATATGAAGATTTCTGTCTTCTGGGTTGTTACGCTGTGTAGTCTGGTAGATGTCCACCAACGTTTTAGAGGTCATGATGCCTCCGTCATCAATGCGATGATCGCCCTGATGACGAAGGCACCATGACCTCTCCCTCGATATAATTAAGTTCGCGAAGGGTACTAGTTTCGAAGTTTTTTTCGCGTCAGTTTCTCTGCCAACCTAATTAATTGATCTGCTGTTGGTTTATATGCACATTTGTCAGCAGTACTTTATGAAACCACTTCCATCCTTCTAATAGATGCCATATTTTCTATAATTTCAAAGCCCTGTTTTGGATTCCAGTTGAAGTAAAGCTTCCTAAGAAGAGTTTGAGGAAATTACATTTCTCCTCGTTTTGTTTGAAAACGCTTGAGGAGCGGAAAGGAGCAATTACTTTTAAAAAAATACGTGTGTTTTCAAAAGTTTATTTTCTTTCATGGTTTCGGATCCCTCCTTCGTCTAGACGTTCTTTTCGGTCACTGTAGTTGACAGAGGTAGTTGCCAGAGAGCACATTACGCGAAATATTCACGAAGCCCGTATTTCGTTAATTAGTAATCCTATAGTATGTTGCGAAAACATATACATGTGTTAGTTAGTTGTTAGGTGATAATTTGTAATCACTATTAGACCGCAGGCAATGTAACAATATTAGTTTATCTCTTCAATAAGATTTATTTAATGATTTTTGCCTACTTATCTTCTTATTACTAAAATAAACAAGCGAATTACAGTCTAATCTGTATGCATTCCACAGGTTTCGCACATGCGCTTCGAGCGTTTTCTTTCATCTCTGTTGATTCATCTGTGTGTCGGGAACTGACTGTTGACAGAACAATATAGATGTATTATAAATGGATCGGTGATTGAAATGTATAGTTAATTATATATGCCTCTTAGTTAGTTGGTAATAATTTTTTTAAATCACTATTTTCATACACTAAGACTTTAATAGCATATCTCTTAAAGGATTATAAAATCGTGCAAAGAAACCTTAAATGTGTTATAATGTAATTAATAACTGCTTGTTATTTTCTAGACATTCTTGATGGGTTAGGTTTTTAGATTCAAATAAACTCTTTAGGTCGCAGTAATAGATTTCAAGAGAACTTTGGTCCTGCTCATATTAACTTGTCTTCATACAGTCAAATAAATAAATATTTAAAGTGAAGCTTTCGCGGCGACTGAAGTTGATGAAAGACTCGGATTACATCAGCCATGAGGATGAGAGTAGAGATTGTTCTCGAAACGTTGGCAGAAGATATGGTTTATTCACCATTCAGTCATCTGACGCGACTTGTAACCCGAGAGTCTTTCATTAAGTAAATATTACCTAAAACTGCACATTGAAATGTATTGGGCCTGCCTTTTTATTTGAAATTCCCGTATTTATCAGCTACTTTTTTATTATTAATGTCCAAGAAGGATTTAGTAAGCTTTCACATTCTACATCCTAGATAAATAAAAAAATAATATAATCGCCGGTTACAAATTTTCGAAAAACGTTAAACATTTATTGCAATTAAACCATGCAGATCGGGAGGCTTCAAGTACAGGACGACATTACGACATCCGCTGTACCACGGCAGTGCACTAACAAATATGCAATGTCATGAAGACGTTCAGTTTTCAATTAGTAATTCAAAACGCGTTTTCGAACACGTGTAAGGAGCTTCAGCCTTTTGATGTCTAAATTACTTTTGGGTCCTAGGTTTATTCAGGAAAATAATAAGTTGCCTCACCGGGACGTAGATTGTCATCTGTGCTGTATTCATGGTTGCTGCGTTTTAGGGTCTCGAGTTACTTTTACTAGAGTCTTCTTGGCCTCCTCGAGGTCTTACCATTGTACATTTATGCCCCTTTTCGTCTCCTGATAACCTCCCTCCACGATTCTTCATGGTTCTTTATTATCTCCCTGTCTATTTATCTATCTGCCGTTCTTTGCGTTTGGTATGTTATATATACGTCTGAGTATCTCCAGCATTTTATCTTAAATGTCATGATTTCTGTCGCATCTGTTATTTTGTCTGTTACACTACTCCCTCGTCTTAATCTCACTGGATTGATTAATATGTTGTATAGTTTTAAATAGGTTTTATATAAACGTGTTTTTCAACATTTGTAAAAAGTGGTTGAAACTGATTCTCAACTTTGTTTTAAAATACTCCATTAGGAATGTTCAAAAAATTGTAAGTAGCTAAACCAAAGCATTGTAACTGATAGGATTAGCGTAATAACATGAATTTTAAATTTTTAATCCTCTACAAATTTAAAAATTAAAATTTTTATTTGTTACAAGTTCATGTTTAAACTTATTAGTTTGACTTTGGTTTTGTGTTTCCCCTGATAATAGCAATTAGCCGATACATATAGAACACGAAGGACTGAATAAGTAATTTGCATGAACTTGGGTTGTACGTGATAAATAAAATTCAGTTTTAAAGCTCGTTGCAACGAAGTGGATTTCGTAGGATTTAAAATTAAATGTTCTTACTTAAGATGATTATTCTCATTCATTATCGTACCGAGTAATGTTTCCACTGTGCACTACAGCATCAAGACATTCAGACAAGACACAATTTCGACCAGGGCACAGTATTCACGCTTCGGCCGCCTTCACCCCTGTTTTATAGCAGATGGGCCGGTATATTCAGCTTCCTGTTTTGAATCAAACTCAGACGGTGCAATAAACGTGTGCCCACCTGTTAGATCCAGCGACAGTCAAGCAACCAACTTTATTTCGTGTTTAATTAACGACGAGGATTTCACTTTCCGATTAGTTTAATCCTTCTCTTTCGTTACTGCCAGAAGAGAATAAATAACAGTTTTAATTGGGAAGATTTATTTTTCACTGAAATGTTTGAAAGGCCGGCTGAATAGTTACAGTGGACGCCATGCAAAGAGAATTTGAGATATTTATGAAAAAAACATTTACATCTTCCAGTAATCTGACTGGAAATCCCCTGCAATATTAATCTCGAACTCAGAGAGATTGCTCTGTTCTGAAACGTAATACTCTGGCGGCAAAAACTGGCTTTTGTTTTAACTGTGATGAAATATCTGATCAGTTCCTGGAAGCGAAATGCAGTCTGCTCTGCGAATGTGTCTATTGAACGCCTTTGAAGTCCCTGCCGGAACCAGTTAATCGACGCAGCATCAGACGTGTATTGAATCGCGGTGCTGATGCGTCACGTGTCATTTGGCTCCATCACTCGCCTCTTAAAGCAGGTCACACGTTATGACATCTAATTGCTCACGGAACACAAATTTCTTTTATAAACGAAACTCTGGCTACTGAGTCGTTTGGTCGCTTAATTTTAAGGTTAGTTATTTAAGTTTGTTCTTAAGCTGAAGCTTGTGATTTTTATTAACACAGATTTGCATAGTTGAATCGATTCTAACCTCAATCAGTCGATCAGTCAATATTCGTAAATAATAATTAATAGTCAAGGTTATAATTACTTGTGCTGGTGGTGTACTGCTGTTCGAATAGTTACATTACAACTTTACTTTTAACAAAATTTTAACCATTATTTGTTACAACTGCACTGTTGAACTGTTTCACTTGGAACACTGTGCTTAGTCGTGCCCAGTTTCATTTTATATTATTCTCATTATGTAAGTGTATATGTCAATACATATGATTTAAGATACGTGAAACGCAGTATTTAAGTAGATAAAAGGTCCTTAGATATTTGTCAATGTTTTCTGTGTGGGAAAATCTTATTAACGTCGTCTTATCTTTACTGTGCTGATGTGTTTTTCGTTATATGTTGGTTCTGTGTCTTTGTCATTTATTTATTTTGATTTATTTATGTATTTATTGCTTTCAAGCAGTACGGCTGCCAGTCTAATATGGCAAATTCTCTATTATTCCGTCTTTTGGTATAATAAGGGACGAAACAAGAGGACCTTGCAAATCCTACCCCATTATAGAGTAAACGACATCAAATTACTTTAAAATTATGATTATTTAAACGAGATTCTGCCTTTATTTTAAAATATTTACTCACATTTTGCGTTGTTTTATAAATCCAAAAGGTGAAGAAACTATACTCTTGTGTTGACATTTCAAGTTTTCATGACTGCGAACATGGTCATTGTTACGCGATATAATCTGGTAGAATTTTACTGCCTTCAACACTGAAACGTCGGTAAACGTCTACCACGTCACACGCCGCAACAACCCAGAAGACAACCATTTTTGTATTTTTTGTTGTACACGAAACGTTGGACCAGATATTTGGAGTTAAGTGAGTGTTATTCTTTGTTAAATTATAGCTGGTTACAACATAATAATTATTTCAAAAGCACTTCACTGCATTCTTTAGTCACTGTATTAATAGTTCTAATCAAAGTAATAAAATTATTGTTTGAACTCTTATTGTGTACGCGTGTAAAGTTAATCTCTCGCTTAGAGTGAAGAACATTTACTGAGAACAAAG
This sequence comes from Zootermopsis nevadensis, assembly GCF_977971745.1. NCBI lineage: Eukaryota > Metazoa > Arthropoda > Insecta > Blattodea > Termopsidae > Zootermopsis > Zootermopsis nevadensis. The sequence goes on along the minus strand of NW_028259138.1, from coordinate 9,763,988 downwards.
TTCTCTAGGAAGAATTTAAACAAAGAGGGAAAGAGTGATATTAGGAAACTGGAGAAAATTATATAATAAGAAATTTAATAATTTGTGTTCTTTTTCTTGTATAATTATTGTTATCAAATGAAGGAGGGTGGGATGGCGAGTGTAGATAGCATAGGTAAGATACGAGGTTCATTTTATTTGGAAAAACAGTACAGTTAGAGTAAAAAATATTAATGTGGTTGAACGAAAATTGTTTTATTTTGATCAGACGAGATGTCGGAAATGTTTACCTTTGTAGTATCCAATAACAGTGTTTTAAGAGCATGTTTAGTGGGCATTGTACAAACATAACATCGTTTCAATTACTGTGCTGGTCCATTCTGAAATAATGAGAATAAAAGAGTTGTACATACTTGCCTTTACTTTGACATTCAAAGCGAACGTGTGACATACATCACAGGTGGTAAACAAGTTGTCAAAAGAGCGACATCGAAAAGCACTCAACGGAGCGAGCAATATAGTTCCACCCGCTGGGAGCCACCGTTACGCGGAGGAATACAAACAATGGGCCCTCGTGCCCGCCTTAATTCGCGAAATAAAGAAAACCTGCTCCTACGTGTAGCCATAAAAGTTTGTTACAATAATTTAAGAGATATATTAATATTCACTTTAATGTGTCTACTTTATTACGATTAAACAAGAAACCAGCAAAGCATCTTGTTTAAACCAATTTGTAACACTTTTACCGTGCACAGTTTTCACTCTGGATACGAAGTAATTCATAAAGTTTTCCTTTGCAATGCTTTTCCTGTCTACTGTATTCTAAAGTACCTTTACCCGGGGGTAAAGCGGCCGGAGTGTGCAGCTTTAACTCCATGCTTCCTACATTCGTTGACGACGCGGAAAATAGACTCGAGGACACCTTAAGTTTAATATGAGAGGAAAAAGACATTGGGTTACTTTTCTTCAGAAGAAAGACATCGAATCAGCAGAGAAGCATCAATACCGTCTTTCTTCTGAAGAGACCTATTTAAAATTATGGATTCAAAATGTGTTACATCAACGACTGTTAAGACATAACCATGATGTCTGCATATTTTAATGTCGGCAGAATTTAATTGGTGTTTGTGATTTCATATCGAATGCCCATACTAGAAACCATGAAGGAAAGTAACCACTTGGGAAAAGTAAACGTAGGTGAAAAGTTAGTATTATGGTAGATGTTAAAGTAGTAACATACAAAGGTATAAACTGGATTAAACTGGCTCAGGATAGGGGCCAGTGGCGGACTGTTTTAAGACAGTATTAACGAATCTTGAATTTATGTAATAGTCGAGGAATTCCTTCATCTGCTAAGCAAATATTATTTTTTTAATTAAAAATTCTGCTCTTTGGATTTATTTAATTAATTTAGTTAATTAGTTAGTTAAGTTAGTTGGATCGGCATTGCATGTTGTCGGTCGAATTTCACTTTACTTCGTATGGGTTTTTACAATTGCTTTTCTGTTGAAGCTTTTGTTTTATAACAAACCTTCTTCTTAGATTTGTCACAAATTTTCAAATTTAAAACACAACATAAAACATAAATCTGTTTGAAATTCTGCTTCTCAGCTGTACAGTATTTCAGGACATCCATGGAAGAAGGGGATTGTTACTCTGGCCTATTTTTTATGAAGTTTTCCTCAGTTTTCAATAGCAGTTACTGAGAACAGGTCATGTTTATTTCCAACATCCTTATAAATTCGCTTTTCACGACCTCCGTTTGATATGACATCGACCTATGTTACGTCCGCATTTGACACAGCGTCATTAAATAAATAAGTAAAATATATCTATTGTTGATTAGCTTTGTCAACTACAGATGTGGTGTCTGCAATAAATGTTAACTCAGAGAAGCATAGACGTAGAAATGCAACTTTTCGAAATTTTATACACTCAAATATGAAGTATACCTTTCCAGTCTTTGTAGTTACACATAAACACACTTTGTGTAACATGTTTTGCATATGCAGTAGGCTTTGTGCGACTATTTCCTCGTAATTTCGCATCACCTGGCCTGCGGGCCACATGTTGGTCAGCATAGCGAAGGATAGTTATACGTCGTAATTAATGGTATGTTCCGAAATCATCGAGGGATTTACCTGCAGCTCCAAAAACGCCACGCAGGTGTTAAATATAGATTAGTATTTGCGTGCTTTGTCATAATCGCCCTCAATTACAGAGGAACAACCCCTCCAAGGGGTGACTTAATTGTGTTGGATTACATTGTTAGCTGTTGAGATAATAATTGTTTTGAAATAAACAGAACGCCTTTCTTACTTTCAGCAGGAAGATGGATTCATTTCTTAGCGTTCACTAAGATGAACACCCAATATATTTTGACCTGATTAAGGGATTCTTATGTCATGGAATAGGATCATTCACGCCATCAAAAAACTAATTTATTGATTTCTGTTTTGAGCCATTGCAAACTCGTACACTTTATCAAAACTTGTTTTTCTAAAGTCAATTTCAATTTATCGCCTCATTTCCGAATATGTGTCTGTATCAAGGCTCAGTTAGGTAAAGTGTTAACACAACTTCTCCACACAGAGACATACACAAACACATTTATATTGATTACAACTGCTTGCGTGTATTTCTGTATTTAATGTGAAATCGCCGTGTATCTGCTAGGACATGACGTCACGACTATGAGATTCAAGACCTGAACTCTATACTGCCACATTTGTGATGAAATTTTTATGTAAATCGTTCTGTGATATTAATCCGCTATTGCATAATTTTCGTACCAACTCTCATATGTTGTTAACTAATTCGTATTTTGAGTAATTGGTTTTGAAGTGAATTCGAAAATTTGCTATGATTTCCAGTAGTAACAGAACTTTTTCCTTCATTTATTTGATGAATTTTTACTAACTGTGCAGTAAAAACATTATCTGATGATAAACGTAAGCATTTGGAAATAAATTGTTTAGCCTGTATTATATCTGGCCAAGATTCAACCTAACTTCTTCTGCTTGTAACGCAATGCAAAGTTTTGTGATATTGCCACTACAGTTTGTCAAGTGTAGATTCTTCCATTCAGTCTCGGTAACAGAACGATGTTTACCTCAGTTCGAAATATAGTAATTTACAATTTATTTTATATTAGGTTATATATGTGTTAATTAAAGCTTTAGTTACAAAAATACTGGAAAACAGCAACATAAAACAGTTCTACCCCCAAGCAATTTCTCAGCCTCTGGATTTATACTTCCAAAACACATTTTGTGTACGTGGCTTGTATTTAATTTTACATTTGCACATACTTCACAAATTTTACCTTTGCGATCTGCTTTTCGTACAAACATAAAAATATAGTTGAGAGTCTCAAAATTGAGTTATATTTGAAGTCATACGTCATTTATTCCCTTAAATACTATAATTTTTAATTCAATAAGAAACTCGCTTCATGGTAGCTAGCAGACTTCGAAGGTTCGAACCCATAACACCAAACACTGTTACCAGTACCATTCACGTTCTTACGCCATCTCTCATTATCACCCATCTCATGGTTATTCTCATGTCTTCCCCATAACTCTTTGCGCGTTCGTGCAGTGAATCTTCCTTGTCTTTCTGGTTGTCAGCACGGGCTACAAGGGCCACTGTTGTTCCCTTCAGAGAGTCTTAAGCTGCAGAGGCGAACCATGAATCACAGGGCAGGAGCCTGGAGGATTTACCTGTAGCGTTACGGTTTATCCCAGCAATGAACATGAAACAGTACGACTTCGCCCTGGTTCGCATCTCGAGAACAGGGATGATCAAACTCCTCCGCGTGTCCTAGACCCTGCCTTTTCAATTCTCACATTACTTTGAGCGAAACAGTTGTGCTTTCTGCGTGAAGATAGCTTCGCTAAACGTTCTACATTTCTTGCATCAAAATCTTGTATAAGTATCTGGCCAAACTAATGTCTGAATTGCATTTTCTTCAGCAAGGTTTTAACAAAGTAGACTTTAATAATGTCGTAATTCATTACAGAAAATCCAACAGCCGCATTACTAAATACGATAACAGGACAGGTCCTTACCCTTCCTTTGATTAGATAATAGTTAAGAACATCTAAGACATCTTACTATCCTTTTAAAATACTCGTGGCTCACAATTTTAATCTGGATATTTATGTCAGTTTTGTATCAGACAACTGAAAACCTTGGTCTTACAACCGAGAGGTGTTTTGACAGTGCTTGTAATTTTTACGCTCATTACTTGTAGGTCTTTATATTTTGTGGCCTTCTTATTTAATACCCCTAATAGCCTAGCACGAAATAGGCTACGTACTATATTCTGTTAGAGACCGTGTAGTAGATAGTAAATAAACATTATCCTGGAATGGTTATATAAAATTGAAACTCATGTCTGGACAAAGCAGCAAATCCGTTTGTGAATCTACCATCAAGCATGGACCTAATATTTTGAATGAATACAGTTAATGAAGGAAGGCTTATGTAGGTATGAAACTTTGTTCCTGATTCCATTGAAAATCGTGAAATGAGGGCGTTTGAGGACATGGAGAGAATGTTTGAACCTAGGAGGGAAATGAGAAGGAAAGGGAAGATAATTACATTATTACGCACTTCGTATTTTCCGCACTTCTTACACTATTATTAGGGTAATTAAATCAAAGGGGATAAGATTGACGAGACGTGTAGCACGCATGGGAACGATAAGAAGTAAATAAATTTCAGTCGGTAAACCTAAAGAAAGAGATTACTTGGGAGACCTTGGTGTATATGAAGGGATAATATTAAGATTTATTTTGGGGAGGGCCCATGTTGTGGATCTATTTTAATTGATTAGCCGTCTTCACACAAGAGTTTTACAGAAAATAACTTTATATCTGACTGTTAATTAATTGAAATTCGTATAACATTAAGACTGGCTTTAAAGAAATATTATACGAGGACGTAAAGTAGATTTAGTTGGCTGAAGGCAGAGTCCAGCGAAGCGCTCCTTGGGGGCCCAGTACTTAACTTCGGGTTCTGTGAAAGACGGAATTTCTAGACCTTCTGAGTGATTGTGAACTCCGCAAGGAGAATTCTGCTGCACGGAGTTATTTTTGGATGGGAAGGGACTGGAACGACCAATAGTTAGGAGTGGGAAAACTATTAATGGGGATGCCCCAACTTGAAATAGGCTGGCTCATTGCGCGCCTACAAACTCATAAACCGCTCCAAGTTCAGAATTCTTTGTCGAATGACGTGCATTTGTCACTGAGACGGCACTTAGTTGTCCAATCCAGAGGCTACGATAAACGCATGACGCTTTCGTGACGTGCTCGCCGCGAGCGGTCTAATTAACAGAGTTGATTTGTCTGTCAGCCTGTCTGCACCAGATCTTGTAATTCAGGACCGAGATGTTAGGGAGTCTGACTTGTGTACGGGTTTGAACTCGAGTAAAGTATCGGCTACTCTGACTGGATTTGTTAATACTGCATCCCGAGTCCTTCCTACGAAACTCCGAGATTTTACCTTAGGAATAAACACAACAAAAACAAATTATTCTCTCATCCGACAATATATAACCTCAGCAATTGATTAAATGACGTCGAATAACTGGAAAAAAAAGAATGTCTTTTAAGTTTATTGCCTGCTTTATCATAACAGCAGGTTACTTCAGATTTATGTAAAGTACAGTGTTTCATCCAATGTGATGCCCGGTATGTTGGAAAGAATGCCATGTCGTAGGATGTTGTATTGTATACACAAGCAGTCTTGAAGCTTGATCGCCTCGTCTTGGCCTTGCAGGATTGCCGAATAAGGAGTAAAAATTGGTTTATTAATTTCTCAAAACAAGCCGTTTCTTTATGTTATAAACCAAATACGATTATTTCTCTGTTTCCTCCTGTCCGTACTTAGAATTGTATTCAGGGATAAATAATAATTACGGTAATCACAGTGGAGGCAAGGCGAAAAGAACTTACTTTCTTTTAAGGGGAGACTCCTGTCAAATTTGGAATTTTGAAGTAGACTATTGGAAGCAGTTATATCTGAAAACCCTGCAATAACTCTGAAATTAAAATTTCCTCTTTAAAAACAGGCCCAATATGTATGTAAAAGTGTATTTTTATACGTTGTTTTCCAAGAAAGTAGTGTCTTGTCGCCTACAATTTTTTATAAAGTCTACACAGAGACACAAAGAGCAATCTAAGCATGAAATTTTAATTTTAGTTGCCGTGTATCATTTTGGAAAGGTTTAAGTACTTTACGAACTGTGTAAGTTAAAAATTAATACAATTTTCACAAATTCCTTAATTTTTCTGGCTCAACGGTTTAAAGGTATTAATAACCACGCGTATGATTTTACAACACACAGAACGTTCAAGTGTCTATAATCATGCGTTAAAGGTAAATAGCATTCATGACCTTTGAAAATGTTGGATACATCAATATTTAAAAAATTTCGTCTCTGCAGTTTTATCTGTGCCAGGCAGTACCTCTTTAAAAAAAATATTTTCCGAACTAAAGGCCTTATGATGATAAATTACAAAATGGTCTCCAATGAACCAAACAAAATTGTGATTAAAAATTAAATTGTCAGAATTTGTTCATTTTACCAAAATTTTATATGGGTGTAACCCCGTTTTCAAACAGATGCTTCTCCAAACGAGTCTTGATGATGCAATCATTACAATGAAACTTGTGTGCAGAATATGTTATTATCGCAATTTAGTTAATCAATTTTTAGGTTTAATAGTTACAGATCGTGTTTAATTTTATTTTAGCTCAACATTCATAAACAGACATAACAGCCACATTGACATCAACCATTAATCTCGCAATGAACCAACGCTAAATTTGTGGGACTATGTATAATAATCTTTCGCAACGCTAGATTGCAGCACGAGCGCTCTCCCTGTGTGGTTCTCTGTAAGACCCTATAGAGCACGGCCGAATAACGGGACTCTCGATTCCACCAAAGCCAGTAACGAAATTAATTGCCACTTTAAATGATTGGCGTGTTGCCATACAAGCAGACTTAGATACAAAGCAACAGGAGGGTTTGCCTGCGAACTTCAGTCATTCGCAGCGTCACGCAATTGCTGTGGTAGCCTGCACTTAAGTGTATTGGTTCGCCTCAGCGTTTGAATACCTAATACATACGCACAAAGGCACACACATTTATACATGGACGCCGAATGCGTGGTCCCCTGGGGCTTGCACAACCAGCGAACAATTTCAGAGGTTCCTGAGCAATACCTGAACTTTCCTTCAGTTTAACTTTCAACTACTTCCTCATAATTATAATCTTAACCAACCCAGGTAAAAGCATATTTTAACCAAGAGTTTCTGCTGTTGAATATTTATAGTTCTCCATAACGCTTTCTACATGTAGCGGGACCGTTTGGGTTGTATGTGGTCGGATTATTCTTTGAATTAAGAATGACGGATGCCAACGAACACAATTAAGTTCCACTCCGTTCGTCCCTTGTTCTTGGTAGGCCGTGGCTTCGATTCCTTGAAATTGTCTGCCGGGAGAATTTGTAACACAAAACTAAGTACCCTGTGAAATATTAAAAAGTCTGCACCTATGTAGACATACACGCATACATAGTAACACATTCGTTCAAGTATTTTTCCTGTAATGATTATTCCTCCATCCTTAAAATATACCATTCTCTTTATTTTGAATTTTCTCAACTGTGAATATTTTCTAATAAAAAAATCTGCCAAACTGCTCAAAGCTGGGGCAGATTCAAGAAGGCTGTGTAGTCTTTTAAGAGGTCTGCGTAAATGTGGTATCGCTCAGAATAATGTTCAGCGGCGAGCTGTTTCGTACATGGTAATGAACCAGTGTTCTATAATAATCTTTTATATACTAGCTAAGAAAATGTTAGTCTCTGTAGAAGGGTTAGTTTTTACACAGTTAGAATAATTACTTTTCTAATAGTTAGTAGGCGTACTGCAACAAAATCTGCTCAAGGACGTTTCTGAGATTTGGTTTATAACCAAAGAAACGACCATATTTATATAAACCGGAAATTGAGTTGTTTCTGATTACCGCGCAATCCCATTGGGTAAAACGACGTTGTATGTATAATCCCTATAGTTTAAACATTTTTGTTACGCTGTATAATCAATTAATCGTGTTTGTTTAAAGCGCGTAATGCCAATAGAAATTAGTGTCCATTGCAATTTCACAAAACTCAAACCCAAGGCCCGTTCATGTTATGTAGGCCTGTATAATGATAAATATTTACAAATTTTTAAAGTCGACCAAAGCACTGAGAAAGACATCCCACTTTTCCTTTATTTTCGTCTCGCGCCATGTTGCTACATAAAGCGGGTTTACACGCAAAGATTACAAACCCGACTGAATGGCTAATAAAATATAGAAGTAATTATTCAGACACAACGGTTCGGACTTTCTACAGCTCTGCGATTGTTAAGCATCGTGTCTAATTAACAGGAGCAAGCCACGACTACGGTCCGACAAGAGCTGTAATTAATGAATTCCCTTCAATCACTGTCCCTCTACCCTTCTGTCGCTACCATCGGCTGTCGGCCTTTGTTACAGCTTCTTCAGTTCGATGTGTTTCGTTTTGAAGCCACAGAAAATACGTCAGATACGAAAATTCACATTCTAAAAAGAAACGGTCATTTTATCGTTCGAAATCTTTTGAAATGTAGTTCATTCTACTAATAAATGTGCTCTTAAGTCAAGTTTTGAAATATCCATCGTTATTACCACTGACACAAAATATTTGGAAAAAACGTCAGGTTTTTATTTTCAATGTAAATTCCATAATTTCCAAAGAAACTAACTCCACGGAGAACACTCCTTTTTTGAGAAAGTGGTAGTCGCTTAGCTCCTCAATAAATTCCTGGTGTCCAGTGTAACCTGATGAGTCTAAATTATGTTCACAACACCCCGTCATTTGTCTCTATCCTGAGCCACTTTAATCCAGTCCACATCTTGCTACTAACTAACTAACTAACTAGATGGCTTACCGAACCCGAAGGTTCATCACCGAATTAACCAAAGCCCTCCACCGGACCCTGTCCTGGGCCCACAAAATCCAGTTTCCTTCAACTCCTATCTCCCATAGATCCCGCCTGAGATTATCCTCCCATCTACGTCTAGGTCTCCCCAGCGGTCTCTTCCCTTCAGGTTTCCCAACCAGTACCCGGTGCACACCTCTTGTCCCATCCATGCGCGCTACATGTCCCGCCCATCTCACTCTTCTCGACTTAATCACCCTCACAATACTGGGGGAGCAGTACAGATTTTTAAGCTCGTCATTGTGCAGTTTTCTCCACGCCCCATCGTCTTCCCTCTTAGGCCCAAATATCCTCCTCAACACCCGATTCTCAAACACCTGCAATCTGTGTTCCTCCCTCTGAGTGAGAGACCATGTTTCGCACCCATACAAAACAACAGGCAAGATTATTGTTTTGTATACTTTAATTTTCAGGTTCTTAGAAATCAGACGGGAAGACAAAATATTTTGGACTGAGAAGTAGCAAGCATTTCCGGAATTTAGTCTCCTCCTAACTTCCTCACAAGTATCATTTTGATTTGTTATTGTTGTTCCCAAATATTTGAACTTTGTAACCCTTTCAAAGGATTTATTAGCTACCCTAAGATAATTTTGCCCGCCTGTCTTCTGATGACGAGATACTAACATGTACTTAGTTTTTTCTGAATTTACTTCCAGCCCCACTTGTCTACCAGCCTCTAGTAAAACTTCTGCGTTCCTCTTTATTGTATTTATATCGTCCCCCAATAAATTAACATCATCAGCATATGCCAATAGCTGATGTGTCCCGTTCAATTGCAAACCCTCCTGCCTACCTTGGACCTTCCTGATGGCGTATTCTAGCGCAAAGTTAAAGAGCAAGGGAGACAAAGCATCTCCTTGTTTTAGACCGTTCTTGATGAGGAATGTCTCAGATACATATTTACCTACTCGAATTTTGCTGCAGGTTTCATTTAAGCACATTTTTATTAGACCCACTAGCTTCTTTGGTATACCAAATTCAATAAGAATATTATATAGCACTTCTCTCTTCACAGAGTCATAGGCTTTTTTGAAATCTATAAATAACTGATGTACAGTCCCACCGAACTCCCATTTTTTCTCTAGTATCTGACGAATGCAAAAGATCTGATCAATCGTTGATCTGTTTCGTCTGAACCCACACTGATGATCCCCAATAGTTTCATTCGCATATGGGGTTAATCTTGCCAAAAGAATGTTGGATAGAATTTTGTATGAGGTTGATAGCAGCGATATTCCTCGGTAATTACCACACTCAGTCTTGTCCCCCTTCTTATAAATAGGAATAATTATGGATTCCTTCCATTGATGTGGCATCTCTTCCTTATCCCAAATTAACTGAATAAGCTTATGGATCCTCATATGCAACCCTTTGCCACCTGCTTTAATTAATTCGGCCGGAATCTGATCAATTCCTGGAGATTTATAACTTTTCAACTTCCCAATGGCTAGTTCCACTTCATCTAAGCTAGGTTCTGGCACCAACAGTTCAGCTGTATGCATTTTAATCTGTCTAATATCACCAGTATTATGAACATTTAAGAGCTCGCTAAAGAAATTTTTCCACCTATTCACAATTTTTATTGGATCTGCAAGCAAATTGCCACTATCATCCTTTACCAAATTAGTCTGGGGTTGATATCCTTTCTTAAAGTTATTAATGCCTCTGTACAGGTCTCTGATGTTTTTTTCCTTATTATTTGTCTCAAGTTCAGCAATTTTGCCCTTCAGGTATTCCCTTTTCTTAGTCCTAAAGGTTCTACTAGCCTCACGTCTCACGTTACATAGATTATCCGCATTTGTTTTGTTTGGGTTCTGCAACCATTGAAATTTTGTTTGCTTCCTTCGATCTATTAATTTTGAACATTCTTCATCAAACCACGGTTTATTTTGCTTTCTCCTGTAGTATCCTAGTTTCTCTTTTGCTGAAATTTTGATGCAGTTTCTGACATTTTCCCACTCCCTGTTGATGTCCACACTTTCATTATCCTCATTTGTCTCTAAAATTTGAAACCTATTCGAAATTTCAACTTGATATTGTTCCTTTGCCTCTCCCTCACTTAATTTTTTCAAATCAAATCTTTCTGTGTCAAAATTTTGTTTAGTTCGTCTACTTACTGAAAGCCGCTCCCTCACTTTTGCTACCACCAGATAATGATCAGTGTCGCAATCTGCTCCTCTGAATGATCTCACATCAATTACATTTGTCTGCCTTCTCTTATCTACTAAAACATGATCTATTTGATTGTGTGTTCTGCCATCTGGGGAAGTCCAAGTGTATTTATGAACATCACGGTGTGGAAATTTTGTACTTTTTACAATTAAATCTTTTGACGTAGCGAAGGTCACTGCTCTGACGCCATTATCATTACTAAGTGCATGGAGACTCTCGCTGCCTATTGTGGGTTTGAAGACATCCTCCCTCCCAATTTTTGCATTGAAATCTCCTAGCAGAATTTTCATGTGATACTTGCCAAATGTATCAAATACTGATTCCAATTCTTCATAAAAGCTATCCTTGATATCATCGCTTTTGTCTTCAGTTGGGGCATGAACATTAAGGACAATGATGTCGCACCAACGTCCTTCCAAAATTACGTAAGACAACCTGTCACTAACAAATTCTACTCTCTTAACTGCTGCCCTAATTCTGCTATGAACAAAAAAACCCGTCCCTAGCTGATGATTGTCATTCCCCTTTCCATAGAAAAATGTAAAATTGTCCACTGGGATCGTGCCCTCCCCCTCCCATCGCACTTCCTGCACTGCCACTAAGTCTAACTTATAATTACCTAATTCCCTACACACTGATTTCAGTGCCCCAGCCCTATAGAGGCTCCTAATGTTCCAGGTACCAAATCTCATGTCCTTTTTCAATTGCCGTGGTCGTGCCAAAGAGTCCGTCCTGATCCGAGGCTTGGTTGATTTTTTCGTAACACATATTTTTTTTAAAGGTGAAAGGTTGTTAGCCCTACACCCAACCCCCAACCTGGAGGACCAGGGTATCACTCTTAGTCTAGCGCATCTCCTTAGACCTGTCCGGCTTGGGTGACCCTACCATGAGCCGAAGCTCAGGCCGGCATAGCCCTAAGGGTCATTTGAGCACGCAAGCCTCCTCACCCGGCAGATTGCCTTCGACAAGGTGGTGATACCTTCGAGAAGGCCACATCTTGCTACACTAAGATTAATGTCAACATTACCCCCCCCCCCCTCCATCTGCTCCCAAATTTCCAAACTTGTCTGCTCACTTAAAATTTTTCCACTAACATTCTTTACTCAGTTTTTCTAATCAATGCTTTCTACATACCCCGCCCATCGTATTCTGTATGTTTTCAGATATGAAGTCGGAGGGGAGAAACTTTTATTTATTCTGCATGTAATTTTCCGAAATATGCTCTAATTAAAATAAAGTCACGTTACGTACAGAACATTTCGGCTAATCGGGATTAAAGTGCAGTTGTTAAAATATAGGATTGTTGGAATGTGGCATTGGTAACGACCGAGCTACATCATAAGGCATCATGAAACTTATCTTCTTTAATGGTTGTGTCTAGCCTGGGGTTCCCAATACCCAAAATAATATAATTGCATGTTTGCTTTTCCCTTGATACCCTCTTGGGAAATGTTTGCATACAATGGAGATGGTATTTTAGCTGCCATAGCTTTTAAATGTTGACACAGAATTAATTACACTTACACTGCAATGTGATACAATAGCAGATGGGTCACATCTTGAGACTTCCAGTGCCGCACTGACAATGGTTTAATGGGAAAATGAAGTTGAACTTCATGCATGGTGTTGGGTCTTCCTTATAGTTGATAGTTGCTTAGCTGGTCAAGATATTTCCCACCACTTACGGAAAGCGAAGGTAAATAACTTTAAAACTTCTGAACGATGGTAATCCCTATTCGGATAGGGATTAGCTCTATCTAGTGGGCCCAACTGAGTAGGAACCTGAAGACGGAGATAGAGTCCCATCTCCGAAACGTCGTTTTACGTTTTATATTTACTAGACGATGGATAATATCCAAGAAAAATTTTATTCAGTAAATAACTTTGTTCACAAATGCCCGCCACATAATTCTATACCGATTTCATTCAGTCTAGCTTCCATATCGAATATACATTTTGATTACTCTTGTCTAAGCTTAGTCCTCCCACGTGGCCTCACCCTTGGTAAATAACAAAAGTATGATGCTATGACAAAGGTGTTTTAAGAAATGAAACAGAAGATTAACAACTTTTAGGAATTAATCTCTCAAATTCTGTACACAGAAAAGCCTACTTCATTGACAGCGTTAAAGCAAGATTCGATTAAATACACTGTGCAGATTTCAAAGAAACAAGTTATCAGATACTTCTGATAGAGACACCTAAAAGCTTGTGTATTTAATCTAAAGTGTATATTCAAAGCGAAATAAAAGATAGGATTACAAAAACAGAATTTAATTAATTTACGGCTTCTAAATGATAAAGTATGTCGCGTACACTCTCGATACGTGTGACGTTGACAGTGAAGAAAACCTATTAGTTATTTTACAGCAGTTAGTTTTAACACAGTCATCTTTACTGTATGTGAGTGAAACCTCAAATTAAAAAATTATTCAAAGATTTGTACGTATATTATAAACCAACGTAACAGTTTTATAGAAACGAACAAATTTAATCGTTGGCTTTGAAGGAAAATAATTCAGCGTATTAGAAACTGCTGCAGACGAATTCTAGATTAAGTCTTAAGGTTTCAATATTTAAGTTATAAAATATGTATAAAGCAATAATCAAAGTCAGATTAGTAATAAAATATCGAGGTTTGTCTTTATGGTGTAATATAATGAAAATAAGTGTAAACAGAAAAGAAATAAATTGTAAACAAAGAAAACTTTATAAATAAATTACGCTTTTATCAGGTTCATTCATCAGGAGCCTTCATCAGGCTCGTATAGATACAAAATGTAATCTTTGAAAGAAAGCAAGAAGCAGGGAACATAGTTTTCTGAAATTATGTTCCTGGATTATGTTGATGCCATGAGATTAATAGGCAGCCAACAAAACAAACATTTAAGAGATCTAATGAACATTTTAGAACTGAATATGACGATACAATTACTGAATTTGTCACATTTATAGAATAGAATACGAAATATGTAGGCTTTATAAAACAAATATTAACGTACAGATCTAAAAGAAGAAGGACTTCAGGATGACATGTAAAGAGAGACCAGTTATGAACGTTTGTAGTCGCTACAGATCAAGAGAATTAATCCGCTACACTGAAGAAACCGGGAAAAAATATTTACTCACAGTTATGAAGATCTCACCTTTTTAAAGGTACATGCGCTTTTAAACCGTTGTTATTTTAACTCTATGATTTTTTCCCATAAACGTTTAATAATATTAATGATAAAATTAGATTAAGAAAAAAAAATTTGATTTTGTCATTCAAATGTCCTTGCCTGCATAGCTGACTAAATTAATTGCAACGTTCTTGACTCTGAGGTGTTTTAAGTTGAACGTCCTTGAGCGGGTTAATTTCTTCAGCTCGTCTAATACAGGCTAACGTTAAGTCTCTACTCTCGTGCACCTATCCAGAAATCAGAAAATGCATTGGTTTTATAGAAAGAAAGGCATATGCTACTCTTTCAAATATTTTAGCACTTTTTAGTTTCATTTTCCTTTTCTTAAGAAAAAACCGAGCTGTAATCTGAAATCCAAGGAGCTCGGAGTGTCGGCCTCGGGCGATATTAACCCCCTCCCCCTAACCTATTGACAACTCTATTACATTTCTCTCCATCTTATGAAAATGCATCCATTTTATATAACGGTCCCTATTGAAACTGGGCAGGGATGGAGTCACACGGCGGCATATTATGAAGAAGTATTATTGATACTTGGACTCTACTGTCTGCGGCCGGCAAGAAGGGTCATTTTGAGCAAGTACATGAAGATCTAGGAGATATTACTCGTAATACAAACTCTTTAGATGCTGGATTTTAAATTAAATCCCGCGATTGTCTGTACACATAGGGAAGTATCATACGAGTATTTTCATTCTGACCAAGAAAATTCTGATTCAGCACGACTACTTAAAGAATTGTAAGACTTGAGGTTCTCACAGCGGTGAGTATGAAGATTTCTGTCTTCTGGGTTGTTGCGCTGTGTAGTCTGGTCGATGTTAACCAACGTTTCAGAGGTCATACTGCCTCCGTCATCAGGGCGATGAAGATTTCTGTCTTCTGGGTTGTTGCACTGTGTAGTCTGGTCGATGTTTACCAACGTTTCGGAGGTCATACTGCCTCCGTCATCAGGGCGATGAGTATGAAGATTTCTGTCTTCTGGGTTGTTGCGCTGTGCAGTTTGGTCGATGTTTACCAACGTTTCAGAGGTCATACTGCCTCCGTCATCAGGGCGATGAGTATGAAGATTTCTGTCTTCTGGGTTGTTGCGCTGTGTAGTCTGGTCGATGTTAACCAACGTTTCGGAGGTCATACTGCCTCCGTCATCAGGGCGATGAGTATGAAGATTTCTGTCTTCTGGGTTGTTGCGCTGTGCAGTTTGGTCGATGTTTACCAACGTTTCAGAGGTCATACTGCCTCCGTCATCAGGGCGATGAGTATGAAGATTTCTGTCTTCTGGGTTGTTGCGCTGTGTAGTCTGGTCGATGTTAACCAACGTTTCAGAGGTCATACTGCCTCCGTCATCACCGCCCTGATGACGGAGGCAGTATGACCTCTGAAACGTTGGTTAACATCGACCAGACTACACAGCGCAACAACCCAGAAGACGGAAATCTTCATACTTAAAGAATTGTCTGTCTTCTATACTGTTTTCAATTTAACACTTACAATCTACGTGTGAGCCAACGTTATACGTATAATATAACCACTTTAAAAATCTGCTTTAATAAATGACAGTTTAATCTTGATGAGTGACACTAAACCATCTACAGATTTAGTTCAATGTTACATAAATAGAGCAGTAAATAGTTGAGGTCGGTGACTGGAGGTTGTGATGAAGGCCACCAAATATGAATACCAATATGGAAAGACTTTTACGCTTGCCTGCAGATCTCAGGTTACAACTTAAAATGGAAAACATTTTCTGTGAATTATGTGTTTAACGAAACAGAAGTCAAAATGTTTCTATGTAGTGTGGTGTGAGCAGCTTTGTAGAAATATATTTGTTTATGAAATAAAATGACTTTAGCGATGATAAGATAGATAAAATCGAGGGTGTGTACTCCACACCAGAATTTTTTTCAAAATAATTATAAAATTAAGAGTCGAAATCAAATCTGTACGAATTGTATATTTAAATATTAGTCTATTAAAATTTAAGTAACATAGTAATTTTATTCGGCCAACACGGACCAGTATAATTTTTTTAAACCCTAATTTGTTTTTCTTTGTTTAGAGTTTTAGTTTTATAATGACGCTGTCTCAACCGCTTAGGTTACATGTACTACGAATTCGAAAGGATGTCGCTGTGACCTGATTTAATGTACTATTCTATAAACTACCTCGATGGACTGAGTAAAACTACGAAAATTCTCATTCAGGCCAATCGGCTTTGGATTAGTCCAACCTTCTGAATGCTAATAAGGAAGGCTAACCATTATGCCAAGAATTTTGGTACCTTTCTGATTACTTCTTAATTTACTTAACGCCGAATCTCCGTACCAAATTCATTCTAACCACATAGGGCAGGATCCTGCTTAAAAAGCTCAGCTATTCGAGAAAGTTACTGTACTTTATGGAATCTGAAATTTCTTTACCACATTCACAGCCGCTAGCCATCAGTGAATATCATGAGACAGATGAACCTAGTCCACACCCCGGAACCACGTTTCCCTAAGATGTATTTTAATATTATACTCCCATCTGTACCTAAGTCTTCTACATGGTCTCCTTCGGGCTTCCCATCCAAAATTGTGTGACTAATTCTCATGCCTTTCCAATCTCGTTCTCTTACATTCGATAATTCTGACAATGTTTGGTTCGGAAGCTGAAATTAGCTCTTTCTGTCAAACCCACAGAGTTGATGCCCCTCTGCTGCTTTTAACCTGAGGACGGAAACAGATTCAGCTTCCGAAACACATGCTATGGACATAGTCCAAGAATTTAATGATCCAAAATAGATACCTCTGTTGGAACTTTTAATTTTTTAAATTACGTAAACGAGTAAACTTCAAAGTTATTCCTCCCAGAAGAAACTGTATAATTTATAAAATAAATTTATTTAATCTTTGGTTAAGGCTTAATCCATCATTATGCAGTTTTCTCCAGCCTGCTGTTATTTTAGTGTTCTTAGATCTAAATAATGAAATTTATTATGTGATCAATTTTTTGAAACGGGGCCCATCGCATGAGAGAACTGCATTTTACTCAAATGTTATCCCACCGAGTTTCCAACCGATTCGTAGTTCAAAGTAAGTTTTTAAAACTTTCTTTAGCCGTTGAAATAAATTAGCTGGCCTGGCCGTCAAACTGACATAAATTATAAGACCTGTTTCCCTTGAAATGTTAGTATTAAGAGCGTTTGTACATAACGCTGAATAATGCCTCTTAGGTGCGACAGTGCATGCCAATCAGCACTGTTCGGATTTTAATTACTCTTAAAATTGTTCTGTTATTTACTGAATTTTATTCACAGAATTATACTTTTAACTCTGACTATAGTGCGTTTAATCTATCAGGCCTGTTGTTAGTGTCATTAAGTCAAGACAGACGTACAATGAGGTTCATAAACTAGTATTTATTGAAAAGAACAAGAATTGGATGCATAGTACGAAAACCTCAGATCTTGAGAGACAAGGGCGTGCATGAGAAGGGAACTTTAAAATGGATTTTAGATATATTAAGTTTTGAAGATGTGAATGAGATTTAGGCGATTTTAGGAATATTTTTGAGACCACGGTGGTGAATTGCGCATATTTCTTACTCCCCTATAGCTGTAAGAGATCCTTGGCATTAAGTCGGGTCAATCCTTTCGGTATACATTGCCGTGAGATGCAACATTTCATCTTCATTCCAAATGTCCATTCGGATCGAGAGGTCGATTCTTCTTCATATTTTTCATCAGTTTTATGGTCGGACGACATCTGCGTCACTAAAAGACGAAAAAGCTCCCATGTCTTTACGAGACCCAGAAAGAGCACATCGAAGATTAATTGATATTCTTCGTTGTGTTGCTCAATATGACCGCTGATTTAAAGCCCGCTAAATTTTATTGGTTATTTACCGTATCAAACAACTCGAAAAAGGTTTTTAATTTATCTAAACATCGAGTTCATTTTAAAAACCTGCTGTTCTTCTAACGTTATCCCATTTCCGGACTCTACTCCCTATTTCTGAATTATAACTTAGTGTTATTTAATCTTTATTTACATCCCGGGTTTACTAGTTGCGGTCCGGTTGGAAATTATGTTTTGCGTTGTCTGACATTAAACTCATTACATAATTTGTTTATTTGTTTATATTTGTTTAAATCTTGTCAGTCTGATCACAATAAAATTCCTATTAAATATTAAAATATTACTATAATTAACATTTAAATATTTAAAATATATTAAAATGATGTTCTCTATCGATATTTTAAATATTTAAATGTTAATTATAGTAATATTTTAATATTTAATAGGAATTTTATTGTGATCAGACTGACAAGATTTAAACAAATATATATTTATCATAATATGACGCAACATTATCATCTCATTACATAATATTCAATTTCTGTCCAGGCACGTCGCTGTGACTTCAGGTCTCTTTTTTCTGTGTATTGAAATGTTCCAGTTATCCATTTTCGTATTTATATTAATCATATGCGAAATTTGTCCTATTCCTTTTATTTTATAACCAATTGTACCCACTCATTCAAATTGAGAAGCTTGTAGAATAATCCATTGTGCATCAGATATATCAGACTGTGCTGTCTTCCTTTAGGAACATAGAGATTCCCGTTCTGCTTATGATTTTATAAATCTAACTGAGATATAAACCCTTCCGTTCCTACTTGCGTACTTTAAAACCAATTAGCTCATTATCTTTTTGCATTTGTAATTTAGGATGACCCTCTATTTAAGCATTCAAACCAAATTAAACTCATGCCGTTAAAATGAACGCTACGCCTCCGATAAAGACACGACCTCTCGATTATGTGTTCATATAAGCGCATTGTGCAAAGAACGGAGAGAAGAAAAATCAGTCCCGTTACCACTTTGACAGCATTTTATCATCTGCTGTACTGCTTGTTGTCTCTAGATTGATTCCAGCTTTTATCTTGTATAATTTACCGGCTTTGAATCACTTTAATTGATGTTTGTGGTGTTAAATAGACAAAACGCTCTCACGTATCCATAAAGCCTCTTAGTTCTTTCGGGTGCCGCACAAAAGTGGAGGCTAGGAATCAAAACATAGAATCACACCGGATTACATGTGCCTGTCTTTTTAATCTCACAGTTCAACGCGATGGAATCAGGGTGAATTAGTCAGTAGTTCTGCGAAAGTGTGATTAGTTACATAGGGTCTGGAGACATTGGTGTGTGTGCAGACCACAGAAAATTAGTCCATGCAGAAGCCTGAGGTTGATAGAGTCGAGATAGTAACCCTTATGCCTCCATTAACTTCAAAATTTACATTTGTCACTAATTCTGACGATCCTATATAGACTCAGTAGGTGATATAACGTTTTTTAACAACCAAGTGCAAGCTGTAATACAAAATTTAAGAGGCACTGAGATGCCTGCTTTCTCAAGTGACCCACAGTTGAGGCTGTCAGATACAAAAAAAAACATAATTTATCTTTTAAGAAAAATAAGTTTATGTCATATTAATTTCTAAAGTAGATAAATATGTAGATTAGCCATCGATAAAATTGTATTTTTCTGCAACTTAAGAATCGTCATAAATGTCTTTACGTATTAAAAAACTATGTCTGTTAAAAACACAAAAACATCGTGATAACTCATAACCTTGTCTATTTTAAATTTGGCTATTCTATTCTTTCAGAAAATTGCTATAGAAAACTAAGTTAAAAATCGGCTATAACAAAAAATATAATGTGTAGACAACCATTTGAACAGGTAGAAAATCTAGATCTTCCAAAGCGAAACAGTGCGCACTCACATGTGTTTCATAAAATGTGTCTTAATAAAATGTGTGTATAAAATGAACGTGGAAGAAATTTCAACACAGAGGTCACTGTTGTAACAGTTTATTAATGTCATCGTAATGAAAGATGTGAATATTGATGTCTGAAGATGGGCAAATTTTGCTCCGTAACACGTTACAGTAAATAAATAACGTGACGAATAAAAGCATTTATTCATTTTAAATTGTTGAGTGAACACGGTTATTCACTTGAAATCCTAATATTATTTATATCTGTGTAAGTATAGTTTTACTGTTGATTAACTTTGTCAACAACAGATTCACTTGTGCTGTAAATGAATAACAATACCAGCACAGAATAAAATTTCGAAAATGTGTACTTCAGTTTGTGGTGAACTTTCCTGCTATTGTTACGTAATAAATAATCTGGAAAGGTGGTCCAAGCCCTTTGACTCTCTCCAGGGGAGACATTTACCACACACACAGCAAATTGGTTAAATTAACAATGACAAGCTAACCCGTTCACTGCAGGACGCGTTCAACGTCACATCATTGTCACAGCACGTCCCAGCGGGAGTCTCCATCAGATTTCGTTTATACTTTGCGCCCATGCGTCAATTCTTTAAAATGTATGTAGTGACACAAATTGAATTAAAGAAATATGTGTCTGTGTTTGTGTGGTGTGATCTCACTTCAAACGATGGGCTACAGTGAATTGGCAGTAGGTCACGTCGCCTTAACGTTCCGACCGCTTATATCCCAATTCTCACCTTCACTGGAAGGTGTTCTACGTCTAGAATTCGTGGTTTTATATCTTCACTTCTGCGTAAGCTTCCATAAAGTTTCCTTCAGCAGATACATTACATTACATTTCATTACATTAAATTACATTACTTTACATTTCATTACATTAAATTACATTACTTTACACATCATTACATTAAATTACATTACTTTACATTTCATTACATTAAATTACATTACTTTACATTTCATTACATTAAATTACATTACTTTACATTACATTCAGCTACCACAGACCCATCTTAAGCGTAACTAATTCAAGTTAAATAAGCAAAGTCTTAATCAAACTTTACTCAATTGTAAAGCATGTATAAAAGAAATATTTAGAATAAAGCCAATATATAAACTTCCTTTCCGTATAGACGTATTTACGTCAAATTCCCCGGAACCTTGGTTCCACTGACAACTTTTTTTACAACGTGTAACAGTGGGATGCTAATAGCCGTTAACCGCTTGCCTGATTATCCCGAGATATCTCGGATTCATGTAAAAAAAAATATTACCCAGAGTTACTCGGGACAGTATTTCTCCTTCCGTGCCATTAATTTGTTAATTCGGGTCGTGACTAGGTTTCAGTAAATGACGGAATCCTTTACTTTCACAAGCTACGTGCTTTTATATAGTTTTACGCTGCATCGCACTCGAATAAGGGGGTCCGTTATGCATCCCGCGATATCTGCAGTGATGTGTGTCCTGTTATTACGAAGAAGTTAATTTTTACAAATAATGGAAAGTGATACACGCAAAGTGACCTGAGATAACTGTGGATTATAATTATCATAATAAAATTAATAAAATTTGTGCTGTAGTATTACATTTTTCATCAATACGCATGAATAATTTCATTTTGTGGGGAAAATTACAAACGTTAAAAAAATATGATTTTTTTTTTACATTTAAACAAAATTAGCGAGAGAGTGGCTACATACAGAAAACGAGTGATAGTGAGGGAGGTCGGGTATGTGCGAGTCGAAACGGGAAACAGTAAATTATAATGAGACAGAATGAACACGAGAAAAAGCCAGAATGAGCTAGGGAGTGATCTGTCCTGTTTCACAAGATGTCAGCAGTTGCTCTTTGCATTCTTATAGCCCAACAGTTTTACGGTCGATTAATCATTTCACATTGTGCAACGCAGCGTGCAGAATGACTGCAAGTTCCTTACACTTCAGCGAACCGTTATAAATCCACTGCACGTTGAACACCCGTTCAGTGAACTGTCCACCCGCATTGCGCGTAACAGCGGTCTAAGTGACATAAGATAACTTATTATAGACATGAAACAACTGTAGTGTATTATGTACAATAATGACGTTACGCGTTAACAAATTTTCTCCTAATATTTAAAACTAAATTGCCGGATTGAAGGGGAAAATAAAAAATAAGGAATAAGGAATAAATTAACTGCATAGTAGAATAATGACACAGGCAAAATTAATAATTTTTTAGTTATTTTGTGGGGAAATGAAAGAGGTCTTGAGAGAACATAATTCTGAGTTATTAATAACAAAGTGTTCAATAAATTATATTAATCGAAAAAGTGAACAATTTATGGAAATCATGTAGCGAGAAACACATGTACATGTCAGAAGCTTCCTTGATTTTGTGGTGGAGATGGTAAATGAATTAAACATTTTTTGCCATTAAAAATCCTGTAAAGCTACTAGAAAGACTCTCTAGAATTGTACTCGGAAGATGTAGGTGTATTTGGAAGAATAATATTAAAAAGTATATTTTGGAAATAGAGTCGGAAGGTATGGATTTTTTTTTATTTGGCTAAAAGTATGGACCGCTAGGTTAGCTGTTGTGCACACTGTGATGAACATTCCGGTTTCATAAAAATTGAGGAGTATTTAACCAGCTGAGTGTACTGTTAGCTTTTAAAGGAAAACTCTGCTTTATGAAATTAGGTAAAAGAAACGAGGAGTGTTTTCCAACTGATATTTCTTGCTTTATTTATGTTTTCACTTAATACTCAACGTTTTTGTCACCTCTACGTATGTACATTTTTTGTTGAATTTCAGAGTAGCCCGTCTCTTTTGATCTAGAGTACATAACTTCAGACCACTCGCACGAGAAGGATGAAATCAGCAAAAGTGTTTTGTAACATTTAATTAAAGTATCAGAAATTACAAGCCGTTTTATTTTTACTGTAATCGTCCAAACACTGGCATGAAAATTTACTTTTCATGTTCTAGTTAAGTAAATCAAATTTATTCGCGTAATCCATCATCCACTTTTACATAATTATCGTTATTTCTCCCTCTCTCTCTCCCTCTCTCTCCCCCTCTCTCTCCCCCTCTCTCTCCCCCTCTCTCTCCCTCTCTCTCTCTCACGCTTTTGCTTCCTTGCCCCACCAAATTTCCACAACAGTCTCTCCAAGCCGCATTTATCAGGTAATTATTAAGCTAAAATGCATTTATTTAAAATGCCATTAATTATTTTATTTTCCAATTTGGTTGTTCCTTACAACTCAACACAAGCACGCTCCGCTATCACATACTGGTCAGTAAAATAATAATCATGATTATCCAGCGAACTCAGAAATATTTACTGTCATATTTTAATTAGATTCTGGGCGTGAATGTACTTACAACTTTGTTCGTGTAAGCCTGCATCTGTCCTTAAGGCGTTGTTGCGCTAATGCATGCCATACAGCCCAATATGGATCTTCAACGACCTGCTTTCCGGTGTGGAAGCCCCAACACATTACGTTTCACTTGCTCCCCCATTAAATCAGGCCGCCGGTCTGAGCCTCAATTGAAATGAGTTTCCATTTTCCAAGTTGTCAATTCACTGAATCTATAACCCGCCCCGTCTCTTAGTATGTCAAACCCTTTTGCGGAATATGAAAAATCAACGCTGATAAACACCAGGAGTTGTGTGTTATTGTTGTGGAAAATGAGAAGTTGATCATAAACCCATACAAAGTCATAATGGCACGCGAATTTTCGCAATATGAAAACAAATCTGATCCAAGATTAGATTTTCTAAAACTTTAATACATTTTCAAGGAATTACGTAACACAGTAACTAAAAATAGCTGTCACAATTTTTTTCATCTGTGTAATTCTGAACAGCATTATATATAAGGACGAATTTAAGCTTAGCAAGTACGTTTCAGGAAAATAATTATTTTTCACAAAATGTAAAATAAGGTTAAATAAATGCATGTCACAAACTTTGAAAGTACGTATTACTTTGAGTTTATTAAGTCGCTATTAATTTTAATTTTGTCGATCTTTTATTTGTTAAAATATATAGTTTTGCGAAACGTTATTATATTAAAAATACTGGTCTCGTGAAACTCATACCCCACGCCATATGAGAGACAAATATTAAATAATGAAATCCATGTCTTTAATTTTCAGTCGTTAACAAACATTTTGTTAGATACTTAATAGTTTAATTGTAGTTATCTGTTTTTGTGTAGGATTTCTGTCAACCCGTAAGCTGTGTGACGTAGGAGTGATTATATGTTGCAAGCACACATGGACTGACATTTCTTTCATAAAATTCTGCTGGAAATTTTGTAGTAGGTCTATGTGTCATTTATTTAGTTTCAAACTGCTTCTTATATAATTATTTTGACCGTTCTTCTCTAAAATAGCAACATCAATTCGTTAATTTTTGTGAAGCATTTATATTAAATTCTAGCAGGGCCTTTATTTTGTAATTTAACAATTTATTTTATAACAGCTAAAGCAATGAGGTCACATATGGATCTCGTCAATAAATATCGATTAGTAATATCAGCCCGATTACATTATTTCTACGTATAGCTTCATTTATCTTATAGAAGGAGACCCCAGAGCATTGTAATGAATGTCAGAGTAACGTGAACTGGTTCAGGTTAGCGTCCAATAGCGGACTGCTGTTTTGACAGTGATGAAACTTTAGTTTGCATAAAGATTATAAGGGATAGTGGTAAATTTTCCTCGTGTCTAAGCATAAATCCCCAAAGGAAAAGGCGGTGTGGAGTTTCATCTCCACGGATTCTTAACGTCGACACTTTATATAGATGAGTAGTCAATTTAACACTCTGGCCGCTTGACTCAAATAAATGTAATAAAATGTACGATAAGTTTACTAGGTGCGAAGCAAAAGTTGGCAAGCGCTTCGTGCCTGTTCTGCTATTCAAAGCCAAAGAAAGGGATTACAAGACCATGAGCGAAGTCTCAAGAAAGGATCAGAATCACAAAACCTCGGAATAAAATGTTAGTCATTAGAAAATAGGTAGTTATCAGTCACTTTCATTGGTTATAAATTACTTCATAGGTAACCAGAGACACTTTTTTCAGTGGGAAAACTTGGCAGCTGCCCAGAGCTATTTGATTTTAGGGACTGTCAGCTCATGAGTGTTAGTACAGTGTTAAATGCTAGGTTTCGAACAAATAATTTAAACAAATGTAATTTTAATGGTTTAATCTTGTCTGCCTCACCTCTAGAATAATTTAATTCTATCCGCTGAACCACTGCCTCCTGTTTTCGTCTTGCGTAACAAAACTTAAGACAGCAAGTTCTTCTGAAACGTCGTTAAACATCTACCAGACCGCATATCGCACCAAATCAGAAGACAGCCATTTTCAAAAGTTAAATAACTACCACTTCCCCAATGAATAATCTGTAATAAGCGGTAAAGTAATTTTGTCATATACCTTTCTAGTTAAAGGCCTATTGAGAACTTTATTTATGCTTTAGTTACTTAGTCAGTAAGTTACTGCAGGGCCCCGTATTCCTCCCTGGTCCCCGGCACCAGCACAGAAATTAGAGTGCTGTAATTTATATCCTTACTCGATAAGAATTTAACAAATTGATGTGCGTTAAAATGAGTTATGTAGCTAACAGTGGAAGTTGTACATTGTCACTAATCAATCACAAGAAGTGAGGAGGGGAAAAGGGCAGATTGAAACCCATTACGTCAATAAGGGTTGGGGGGTACAATCCTCTTGGATTTTCACGTAATTTATACTTTGCACGTTGCGGATTCAATCACACACCTGTATGACTCGCGTTTATTTCAAAGCTTAAAAACAATATTGTAAAATTATGTCAGAAATATTTTTCAATTTATAAATTAATTAAATTAATCAATTAATAGGTTGGATTTGATGTTTTCACGGTGGTGAGTCTGAAGATGGCTGTCTTCTGGATTATTGCGCCGTGTATTCTGGGCGATGGCCCTGATGATGGAGGCAGCAAGGACCTCTGAAACGTAGGTAAATTTCTACCAGACTACTGGGCGAAATAACCCATAAGACAGCCATCTTCTTATTAATAGGTTCTTCATTAAATACATATACGTTATTGTGTTGTGAAAATAACTTTAAAGTCACGTTACTTATGCTAAAAATTACGTATTCCACTTTGTTCACATTCTACAGCGTACATAGTTATGATTTCACCCATCGAACAAATATATTGTGCCAGCGTGACACTAGACTTCCAAGGATGGATAAAACAGTTTGATTTAATGGTTCTTTATGGGAGGTTCGCAATTCAGATCTCGCCACTGTCGCCGATTAAACTGTGTGACGATTTCCGTGTCTTTTTTTCAGAATTTGTTGAAGCAAATGTTAGAAATCTGCTTCCATCCTCGTGCTTTCAAATTCATTGTTCATTATTGCCTACCTCTGAGCTGCGAAATTGTCATTAAATGCAGGGAAAAGAATTAACAATACTACTGGGCTAGACAGTTTATTTCATCATAATTAAAATAACAAAGTGACTATAGTAGCCAGTAAGTCTTTTAAAATTATGGAAAGTTATAATATTTGGAACGATAGTAATAAACCATAATTACATTTACTAATGAATTAAGAGCTGATTAAATTGCTTGCTAATCTACAGTTAAAAATCCTTTGTCTTACCAAACTAAGAAGGTGCATATTAAAGTGCAATATGAAACTATAAATTTTCATGTTCTTTTTTTATGAATGTCAGGCTTTGCCTGTCACCCCGAAAGGGTACTTTAACTCTGGGTGCTAAAGAGAATATTTTTAGCTAGGGGGGAGTAATTAACAGCAGACTAGCGAAAACTATACAAAGAGAAATTTAATAATTTGTGATCTTCGCCTAATTTTATTAGGATGATCAAATCAACGACCCTGATACGGGCGGTGCATGTAGCATGCATGGAAGGGATAAGAAATGAGCACAGTATTTTAGTCACAACATCTTAAAAAAGAGACCACTTCGGTTGCCATGGCGCGAATGAGTTGATTATACTGTAGGATGTGACTATACGTGCTGGATTTATCTGAATCGGAATAGATATTATTTTCGGGCATTTTTAAACGAGGTAATGTAGCTTGTCGTTTCATTAAAGATTGTTATTTCTTGACTAGCTGAGCAACTATTAGAACGAATCAGCGTCGTCTTGTGATAATACACAATAACTCCACTCCCTGCGTCTGTCAGCACAGTAAACAGTCGACAGACGGGCTGCAATAACTACGATTTATAAATTTTGGTCAGACAATTTCAAAGGAACATGACTTTTCTGAGAGAATAATATTAAAAAGGGTCTTGCAGATGGAGATTATAAATTTAGAAACTTGATTAAACTGACCCAGGATCAGTCCAGCGGCATGACTTGGAAGCTTAACTGTGGGATGAAAGGTATTATTGAGCTTAGCATCAATGAAGGGAAAGACCACCATTACATCCCAAACGAAGCTAGTTTAGTCCAATCTATTTTATTATATCCAGCTCCCTTAAGATCCGTAACATCATTATAATTTTGATTAACGTTGTCTTTAATTTTATTACTAAGAACCAAATGGCTTTACTAATTAGCTAGTTTATCAACTGTCTAAGACGACTTCAGGATAAAGTTTTCCAAACAAATTAAAGGTGACAAAAGATGTTATTTGTTACTTTGGTGTTGCATTGTATGACAATTGCAAGCTCTTGTGTTGAAACCAGAAACAAAGATCATCAGAGCGAAGAAAGTGCCCATAAAATATGGCTCAGTTAACACGGATGGCATTAACGACTTTCATCTGCAGGAATATAAATGTGGAGGTTAATGGAAAGAAAGAATTGAATACCGCATTATAATACGCACTGTAAATGTTTATGAATAGGATTAATGAAATAAATTGGCGCAATTTCGCACATCATGCGCTAAAGACTATATTAACAGGCTCCGACACGAGATAATCAGGACTCAGACCTTCGGATCCAGTCAGCTGCTGTTCCATTCACACGGCAAATTAGTTGCACGGTGTGTCTGCTCTGAAATAATAGATTTCAGTGAAGTTTTGTATTTAAAGTCTTCATTGAAACAATACTTCCATTGTAAGATTTGAGGTCTTCACAGCGGTGAGTATGAAGATTTCTGTCTTCTGGGTTGTTGATGAATCTCCCTGATGACGGAGGCAGTATGACCTCTGAAACGTTGGTTAACATCGACCATACTACACAGCGCAACAACCCAGAAGACAGAAATCTTCATATTCATCGCCCTGATGATGGAGGCAGTATGACCGCTGAAACGTTGGTTAACATCGACCAGACTACACAGCGCAACAACCCAGACGACAGAAATCTTCATACTCATCGCCCTGATGATGGAGGCAGTATGACCTCAGAAACGTTGGTTAACATCGAGCAGACTACACAGCGCAACAACCCAGAAGACAGAAATCTTCATACTCATCGCCCTGATGACGGAGGCAGTATGACCTCTGAAACGTTGGTAAACATCAACCAGACTACACAGCGCAACAACCCAGAAGACATCTTAATACTTCCATTGTTTGGTTTTACTTTCATTTGCGGGGTCTGGATTGCTGCTTTGAACGGTGGCAAAATTGTATTTAAAAAATATTTAAATACGTTTTGAGTGCATCCAAGCATGAACGTTGTAGGCACTAATGATATATGTCCATAACACTTGTCTCTTCTTTGTATGTGGGGAGGCAGGCAAGAAATATATAAAGTTTTCCCAAAAAGTTGTATATATAAATGTAATATAAAATGTACGTATTGATCTCATCTGTCTAGCATCAGGACAGGTTCAGACTACGTTGAATCTGTAACATAAAACTTAAAAATTTGTCGCCGACATTCTATTAATATGTAAAAAAATGTATATATGTAGTTTTGTATGTGTACTTTGACCGAAAGTTCCTCTGCATCACGCAGTATACTAAGTGCTGGAGACGTATGCAGATATCGTGTGGAGGAGACCGAACGGGAATTAAGAACAATTTAACGCGAGACTAACGCAACAAATGAGTGTGCTAAACTGTTAATCCTCCCAGAAGCTGTGGGGTGTCTATCCATGTCTTCAGTGTTTGCTTGTGGCGTTAAGCCTGGCTGCTGAAACTCGAAAACCCAGGCCTGACCCGTCCGACGGCCTGCGCCCCCGATAACTAAAGAACACGAACCGTAAAACCTGAAGGCTTACACAACGTCAGAACAGGTCCCAGATACGAGTTTCTGCTGCTGTATTAAATGTCAATAAGTGATCATACATTTGAGTAAACAACGGAAGAGCTGTCTTTAAAGAGACTCAAGTCTTAAGGTTACTTATAGTAGATAATAAACCAATTGAAGAAGGACTTTAATTCTAAACGTACTAATCCCAGAAAGCAAGAGATCTCGTTAAAACAAAAACAAATGTAAATGTAGATTGAATAATTGAAGGCAGTTTCGTAAAACATTATCCAGGAGTGCACTTTTGATGTTATACAAAATTTTGTTTTAAACATTCGCAAAACACAGTGACAGAGACAACAAAAGAACAGAAGCCGATTACTACGTCTTCAGAAACTGATAGTTGTTCAGCTCGTCAAGAAAATTCTCATATTTTACGAAACCCGAAGAGTGATTACCATGTTCACAAGTGCAAGCAACTGGACAATATCCCGAGTCAGTAGAATTCAAAAACTATTTCCACAATCTACTCGTTTATCGTTCGGTTTAATGTTGTCCTCCCGTCCACTCCTAGATTCGTAAATTATTCTGTGTGCTTCAATGTTTCAGGTAAAAACTTTGAATAAACGTTTCTAACATATTCGCGCTATGTGCATAGCCCATCTCATCGCCCTTTCTTTGGACAACTTTATAATATTTGGTGAGGAGTACAAATTATGTTTCTGTGCCTCCTCTCTGATCCCTAGACATTCTCCTTAGCATTTTATTTTTTAAAACTTTATATGTTCTTTCCTTTTCGAAGATGGATCAAATTTTACACCATGTAAGATAATAGATAAAAATATAGTTTTGTATATTTCAGTCCTTAGCTTTTGACATGAGCTGCAGAGATAATATTTTGATTGGGATGGAAGGTGCTTTTTTCCGAATTCAGAGCTCCTGCCAGGTCACGAGGTAAAAAGCCGAACACTTCAGTATCGGAGAAAAGTGGTTCTCTTATTTATATATCTTTTTTTTAATCGTTCTGGTGAAGTATTAGTAGATGTGAAAGTACACCCAAACACAAAAACATGTCTCATTTGAAGATGGCTCTCTTCTGGCTTGTAAGGTCGCGTGGTCTGGCAGACGTTTACAGACGTTTTAGAGGTTTTTACTACTATGGCGTAACAGCCCAAAATCGAGCCCTAGACTCCTCTATCTTCTTCCTCCAATTCTCTCTACCCAACGCTATCCTTCTCCAAGCTGCTGTTCCAAGGAGATTTCTGGAGTCAGTCGTCACTGCATCCAGCCATCTACCTTTAGGTCTTCCCACTGGCCTTCTCCCATATATTTTGCAATATTTTTTGGGTATCCTATACTCTTCCATCCTGTAGACATGTCCAGCCCATTACAACCTTCACAGTTTAATATGAGTTACTATATCATCACTTTTATATAGTCTATATAGCTCATGATTGTAGCGTATCTTCCACTTTGAGTTTTTTTAGAGGTTTTTAGTGCCTCCATAATTGCCCTGACAATGGAGGCAGCAAGGACCTCTAAAACGTTGATAAACGTCTACCAGACTGCACGGCGTTACAAACCAGAAGAAATAAAGTTTCGTACTCCAGCCTTAAGAATCTCATATTCTTACAGCGTCTCATTTAACGCTTCAAATGCTACTAAGGCTGTAGGAATTTTAAGTGGGACTAAAACCTAATGTTTTCTAAACAGTTAGTATTTAGATTCAGTAAGGTCGTAGAATTGAAATATTTGCGGAGAGTAATCAGTCTGTAAAGTAATTTACGCTATTCAATCACTCTACAAGTTTAAATTACACAAAAGGGCGAGTGCCTGTTTTAGCCGAGGGACTTAATTTTTCACTTGTTAAGATCCTAAAGCGGAGAGTTACTTCGGCCACCGTCTTGAAAACTAAGAAGGATGGAACCATATGTCTTCATCACCCTTTTTGTTCCATTATTTTAAAGCTTCTTTTCTCATCTTCCTTCTCCTTCATTTTAACGCCATTCCTTTCTGGTTTCGCAGATAAACAAACATTTCAAATTGGAGCAGCATCTGCTTACTTCAAGTGGGGCTCATTTCAGTGTCTGTAACTTCGAACGTTACATTCTGCAGAGGTGGACTGTCAGTACAATCCTTCTAGTCTTATGATTCGATTCGTAGTAGTCTGTATTATCGATATTGTCATGTCCTTCTCCATTACTACTCTTCAATAGTGTGTAACCGTTCTTCTGTACTGTGTAAAAAAAAATTTCATCTCGATATTGTTAATGGTCAAAATGAACGGTGCATCTCCTAGATTGTACCAAAACTGTATTTGCAGCCTTGATATTAAAAGACATTTATCTGTTGTTACAGAAAAGTTAGCAAATGATACTCATGAGGAAGTTAGGAGGAGACTAAATTCCGGAAATGCTTGCTACTTCTCAGTCCAAAATATTTTGTCTTCCCGTCTGATTTCTAAGAACCTGAAAATTAAAGTATACAAAACAATAATCTTGCCTGTTGTTTTGTATGGGTGCGAAACATGGTCTCTCACTCAGAGGGAGGAACACAGATTGCAGGTGTTTGAGAACAGGTGTTGACGAGGATATTTGGGCCTAGGAGAGAAGACGATGGGGCGTGGAAAAAACTACATAATGATGAGCTTAAAAATCTGTACTCCTCCCCCAATATTGTCATGGTTATTAAGTCGAGAAGAATGAGATGGGCGGGGCATGTAGCACGCATGGATGGGATATGAGGTATGCACCGGGTACTGGTTGGGAAACCTGAGGGGAAGAGACCGCTGGGGAGACCTAGACGTAGATGGAAGGATAATCTCAGGCAGAATCTATGGGAGATAGGAGTTGAAGGAGACTGGATTTTGTTGGCCCAGGACAGGGTCCGGTGGAGGGCTTTGGTTAATTCGGTGATGAACCTTCGGGTTCGGTAAGCCATCTAGTTAGTTAGTTAGTTAGCTCAGTCAGTGTAAAAACTGTTCTATGGGCTAGGCGACTTCGATTCCCGGAAAGCACAAGGATTTTTCTCCTCGCCACCGCACCTAGTTGGGCTCTGAGGTACATCTAGCTTCCTGTCTTGAATACCGGGACTCTTGATACAGAAGAAAGCTGCTGGGACGTGAAGGATATTCTTTTCTAGTGCCGCAGTTAAGAATGCGTGAAGCAGTACCTCCATTACCCACACGTCATCATGGCACATGTTTAATTAAGCACTGCATCTTTCTTCTCTAATTTAATTGTGTTTTGCTGTTCCTCGAGGAATTCTCAGCTCGTAATGTGAAAGACGTGTGAAGTGGTTGTGTCAGAATTTCTGGTATTGATTTTCTCTTGAAAAACTATTGAACTGAAAAAGGAGTTGAGGTGATGCTGCAACCATCCACACTTGACTTGCCCTCGTCTGACATCTGGTAGCATGTGATGAAAGATTGACTTCAAGACTTCACGGGACCCGACATCAATCAATAAGGAACTTCGTTGTAGAGAGTAACTCAGTGCTTACCAGCGAAGAGGAGTTCCCCAAAGTCTCCAGACTTCCTCTACGGTAACACGAAGGAACAATGTTTGTACGTTCTGTCTTCAGCTTTATTCATACCGTGATGAAAAAAATAGGGTGAGTTCATGAACAGTTGATGTGACGTAGAGCGTAATCGACTTTCACCTTAAGCATGAATGAAGTCGAGAAGGAATAACCCGACTGTAATTGCATTTAATTCTAGAGTGTTTTAAAGATATCGAACTACTTAGATTTTCATTTGTATTGGTCACTTTTAACTACCACTTTGCATAAGTATATAAATATGTTCTTGAGCTTATATTTGATGTCTCTGAATATCTGCACAGTTCCATGACATAATTTTAGCTTACCTCCATAAACATTTAGTCAATATCAAGCAACTAAAATTAATCATTATTATCAAATATGACGTCATGTACATTTCAGATCCATTTTCGTAAATCTTTGGTGACATTTTGCTTATTTTTCCTTACATTTTCACATTTAAGTGGAAATTACTTTTAGAATGGGCCTCGGATTATGTAAAATAGGGTACTAAAATTTATCTCCAATGATGTGCATTTATAGTTCCAAAGCCTACGATCTTGTAAGTCTACCGTCTTGAAGGAGCAATCAATTTGTCCTGTGAAGGTCATTCTCCTTATTTGCCTTTATGCCCTTCATGCTCCAGTGTATCTAGAGTTAAGAAAATACTACAGATCTAATGGGATGCTCCTTTCTGTGGGTCTGCCCATATGAAGCCAGTTTTGCGGACGGGACAATAAGTAAGACATTGTCCTTAAACGTAACATAGACGTGTTTCGAATTCTTTACTATTCAAAACACACAGGCCATGGTGATGATTTATCAAGTAGGGTCATCGTAGATGGCTGTCTTCTGGGTTCTTGCACCGTGTAGTCCGTTATAAGTTTACCGACGTTTCAGAGGTCCTTGCTGCTATCTTCAGACTTGGTGGTAAAAAGTAAAGTTTGTCCCACTATACGCCATGTAGGCGTTTGGGGTGAGTGGAGGTATAGCTCCTCTCTTCCTTGACCCCGGCACTAGATGGGGGTGAGTGGTCAGCATCACGCCCCGGCCGGCTTTACCCCCGGGAAAGGACCCCGGTACCCATTGTATAGGAGGCTGGGTGGGCCCCAGAGCCGGTCTGGACGCAGAGGCTAGAGGAAAAATCCTCTGCCCCCGTCGGGGATCGAACCCCGGTCGTCCAGCCCGTAGCTAGTCACTATACTGACTGAGCTATCCCGGCTCATGCTCCAGTGTATCTAGAGTTAAGAAAATACTACAGATCTAATGGCATGCTCCTTTCTGTGGGTCTGCCCATATGAAGCCAGTTTTGCGGGCGGGACAATAAGGAAGACATTGTCCTTAAACGTAACATAATTTATTCCATAGACGTGTTTCGAATTCTTTACTATTCAAAACACGCAGGCCATGGTGATGATTTATCAAGTAGGGTCATCGTAGATGGCTGTCTTCTGGGTTCTTGCGCCGTGTAGTCCGGTATAAGTTTACCGACGTTTCAGAGGTCCTTGCTGCTATCTTCAGACTTGGTGGTGAAAACCCCAAATCCTACACAGTGTCATCGTAGTACTAAAATGTTTCACTTAGTCCCAATTCTTTTATTCACAATTCCTGTAAAATACTCTTGAATAAATGCTGATTACTTTTCAAATTTCCATGTTCATAGAACAATATCAAGATTCTGCATTGATACAACCTCACAGTTTCGCACACTGCCAGTTTATGTATCGTAGATTACAGGGAATCAAACTTCCTGTGGTGTAGAGGACTCCAGTGGCACGGTGTCGAAACAGTTTCTCCGAAAGAAACAAAGTAGCATCTGTAGACCGGATGTCCGAAGCTGAACGACGTGATATGGACATGCATATCGTAAGAAACGCATTTCAAGTCTCGGCCTGTTGTTCGAATATCGTGATTGAGATTTGCATTAAGCTGATGTAGTAACCTGCGTTTAAATGAGCTTGATCGTTTTCTACCAAATTATTTTTTATCTGGTACATTAGAACAAAGCTTTGTTATATTTAGGAATATGTGATTTATATTATATTTCTTTTCCGTTGTCTACTTTTAAGTGATATGAGTTTATTTCGATTTGTGACTTTAAAGCGTTTCTCTCACTCTCTGTAGTCCAGCTGTTGTTAGAAACTAATTTGGTTGCCCCGCATAAATTAGATTGTTCGGTCTTACGAAGATCTCCGTCTGTCTTTCGTATTTATTGACGGTTCTCGCGGACAATTTCAACTGTGTTCATGAGTCATGGTTAGGCAAGTTTGTTTCTCCCTTACTTCTTCATTTGTTTAAAGTATCCACTTTTTTATAAAAACTTCTTACTGGATTTTAATCAGGATGGTAGCGAGGTGATCTGTGACTTGCCTTATAATGATTTTATCAGCTAATCTTTAATTAGATTAAAATGACTTTTATAATAAATAAATATTCTTTTACCTGACTTTGTGACAAATAACTGCACTTTTGATACAGCATCGTGAGATGGCCTATGAGTACACGAGATAAAATTTTAATTTAATCACGAGTATACAATTGAATTTTCAAATAATTTCCTACATCATAGAGTGAGGGAGTGAATAAAAATAGTGTTTAAAATTATTGAATATCTTAAGAACGTAGGTTAAATACGTAAATTGCCTGTGATACGGTATTAGCCATTCCGACTCTGCAGTCATATCGATTGCAGCATCTGATGAGCCACGCTTGCAGATGAGAGAACCTGCACTTCATCTCCGTTGTTCTATGTCATCTCCTTGCTGGTCTTACAACATTGTAATTTGCCAGTCTCCCATCTCTCTCATCATGACCAGCCTCGTCATCTTTGTAGGTCTTTTTTACGTTGCGCCATTATTAAAGGTAAGGGAAAGTTAGTACTACCAACGTCATAAAGACGCCCAGGGATGCGAATGTGAAGTTCTGTACAGTGAGTGGTCAATTTCACGCCCCCAGTGACCCACGCCTGTTGTAGTGGAGAAGACGTTCTGCCGCTCTGTTACAAGTTGTGGTCACTCCTGAAGTGGCAATGGCTTCAATCTTAAGCAATCTATGGTCTCCCTTCAGCTCATGAACCATCATGTAGTTTGCCAGCCTTTTATACATTTATTACAATTACAAAGTTCTTTGTAACTTATATTATGAACTCATATTGACACATTATACAGAAGAAGATGGATCACGGACTAACTTTCTGGACACTCGTTTAATTGGTGAAGAAATTATCAGCTTTTTATAAAACACAAGTTTAATTTCCGTGTTCAGAGGAGAACACAAATTTATCATATACTTAAACTATTTAACGCTGTTAAAATCCTCACAAACTATTTAGTTAAGATTTTTTAATATTATCTTTTAAACTATGCCACCAGCTACACTATCCACGTATAATATTATTAGCGATGTCCGTCACGCATGTATATACTGTTATTATTAGCAAAATGCTTCTAAATGGTTTTCGACCTTATGGGTTAATGATATCGGACTGTTATGTAATTGTCATAGTGACACTCTGAAGGGATTCTCGGGCATGTATTAGCTCTTTTAGAGGGTAAAATGGAATCCTACAGGCATTTGACTGGAAGTTTTATGTTGTTTTTAAATAGAATGGAAGTTTCCAGCGGGTCCCTTTAATAATGTTATAAAAAGTTCTGTCTGATGGAGGATTGACCTTTACGAATATCTTGTATTATATACTGCTCAAATCCTAACACTGAAGCGATTCTCTAAATAAACGTTAGACTTTCTGGATTTAGAAAAAATAAAGCTGTTTTTAAAAGCGGATAATGTGAATATGAACTTGACTATTTTATAAATCAAAAATGAAAATACGTTTCTGTGTAACGAACCAACCTAACTGAGTAAATCTCTTTTTACTCAAACTTTGTTGTTTTCCACAAAACGTCTGAGTTGCATTCAAATTTTTTGAGCTGTTCATATTTTACCATTAAAACGACACATTCTTTGAGTTTCTTATTCGACCGTGCTCGTTAATTGTCCGACCAGTTTGTCACATTTATTTTATCGTAATAATTCAAGGCGTGGACAGGTTTCTTCAAAATTCAGCAAATATTCCTTTTCTCTTCTATCGGGACTTCAAGTCCGTCACATTGTATTCTGTTTGATTTCACTATCCCAACATTTTTAGTTGACCTGTACAAACCGTAAACTTCCTTTATATTAAATTCTTCCTGTTACTTTATCTATCGTGAATTCAAACATTCCACGTACCTTTTTATTTTCAAGTACATGTAATTTATGGTCTTCCTTCAGAACAAAAGGCCATGTTTTTCATTTATAGGGACACCTGGAAAAATTATAGTTTTGTGTTTCTTTATATTAATTTAGGATACACGGAATGATAACAGTTTTAAATTGAATAACAAAAAGCATTTCCTGAATTTTAACATGAATCTCGTTCATTTTTCTTATTTCTGTTGCTAACATTTAAATTTCGACACGATTTAAATTATTTATTGTGAAAGCTGTATTACGACTTTATTTTAGATTTTGTTTACGTATTTAACGTAAATTTCATCAATTATGTAGCGTTTTTGTTATGCAAACTACGTACCTCGTGTGATTTGTTTTCCATTATTAACCAAATTTAGCACGAATTTGATCTATATCTTACTTACATCTTTGATTCGGGTCATAGTGTCATTAAACCATATGCAAGTACTAAACAGTTCCTAATTTGATACGAGGTCACGAAGGTAACATGGAGGTGAAACTCCACATATTCTTAAGGATTCAACTCGATGCTTTGCCCAGAGAAAGGTGCCTCTGAACTGAGACAGGAGGTAAAACGTCTCCGTGATTTGCGAATGTCCGCTCTGACACGCGGCTTACAGGCAAATAACGGACTAATTAGGACATAGGCCGCTTTACTGTTGATTAGTACACTGTGGAGAGGAAGCCTGCATTTTACGGTTCGTTTCGTCTAATTGGATAACTTTTCGCTTGCACAAAAATGAATTAATTAGAAGTTTAATACACTGAGACTATACAGATATTCTGAAAACATTTACTGTTCTTCAGCAATACAGAAGCGTGCAGGTAGAGGTCTATTTTCTCAAATAGACTAGAATCCTTGCGATGTTGCTTATTCTATTGGACTAGGTGTTCAGTAATTAACAATCAGCGCAGATATAATTCTCTATTGAACCGTCGTGAGTTACAGAGATGCTAATAAATTTCTTATTATAGCCCAAACTGTATTACAGAAACTGTTACGACACGATCCACTAATTCTTAAATTAATACTTCAGATTGAATGATATTTTTTTGTTGGTAAGTTTAGGTAAGGCGATTTAATACAAATAGGGCATATAGCTTTAACATAATATTTACAAGATAGTATCTATTCTCGTAAAAAGTCTGTAATACTAAACTAATTATGCCCCTAAATCTAAGTTCAGATGTGCCAAATTTACCCAATTTTTGGTCCTAGTAGAAATGACTGCATTTTTAAGTGAACTTTAATGCAATATATTTAATACATGGCTGATAGATGTGATTCTCGTTTCATGGACAAAGACTGGCTGTTTTTCGAAAATAAATTAATTTAGAATCGAAATGTATAAATTTCTTGACGATATACCTGCTTTTGTGTAATAAAACATCTTGTCAGTATTATGATCATAAACAGAAACTTACACACTCGTAGCGTGTCATAATGTAGCTTTTTTGTTGTTACGATAACAAAGTAATCACAACATGAAACCAGCCGGTATCTGGCGACTTTGATCCAGCACAAGAAGTCGTATAGATGAAGGTGAAAACCAGCAGGGGAGGAAATGAGGAAGCGAAATGTGACTTAGGACGAGAAAATCTGAACCATCGGAGCGGAAGAAAAGTCTGGAGATAGTGAATGATGTCGTAAAGAGACACGCCCTCTCTCAGGGTCCCAGAGTACTGAATACATCCAATCGGAAATTTCGCCTTGTTTGAGTTTTCTTTTAGTGCAGTCATCGGATAGCCCACAGTGTCAAATTCGACCTGTCTGCCGCATTCGTATGAATCGATTGATTATCATTAATCCCGTACAGGATATAAATTCGTTCCTATTTAGAACCTCCCACTTTCAGATATCTGTCCGGAGACTGAATATTTTTGTTGGCTTTTATAATTTTGTTCTGTCCTTCAAGAACAATTCTGAATTACATTAAAATAGATCTACACCGCCATACTTCCGTTCTCAATTATAACCATCCTGTAGAGTTAATAAAACATCATTAAATACCTAAACATGTAACTTGGTAGGAAGGTAAGAACATTGGAAGTTGCTCCAATACCACCCAATTTCAAAGGTTACAATATGGCGATAGCCCGATATTTTACTCTGGAAGCTACATTAAAAGTGTTGTGTATATAATAATAAAATGTTGCATGATTGTCCTTATTCAGAATACAGCAATTTTAAGCCAAATTTGGGGGTTGCGTTTCTGAAATTCACCGCCGTTGGAAGTCCAACCGTTACTGCAATTAACATCCATCAAAGCATCAGCTGTCTGTCAGTCACTAAACACGAAAACACGTAATAATATTAAACAAAACATAGGAAAAAGTTTCATAATGAGAGGCGCAATAATGGTAATTCGAAATCTATGTATGTCACTGCAGCCGTAGCCCTGGCAAGTTCTGTCTGACGACATGTCCATATGAACAGGATCCTTCCATCCTTTTCTTGGACTGGGACCTGTTCATATACGTTCTTGGCAGATGATCCAGAAGTGGTTTGCCATTGCCTTCTTCTGTATGTGAATGGAGTAATTGTTGGGATGCCACGGAGAAACCGGGGAAGCCCCCGGAGGAAAACTCCGTGTTGCCTAGACCACGGCCTTGCCCAACACAAGTTATAAATTCGGGCACCGCCGGGAATCGAACCCGAGACCCCAGGATTACAAGACCACCTCATCTTATTATTATTTAGTGTTCTGTATGACGACAGGTCCATATGAACAGGATCCTTCCATCCTTTTCTCGGACTGGGACCTGTTCATATACGTTCTTGGAAGATGATCCAGAAGTGGTTTGCCATTGCCTTCTTCTGTGTGTGAATGGAGTAATTGTTGGGATACCACGGAGAAACCGGGGAAGCCCCCGGAGGAAAACTCCGTGTTGCCTAGACCACGGCCTTGCCCAACACAAGTTATAAATTCGGACACCGCCGGGAATCGAACCGGAGACCCCAGGATTACCTGTTGGTGTACACAAATTAAAATCGAATATCATTGTTTGCAAAATTTTATAGAAATGGAAAACCGCGGTTGGTAAGGGCTTGATGTATAGCCTGTTGATTTTTTACTAGACTTCGCCATACTCCAGTCAAACGTGACTCAAACGTTACGAGTAGTCAGTTATGATTAACTAATCTTCTGATAATATAAACCAACAATTGTATCCAGCCACCAGCAAAAAATCCCACCACAGTTTCCTGATTCAGCCCATTCCAACCTGCATTTACAAATCATCTTCTTTTAAAATATGATTTGTTTCTTCAAACACAGTCTGATCTTACTTTTCTAAGAGATGTCACCTCGTAGCTCAACACATATTTAACCAGTAGTAATTTTCTTCAGGTAGTAACTTTAATAAATCACGAAGGTAATCATTGTGCAATTTCCTACATTTGTCTCTACGTAGTGTCTTAGAGACATTTTGTTTTGTTTCAACCATTTGTCATTTTTCGAATTAACCGACCTCCTGTCCTGCCCTGGACCCACGCCGTTATCCCCCGCAACAGAGAACGTCTTGTTTGATACGGTTATTTCAGACTGTCCTTTATCACAGCGCGCTGAAAGAAATGCTGACGCCATGTTATAACAGAGCGAAAGATGAAGGCGAATGGGAAGGGGATGCTGGTATTATGGTTTATGATCCCGGTGAGAACTAGTCAGCAGATCGACCTCCTAGGCCTAGACACACCTCGTGTCGAGCCACGCGATTGGCCACTTACGTCTTCTTCTTACTCACATAGACGGATTCCAAAGAAACTTCCCGATAAAGATTCTCCACCTATTTCATGTTTCTCATTATTACAATTGCGGTGAAATCAAAGAGTATGTGATGGGCGAGATATGTTGCACGCATGGGCGTGTTTGGTACATATTTTAGTTGGAAAACCCGCCAGGGAAGAGACCTCTTGTGAGTCCTAGGCGTAGATGAAAGGATAATATTAAAATGAATCTTGAGTGAACGTGGTGTCAAGATTTGCGCTGGATTCATCTGGAAACGTGGCGACAGATTGTTCTCACTGCAATAAACTGTCAGGTTGTATCGGGGAATTTACTGAACAGGCTAGCCTATACAATTTCTTAAGAATTATTATTAATTAACGTCGTTGCATTTTAAATTTATAGTTGGTGACTTGTTCGTAAACTTGCCACTTTATTGGTTAAAGCACTACCGACTTAAGTGTAACTACGAATGTAATACAAAATCTTTAATATAATAATATTTTGTAACTTGTCTGAAATCGAGTCCCGGCTTTGCCTTTTTCCACAGAACTCTTCCTAGTCTTGAATGAAATATTCGATTTTGTATATGTATCTGAGCGTTAGATCACCGCGGCCGTGAAATATCGACGTTTGTTTTCTGAGTTCTAACTCCAAGCGGATTTGTAGATATATTTCAACGTTTCGAAGGAATATACTGCCTCTATCTTCAGAGCCGTGACCAACGTCGACAGATCTGCTATAACCCCTGATGTTCATAATGCTCAAACAACATTTTATCCGTGTTCTCAAAATCGAATTTGTTTACGGAACACAAAAGTTAGATGCCACTGAGATATACACCTTTTATTTTATAAACATAAGAAAAAACATTACTCCTACACGTATGGATGGAGTGTGTTGGCATTAGTGGGAATTAGTTTGGTAGCAGTGTGTGTGCGCGCCTAATAAATTAGCATCAAAGCCAGAGAACGCCTTTGGATTTATGACTCCTCAGGAGCGCATGTCTAAACTTGTTTGCACGTGGCAGAAGCCATATTCATTCCTTGTAATATTTGGTAATTCTTCTTGCTGTACGCCTGCATGTGCGAATTTAACAACGTTGGGGTTGAAACTTGTTCGAGTCAGTTCTCCTTCAAATTACACGTGGAGCTCTGCACATAAAAGTGTTTCACTAGCTCCCGTGACCCTCTGAGAACTGTCGGTCTGTGGAGAAGGCTTCGGGGTGCTGTTTGGCGCCATGTCATGGTCCATAATTGAGAACCCAGAACTCTTCTTCGTTATCTTTTCATTTTCTCTTATATTGCTATCCTGTGGTCTACGCAAACTAAGCTGCTTTAATCCTACAGTCACGCTTTTAACGCCCAGTGGCGTCATTTATGATTAAATAGCATTTTGTCAGTTATCTATAACAAAGTAAAGCAAATAAGTTCTGGAAATAACATACAGTGTGTCCACAAAGTCCCTTCGGGTTTTTTGAAAAATTGTGGCACGCAAAAAAATTGAGCTTTGATTTTTTTCCTGTGGGATTATGTCAAAAGCAGTGTGTTCCGAACACCAGTTAACGGACTTGATGACCTGAAGACACGTATCAGGAATGCGATCTCGGCTATTCCAGCGGACATGCTCCACAGAACATGGCAAGAGCTCGAATATCGTCTGGACGTTCTCTGTGCTACCAAGGGAGCCCACATCGAGGTCTACTGAGGTCAGTAAAAAACTTCCAGGGTTTCACTGTAATCTGCCACAAACCGCATGTGGCTAGCTCAATTTCTTTGCGCGCCACAATTTTTCAAAACCTCGAAGGGACTTTTTGAACACACTGTATTATGTCTGTATTACTTCACTGTAGCCGGAGTCGAAAAAGTCATTCCGGGGTTGAAATTAAGGTCATTTAAAAATACAGGTACATTGAAGTTGGCGGTCGTCCGTATGACAGACGCAGCAAGTACCTCTGAAACGTCGGTAAACTTCTACCGGACTACACGGCGCAAAAACCCAGAAGACAACCATCTTCAGACTCACCGCAGTTAAAACCTCAATTCCTACTACAGGTACATTTTTGTACAAAACATGCAGTTGCTTATCTGTCTACACACCATTCATCGCTCAAGTGGTTAATTTGTTTCTGCCATCGAATGGGAAGCTAAATATAGATTTTGTGTGGTCGCCATGTTCTTATTTTGAGTATGGGTCGATTGCTGCCTGCGGTCTATACGCCTGAACGAGTTTCGTGTTCCGGCCAAAGAAATCCAACTCCGTCTTGCCCCACCGAGAACATGTGATGGTGGATAGCTCAAGAATCTGGTGCCCCAAAGTTTGCACATTAACTGCTTGTAGCTGTGTCATCCCTTTGCTCGATAATGGACGTTGTTTGTGGGGAGACAAAAGGCTGTCAGCTAGAAACTTAGCCATATCGTTCCCTGATTCTCATGGCGAAAGTGAGACGCCCAGTTGGAGCGTTTGTTCTGTAGGATCGTTCTAAATCCAATAAAAAATGTTTCAGACACAAATTGTAGCCACCGGAGGCTGTTCTGTGGCATGGGCATTTTCTTAACATTGCTGTTTCTTTCGAAATAATGATTAGCAAATACTTTAGCTCTCATCGTAGACGCTTGTGCGTTTTAATAAGTCGGCAAGATCCGAGCAAATAAATTTTGGAACTGAAATGACACATCAGGGGTAATTTTTTCTATGGGGAATTCGACCTGCATGTTCTGGGGTCGTTGCTACGATGGAGATCAGCCTACATAAATTGGGATGGGGGGGTCACTGTTCCTACGGGGACACTCAACTTGCGTGTAAAGCACCTTTGGAATATCAGTGTACTCCAAAGAGAAATACTTTCTAATCTCGTTCTAATTAAATTATTAATTACTAACTTCTAATTAAATATGATTAATAATTACTACCTTTCAATTCTAAGGGATTCTGGTGATGGTGTAATACAATATGGATTGTCTGTCGCCCGTTGCA
This sequence comes from Zootermopsis nevadensis, assembly GCF_977971745.1. Classification (NCBI taxonomy): domain Eukaryota; kingdom Metazoa; phylum Arthropoda; class Insecta; order Blattodea; family Termopsidae; genus Zootermopsis; species Zootermopsis nevadensis. The sequence continues at coordinate 9,720,196 of NW_028259138.1, read as the reverse complement.
AAAACACGCAACTTTTCGAGAACTGGGTCTGTCCTCGTCTTCAGGTGTAGTGAAGGAGGCACCTACTCTGTGGGGTGTAAGAATGAGCTAATTCCAATCACACTGTGTGTTTTATTACATCAGACGATGGACAATGTCCAATAACCCAACAGTCCAGATTACAAATTTTATTTGTTGCACGTGTGTTTAAGTAGGTGAATTCTGTCATATTTTCAAACGGTTTTTCCTTTGTTTTGATGACGAGATACAAATTATATTAGGTTGATGACGTAGATATTAAACCATGTTTAATATGACACTTGAAATTCGCCCTACCTGACATTCAGAATTAATCACTCTATAAAATATTTCTCTATTGAAGGTGGAATTTAATAAATTGAATTCTTAATATTCAGAGAGGAAGATGTGATCAAGATTAAAGTTATCAGTCACGCAGAACCCACAGCCCAGTGTCCGCTTGCTTTCTGTAGGCTTTGAAACTACAGACGTAATTGGACAGTTAATAATAGCGGAGTGGAAAGGGATGGAAGAAGGAAAGAGGGAAATTAGCTCTCATAGTTATAGATCAACAGAGACCGAGCTGAATTTTCATAAATATGGTAATGTAATTTGGTTTGAAGGGAGCGTCCTGCTACATGCAGCTGTGAAAAGAGGTGCAGTGGCATCAACATCTCAAGCAGATTACGAGTCTAGAAAACCGACATTTGAAACGGTTCTAACTCGAACCGGTTTATGAGTAAATTAGTATGTCAGTATAAATTCTTGCTAAATCTTTTCATTGAAATCTGATATTATGGCATACGTGGAAGTTACGTCCATCCTACGAATTGTATTTGTTCATTTTCAAATTCGAGAAAGGCTGAATTTTTCAGTGTGCTGTGTCGAAGGGAGATTTGTAAAATTTAAGTTTATCTTAATATTAAAGTGTTCTACCAGTGTGGCATTTCGTTAGAGGGATACATAATGATTCTTTATCAATTATATGTATCAATAAAATGAGAAACAGTGTATTGTAAGATTCTGTGAAATGTTTGAAGGTTCTGTTTCGGCATTCCGAAGTATGAATTATGAAGTATGACCTAGATTCGAACATTCCATCACAAGATGGACATCTCAGCGCTTGAGATAACCTGCTCGGTAAAACACTATTCAACCACAAGATAAAAACAGTCTCTCAAAAACAGCCCATTTCAGAGTGATAACAGTTATCTGGTATGATTGGCTGTTATAATTCTCCTAAATGGAAAGGGAAAACATAAAAGTAAGCGGTAGGTTACCGTGACGAAGCCACATAGCTTTCATCCACTCTGTAGGGGACCCAAAATATGATGGTAGCTTCCAGAAATTGAATACTCGTCTCTGATTGAATGTAATAGATCCTACTGCCACATCAGTTGGTCGGAACCTGCTAGAACCATCCGCGGTACATTCCGTTGTGAAATTCGACAGATAAATTCATCGTGGTAGTCGTCTGTCACCTTGAGCGTCTTCTTGTCCCATCGAGTTAACAGCCGAAACTTGGGGCCTGAGAGGGCTACTCAGTTCCAGACCTTAGTAGGATTTTGAGACGCCAAACGGGATAACTAAATACAGGGGCAAAATCATTCTTAACAAGATGATTGTCACTCATCTTGTCAAGTAATTTCCCGAGTTTTATGTAACTCGAATGTTAATTACCCTGTTGGCAAGAGATCCCCTATGCATCTTTCAATGGGGCAGTTACATTCTGTTCACACCCATACTTTGTTCTTTTAAAATCAACTTTAATATTATCCTACCATCTACACCTGATTCCTCTTGTGACGTCTTCCCTTCAGTTTTACTAGCTTTATTCTTTATGAACTTCTTATCTCCACCCGTTCATTCTTCACGCCCTACCCTCCTCATGCTCCGTGGTTTAATCACTTTAATAATGTCTGGTGAAGAGTCCAAATTATAAATTTATTATTTTTTGTGGTCTTATTAACTTCCTCTTGCTTAAATGCAAACATCTTCGTTCGGTTGGAAATATATGTCTCAAAACATCATAAAATAGAAGGTAAAATTATTGTGGTATTGCATAGTTTTGTTTATAAACACTTTTGGTCTCGCGGATTTGGGTAAGAATCTCGTATGTAGCATAAATATCTACCAGCGTGTGTTTGTGCTATTCTGCATAAGCAGGATTGGAAAGATTTATCGCTTCAGAATTGAGAATAATCTATTTAGACGTCTAAAGCACCTTGTGATAGTTCCAGTGACTTTTCTTAACTGGTATTTCCGTTTCATGAGAATATTTCATTACCGGTTTATTTTCTATTTGTTGTTTCGTAACATAACTGATGCACTTTTTCGCTTCTCTATTAAAGGTTGTCGCATAATTAAACGATTCTGTCACGTGGTTAGTGAGTAGTCAAAGATCATGTTTCTATGGGAAGAGTCTCCCATAATATCTTACGATGGTTGTAAAGAAGTATTAATTAATTGGAAACAAAAAGGAAATATCAGAACGAACGCACCAGGACTTTTATCCTATGCAAGCATGCCATTACTTGTCGGCTTTGTAACATCAATGCGATCATATGTTAGTAATGAAGTATTGTTCTCCCTCGGATTATGAAATTAGCTGTGGAATATTATACATACACTTGCTTCACATTTTACAATTATTTTCGTATTTCTTAAAAAGTTCCATCTTCTACCTATAAAAAATTTGACAAAATAAGATGGGTATACAGTCTAAGGCTGCTGACTTTTATTCGTAATGAGACAAGGTCGAATCTCGATTGGACAATTCGGTAGACTTATTCGTACTTTCTGTTGTTTTCCTCAGTCGTTCAAGCGAATTGATGAGTGTAATTCTTTGAAATAGTCTACGACAGTTTTATAATCAGTACTTTCAAGTCCAAAGGGCATAATTATTCTCTGCTTTGTTTAGTCTGTAGTTTATAAAGCGTTTTCAATTACATACTGTACAAAGTAACTTTCATGCTTATTTCTTCCGTTATGTGTACATCTCCCACGACAATAATCCGTATTAAATATATTATGCCCACAACATGACTTAAACGTTACTGAGTAGTCTGGGTCAAATGCAAACGTGGCACAGTATCTCGAAAATTATTTCGCTTGATTTAAGTTGGTTTTAAAGAAAAAAGACACGTTTAGACTATACAACTCCTTACGCTTCGTTTTAAGGGGGAATGAGCCCGTCTTCGATGGTGTCATTATTTTAAATTGCGTTATCTTGAGGGGAAGTACGTTCTCTCTCGTTTCTCATTACAGTGTCCTGGCACGTACCGGTTTACAGAGGAGACTTCTGTGTTGGGTGATGAAATTCAGCTCAGGGGATCAGGGCGTGAAACGCATGGAAATGTACAGATTTGTGAGGGCGTTGCTTATACATCAGCAATGTCGAGTTTCTTTATAACTAGGCGCAACATTTTGGACAAATAATTTCTTAATTTTGTTTCAGAAATTAAATCAGGTGTTAGGTGATACAGCCGTGTAACACGCGTGGAGAATAAGGAACAAGAAATGTGTACAACCCTCAAGGGCCAAGGTCTGTACACTTAAATGTGGGGGTAATATGGATCGTTGATCCCTGTACCATACTGACCGTAATTTCAGAATACCTTAATGCCCTATCATCACTGTGCTACATCCTAGAAGACAGTTATCTGCAGTTTGGTTAATTTTATAAACAAAAATCTATGTTAGTGACAATATTAGCATTTCCGATAGCAAAACCAGTTGATTATTGTTCAAAATAGGAAAAAAAATACAAATGTCGTAAGTTCATGTAGATTGCATTAGGGCGAAAGCAAGGTTGGGTTGTTTTATGACTGAACAACCAAAGAGATGGGCACATTTATCCGCAAATAAACTGAAATGTTAACTGTACTTGAAGCAATTTGTCGTTTTAGCCTCAGAATTACTTATCTATTAATATAACAGCTGTAATGTAATTATTTTTACAATGATGCAAATGTGAATTTATTATTATTATTCGGAGATCGTGAGCCCTTTTTCAGATAAACTTGACATACATTTGTTATTTAACTGGTCGGATAGTCCTTTCTTGCGGTGTTAGAACAAGGAGGATATCTGGACTCATCTGCATAACTGGTAGCCTCACGCATGCATGCGTACGAGACGTTGTTTTTTTTTCTGCTTGAAAGAAATGATCAGGAAGAAACGAGATTGCCTCTGAGAGAACCCAAGATGTCAAGAAATTGCGTTAGCAGCAGATAAGGAGAAATAGCTGGCTTAAGACAATTTGAGTTTATTTTAAACTAGGGATTGATTGATATTCTGATTTCGCTGACTGAATCTACTATTTTGTATCACTAAATCTATTTATAAGTAGGTTATTAACATCGCTGTTAAAATCGAGATTAAAGTGGAAATACGACTGTTTGCCTCATTACATTGACATCTACGTCATTCCAAAGTTTTTTGCCCAAGATTTCTTCGGAGACACATTTTTCAGTTCCACATGGCCTACCCCTTCTTTCGCGCATGCATATCCTACCTCATGAGTACATGTTTCTCATATTGGTCTGGTTTTTATCAGAAGTTGAAAGGCAGTCGTAGCGTTAAGTTAAAGATGATTTGAAAAGTTATCAGGGATGTACGGAAACTAGATACGCCATTATTTGAAATCAGGGATATACAATCACATGTGTGAATTACGAACTATAAATTTCTTCTTAATCACTGCATTTATTTGAAACAATCGACATATTTTTGGATCGATGCTTTACCAACTTCAGGGACTATTTATCTACAAATATGATGAGATGATTGTTAACAACAAAATGGAAAGATTGTGATAGTAAAGGTCTGTGGTCTATATAAAGATGTTACTATTCCATTTACCTTAAATTATCTAATAATTCAGATGGTGCCAAGCAGTACAGAAGCCAGACGCCTCAAGACTGGTTCCACCTCAGTTTTCTATGATGCCCAGGTCAGAATTTTTTATTTTTTATTTATTTAGTGTTCTGTCTGACGACAGGTCCATATGAACAGGATTCTTCCATCCTTTTCTCGGACTGGGACCTGTTCATATACGTTCTTGGCAGATGATCCAGAAGTGGTTTGCCATTGCCTTCTTCTGTGTGTGAATGGAGTAATTGTTGGGATGCCACGGAGGAAAACTCCGTGTTGCCTAGACTACGGCCTTGCCCAACACAAGTTATAAATTCGGGCACCGCCGGGAATCGAACCCGGGATCCCAGGATTACAAGGCCAGCGTTCTAACCGCTAGACCACCGTGGCGGGGTCAGGTCAGAATACGACGGATTAATTCCGTTAATGTTGCATGAAATACGATCATTATTTTTTTCACGCTTTCGCGTCATGAACCAGATATTTCACTTAGGAACACTGACCTTGTCCCTAAAAGAGACTTTGTTGGTTAATACTAATGTCAACAGTCTTATGCAGCGAAATTTACTGCTACAGAGGATTGAAGCGGTTGGGTCGGATGCTCCTCCCGTCTCGGTGGTCAAAATTCACGGCTGCGCTGTCCAGGACACACGCCACATCTTCCTTGCAGTCTCTCTTGCTTTTATGATGAGGTGAGACTGTCTCTGAGAAACTGCGACCGCTAACGGATCCATTGTCCATCCGGTAGATGATACATGAGTGAATAAGGAGCAGCGGTGGAAGGATAATGACTGGAGCAAATCCTTTCCCAGCACCATTTCGTCCACCACAGAGAAGCTGACAACTGACATCGTGTGCTATAGCATATCCTTATCGTCCTTATTACTATTTAGATGAAAATTTGTATGTTAATATTTTAAAAAATGAAAATTACATCTTATAGTGCCATAAATATACGTAACAACCAAAAAAATAATTTTCGCTGTAGTCCATTTTGTGCGTTTGTAGGAAGCAAAACATCTTTGCTGACACCTCGTAAACTGCTGCTGATAGTATTATTAATTATTCAACCGATGGTAGTCTTTATTTATGAGGAAATTGGTTAAAATGAAAGCCACATAAATGGACAATATTCTAGTAAGCATCACTAAATTCTCTTTCGAGATTTCACAATTTAATAATCGGATTAATGTTTTCTCCTGACCAACTGGTAACATTGAGATAACTCGTCTTACCTTAAATTACGCAATTATTCAATGGGTTTGCGTCACACAATCGTTATTATTTGGGTTTGCTTGAAAATGTATAAATTGTTGTATTGGTGCAGTACGAGGTGCGATCGGAAAGTTTTCAGACTGTGTCAATAGAGGGCGAACCGGATGTAGTACGAGCTTCTGCCGCTAGGGGGTGCGGCCTACATTCATAGTGAATCAGTGTGCCATCCGGCATTATCGAATTAGCATTTGTTTCTTAGTTACGGGCGTTTTGGTAGTGCATTACACCGACCCCCCCTGCGATTTTGGAATGGCGTGTGCATCAAATTTTGCCAAAGACTCGCCAAAACGGCTACGGAAACCTATGAAATGCTAAAGCAAGCATTTGGGGAGTCCGCAATGGGTCGTGCACAAACTTTTGTATGGCATTCACGTTTTAAAAATGGCCGAACCTCTGTCGATGTTGACGAGCGTTCTGGACGACCATCTTCGAGCACAACGCCCGAAAATGTTACGAAGATTCGGCAGGCCATTCACGAAGATCGACGTCGTACCATCAACGACTTGTGCGACATTGTTGGGATAGGCCATGGGACCTGTCAGCTGATTCTAAAGGAAGAACTCCACATGCGACGCATCCTGTCTGAGGACCAGAAGCAGAATCGACTTCTCGTTTGTCAGGAGCTCAAAGATCTTGCAAGAACCGACCCCAACTTCCTTTCTAAGCTCCGTGTGACTTCTTCCTCTTCCCAAAGATGAAAATTCAGCTAAAGGGAAGGAGATTTGAGACGATAGAAGAGATTCAGGCAGAATCGCAGATGGTGCTTGACAGGCTGACAAAGAAAGATTTCCAGGGATGCTTCCAGGCTTGGCAGCGGCGCTGGGATCGTTGTGTTCACTCCCAGGGGAACTACTTCGAGGGTGATGGATGAATTTAATACCTGAGATAAGTGTACGGGTTTTTATACGCGCAGTCTTGAAACTTTCCGATCGCACCTCGTATTTTGTTTATTTGTCAACAGTGTCATAATAAATTGGTTTTAAAACTTTACAAGATTCTCAGTACTTGGCCCTTTGGAAATGTAGTGACTCCTGATGAGTGAACCAAAGAGAAAAGTCTCTAGCGAAAGAACTTAAAGTTTTCCGAGATCCAAAAATATGCCGATATGCCCTTTCTGTTGCCAAAATAAATACAGATTACGATGTTTTCTTTCGAAACAAAGGGTCAACTAAGCGATACTCATGATTTGGAACGTGTACGAAAGCTCGACAGTCGTAAAAGACCAATTCTATCGTAGGATAAGAAATTTGTGGATCACGTGATGCGTCTTCCAATAAAGGAATTAATGTAAGGCGCGTTCTGATTGCTTCCGGAAATAAAAGAGTCTCGTGAGATTTAAAGTTCTCAAGGCGGTAAGACTGAAGATGGCTATCTTCTGGGTTATTGAACCGTGCAGTTTGGTAGAAGTTTACCGACGTTTCAGAGGTGCTTGCTGCATACATCATGAAAGCGATAATAAAGATTATTTCCTGCATTCTTTGAACCGGAGCTAAAACAGCCCGAACCAGAGAAGAATTATTTCCTACATTGTCTTCAGAGGGATATTAATTTGCGTAGGGCCTATATAAAGTCATCAGGCGAGTGTTTAGAAGGTGACTACACTCACTGAAGGTTAGTTTCTGTATCTTATGTAAACCTTGAGGTTCTCACAGCGGTGAGTATGAAGATTTCCGTCTTCTGGGTTGTTGCGCTGTGTAGTCTGGTTGATGTTTACCAACGTTTCAGAGGTCATACTGCCTCCGTCATCAGGGCGATGAGTATGAAGATTTCCGTCTTCTGGGTTGTTGCGCTGTGTAGTCTGGTTGATGTTAACCAACGTTTCAGAGATCATACTGCCTCCGTCATCAGGGTGATGAATATTCATCGACCAGACTACACAGCGCAACAACCCAGAAGACATAAATCTTCATACTAAGAATCGCCCTGATGACGGAGGCAGTATGACCTCTGAAACGTTGGTAAACATCTACCAGACTACACAGCGCAACAACCCAGAAGACAGAAATCTTCATACTCATCGCCCTGATGACGGAGGCAGTATGACCTCTAAAACGTTGGTTAACATCGACCAGACTACACAGCGCAACAACCCAGAAGACAGAAATCTTCATACTCATCGCCCTGATGATGGAGGCAGTATGATCTCTGAAACGTTGGTAAACATCGACCAAACTACACAGCGCAACAACCCAGAAGACGGAAATCTTCATACTCATCGCCCTGATGATGGAGGCAGTATGACCTCTGAAACGTTGGTAAACATCAACCAGACTACACAGCGCAACAACCCAGAAGACGGAAATCTTCATACTCATCGCCCTGATGATGGAGGCAGTATGACCTCTGAAACGTTGGTAAACATCAACCAGACTACACAGCGCAACAACCCAGAAGACAGAAATCTTCATACTCATCGCCCTGATGATGGAGGCAGTATGACCTCTGAAACGTTGGTAAACATCGACCAGACTACACAGCGCAACAACCCAGAAGACGGAAATCTTCTTTCTGTATCTTATTTGCTACCCTGAATATTCTTTTCTAGATTAAAAAGCCCTGAGACTTGGGTATGATCTTTTTTAAGCGTTAGGAAAATATAAATACTGTCACTTTAGAAATACATTCTTTCCGTAAGAAATTGGATAAAGCGATAAAAACCTTCAGTATTCGCGAATAAAATAACTTACGGTAACAATCAGAAAAGTGGCAGTGGGTTCTCCTTAACACAGGCCACGACATGTACCGTCTGGTATTGACATTTGTGGAGCGAGACAAAGAATTGGGAAGTAAACGTATGTGGGGAAACAGAAAAACAAAACAAAGTAGAATCGATGCCGTTTACTCAATCAACAAGCTCTCTTTGCATTGTTCTCTTTTTGGTTTTGTCTCTGGCATCCAACGAATGCACTGGGACCATTCAGCTTAATCGAATTGTAACGCCCTCTCGAGAGTGAGACATGCAGTTGATCAAATTGTGCCCGACCATTCGACCCCAAGCAACACTATTCTTCAGATACACGTAACACAATTAAACGAAGTGAAACAAGATTGGCATGCACACATATTTCGAAATAGCGGCTTTACGATTTGATACGGGACATTCCTTTGACTTTTGTTTATTGCACAAATAAACCTGTCGTTGCAAAGCGTGTGAAACCAAATATAGCCTGACACTGCTTAATCATAAATAATCTTTTCATTATTTTTTATTAAATTAAAACTTGTTCCGCATAAATGTCATATAGCTTAATGTGGTATTTTTTTTTTTTTTTTGTAGTGTTCTGTCTGACGACAGGTCCATATATTATGAACAGGATCCTTCCAACCTCTTCAGGCTGTCAGGGACCTGCTCATACATATATACATTCTTGGCAGAGATGATCAGAAGTGGTTTGCCATTGCCTTCTTCTGTGTGTGAGTGGAGTAATTGTTGGGATGCCACGGAGAAACCGGGGAAGCCCCTGGAGGAAAACTCCGTGATGCCTAGTGTAAAATTCTTTTACAAAAGAGACTTTTGTGACGAACGTTCTAAAGTTATATTTGAATATAATAATTTTATTTTCCGTCTTTACACAAGCTTATAGATTGTTAAAATCACATAAAATTATAACATTTCAACATTTTTGATATTGTTACATTTTAAAATGACGACATGTTTCGATGTTCAATTCCATCATCGTCAGGTCTATCAATCAAAATTAAAATTAAAACTGTTGTATCTGCTGCTCTGCGTATACTGATTTTGTTTCTACCCGTTTAGATTTTATTTATTTAATCTCCAGGCTTCTTCCATTTAATTTTGGAGGCTGCGCCTGGGTGCCTTATATCGGGTTGTGTGTGAGGTGCGTGTCCGATGTTACGGAATGGCAGACAGCAATTAGTACTTTTGCTCCATTTCCACCAATCGTGTTGAATTAAACTGGTTTGCGGATCTCGCTAATATTCAACAGAGTGGAGAGCCTTTCGTGGTTACGTAGCGTAATTCTACGTGTATTTAAAATTATGTATGTCATTATTTGTCTCAAGCCTTTAGCGAGACAAATCATTTACACGAGAGAGAGCAGAGCAGTTCAATACAGCATTGATGAATAATTTGAAATTCCTGTATTTCAATTTACGTTCTGAAGTAATTTGGTACAATACAGTGATATTTATCATCAATGAAGACATCAAATTTATCTGTGAAAAGACAAGCGAACCTAAAATGTTATTGTAAAACAGAGGACGTCTTTTTGAAAAATACACAAGTACTGTGTTTCTCTCGTCTTTGAACTGTAGTGGAAACTATTTACAGCTGTGTGTAACATATATTACTAATATGTTCGATGTATACACACGTGTTTAATGAAGTTTTCGGGTTTATAACCTATATATTTTTTATGTGAATCATTTATTAACATTTTATTCTGTCTTTCTGTAGTTGGTGTGTTTTAGTTTCCTAAGAACTATCTGACGGTACCATAAATGCAGAGTATTGAAGCTTTGTAAAGTTCTCTGCGGGTGTCATATCTAATAGACGTCCTTCAGTACATACCAGCGTACAAATAAATTAAATCTTGTCCCTGCATGTGGCCTTCATATCAGTTCTTCCCATAGATAGAGATAACTCGGCTTCGTACGTGAGGGCACCAGGAACATAAGTCATGTCTAAACACCGCATTAACCTAAGATTTATTCAGAAAAAATGTCGTATTTTGATTGTCGAATCTGTGGTAATGTTGACACTAAAGTTGTTGGTATTATTGTTAGTAACAGACTGGATTTAATTGAGCTCCTATGTCATCATGTTTTTCTTCAGTCACTGCATGTCTTTTTGGATTTATTTTTGTACAGGACTGATCTCGTCAAACATAATTTTATTACGATAACTGTAAATCGTGAAGAACATTGTAAAAATGTATCGTGTGTGAATAATTCCTGTTCAAGACTACATTTAATTGGTGTAAACTATATTTCACAACACTGCGAACTGTATCTCAAGAACTAACAGCTCTAAACAAGCGGCTCTGTCGATATTCCAACAGGCATCGGACGCCCACGCAGAGGTTTGACGGGAAACAGTGGGCCGGCGCGGGCGAACAAGTTTCTAGCCAGCCGGACTAAATACGAGGCGCGTCCACAAAGTAAGTTTCCCACTCGTCCCACAGCTAGCAAACCTTATATTGCGCGAAGCGACTGTGCGTACGTGATAGAGCAATGACGTAACATGGCGGAACGGAACTTCCCGCGTTCTCACATTAGAATCGTTGCAGCTGTTGAAGATGGAGGTTCTTATTCCAGCTCCCGCCGACTGTGAAGTGCGGTCAGTGATAACGCTAGGCCGCACACGGCTCGACGGACAGCAAGTCTCCTGCAGGAGTTCAGCTGGGAGGTGTTTAATCATTCACCCTACAGCCCGGACCTCGCTCCCAGTGATTTCCATCTTTTCCTACACCTCAAGAAATTCCTGTCCGGTCAGCGTCAGCGTTTTGAGAATGACAGAGAGGCGGAGATGGTTGTCACACAGTGGTTCCAATCCCAGGCGGCAGACTTCTACGACACAGGTATTCAAAAGTTGGCCCCACGGTATGACAAATGTCTCAATTCCGGTGGCGAATATGTTGAAAAATAGCTGGACACTTGCTCTATCTGTTGCAATAAATATTTCCATGAAATTGTGTTTTGTTTCTGTAAACGGCCCCAGGGAAACTTACTTTGTGGACGAGCCTCGTATAAATTGGATTTCTTGTAGTTATCATCACCACCATCACGCTCAGTGATCCTCTTGTTACCAAGACACGGCGTGTCCTCAGACCGAGGATGGAAGTCTGCAGGTGGGAGTTAACTTTAAAATGGGCGATTAATTTACACCACACTGCATAGCGAAACATGCCAGAAGACAGTAATCTTCAGGGTCGGATCTTATAGAAGTGGTCACGTCAGGATAAAATGACAAGCTCTTGTGAACACGTCATTGAACCTTTGTCTTCCATATAGCAGAGATTATTTCACGAGATGCGTAATTATCATATTTTGAAGAAAGGTTCTGCATCAGGGACCTATCATGTCTCAAATACGTCTGGTGGGGAGTTCAACGCCATTATCCGACGAGCAGCTGCCTAGTTCTGTTCGAGTGACGTTAAAGGCGGCATTAAGGTGTTTTCTGGTGGCGAAACACCTCTAGAGCGTCATTATCCAGGTTTCAGAAATAACTTCCTAGTCGGCTCCTTGTTATTCAGGTGAGTTAAGATCAGAGTATATCATCACCTGGCGTCCTGTACTTACAGACCTCGTAAAGAAACAAGTTTCTCAGCATATATTCATGAAGTTGGTTGTAAAATCTGATTTTCGTAACTTTGTTTCTCTGAAGGAAACGTAAAAAAATAATCGTGGAACTTGTTAATAGCAACAAATTTTAAGATAAATATTTTTTCCTAAATAATCCGTAATTAATTAAATAAATAAATTCGAATAGGCAAATTCATATGAAGCGATAATCTGTGTTTTGAAATTCGGACATGTCGTAGGTATTTTTCTCTCCTTGAGGCTTAGGCACACGAGAGAGTCGAACGAACATTACTGATTCTGTCCTATTGCACGTTCAGTTTTGCTTAACGTTTCGTATAAATTTTGTGTATCTGTTTGAATGTCCCCATTAATAACGTTTGAACCAACAGAAGAATTTAACAATACGTGACGGTGGTTAGTGGTTAAAGTACTAACTTATTATTCAGAAGGTCTTGGTTTGGTCCCAAAAATTACCACTAAACTTAATATAAAATAAGTTTAGAAAAAATTTTAATATGATGTTAGTGATGAAGGCTTGAATAAAATTAACTCTTGAAACGTCGTATCTATCAAATACATCTCAGACAATGGGCAATGCCCAGCATCATATTGGTGTAAAGCATCAAGAATTAGCACATGAATTTATAGATATATAACATGTGCCTCCCCTTTTAATAACAATTTTTTTTACAATCCCTACATTAATAACGTAATGAACTGTTTGATTATTCCTGTTCTGTGTTCCACTTTTTTGAGTTCGACTAGTGCAACTTTCTTCTCTTATTTGCATCTTACTCCTGTCAGACACATGCAGATAATTGATTTTCTTAAACACGATACCTTAACATAAAAATTCGAATATCGTATTTCTGTTATTAATATTTATCTCTAAAATGTCATTTCATTAGTAGGCTGCGATTAGGAAAATTAAAATTTTGATTTGAGCTTTGTATAAAGTATAGATATATTCAGCTGCTACACTCCAAAATTAGGCATAACTCTCACTTCTGATCCCCAGTAACATATTTAATCGAAATCCACAGGAAGCTATCGTGAGTAAAACATGTTGACGGAGAGACGGACTTTCGAATAGACAGATCGATACATTCCCCCCCCCGTTTGTGCTCTTCATGGAATAAATATATACAAAATATAAGTCCACTGCATATAAAACCAAACAAAATGTTTTATTAAAATTAATGGTACAGTAATATGAAAAATTACGTGTAAATTGTTTATTATGATAGGCCTATTTATTTAAAATAATATCCCCTTCACTATTCTGCGTGAATAAACATGGTTAGGTAACAAATAATTGAACAACGACGTATGTAACTGTCAGAAATAAATCATAATGTAACGTCTGTTTATTATTGATTCTCCTTTTTAAGGGCTGGTCACAGGTTACTACTACTCTGTCACCAAAGGGCCATAACTGCTTACCGCAGCGCCTCTGTTTGAAATAAAAACTAGTTAATATCAGAAAGGATATTACATTGATAAAATCTTAGATGGATCAATTCAACATTTATCACGCAATTAAAGTGGTGATATAACAACTATAATCGTGTAGTTCAGACCTCACTAAAATCTCATTCATTTAGGATAACAGTGGAATATGTCTCTGTACTTAGTAAAATCACATTTAGTTCACTATTTTGAAAGCCTTCACCACTGGTCATACCGGATCATTTAATTTAACGAGAAAACGCAGAAAATTTTTAAAAGAGATTCAACGAAGTTAATAAGCTATTCTGCTCATTTTTCTTTGACAAGGGATTCCCCCGAGCATTAAGAAAGCTTTGACTGTATTTCGGCACCATACCATTGAGGCGTATAGAGGGGAAATGATTACAAGTTCCACTCATTCTTTACTTTGTCTCTAGAAAAAGGCGAGTGTTTAGCTTGACAGTCCCCTGAGGAAAGACCCCATCCCCCAATAACCTATGGGCCCAGACCTAGTTCTAATCTTCCAGTCTATGGTCAATGACTGGGTTAACGGGACTGGTTACTTATTTGCAAAATATTTCTCTATAAAAATGACTGGCGAAAGAACGGACGACCGAAGTCTGATTCTCGACATGGGCAATAAGGATTCTATTCGAGAACGTGTACGAGAAGTCTCTAATCCCGGGAAGTCCCTAACCCAATGAGATTCTTTTGTTTTGAAGAAATACGTATTGAGTGTGGAAATAATTACTTCCAACTTATCTAAACGCCTAAATGAAACTATGCATGCCTGAAGGGATAATGTAAACTTAAAATTTGTTCCCTTCACAGACGTTTAGTGGTCCGTTCAAAAGTTGTACATCAGATATGGCATATTCGGAAAATTTAAGAGACGCTTTCAATACAACATAATGTCGGCCACTAGATCAGATTCTGAACCACTTATATCCAATTTACAGTACGTAACATATACCACTAAGATAACCCAGAAAACCCTATTAATTTTGTTACTCATAGACTATTCGTGTTACGTTAATTTTTAACTTGTAACAACTAGAAATTTGGTGCCAGTTTTAAACTTTTCTATTTGACTGCTCGGGAAATAAATGATTTGCAGAACTTTTCATACTATTGAATTAGGTAGGCTACGTCTTGATTCAGCTCAGAGTGGAATCCGGCTTTATGCCACTTATGCGTATCGCCTGCGTTTTCTCTTCTTGCCCGTGTAAGAACTCCATTTATAACAGCCGCCAACACCTCTTGATATTCATCTGTTTCCGCTCGCTTCGCCGTTGTTGTAATAATAGCTCTGGCAGAACATCTTGCTTATATTCTTAGATAAGGGGAACTTTAGTCAGGTTTCTATTCCAATTAAATAATACACCATAAGGTTCAATCTTTGTTTTCTGAGAGAGTCTAATGCCTTCCATTCTATTTATCTGGTATCTTAAAATCTGAAACTAGTGGAAAGGGCCCGTTAGCATTCACCCCTTACCCCTTTCCTCCGTTTCCTTAGTTATTTTTACCTTTATCTCCCCCTCCTTTCACCAAGATTACTCACCTAACACTTCGAACTCAAAATATAACACAAATTACCAGCCATGTATAAGATTGATGTTTGTACGACGGTAAGAACGATGTTCTGGGTTTAGGCGACTTGTAGATTCGTCAGTAAATACCAACATTTCTGAGAAACACATTGTCTCCATATTCAGACCTGAAGATAGAGGCAGTATTTATCTGCGAAACGTTTGTATCTACCGACAAGTCTACACGGTTCCAAAAACCAAAAATAATATTATCATAAAAATTATCAGACGTTTAATGTACTAGGGCCTGTGTTATTCTAATGGTTTCTTTATCCACATTAGAAGTATTTCTAAAACCTGCCTGATGACAACAGCATTAATAAAATAGAACTTTTGTTTCTTAGTGTCATTACTGGGCCTCTGTTATCGTAGCTAAACGTTCATCAAAGCAAGGAAACATGAAAAGTTCTATGTCATATACATGGTTCGTATTCTGGTCATTTTTTTTTATTTTCAGTTTCCCGCCATGTTTTTCTCATTAACAGCCCGTAATAATTTCTAATTCTTCCCATCAAAAGTGCATGTCAACAATTATAACTGTCTGTATTTTACACCCCTAAAGGTAATAGGTGAGCTGTATGAATTACAAAGTTTCTCATCATATAATTTATTATCCTAAATTTACCAATAGCATAATCTAGTCATTGGTAAAAATAGAGCAAGGATTAGGGGCAGAACTTAAAAGCCTGATTTAATATTGCACCGATTCCCAATCAAATACATTTGGTATTGTTAATATCGTATTATATTTAAATAATATAAGTTTATAATTCAACAACAAATTTCCGGTTATCTAGGGCAGTGGTATTCAACCTTTTTTGTTCGCATACCCCCAGATACAATTTCTCTTCAACTTTGTACCCCCAAAGTTGTTGGTGTATAATTCAAGTTATACATAGTATATAGTCTACATCTAAAATAAATTAAATAAATTACATTACTGATTATTCAGAGTTTATCATAAATTTTTTTTTTAAATTTCATGTACCCCCTAAAATGTCTTCGCGTACCCCCGGGGGTACGCGTACCCCAGGTTGAATACCACTGATATAAGGGGTTGATGTTCTGGACTCGTGCGCATTCCTGACTGTAGGACATTAAAAAGTGAGAGAATGGAGAGCGGAGTACATTTTATATCAGGTTTCTTGGAAATCGATCAATTGATTTCAAAAGTTGAAACAAAACGCGCGTTTTTGCAAGAATCCACTTTTTAGCTTAGCCACATCTGTGTCCACATGAAATAAATCGAGAGCGACCAAATGGATTACCATTAAATCTTAAATTGGAAAGCTTTATTAAAATTTGTCGATAAATTAATTTTTTCTTTAAATCAGTCTTCATATAATTTTAGGGAGGGAAGTACTGAAAAGAGATAGACTTTCCAGTATATAAAATCCTTACTGAACCGTATGTAATATCCTTCTTGGTTTGTGTTTCAGTTTACTTAAATTTCATTAGCTCATCACCAATGAATCAATCTGTTTCCGAACACCCAGTAGTTTTCTTTATAGTGTTTAATAGTGACTTCTGTCTAACAAACGTTTATAACAGCAATGAATCCTCCTCAAACAAAACGCATAATTTTCTCCAGTTCACAAGTTATGCCCGCCTATCAGGACATTAAATAAATTATGTGTACTCGAACATTTAGAGCCTTCCTTCGTACTAAAAACAAACGACAGTAATTAAGAGAACAGATAAATGGGGCCTGATGATAACAAGTTACATATTACGTTTTTCTGCAGACGGGGCATTTGGCAGAGAAAATATGGACCGAGGTTCGGAGAAATATTGCTCTATGCCGCCATTAATCTTACTTCGTGGAGGAGATATTTTTCTGAGCCTCAGGCTGCGTTCGCATCCCCACACCCTTCTAGTTCTTAGTTTAGAAATGCGTTAGTTAAGCTTGCAAATTTCCCTGACAGGACGAAGCGGTATCTTGATTTGTCACGACCAGCTGTTAAACACTGCGTCTGTTAGACAGATGATTGAGATGTCTCGAAATATAACAATTTGAGAGTCGGATTACATCCTTGTCGTAGACATATTTTAACTCGTACAGGCATACCTCGTTTTATTGCGCTCCGCAGATATTGCGTTTGTTACAAATTGAAGGTTTGTGGCAACCCTGCGTCGAGCAAGTCTATCGGCGTCATTTTTCCAACAGCATGTGATCACTTCGTGTCCCTGTGTCACATTTTGGTAATTCTCGCAATGTTTTTTTAGACAAAATGCTATTTCACACTTAATAGACTACAGTATAGTGTAAACATAACTTTTACATGCACTGGGAAACCAAAACATTCGTGTGACTCGCTTTATTGCGGTGGTATGGAACCGAACCCGCAATATCTCCGAGATATGCCTGTATGTGTCATGGTGTATATTTGGACCTAAGAGAGATAATGTTATAGGAGGTTCATAAAGAATGCATAATGAAAAGCTACTTAAATTACACTGCTCCTGAAATATTATTAGGGAGGTAAAATTGAGGTTGAGATAAGCTAGGCAGGTAGAGGACATGAGGGAGACGATAAAGGCTTGAAAAGTTTTGGTTTGAAAGCCTGAAGGGAAGAGACCACTCAGAAATAGATTTTTGTAAGTGTAGATTTGATAAATTTTGACTCAGCATAGGGATCAGTTTTGTGAACACGGTAATTAACTTTCGAGGACAGATAAGTCAGCACAGAGACTGGCTGAACGGCTGTGATTAGATTCGCGAGAGAGAAAGAAATTCCCTCTTCGCCATCAAGACAAGGCCGGCTCTGGAGCCCACTAAACCCGTTCAAGAGGCACTTTCTTAGGGTATCAAGCGGAAGGAACAAGCAAGTCCACCCTTCTCCACATCACGTGGCTAAAGCACAGGGCGAAGTTTTCACTCGACTTATAATTCGCATATTAGCCAATAAACAAATAACGTAGCCAGATGTATGCACGTAGCTTATTTGTATTATGTTCGGCGTTCTCCAATTGTTTATCTATAGTAATATTTTATAAATCATGCAAGAATTATTGAATAGCCTCATAGGAGACTGCATATCGTTCTATCCTACAATAACCCTGATGAAGTGTGTTAGTGTTAGACTACTTTATCAGATTGCTAGTAATCATTCGTCCTGATAGAATTTTAGCAATTAGGCTGCTCTTATACGTTTCATTGCATAATTAGCCTCGTGGATAATTATTATTGATAAGGCAGTGTAAACCAGATTTATAAAATGCAATAATTTTAATATAAATACTATATTAAAATACCCACATAATTCGATTACGTTAATGGTAATACAGTACGCGAGATGAGCCGGGATAGCTCAGTCAGTATAGTGACTAGCTACGGGCTGGACGGCCGGGGTTCGATCCCCGACGGGGGCAGAGGATTTTTTTCCTCTAGCCTCTGCGTCTAGACCGGCTCTGGGGTCCACTCAGCCTCCTCTACAATGGGTACCGGGGTCCTTTCCCGGGGGTAAAGCCGGCCGGGGCGTGATGCTGACCACTCACCCCCATCTAGTGCCGAGGTCAAGGAAGAGAGGAGCTATACCTCCACTCACCCCAAACGCCTACATGGCGTATAGTGGGATAAACTTTACTTTTACAGTACGAGAGAATTTCTTTTCACAAAAGGGGTTATAATTTAGGATTTGAGACTTTCGCGGCGAGTACAATCAATAAAATCTTCTCTTGCAATCAGCAGCTTTAACTGGTGACCGTAGTAAACCGACGTTTCGGGAAAAAACTCTGTCCTCATCTTCAGGGTTCTGGCGACTTTCGAGGATTCAGTCATATCAGAACTCTGAAGATGGTGACAGAGTTTGTTCCCGAAACGTCGGTTTACTACAGTAACCAGTTAACGCGACTGATTGCCCGAGAATATTTTATTGATTGGGTTATAATTTGTGTCATAAAAACACAATCCATTGGCATGAACAGTGGTCGCCAATATTAATAGGATCTGAATAAGAATTGCGCCTGCTTGATTAAATATATGTCGATGAATTCTATAGAACTTAAACTAGACCAGAATGAATCGGGAATATTGCTCCGTGTAGTGAAAAGCTATTGAAGATTGAGGCGTTACGTTCCTACGGAAACTTAGTATCCACATTCAAAACAACACTGCTTCACAGCCCAGAAGTCCGCATCTGATAAGTACCTAGTCTGCGATGTTTAATTTTATGGTTTGTAGGAAAAAAAATTCAACTTATTTCGATTACATTTGGTATTTATTTTATACCTAAATTTATCATTTTGTTGAATTTCGGTACATATCAATCCAGTATACCCCCTACTTTCTTGGCTGAATGACAGTCAGCTGTTAAAGAAGATTTCGTTATAACCCCTGCTTTACATGAAGATGATATTTTTTCAAAAACGTTTAATCAGATTAAACGTTGACTCGTAATATAAAATGTGCATTTCATTAACATCTGCATTTATTTTTAATACATTTTTAGATAAAATATATATTTTACAGAAAAAATAGAAAATATTGTTCATGAATTAATGGGGTTTGGTTCCTCCAGTTTGGCTTGCCTTGGAACTGTGAATTTTATGTTAAACCTGTTTGTGGGTCCTCCCACTGCAAAGAAGTTAACTTGATCTCGACGTTTCAGAGTACAATACTGTCTCTACTATCCCTGATGATATGTACCCAAGAACAGGTCCGACATCAGTAATAAATCGCCTTCAGAGCTTAAAATCAATTATAAAAATAAACTTGTATCCTGAATTAACTAACTCCAAAACAAATTAAATATTTAAAATCACAAAGAGAGCTTCTGTAAAACATTCAAAGTTTTTGGGGATGCTTAAGTTTGCTTTAAAAATTCTCCCAGCAGAAAATCTAAAGGGATTTACCACGCAGCCGACGACAAAGGGTAGGCACCAAGAACAAGAAACGAACGGGTTAGAACGACAGTGTCTTAACTCGCTTCTGTTCTTGAATTTCAAAATTCCCCTGAGTCAAAACACAACTGACCACAGAAAACCCAACCGGCTTCACTACCTATCGAAAATACGGAGGCGATAAATGTAATGGAAAACTATAAATATTGAACAATTTTATTTTCTGTACTCAAATGAGTACCTATATATATTGTGTAAAAAATAATTGTGGTAAAATGATTTAAAAGTAAGGATGTAGGGGTTGCTCAGCACCCCCTGAAATTGTCAGTGGGTGCCCGAGCCTCAGGGTACCCACATAATCACTTCCCATGCCTGTGCGTCACTCTTGTTAATTCAAATTAAAGTTTCAGGTTCGTCGATCAGGGTCCCGTTTTATACTTAAAGTGTTTTTACACCGAAGAGATTAAATTCAAAATGGCTGCAACAGTAAGAAAAGAATTATTTCATAAGATACGGAAACATAACTTGAAATTTATATGGAACGTGCAATGGATTCTTTTAGCATTCTGTGGCCCTCTTTTCACAATCACACAAAAGGAAATGAAATCTTCTGAAGTAAAAAAGAACGGAGAAAATAAGTCACGTCTTTTCTACAGACGGTAGGCCTAATAATAGATTTTAACTCCGTCCTGGCGTCGCTTCAAAACAAAGGCGTCGATATAATTCAGCCACATTTCATTTAAGCGTCTCTTCTCTTCATTACATTCACCGCCTTCATAGAAACCCGTGTTGTGATATTCCACGATGCTTTGTCAGTTCATGGAACCTGAAGATTCAACAGATTCAACCAGCTCAATCTAATAAACCTCTTCATTAAAATGGATTTTAGTATTATGCTTTTTCCCTTTGTCTCCTTTTTCACGAGATGTGCTTAGTAAGATTCTATACTCTTCCCAGAACCGTGGCAGTATCAACAGAGAAATATAAACATCAGTTTTTCTCCAAACAGGCCTCTGCTTTAGACTTCCTTCTCAGTAGAATGGCTAACAACTTTTCTTCGTATTCTAAACCAGTGGTATTCAACCTTTTTTGTTCGCGTACCCCCAGATATAATTTCTCTTCAAATTTGTACCCCCAAAGTTGTTGGTGTATAATTCAAGTTATACATAGTATATAATCTACATCTAAAATAAATCAAATACATTACTGATTATTCAGTGTTTATCATAAAATAATATATATATATATATTTTTAAATTTCACGTACCCTCTAAGATGTCGTGCGTACCCCCGGGGGTACGCGTACCCCAGGTTGAATACCACTGTTCTAGAGGCCCCAGGTTCGATACTCAACTCAAAGGGAGGCTATCAGGTGTTTTTTTTAAGTTTGTCTTAATTTATTAAGGTAAATTAATGGGTATTATCTTAAAACAGGCCACGACTACTTCTTTTCCCATTCTTTAAAATTCATTTTTAATAGTCAACCTTCCACTCGGCTTTGTGTTACTGTTCAATTAAAATTTTACTTCTTGGAGAAGAATCCTGCTTGAGAATTTATTGAGCTAGTTAAGAAATTCTCCACTTCGTCGTCATGTTCGCAAGAACCCTCCAACGGTCCCTGTTCAGAAGAATCCAGTCTACATCCTATTATATTCCATCTACATCTAGTTCGCCCAAGTGGACTCTTTTCTTCAGGATATGTAATCAGTATTTTGTATGAATTTCGTATCTCTTCTGTATACATTTCAAAGCATCTTTAATGAAACTGATAACTGTCTACAGCTGATGGAATCTGGGAATTCTTGTTATATAAAGTCAGCTTGTCAAAGGTATATTTATCATTTTCGTCACAAGACTCAGGCAGTGATGGAACTCAATGTATCACCGTGATTGACCTCAATTCAGTGTAATGTCCTTTCATTTCAGGACAGTCCTGATCTTGTTAAGACGTTATATTAAATTGCATCACATACATGTCGGAAGCGTTCATTTAGAAATCTAGAATTTCTCAGTAGAATGTGACGTGAAAAATATCTCCAGTTAGCGAGGTGTGTTTCGCGCGAAATAAGTATGAGATGAACTGAAACTCTAATTAGACCCCTGAGTAAAATGAAAACAAAGCTACAGCCTGCTCATTAAGAAGTAACACTTCCTACTGTAATGGACCGGACTAGCTGTACGGTTATTTAATTTGGATACTGTATCATGCGCTGTCTAAGCAATAACATGACAGCTACCGGAGAAGTGATTGTAATACTTGTTTTTATCTACGGCCGTGGTTAAGAAAGTATTGTGCTTCGTTCCTCCCTCTACGTCTTATTATGGTTTTTCGTTTCACATTCTATACACGTCAGACTAGGAAGAATTGTACATTAATAATTATGCAATTTAATTTTTTCACAATTTCCATTAATACAGATTCCGACTACGTTAAATCTGTCACACATAATCTCAAAGTTTTATAATATAGTTACTATATATGTTATTGTTAATATAAAATAATTTTTTCATAGACTACAAAATGTTTTTGCATGTTTATGATATTTATCCATATATTATTCACATCCATAATTTTAGTAGTTTATTATTCATCGCCATCAAACCATAAACTCTAATAAATGTTTTTCGTAACAGCCCTGTTGACGTTTAACATTCTGCAGAGGTAAGATTTGAGGTTTTTGCGGTGGTGTATCCGAAAATGACTGTCTTGTTATTCTGCAAAGTACGAGGTGCGATCGGAAAGTTTCAAGACTGTGTCAATAGAGGGCGAACTGGATGTAGTACGAGCTTCTGCCTTTAGGGGGTGCGGCCTACATTCATATTGAATCAGTGTGCCAGCCGGTATCATCGAATTAGCATTTGTTTCTTAGTTACGGGCGTTTTGGTAGTGCATTACACCGACTCTCCTGCGATTTCGGAATGGCGTGTGCATCAAATTTTGCCAAAGACTTGCCAAAACGGCTACGGAAATCTATGAAATGCTAAAGCAAGCATTTGGGGAGTCCGCAATGGGTCATGCACAAACTTTTGTGTGGCATTCACGTTTTAAAAATGGCCGAACCTCTGTCGATGATGACGAGCGTTCTGGACGACCATCTTCGAGCACAACGCCCGAAAATGTTACGAAGATTCGGCAGGCCATTCACGAAGATCGACGTCGTACCATCAACGACTTGTGCGACATTGTTGGGATAGGCTATGGGACCTGTCAGCTGATTCTAAAGGAACAACTCCACATGCGACGCTTCCTGTCTGAGGACCAGAAGCAGAATCGACTTCTCGTTTGTCAGGAGCTCAAAGATCTTGCAAGAACCGACCCCAACTTCCTTTCTAAGCTCCGTGTGACTTCTTCCTCTTCCCAAAGATGAAAATTCAGCTAAAGGGAAGGAGATTTGAGACGATAGAAGAGATTCAGGCAGAATCGCAGATGGTGCTTGACAGGCTGACAAAGAAAGATTTCCAGGGATGCTTCCAGGCTTGGCAGCGGCGCTGGGATCGTTGTGTTCACTCCCAGGGGAACTACTTCGAGGGTGATGGATGAATTTAATACCTGAGATACGTGTACGGGTTTTTATAGGCGCAGTCTAGAAACTTTCCGATCACACCTCGTATTACGTTGGCAACACCTGCATGTCTTTTCTTTTAAGATCTATTATTGTACGAATTTTAAGACATTAAATAGTGCTCACAAATTCGCCCGGCGAAGTTACTGTAGTGCTTGATCAAGCTGGCTTGTTTTTTTTTATTAAAATCCATCTGTTGATTCAAAAGTTACTACGGAGGACTCGGACACACGCACGTATCTCAATATTTATTACAAAAATTGAAACGTAGACTAAAGGGAAACTTTAGCAAAACTGCTTGTGTACATCCCAAGGTGCTGATAAATATGTAACTAAATAAGAGATCGCCGCCACTTCCACGTGCTCCATCTCCTGCAGAAATATTTATCCCCCTCCCCCCCCTCTACCCCTCCCCAGCACACACTTACAGACTCAAAAGCCAAGTATCATTGACGTAATAGTGGCTTATGTAACTGCAACTCATTCTTACGTACAGAAATATAGCTGTTGTATTTTGGTTTTATGGTTTTATTCAGTCCCTCAAGGAAATTTTAGCATAGTAATAGATTATTACCTCGTGTTTCTACTTTATTATCAGTGATTTATTCATAATGATACATAATCCAAGGCTGTACGACCTAAGCAGCTGGGAAAACATTAATTTGATCTACTAAAATAAGTAAATTAAAATGAATCGGTATAAATGAACACAATACGCGTCCGATATTATTCAGAGTATTTATTTGTGAATTGTTTAACGACACTGTCAGAAGCTCGGATTGCATAGCGTCTAATGATGATAAATTTATAATTAATTGTAAAGAAGCGGTCATTTTACTTGCCTGGAATGAATAAGAAAAACCACGAAGAGCCTGTCAGGATAGCTGGTCTCCGAGTCTAAGTTTGAATCGAGAACCTCCCAAACACGAAACAGGACCTATTACCACTCGTCCGTAAATTTCGATTCCTCGATGAAGGTCCTCCGAAACAAGGACGAAAAATACGGACGGGCACGAGCTTCACAAAAATGTTTATAATGGTTTTAGACACTTCACATATAACGCCATCTTCCTTGTTTCAAATTTTAAGTTTTCTGTCATTTTTAGGTACAGATATACTAGCAGGGTTCCCGTATTATTCATTATTATTATTATTATTACTACTACTCTCCCTAAACCCAAAATCTTTCCCGAGACACTCAAATCCAACTTTCGTGTTTGTGATCTTAATTTCTGTAAGCTCCTTGCAGAAACAATTTTGTTCTTTGCTTTGATCTGTCTAGCTTAATTTCCGAGCTACAGAAAACTGTCCTAGACTCGAATCCAGGATAGTTTTCAGGGTTATGGTCGTTATTCCAATCTCCTAGTTGAAACAATTTTACTCTTCATGATGTCCTTTCATCGTGCTTAGTTTCCAAGACACATAAACCACCCTCACCTAGTTTCGAACCCGGGACACGTTTCCGGAGTTTTGATATTTCTAAAATATCTTCCTGGTCTCAAGGAAATAACATGTCAAAATTTTATGCAAATCGGTTTATCAGTTCTCGAGCTGTAGGCGAACACACACAATTTTACTTTTACATTCTAGATGGAAAATGGAGAGATGTGTGTGTGTAAGCTGGGCACGTGCTCCAGCCCAGAACACGGAACACACAGCCATACAGAATCTGAGTCACCCTCTACGTAAATTCAAATCGGGAAATTTGGTTGCTTGCTCTTAACCCGATAAGAAACTTCAGTGTTACGAAAAATAGCCACCTTATGCTTTCTGCCCATCAATTAAGTGGTACGCATGTTATTAAAGTTGGAATCTAATCGTGGCAACGTTCAATCAGGTTTCTGTCTCCCTACGCTCACGGTCCATCGCCTGTAATGGGAATACCATTTCAGCAGGTAACAGGAGGACGCGGTGCGGAAAACACCGTTTAATCACGGTGACTACCTCGCCTGACCCGTGTCACAAACCTGACGGCACAGCCGTGGCTACTACTCCCTTGCTTATTTATTCTCAAACATTCCGTAACACTCTTTGAATGGGGATTTTAGTTTTATGGATGAATTCATGCCTAGGTTCGTCTTGAAGTTTTATAATTCTACTAAAATATTGTTATTTTTACACGAATTTAAATACATTAGTTCTTAATACGGCGTAGAAAATTAATTTCGTGGTTTAGGATATTTCTTCAACATTTGTTGTTACGCACATCCTCATTGTAACCCTCACAAAAACCAGCAATTGGACCCTCTACTGGAGCTGCTCAGTCTTTACGAGCTATTTTAGCAAACTTCCGTTTGAATATTATCTTAAATTTAGATTTTAAATTATGTAAAAATGAAGATACAAACACCGCTAAATGAATTTCTGTTGACTGGCTAATTTATTTAAGTGTTTTAATGATGCAAAATCTCTCTTAAAAAATGTGATCTCCTTTCACTTACATAAAAGCGCACACGTACGTGACTAGCTAAACAACTGTCAGGTCTTGAAGGGATATTTTGAAGTATTGGGTTATTTATCTAAATTAGCAATTTAGCCTGTCAGAAAATCAGTTATCAACGGTTTCCTCCTTTGGTTATGACGCTGTTTCAATTTGTAAGTACATTAAAGCCTTTCAGAAAAACATGCTATCACCATCTACAGGCTCAGTATTTTTTCTGGAAAGTTGGTATCTGCCTGTGAGACCATTTCGAGTCACAGCCCACAAGAACATCGACATCTTCACCACCATGAGAACCTCAGAATTCACGTTAATTACTTAACTTGATAGGTAGGCAGGAAATTACTGAAATTAAACTCCTGAAATAGATATCTACAAATGGTTTATGCAGAAATGTATGTGGCCTAGTTCAAGAATAGGTAGAAATATTGCAGACTCAATAAGGATAAAACTGTAAGATTTCCGTGGACTTAAATCTTAATCATCTTCCGGAAAATTAATTTGCGTCTCCTACATTTAGAATCAGTGTTTTACCATTAAGATATGAAGGTATAAAAAATAACAAAAACAAATGCATCCCTTATTAAAATAATCACAATATTGGAACCGAAATTTTGGTCAATTCCCACATCACTGAAAATAAAAAGTCCCAAGCGTAGTCCTTCAAAAACAGACATTAATCTGCTATTACTACAAAGCGGTTTAAATGGTCAGAGCTATTACATGTTAAGTTACTATGTCACTATTCAAGCGTTTATGCTGTTTTTTAAATTTATGAATTGGCGTAAAATTAGACAGAGAAACAATGAAAGCAAAATAAATCTATACAACGTAGAATGTTGTGGTCGTATAAAATGAATGAGGCCATGTGAATTTCCCTCACTTTCTACGAGGTGATCGACAGGAATTTCTTACTCGATGCTACTAATCACACCGGTCTCCTCGTTTCTAATTAGCTGTATGAGAACGATAAACCTGTGAGCATATGAAAACCTAAATAAGAAGGAAATGTAATGTCTAAATTTGTCCCGTGTTCGTGTCACTATTTTAAAACATACCTTCGTAATCAATTATAATAAATGTAATAATTATGTCAGTTTGTCGTTCGAAAGCCTGCCAAAAAGTAATCTGTACTGCAGTTTCGTCAGTATGGCTGAAGCAAAGTTGGTTATGCTTGTTTAACTATCGACTAATTACGTCAGCAATTTAATCGCATGTAACGAACTCCCACCCACAAGCAACAAATCGTCACGGAAACTCTGAGGTTCATTCAGATGGTTCGCAGTAAACATGTCTCAGCACCAACTTGCATTGAAGTTGGACTTGCAGAGAGAGATGTCATTTCAAACGAGAATACCGCACATAGACAAGTTTCAGAAAGCGATTTTATTAGTTTCCCTCACATCCAGCGTAGCAAAGGACACTCATAGCAAAACAGCTGTCTCCACATAGAGGCAGTCAGATGTTATTTACCTGATAAATAAATTCACTGTTGTCATATAATCTGATAAAACATCAAAATCTTGTCATTAATGAATCATATTCTCAACTATCAAATCTAAAACTTCTTGACGATGGTGAAGAGTCAATTGAATAAAAATTTTCTTGGATATTATCCATCGTCTAGTAAATATAAAACGTAAAACGACGTTTCGGAGATGGGACTCTATCTCCGTCTTCAGGTTCCTACTGAGATACCTGAAGACGGAGATAGAGTCCCATCTCCGAAACGTCGTTTTACGTTTTATATTTACTAGACGATGGATAATATCCAAGAAAAATTTTATTCAATATTCTCAACTAGTTAAGAGATTTTCACATAACAGTGGCTTCTTTTACTATTTGTCTCATTCTCTGATTTCTAGGGATTCTTCATGATGAGGATTTATAGCCAAATTTTGTCTTCCCTGTTCATATTGCATGCTCGGCCAATTTGTACTTCCTTAATTTAATAACATTTTCAGTATAAAGTTTAGGTTATAAATCATTAAGGTCGGCGTTTCGTAACTTTCTGATCTACTTTGTGGTTTGCGCCTATTTCATTTATGAACAGTTATTCGTGTTAGAATTTTGTTTTTAAACACCTCATATCTCCATTATTCATTCACGTTTTTAAGAACAAAGGCACGACACGTGGCACTGTATTTCATTCATGTTTTGTAAAGGATGCAATAAAACACAAATCATTGCCTATTTAACAGCATCAATTTCCGGAATGTAAGCGTTGTATTCATATGCCCCTGTAACTAATGTTACTCTTTATTTAAAACTATCATTCTAAAATTCTAAATTCCCGATATTTTGAAAAAATAAATTAGTTTGTTAATCAGTTTCTTTAAAACTTGCCGGATCTAATTTCATCATAACTGAACGAAACATACGTATAACATTGAAAAGGGAAGCTAATCCTATTATAAATTCTGAAGAAATGTAGGGATAAAAACAAGTGAAGAGGATTCCTGACGCGCGCCCGACACATATATATCAATATCTATTTTTATCTTGAAGTTTGTGAGTCCATGAGACGTAATTTAAAGACATTTGTCTGAAATGCTGGAAGCGATAAATGAACTCGTGTAATTCTGCCCCTGCATACACCACAGAAATGCAACAAGAGACAGAGTTATGTATTTGTAAGCAAAGGGGATCACATTGAACTAGAAATAAGAGGCAAATTGGATTTGAGAAAAGCAATTAAAACTCACAAAGGTTTTGCAGAATTAATAAGGATTTTGTGCTCCCGGGGATAAAATGAAGAAAAGGATTCACTTCTTTGTATTACAGGGTGTTTATTAAGTAGGCTGGGCCTACGCAATTAGTTGACAAACGCCCTACACGTATACAGCCTTCTACAGAACTTCACGTTTCTCAGCAACAACTCAACACACAGAAATTATGCGCGCGACTTAAAACATGTACAATCCGAACCAAAGTGAATGGTCATGTCGCGAGAAACGAAACTATTATTCAACAGAACGCGTTGCTATGCAATCTTACCATTCTCTTTATTGTCCAGATACTTTAGAACCCTCACATGCCAGATAATCACTGGTCTTTGTAGGGATATGCCTCGGTTATGGGCTAGAAATTAATTTATAATATTATTATTATATTGATCTGAATTTAATACGCATCGGAGAGAGGTCTAGACGAATATGCAAGGATAGGATACGAGAGTGCGAACAGAATTTATGTGGCTCAGGATATAGAGAAGTTTGATATTTGGGTGTTTCCGGGTTCAAATCTCGACCCAACGACCGGGTACCCTGCCTGGCGTATGTCGTACCTTTTCTATATTATTCCAGACAAAAGCCGGGATATTTTCTTAAATTAGGGTACAATCGTTTTCTTCCGATCCCTAATGATCCATTAGCTGCCTTATCACCTGACGCTGTATAGATGTCGTCAAATATGCCGTAAATAAATGAATGGATCTGAAGCCACAGAATTTGTAATGATGAATCGCCCTGATGACGGAGGCAGTATGACCGCTGAAACGTTGGTAAACATCGACCAGACTACACAGCGCAACAACCCAGAAGTCAGAAATATTCATATTCATCGCCCTGATGATGGAGGCAGTATGACCTCTGAAACGTTGGTAAACATCGACCAGACTACACAGCGCAACAACCCAGAAGACAGAAATCTTCATACTCATCGCCCTGATGATGGAGGCAGTATGACCTCTGAAACGTTGGTAAACATCGACCAGACTACACAGCGCAACAACCCAGAAGATAGAAATCTTCATACTCATCGCCCTGATGATGGAGGCAGTATGACCTCTGAAACGTTGGTAAACATCGGCCAGACTACACAGCGCAACAACCCAGAAGATAGAAATCTTCATACTCATCGCCCTGATGATGGAGGCAGTATGACCTCTGAAACGTTGGTAAACATCGACCAGACTACACAGCGCAACAACCCAGAAGACAGAAATCTTCATACTAAGAATCGCCCTGATGATGGAGGCAGTATGACCTCTGAAACGTTGGTTAACATCGACCAGACTACACAGCGCAACAACCCAGAAGACAGAAATCTTCATGCTCATCGCTGTGAAAACCTCAAATCTTAGATAATGAATTACTTACAGCAGGGCAGTGCTTGAATTCCTATGCTGGTATCTGATCACGTTTCGATGTCTCGTTTCAAGCTGTTAATTTACTTGTTTGCACTGGTAAGGAGTGCTGTAGGGTCCAATTTTAAAACGAAGTCTGTTCCATGTGGACCTACAGAATTGCATCACAGTTAGACCTGTACACAGCAGTTGGTAACCGGTTCAGATTCGCACAGGAGGGAAATTATTCTCATTTACTTATGGTTCTAGGTGATTTTCTTCAGTCCCTTCAAACAAATACGATACAGTATCCTAAAATACGACATGACATCCATCTTTGCTCATCAACCAGTAATCCTGTCGTATCTCGGTCGACGTCACAAAATCTGAGAATCTCGTGTCAGAGAGACTTGACCAAAGTACTGACGATTATAACAGATAATTCCTACCTTGTATTGCTGCCGCTAAAAGAACCTCCCAATGTTTCTTCTATTCTACGCGTTCAATGTAAAAGAACTTTTCTGCTTTCACGTTTTAAAATAATTTATTTAAATGTCAGTCGAAGAAGAGAGAAACATTTCAAACAACACTTTACGTAAAAAAAACAAAAACATTCAGAAGCAAACGACAGATCATCTCTACGGGAAGTTAGACGATCGATGGGAAACATAAAAGCTCTTAAAATATTTATGTAGATCGTCGCTTTCGTCTTTGTGGATTATTTATATGAAATTCAGGCTGACTAAGTTTAAGAATAAATTCATAATGTGGATCTACCCATGTAAGCGTCTCTCTCTACGTTTTCGTCTGAAATTGCTAGAAGTATTTCGATTACATTTGATAACATTTGATAACGAGAACTTAAATGTCGTTCACAAACTGTCAGATACTATCTGTACTTTATATAAAAACTCAGGTCTGACTTCATGATTTAAAAAAAATTATTTAATCTTACAAAGAAATGGAATCTGACATAAAGAATATATTTGTTTCTGTAATAAATAAATATTAATGTTGATAAGGAATTCAATATCGTAAGATAAGCATCTGGAAAACTTGAAGAATGCGTGTTTCTCGGACACGTTCAATGCCTTATAATGTGAAACAATACCACATGTATTTTTCGGATGAAATTAAACTGGAACAACATCGTTTATTTACATTTTAAATAAACGCTACTGATTTGAAAGCAAATAACAATAACGCAATTATCAAATCGAAATAACAACCTAATAACAGCCGTAAATATCTTGATTTAATGTTGAACCCATCATCTATTTATGGCTTAGCAGTGGGTTAACTCGGCGTTGTCAGAAAATGAATAACGCTAAAAATGTTTACAGACTAGTAAAGAAAAGTATAGAATTAAATGTATGTATAACTAAATATATAAACCATGACAATAAACTAACAGCTGAAATAATAACATTTTCTTAACAGAATATTAGACAGTGGACTGCTTAAAACTTTCATGTAAATTATCAGAGCACAAGAATAATAAATAGGAGATTCATCAGAGGAATAAAATAAGTAATTACTGGTTAATTTTCGGATAGAATATTTCTATCTGACTGCATTTCAAAACTATGATAAATGAATACACGTAATTTAACATAAATATCTTTATTTGACTTTTATGTTCCTAAAGAGTTGCCTCTTAACACTTAGGTGTTGTGTGTCTGAAAACGGGGTAGAGCTACTCAGGATAACATTCTGACCAAATACATACGAAATAACTGAGTAAATTGGGATACCACATAGCTAGATTTTCGTTATTTATTGTTGTGGTAGTGAAATCAATTTTATAATTGGCTGAACATTTAAATCAGTTGGGATAAATGCATATTAAATGTGAGGAAATATTTCAGGAAAATATAGTAGAACATATTAAATTATAGTTTTAGTCTGTGTCCTCTGTAATGCGACGAGTAGAGTACGATTTGATGTCCAGTATGAGGAAAGCGAGATAGGTTTTCTGGTCTTTATTTTTCATCGAAAGAAAAAAAATAGAACAACTTCTTCCTCAGATTTGCATCAAATAATGTGCCCTTGTTCTAGCGAAAATCTATACTTTTTTTGATCTGAAGAAGGTTTATTGAAAGAACAGTTTCATATAACCCATTGATAAGAAGATTAAATATACTGAAAAACAAGCCATGTTATGGTGAACTTCTTCAACACTGATTTAATACTAAAAGCTTTGGAATATGAAAAATACGAATACAGAATTCTATTGAATAAAAATTTTCTGGGATATTATCCATCGTCTAGTAAATATAAAACGTAAAAACGACGTTTCGGAGATGCAGCTAATCCCTATCTCCGGAGATAGGGATTAGCTCTATCTAGTGGGCCCAACTGTGTAGGAACCTGAAGACGGAGATAGAGTCCCATCTCCGAAACGTCGTTTTTACGTTTTACATTTACTAGACGATGGATAATATGCAAGAAAATTTAGAGTCAATTGAATAAAAATTTTCATGGATATTATCCATCGTCAAGAAGTTTTAGATTTGATATACAGAACTCTATGTTGAAATATAATTTTATTTTATTTATTTATTATTATTTTTGTACTCCGTTTTCTCTAACGTACATCAACAATCCCAATTGCAATTACAATTCATCTGCAAACGAAACATCTTATAGAAATGGATCCAGATCTGTAAATGTCCCGAGGACTTGTTCATTAAAACTAAAATTTTACAGAATTTTGCAGAAGTCAGCCGGATAAGTCTGGATTTATTTAACAAGGAATGGATTCTAATTAACCATTCACTAGGCTGTAGCGATATCCCTTGAAATAGGCCACGATCTCCGCTTCTTAAAATCTTACAATAAATCGTACAGAATCATTCTTTGACCGCATTCAATTTTATACAATTTTTGTACCTGATTCAGCATTAATAAATAACGCGCGTTTTACTAAATTTCAGTGATATGAACTGTAAGGTAAAATCCTTAAAAGATATAAGATAAGCTAAGAAACATTGGGAAAATGCCATAGCGAGGAGCTTAATATTTTGTAAATTTTACCTAAAATTGTTTGTGTTATTAAATCAAGAAGGACGTAGGTGAGTCGAGTGATGGGCTTTTGTGATTACAGTAATGAACCTTCAAAAGAGAATATCTTGATTAACTGAGCTATTATGGACTTCTCGAGGACTCTGCTCTATGGTGGTATTTAGGAATGAAATCTGAAGATAGTTGTCATGCTATGAATGGTACAGAAAGCGGAGATAAAACTCCACGCATTCTTGAGATCTCGGCACGCGAAAGAAAGGAATTATCTGATTCACACCCAGGACGTCTAATCCTTTGAGGATTACGATGGGACGGACTGCGTTGTTTCTGGAGTCTTCTTGACGTAGTTGTGAAGAGAATGTCACGGAATGAATCGATACTCGGCCATGTCTTTGGCTAAATAGATTATTGTCTGAGCACACATTCGT
The DNA here is from genome assembly GCF_977971745.1 of Zootermopsis nevadensis. Classification (NCBI taxonomy): domain Eukaryota; kingdom Metazoa; phylum Arthropoda; class Insecta; order Blattodea; family Termopsidae; genus Zootermopsis; species Zootermopsis nevadensis. Next base: position 9,686,381 of record NW_028259138.1, on the reverse strand, counting down.
CAACTGTTCTTTCAATTAAGAATTGTACTGAACCATAATGATGGTCTCTATTACCACAAAAATTGGTCATTAAACTATTCTGAGCCAGCTCGATTTATTTTGTATCCTCGTCACCTGTTTCGCTTCTCTTCATTTACAACGGAGCACGGTTTCTTTATCCCATTTTATCCATATTCTGATGTTTATTAAGAACAATAAATAAGCCACAGCTCGCATTTCTTTCTCATGTGGGCTTCGGGAAACTTCCATTCCTTTGTAAAAATTTCCATTGTCACCAGATGGGAACAGAGTGAACTATTACACAGCTTCTGCCATCTATCAGGAAAAATGTTAACTACATAGGGAGAATTTAAAGAAAGCCACAGCTCGCATGTGGGCTTCGGGAAACTTCCATTCCTTTGTAAAAATTTCCATTGTCACCAGATGGGAACAGAGTGAACTATTACACAGCTTCTGCCATCTATCAGGAGAAATGTTAACTACATAGGGAGAATTTAAAGACTAACGCTATGCGCGTAGTCCTTGGCTATTACCACAGAGTGGGAGTTCTCGACCTTTCTCGCTGGCGTATCACTAATTATAATTTAACACATTAAATGTACCACTAGCCAAATGCTTTCAGGGGAAAAAACTTATTTATGTTAATATTATCTTTCGATTTTCTTACTTAGTTCGCGTACCACTCAACATTGGCTCGCGTACCAAAAACTGTTTTACTAAGGAGAATATCTAGGAGAGGAGACAGAGAATATGTTCATATCTCGTAACGAGAATAACTACATGGAGGAGATTGATCAAGAAATTTCCAGCCTAATTATGTAATATATTTTATATACAAATCCAGTCGAAACCGTCAACGTATTAAAATTTACGTTCAACGTAATCCTTCCATTTATGTCTAGGTCTCCTAAGTGTTGTCTTCCCTTTATGGTTTCCCGATTGAGATTTTGTATTCATAATTTGCCCTACGTGTGCTGCATGTACTGCCCATCAAAGTTTCAGACACATACAAAACAGGCAAAATGATATATATATATATATATTTATTTATTTATTTTTATATTTGTGTGTTTTGATAGCAGACAGGAATACAAATTATTGTGAGCCAAATGGTAGCGATCATTTAATGAATTTAATTTATTCTTCCATTTAATGTCGATCTCTTGCTGTTTGGGGGGGGGGGGTGTCGGACAGAATATTTAAAATAAAAAAGAGGAAGTGGCATATGAGACTGAAACTACAAAATGAGGGCAACGGGGGGGGGGATAAGGAACAGAAAAATGTATAGCAAACTACTAATTATTTATGAACCAATGAAGCTCCTGTTGGGTTTAATTTGTGAAAGCTACATTAGTTTTACAGGTCAGAGGTTTTAAATTTGTGGCTAAACTTGTGATTTAAATATGGATTTCTAACTAGGCCTTGTTTATGTTTGTCGCTATGATCTTTAATTTCACACAGTTCCAAACATAATTTCAGATCACAAAATTGCATTTACTTTGGAATTGCTTGGAGAGTGAACGAAGCGATGTAGCAGCCAATTTCAGAGTTATTGTGCACGAACTGGACTATGGCTTTATATTTACCATTTACTAAGGCCCCCCACCGTGTGCTAGGTGCTTGAATCCTCAAGTCACTAGGGATATTGTACAGCCCCTGAAAGAGAAACAAACAGATATCAGAAAAATTACCAGATTTGATCACCTAATTTTATTAACTAAATAATTGTTAAGCGAAGTTGCAAACCTTTTTGATAGGACAGCGACAAGGAACGTGATCTTGAACAAAGGATTCAGGACATGTCGTGTCTTCATCGTACCCGTAGATGCATAAATCTTCGTAGGTGCAGGATCCAAAGTCCTTGATGCAGGGCACTCTCACCCATACCCCCAGAACTTCACTCTTCATCGACACCTTTGCCTGTTTTATACAACAAATGTTTTGTTTGTTTATACGTACGTAAATAACACACATTCGGATACATTTAAAAATTGCCCTCTTTTCGTTTCGATTTTCAGTCCTGAAGATGGAGACAATGTTTTTGTCCGAAACGTTGGTATCTATTGTACCTATGAGTCCATATGTTATCATAACCCGAAAGTTCCCGCTGTCCAAGAGTTATTCCCACCAGTGAACTGTTTACACCATTATAAACTTATTTTATTTATTTATTTAGTGTTCTGTATGACGACAGGTCCATATGAACAGGATCCTTCCATCCTTTTCTCGGACTGGGACCTGTTCATATACGTTCTTGGCAGATGATCCAGAAGTGGTTTGCCATTGCCTTCTTCTGTGTGTGAATGGAGTAATTGTTGGGATGCCACGGAGAAACCGAGGAAGACCCCGGAGGAAAACTCCGTGTTGCCTAGACCACGGCCTTGCCCAACACAAGTTATAAATTCGGGCACCGCCGGGAATCGAACCCGAGACCCCAGGATTACAAGGCCAGCGTTCTAACCGCTAGACCACCGTGGCGGTATTATAAACTTACACACTTATAAATACGTCATAAAAGCATGCCGACATTATACTACACTCCTCTGTTTCCAGAACTGCCCCACACAGCCTTCAGTTCGATGGGTGCCGGAAGATGTGAAAAAGTGGAATTTTCATAAGACCGCTCATTTCCTTCCAGTGACAAAGAAAACGAGCATGAAATTTCTGAATAGAATGAAAATTGCTGGTGTGTCTCAGAGAAGGAGTGAGGGGATCTTACCGTTACGGGTGCAGAGAGGAAGGTCCTGACATGTACTTTCCCAGATACCACGATTTCTTCCTTCCATTTGTTAACAGAAACTTGGATGTCCTGAAGCTCAAAGTCGTCGTTGTCGATACCACATCTGTCCACATGCCAGTCCTCGACGTGCAAGTACTTCTTTGGGACAGCCAGATCAAGAATCTGAAACATATGCACGAGTAAAGATTCCTTTAGGGCAGCGTTTATCAACCTATGGTACCCGTACCACTGGTGGTACGCGAACTAAGTAAGAAAATCACAAGTTAATATTAACATAAATAAGAGTTTTCCCTGAACGCATTTCGTTAGTGGTACATTTAATGTGTTAAATTAGAATTAGTGGTACGCCAGCGAAAAAACGTTGAGAACCCCTGCTTTAGGGCTTAGAAATACGATAATTATTTTTAATAATTTTTATATTCATCGAAATGTTAATAGTGAAATTAAAAATTCACAATAAACTCGAACTTTTTCTATCTTATCGCTTGCATTCCAAAAAACGTAAATATTTAAATAGTGACTACATAATATTATAAATCAGTTTTAGTTCATATGTGCCTTGGCTCAAGCGGCTAGTTGTTGATTTCTTGCAGCGGAGATTCGGGTTCGATCCCGGGTGATTTTAAGTGGCATTCGTAGTGCAGGTTTGTCTCCGAGTTCATCCATTTCCCATTGCTAATCACCGTTCAACTATTTATCCGTACTAAATTATCACTACCCCCATGAGGTGTCTGATACAGTACATTATCATACCCTTGATCGTTATGAAGTGAGGAGTTTCATCTCTGAATCTTCTCAATGCTAGTTTGGGAGAAGATGTAGTTTAGTATTTCATGTAAGTGCGTAACTTGGTCACTCATTCTGAAAGAACAGCAAAGACTGAGGGTGTCTGAGAACAAAGTGCTGAGTGGACTATTTGTAAATAAGATAGATGACGCACTGAGATGTATGAGTGGACTATACTACGCAAATGGAGAAAGCAGGAAGCATTTTGGCATCTTAAAAGTCATGGATGTAGTTCAGAGAACGTTATTAAAATGTAAAATAATGTAACAGTGGATTGAATGTTGCCAGGTTAATTTACAACGCGGGATCAGAGGAAATAATTTGGATTTTTTTTTCACACAACGGGCGTAAAATTAATGTCTGTCCGATCTTAAAACATTTATCGAATATTGATTGAATATTGAATACTGAGAACTTTTACTACATTTTAATTCTTGCTTGTGATAGTCCAATGTAAATCATTCTGTATTTAAATTAAAGTCTTTTGTTCCTAGAAACTGGCTCCTCGTACAAAATGTACCTGAATATATTTAAAATCTACAGATTACAATAGAAACACTTCTTATGATGAATATTTAACGAAATAACTGTAAAAATTCCTTTGATTATTAACACTTTAATTTGTTATCTGTAGTTCAGATGATTTTTACGGTAGTAGATATATTTTTAAATCAAATGAACATTTGGGCTAGCGTGCTATGCACATGCAAAGTAGCATTTCAAGTTCCACATGAAAGCAGAGCTTTTACCGCGACAAACATCCGTTTCTGCAACCGCTTCCTTCTTTTTGGAAATACAATTTGTTTTGTGGTTTTCCTCGGACAGATTTACGTGCTATCATTTTAAAATTGCTACTTTACTTTTCCGCCATTATTACCGTTGCAGTTGTCCTTGTGTCTTTGTTTCCAGATCTTGATTTCAACTTCCTCTCATTTATTATTATTAACCGACATAATGGTTATTATGTAATAGAAACTAAAGCCAGCCGCTGGACTAGAGTTTTAAATACTTTATTACAACTCGCAATCTTTTTTATACAATTAATGTTAAGATTATCTATACATTTATTTGGGGGGGAGGGGGTTGTTTGCTGGTAAACAGGCCCTGCTATTAACTGTTGTAATCTGAAGGCAAAAGGATCTTCTGCTAACATAATGGAGGCGGAAGATTTCTGTCTTCTGGGTTGTTGCGCTGTGTAGTTTCAGAGGTCATACTGCCTCCATCATCAGGGCGATGAGTATGAAGATTTCTGTCTTCTGGGTTGTTGCGCTGTGTAGTCTGGTCGATGTTAACCAACGTTTCAGAGGTCATACTGCCTCCATCATCAGGGCGATGAGTATGAAGATTTCTGTCTTCTGGGTTGTTGCGCTGTGTAGTCTGGTCGATGTTTACCAACGTTTCAGAGGTCATACTGCCTCCATCATCAGGGCGATGAGTATGAAGATTTCTGTCTTCTGGGTTGTTGCGCTGTGTAGTCTGGTCGATGTTAACCAACGTTTCAGAGGTCATACTGCCTCCATCATCAGGGCGATGAATATGAAGATTTCTGTCTTCTGGGTTGTTGCGCTGTGTAGTCTGGTCGATGTTAACCAACGTTTCAGAGGTCATACTGCCTCCATCATCAGGGCGATGAGTATGAAGATTTCTGTCTTCTGGGTTGTTGCGCTGTGTAGTCTGGTCGATGTTAACCAACGTTTCAGAGGTCATACTGCCTTCGTCATCAGGGCGATGAAAAAGTGTATGAAGATTTCTGTCTTCTGGGTTGTTGCGCTGTGTAGTCTGGTCGATGTTAACCAACGTTTCAGAGGTCATACTGCCTCCATCATCAGGGCGATGAGTATGAAGATTTCTGTCTTCTGGGTTGTTGCGCTGTGTAGTCTGGTCGATGTTAACCAACGTTTCAGAGGTCATACTGCCTCCATCATCAGGGCGATGAGTATGAAGATTTCTGTCTTCTGGGTTGTTGCGCTGTGTAGTCTGGTCGATGTTAACCAACGTTTCAGAGGTCATACTGCCTCCATCATCAGGGCGATGAATATGAAGATTTCTGTCTTCTGGGTTGTTGCGCTGTGTAGTCTGGTCGATGTTAACCAACGTTTCAGAGGTCATACTGCCTCCATCATCAGGGCGATGAATATGAAGATTTCTGTCTTCTGGGTTGTTGCGCTGTGTAGTCTGGTCGATGTTAACCAACGTTTCAGAGGTCATACTGCCTCCATCATCAGGGCGATGAATATGAAGATTTCTGTCTTCTGGGTTGTTGCGCTGTGTAATCTGGTCGATGTTAACCAACGTTTCAGAGGTCATACTTCCTCCATCATCAGGGCGATGAGTATGAAGATTTCTGTCTTCTGGGTTGTTGCGCTGTGTAGTCTGGTCGATGTTAACCAACGTTTCAGAGGTCATACTTCCTCCATCATCAGGGCGATGAGTATGAAGATTTCTGTCTTCTGGGTTGTTGCGCTGTGTAGTCTGGTCGATGTTTACCAACGTTTCAGAGGTCACACTACCTCCGTCATCAGGGCCATGAGTATGAAGATTTCTGTCTTCTGGGTTGTTGCGCTGTGTAGTCTGGTCGATGTTAACCAACGTTTCAGAGGTCATACTGCCTCCGTCATCGCCCTGATGGCAGTATGACCCCTGAAACGTTGATTAACATCGACCAGACTACACAGCGCAACAACCCAGAAGACGGAAATCTTCATACTCACCGCTGTGAGAACCTCAAGTCTTACATAATGGAGGCGCTTTGGGAGAACAGAAGGTATATCTGATACTCTTCCTTGACCCCGAAACTATATGGAGATGAGTCGTCAGGGTCACGATTCTGTCGTTTTTTTATCCCCGGGGAAATGGCTCCCAGTTCCCTTTGTACAGGAGATTGGGTGGGTCCCAGAGTTGGTCTGGACGCAGAGGCTACAAGAAGAATGCTTCGATACTGATTGAAATACCCCAGCTCTTGTTTTATCAGGTATGCCATTCGACTTCCGGCCGGATATGTAAACTTGTCTTATCTTTCCACAGTTTTCCTCAGTATCCTTAGGCAATGCTGGAGTCTACGACCACGACAGTAAAAATCCCATCTCATTCTACGTTAGATAACCTGTGTATTTTGAAATGGATTCATTAAATAACTTAAGAACCAATCAGTCACAATTTCAAAGAGACCCTCGGGTTACAAGCCGCGACAGGTGACTGAATGGTCAATAAACCATATCTTCTGCCAACGTTTCGAGAACAATCTCTGCTCTCATCCTCAGGACTGCTGCGTAACAAATCTGATCCTTTGTAGCGCAGCAGCCCTGAGGATGACAGCAGATATTGTTCTCGAAACGTAGGCAGAATATGTGGTTTATTCATCGTTAAGCCACCTGACGCGGTTTGGAACCCGAGAGTCTTTCGCCAACTTAAGTCTCCGCGGAAGCTTCACTTTATACATAATTTCAAAGAGGTTTGGCAACAAAAATTCTGTATTTGTTTCTTGTCTCCACATCATATTTACAGCCTATGCGAAGAATAAGTCAGTAAATTCCTGGATATGTTATTGCTTCCGTCGTCCGCTTTTGGGGAACTGTTGTTCTTTCCGCAAATAAGTTGTGTACTTACGTCGTTAAACAGGCCAGCCTCCAATCCCAGGCTCAGGAACAGAACACCACCGATAATAACAGCAAATCGAATAACTGCATCCATTGTTTGCCAGAGCAAGAGAACTGCGAGTTCAACTTGAGTTATCTTGCACGCAGTGAAACATTTGCGGTCGGATGTACTTTTTCCTCGCAACTACAGCCACATTTGTGACGATAAACATTAACGCGAGCAGGCCTAGTGGGAAAATACATTATTCTAGTGACCATCTGGTGATTTTTGTGCAAAAGTTGTAGTAATTAAGGAATTTTAACAAAATTGAATCTTTAAACGCTTATTCCAAGTGGCAACATCCAGCTACTCTTTTCCTTTAAAAATAAATTATTTGTTCTTTCATATTTGGTTCTGTCAGTACATGGGTACTTAGAATAATTATAGACTACTCTTATCTTATGATTATGACACTTTCAAGGTCACTGAGATTGCAAGGACATTGATATGTTTAATATATTTCGCTGACCAAGATTTTATACATTGCTTGTACATAGACTTTCATTACTCTATGGATTGCATATTGTACATTTGAGAGAACTTTTAGCACATACGTGAATTGAACTATACATTCCTAAACGTATAAGCGAAAGAATCGAGGGTTTCACCACACAACGAGCTGATTAAATCAAAGTAACGTGGCCTGTATTTTTCTGACAGTCCCTGCTTCGAATCACAACGAAGGTAGTTCTGTAGGCAGTTAAGAAGCACGAGTTACAGGATAGTTCGAACTCGTTCTAGTATTATCACTAGGGTTCGGATGTTCATGACATGTCATATTTTTATTGGGGCTTCTATTTTGTTTCTAAACTGAAATTAAACAATAACTGGGTTACCCTGATCACAATTATGCTGTTTTTATTTCGCATATAAATGCATATTTAGGTCTTTTTTGGTCATATTTGTAGTTAAATGCATATTTTGGTTATATTTTGAGGATAAAATTCATATTTTGGTTATATTTTGGGTATAAAATTCTTTCTTAAAACCACATTTCTCAGGCATTTACAGTGAATCCTTCAAGATGCTAAAAGTGAAGTGTTCTGAAAGTGCGAAGTTAAGAGGTTTCGTTAAAGATTTCGGCGAGTAATATTTTAGTTCTGATGGAACAATTCTGTTCTGTAAACTTTGTGGTGTTAAAGTTACAGCTGGTTATTGTTCTTGTTTAAGGTGTAGAGAATGTAAAAAAATCAAATGAATCTTTTCCTGATGTTCAACCGTTTGGATGTTGTTTTGAATTTTCGGGGTCCTAAAATTATCATACCACTAGTTTTGATTATTCTCGCATCATAAATCTATCGACTACTGTATCGTGGTCGATTGTGGGTATTATCTGTGATTGGAAACCAGTATTGATGATAGTATGGCGGCAGTTAAAATAAGTGAAGACGTTATTGATCAAACTTTCGTTTAGTCATGTTACCAAGGTTCTGCAATAGAGTGTGGCGTAGAGGTACTGTAGTAAAGCTGGAAAGGCGTGTAAAATGTAGCACAATAGCTAGTGGATATACAACTTTTGCAGAGCGTGAAAGGTGCATTCTAACCAATGCAAGAGAGAGCAAGCAGGGTTATAAACAGATACGTTTCTGTAGCCACAATGGTGCAGTCAAGGGGTTAGTATTGTGCTTAAAAGTTTGATTGTGCACCGAATGAAACTATGATTTAATATTTATTTTCTTGGATGAAAGTCTGTTTCATTACTCTGTTTTTGAAATTATAGGTTATGTTGAATGTAGTGGGACCAATATTATTTTGAGCTTTATAATTATTTAACTGTACTGTGTCCATTTCGTAGATTATTATGTGATATCGAATATGAGCGTTTAGGATGAAGATGTTTGTCTGCTTACATCTTGAGAGTCTTGCCTGTGGATTAAAAGTTGGTACTGAGAAGAGTGAAATCCACTGTACTGTGAATTTTGTAGTTTCTCTTCCTAAAAGTTGATAACGTTGGAGCTTTCAGTTGTATGAAATGCCTGGTGCTCATGACCAGAGCACAGTTAGAGGCTGTCATGTCCAGGCATTCATACTCTTGATGCCTGAAATCCTGTTTGAAGTTTATTCGCTGCAAAGGCCTTGTTTCTTTCCCTTCAAGGCCACTAACACCACTTACATATGAACAAGTGTGTGACGAGACTCTGGAATCACTTGCAGAGTATTTTGAAATATTGGTCGAGGAAGCAGTCAACCTGAAGGCTGCTGATGTATCATACAGTGTAAGTAACAATGGTATGCTTTTGTCAGTAATATCATTCTAAATTGCTGTCTATCATTCAGTTTTTGACCAAGTTTCTCTTGTAACAGAACCAGATGTTCAACACTTCTGAAGCCAAAATAAACAAGTGGATATGATTATTAGCCATTTTGCATCCTCACTATCTACATCCTTAAGATTTATTTTGATTGGGTTCTGTAGGGTTCTGATGATGAAGCATTGAAGGAAGTGGGAAATAAAATTCTGCATTACATATAAACAGAGTGTTGACACCTAATATTTTGGCTAGGAAGTCAGAGGAGAGTCCTTTGTCATACTGCTAACCAGAGCCGAATCAGAGGATTTCAGTTGATTGGATTTACTTTATAGTGCTGCCTACATTTATTTGTAGATATATTTCTGCAGGATTATAAAATGCCATTCCATGAGTCAACACTGAATATTCTTTAAATAATATATTTATTATAGTCATATATATATATATAAAAATTGTGATGAAACTGTGTATTGGGTTTGAAAAATTTATGCTGCTTGAAATCAAAGTTAATAGAATTTTGCCAAATTATACAGTGCAGAAACTTCTACACAGACATGGTTTTCAGGATGGTGTATTAACGGTGAAGTTCGGAATACCCCATGGTACATACGTGATCAACAGACAGACACCAAACTTACAGATCTGGTTGTCATCTCCTATTAGTGGACCGAAACGATACGACTTTCACGACGGTCACTGGGTGTATCGCCACGATGGAATCTCATTACATAAGCTGCTGAATCAGGAGATCCCCAGTATTGTGAATCAAGATGTTGATTTCTTCCGTTGTGCCTACAGCGGAAGCAATAAATAGGACTACTGTATGTTATGGTTTATTGTCATTATAGCTGAATTATTATTGCAATAAATGTACGTTCTCCCAATTACTGGTTTCTACTGACTTATGTTTTGTATCATTTTCTGTCACCTATACAGAAGGACACCCTTTAATGTGATACAATGCAATACTAAATAAAAGTTTTGATACAAGGCTTGGAAGATAATCCAATATCCTTAGAAAATGTCATCCTTTAAATGTCATAATGAATAACTGAATAGTTTAATAAAGTACCAAGTAGGCCAGTTTGTCTGATTTTTATTCTTAAGGTAGTTGGTTTGAGCCTCAGTTGGTATTCTTGTTGTTTTGTTTGGGTATGTTCATGGTTTTCCTCTGTTCTTCCAGGTGAATGCCATGATAGTATCGCGAAATTTATAACAATTGCTACCTTTTCCATCGTGATGTATTTTCTGTAATCATTTTACATTGCGTAAATAGTTTTGCACTTCATACAGGTTTTCTAAATAACACTCAGAACCAAGTAATTAGAATGATGGAGGCAGCAAGCACCTCTGAAATGTCAGTAAACTTCTGCCAGGCTACACTGCGCAGCAACCCATGTTGATAATACGAGTAATTAATGATATAGAAACATGGTAGAGCTGGAATGGTAGGGGTGCACTTTGTAGGAGTGAAATTGCGATTGTAAATTGAGGTTGACTTTTTTTAACTTTCTGCCTTTACAATCATTGCTGGTTAACATTCTACATTGAAGAAATATTGTTTAGTAACCAGAGAATCAGTTAATCCATGTGTACAAGCTACATCATGGAATATGTAAATGTGACAATAGCGTGATTTTGTGCATTCATGATAATCCCTGTTCTGGAGATGCCAGACTCAATCATTAACACTTCTTCCTTTTGATCCATCTTACAGTGAATGGGACAAAAATAGTTTTACTAGTACTTTGGCACAAGAATTACTGTCTCTGAGTTTTGCTAATTAAATATTAGGCACATGTCTATAGAAAATGCCTGAGGGGAAGAGGCCACTGGGGAGACCTAGACGTAGATGGGAGGATAATGTCAGGCGGGATCTATGGGAGATAGGAGTTGAAGAAGACTGGATTTTGTTGGCCCAGGACAGGGACCAGTGGAGGGCTTTGGTTAATTCGGTGATGAACCTTCGTGTTCGGTATGCCATCTAGTTAGTTAGTCTATAGAAAATTCCACTTTTCTATTAAATATGTAGAAGGTCCAGTACTTCTAATTAATTTATTACTTGTCAGATTAAGGTTTTTCCTCAGTGTTCTGCTTTTATATGTACAATGTAACGCCGTTAATTTAGTTATAATTACTCTCCTGCCTCATGGTTTTTTAATTATATTGTCCTGTGTGAGGTATGTCTTGATTTTCCAGTAAATATCTCAAAGTCTAGAGCTGCATGCTGAACGTTGCTTATGCGTTGTGCTATTACTTTCAACACACTAACCCCTGAGTATTTATCTTGAGTTCTTTCTTTTCTACAGGTACTCTGTGATACAGTTTATTTTTTGGCATAATTCACATTCTTCATTATCTGAAGGGAGTAGCTTCACTGCCTTTTGTTTAGAGTGAACCATTTTAATCAGCTGAGAAGGAACAATTTTAAATATGGAGATTATGGAAGAGGGAAACATGATGGATCGTGTTCGAATCCTATTGCAGCGTGATATGGCCTATTACCAGGCTCACCAGACAGTTCTGCAAGAAAATCTATGTCCAGGCGTTGTGGGAGGACTGTTAGATTTCCCACACTATGCCTCTTTTGCTGCTGTCAAGTTGGTATGTTTATTGTGTTCAGTCTATTTAGGGTTGCTTTATATTAACTGGGTTTGGAAGCTCTGAAGTGTACCACTGTACACAGTTCCAAGACCATTCATTGAATGTTACTGCCGCCATGTTAATATAGTTGATGGATCAGAATGAACTTTTATTGACTGTGCTTCTCTGCTTACTCACAATCCACCTGAATTACTGGCTGTATGTTGCACTGACTTATGCTAAACTGATAACCCAAGAGTTCAAATCTGGCTGTTGTAAGATTTGAGGTTTTCACAGCGGTGAGTATGAAGATTTCTGGGTTGTTGCGCTGTGTAGTCTGGTCGATGTTTACCAACGTTTCAGAGGTCATACTGCCTCCGTCATCAGGGCGATGATGACAAAGGCAGTATGACCTCTGAAACGTTGGTTAACGTCGACCAGACTACACAGCGCAAAAACCCAGAAGACAGAAATCTTGTAATAATCTTCCATGTTTAAAACTGTGTTGGTGCAGGTGGCATGGTGGGAAGAGGAGTATGTGGCAACATTTCACTGTGCATCTGGTTTATTGGAACATTCAAGTGATGATCCCATGGGGCAACGAGAATCTGAAGATTTAGATCGAGGTTGTGGAGGCATTGCTGTGACCAAGACATCGGTGCCAACTGAGTTTGTGAGTCTTGTTGCTGATTCATCAAAGCAGTTGTTGGAACACTTGCATACCCTCAGCCAGGAAGCCCTTGACCATGCTGACCTCACTGTGTTGACTGGGACTCTGGGAGCAGCTGCCCTCATCAGGAACTGCTTGTGGTGCTACAATGAAAAACTTAAGAATAAAGAGCAGACACAGTCCAAACAAACTGCCATGTAAGTGCCTCTCCTGTTCTTCTATTCTGTTTCTCATTTATTAACTCATAACTTCATTACACAGAGTCTTCCTCGAGGAGTTATTGTTATTCAGCTGATGGACAAATTTTCTCTTGTGGAACTTCAACGCCTATCAGCATGCCCACCATTTGACTCTATCTTAAACAATTTCAATCTCATTTATGTAGCCACAAACAGTTTTTCTGCATATACAGTAATGTGAAAATACTGCAGTAATTGTATTTCTAATAGTATAATATTCCAGTTCATTTATGTATTACCTTAAAAGCTGTGGACCATCATAGACATAAGAGTAGGTGGCTAGACCAGTGGTTATGTTCCTTGTATCCCATGTCTGCCAATATTTTCTCCATCACCAATATAATGGCTGCACTACCAAAGGAGCCTCATCATGTAAGAAGTTTGAGGGTGACAGTGGACACACTTCATCGCTCCTTACACCTCTCTTATATAACACATCAGGCAGTTAGTGCATTTGTAGTACCTGGTATGATGATGACGTTTCCCTTGTTTCAGGTTGTCACTTCAAGGGAGTTACCGCAAGTACCATGAGATGGCAGAAGCTCTGGCTGAGAGGTTGCTGGATCTCCATTGTCGCCTGCTTTCACTGTATGTGCTTCAAGATGCTGACTGCCTTCATTGGGAAGATCCCCACCCCTTTTTTGAAGGAGAGCGTGGGTCTTTTGTTATTCAGATGTGGTGGTTATATATGCAAGGTAATAACTTCTTTGAAGTCCTTGCTGTTCTTTCAAGCTATGAACCTGTGCCTTTGATATATGAGGGATCTGTGTTCTTTTGTCGTACTGTCTTTTTGACGTGAAAACGTCTTTAAAATCGATGCCGGGTGTGGGGAGGCAATCGCGCCCAAATGAGCGACAGTTTCTGTCGAAGTAATTGCAAATTTCAATAACTCGGCTAAAAATAGACATAGCGTCACCATCTTAGTCATGTGACGTCACTTAACCTGTATATGTCACATGCAAAACATCAGCCAGACTGGATTTTTGTAAGTGTAGCGGAACCTGCCTCATTGGCAAGGATGTGGTTGGAAATGTTTTCTAAAATACAGTCCTAATTTGTCATTTTTTTCACTTCATTCAGAGCTAACTTTTGTGTCCAGTTTGAGTCAGTCGTGGTTGCTGTTTGTTGTGTGTGATAGTGAAAGTTTCAAGAACTTTTCTATCTTCTAATGTTTCAGGTACAAGAGAAGATTTATGGAAAACAGTGCCTCCTAAGATGGCTCAGAGGGTCTTGGCTGGAATGTTGAATGAATCCTTAACAATTCTGACAGTTCGCTATACTCAGGTATAATCATAATAGAGATAGATGTTGATTAAGCAAAGTCAAGCATATTTTGTACAGTTAAATATTTGTTGACGGCTTAATCATTAAAGGCTGGAGACTCGCGGAAAGAGAGCTGGGAATTTTTCTCTTTTCCGCCACATCCAAAATGGCTCTGGGATCTACCTAGCTTCCTAACCATCAATATCATCTGCTAAAATGTGAAGCTATGAGTGCTTTGGACTATATTTACAACTAAAAGGAACAAAGTAACAAGAGGCTGGAGAAAATTTAATAATGGGAAGTTTCGTAATTTGTACTCGTCACCAAATACAGGGCTATTCAAACAGATTGTTGGGGTTTTAAAAAATCACTACACGTAGTACAATTGAGGTAGGAATACCAATCTTGTTTTGTTGTGTAGCAAAACTCTCAAAGTTTTTTTACATGCATTATAAATGCTCAATATGTGCGCCTTCTGTCAATCTGCAGACATCTACACGATAGTCCATTTCTTCCCACACACGCCCCAGCGTGTCAGCGGTGATGTTCAGAATAGCGGCTCTGATATGTACCTTCAGATCCGGGATAGTCGCAGGTAGAGGGAGGACAAAGACTTGATCCTTCCCAAATTTTGTGTGAAAGTGCCGTTGGACAATGGTAACGGACCGACTTTGATGATATTCGAGAGTACAAAAAGCCTTCTTCTTACCATCAGCCGCCATATTGCAAAAGCTGACACCTGGCGGCCAAACGCGTAACTACTGGATGGCGGGCGGTACAGAACAAAACTTTGAGAGTTTCTCTATCCACCAGTGTAATGATAATAGTCGTATGTTTAATGTATTGCCCCACAAAAATTCACAAAACCCCGACAATCTTTTTGAATAGCCCTGCATTTGCCCTGTTCATAAAACTTTGTGTACTATTATAAGACACCTTTCTATTCTTGTTATTTCTGCTTTGCCAGGCAATACCAAGCAGTGGACGCAGCCTCCTGTTAGTGACAGATGTCAGCAATCTACTGCTGTGTGTGCGACAGATACTACCATCAATATGCAGTGATGCCTCTGAGTTAATAGGGCGCAATCTCCGGAACAAAGTCTTGCGTGACGTGCATGCAAAGTGTTATGAGCTCTTGGTCTGTCTTATCCTTCGAGGAAGTCCTCTCTCTGCACTCTACAAGGTAATGATTCACAATATAGCTGTGGAATAATTAAATGGAGTCCATTACACTTAAATATAAACCTCACTCTGTGGTACATTGTTTTAACCCCTAGTGTTGGCATATGAACAGAACACTGCTGTGTCTGGAGTGGCCATGTAAATTTTCAGTGTGAATGTCCTGCAGAAGGAAAGTAGAACATTACTATTGCATATGCAGCTATTTCACAAGAAGAAAAAGTGATAGAGGAACCACAGTTCCGGAGAATTTGACGTAAATACGTCTATACGGAAAGGAAGTTTATATATTGGCTTTATTCTAAATATTTCCTTTATACATGCTTTACAATTGAGTAAAGTTTGATTAAGACTTTGCTTATTTAACTTGAATTAGTTACGCTTAAGATGGGTCTGTGGTAGCTAAATGTATTGTAAAGTAATGTAATGTAATATAAGGTAATGTAATGTTTTATAGGTACCAATAATGCCGAGTAAACAGATGACGTTTCCTAGGTAACAACAATGCCGAGTAATGTAATGTAACGTTTCCTAGGTAACAACAATGCTGAGTAAACACGACGTTTCCTAGGCAACCAGGTTACACTTTTTCCTTTCCCTTTTTCATTCCTCTTTTTTGCTGAATGACCCTTCCTTATAGACGTATTTACGTCAAAAAAATATATTGCTACATGATCAGTAAGGCAGTGGCATGAAAGTTGGAGGATTAAGATTGTTATACCTTCTGATTGTGACAAGTTAATGCCCACTGTCTTGTGTAAAAAGTCTGACTCAATATTCCAATGTAAATGGTTAACAGATATTGGTAGTCGGCTGTTACGAAGCTCAAACATTTGTTACTGTTACCACGGGAGCTTGCCGTTGAACTATGTCTAAAGCAAGTTCAATTGACTTTATTACTTCAAAACGTTTTATCCAATCAAGACAGTGTTCAAAAGTATATGTGGCTAATCATCTCAGTTATAGCTTACAAGAATTTCCTGACCTCTGCCTCAGAAATTTTGGAATATTAATTTCGAAAATTTGAACTCCTATCAGATAGACTGCACTACCTCAAGGGCGTGATTAGGATGATAGGCAGCAGAGGGTACCTCCAGCTTAATGTAAACTATTAACCGTAATAAGGGCCTTATCTTCCTCACATTTGTAAAGTTTTAATTTGTCAGATAAGACAAGGTAAAAGGTATGCAGTCTGGTCTTAAACCTGAAACTTTTATCGCAGAAATCAAGAGACGTATACAAGGAACTGAATCTGCGTCTTGTACTGTTCAAGGTGTTTCGCCGAGGATTGAATGAGGTTGCTATCTTCTCTCCATTGGACAGTTCAGCTCCTGCTCCATGGTTAGTTCTAACATCTCCTCACTTGTTTCCTGTCCATCAGAGTACCAACAGCAACCTACCTGATGGATCTGCCATTGCACTGGAACTGTCATTGCTTGTTGCACAGCCGCAGGCTTCCTGGCCACTTCTTCTCAAGGTGACTAAGTTCTTCCTTAATATAAATTTTAAATCCATCAATAGTAAAGAGTATTTCTTTTTTAATTTCAGTGTGAAAATCACGTATATTTATTCAATGTTTTATAAGATATTGTAGATGCGTCATATTGTGATTTATATAGTATTAAAAATATATTAAAATATTTTTAATATATTTTCAATGTTTTATGTTTTTTCTTATTGTGAGTCATTTAGAAAATCTGAAAATTACATCTACCATTTCTTATGTTTACAGTACAACCAAGTATTCTTCACAGATTGAGAGATGGCAAGGCAAGTTTTACTGAACCACCCACCACTACCTGTACATGCCAAAACAGCTGTAAGTGCTGGTATGACAAAATAAGCGTATTTTCTGTACAACTCATGCAAAAGCTATTGTTACACTGAAATAGCAGTAGAATGCTCAAGGGCACCTGTTTACCCGTCAGATCTGCCATGTCATCTCTCAGTTTGTGGGCAGTAGTACATTCTTCCACATGTTGGGTAGCAAATCTGCTCTTTCTAAATATGGTCTGATGGTTTTGTATATTCCGTTTTGACGACATGCCTTCGAATGTTGTGCTGTTGTTATACTCTTTTGTCTTCAAGGTAACCATATCGAGTATAGTTCTATATGTGGCATCAATTTAGAGTCAGCGGCTTTTATATGAATTTTATTGCAATTTGTTGTAGGTTCTCACAATGCGTCACTACAGAGTTACATGCATAATTTTACAACATTTCATGCAACATTTTTGGAATGTGACCATTCAACCTGCATGTCATAACGTGAAGGATGCGAAGGATACCCAAGAACAGAAAGGTGGAGTATTCTCCCTGATTTGCTTGCGTTTGATTCAAACATAGTACAGTTCACAGACTAGGAGAAAAGCCCTGCTATGAATTCGATATACGCGCATGCGCAAGATTTCACAGTAAGTGATGACCCATTCTAAAAGCATTCATTCGACAACCACTGAACGAACAACAGACAACGGGCTTTCGTGTATTCTAATGGGTACAGCTTTAAGATTACCTCACAGCGGCACAGCGATTTAATCTAGAATATTATCACAACACCCACAGAAAACAGTAAAGGTGCACTCACTACACGCTACTCTTAACGGCTTGATGTTTTCAGTCTGTGTGTAGTAGCGTAAAACTCTGACGTATCACACTTCCCACCAATAGCAGCCCTCTACTCCACTTGATGAGAAACATTCCCCCCTGCACCACCGCCAAAATGACTCCCCCCCCTCCGCAGGGCTTTTCTCCTGGTCTGTGGACAGTACCTTCTTTGGAATCCTATTAGCATACTTTTTTTTTTGTGTTTCCATTTCATTTCAAATTCAAATGTTGATACTATATATACTAGTTATCCAGTTTTCGTAAACTTGATATGTTACAGGAAGACAACTCAGTTTGGTAATTTTTAATACTTTAGCATCAAAAATAACAACTGCTTGGCAAAATTCTGGGTTAAAAAACATTATTAACATTTAATCTGTCTTGTGTCTTTAACATTTGATGATTTAATGATTCTGTGTTTCTTCAACATTTTATAAATTACACATCAAAGTTGAAAGAATATTTCAGTTACTTTTATGAATTACTACTGTATTTGGTATTCCAATGTAAAATTTGACAACCAGTACATTTATTTTTGGATTTGTTTTGTTTTCTGTAGTTCTGGTTCATTTAAAATTTTGAATCTGATATATTGCCATACATTAGTTTCTTCTGTTAACATATGGTACTTCCTGCAGTTTTAACGCATTACTGAATATGTGAACAAACACTTTGAATTTTGAATTAACTGAATCTTATGCCGTCATAGCTGCACCTTCCAAGGCCTCAAATGAGTGATGTGATGAATTTTATTTCTCAGGTGAAGCAAAACAATGTGGTGGCTTTCTGTGTGGTGGCAGGGGCAATTGCTCTCTTGGTGGCAACGTCTCAGAACAGCATTTGCCACCCAGTGTAATTATTTCATCACTCGTCTACATTGTGGCAGTGGTGGGAACACAACATGACCTGGCACATGTGCTAGTTCCAGTATTAGAAAAGAATTCTGATTCCTGGGGCTGTTGTCTTGATAGACGACAGGTAAATGCTTGTGACTTGAAGTTTCTCGTTGGTGTGGAGTATTTATTTCAGAGGAAAATCATAAATTACTTTTTGTTTCAAGAATATGGGCTCAGTTGTAGACAAACAATGAAGATGAGAAGATGTAATTCATATTTATCTGAAAACAAAATTGTAACTGACTCTGCTAGTGTAAAACCTGCTAGTTTAATGTTGTTCCAGTTGAAGTAATTTTTCTTCTTCATCATGACTTCCTTCCCCAGGTTCATGTTAATATATTTTCAGTCTGTTGAGTCAGAAACTTAGTTCATTCACAAAATATTCTGCTACTTCTAATTCCTTTTTAATTTTTATCCTTAACTTGCTTCCAAAGCAACCACTATCATCTACCTTCTCCATTACATGATTATTTTTACAGGATAACTGTCTTATTTTAATTTGGGGATGTGCGCTGTTGTGTGATAGCCATAACAGGTCCCTAAATGTTCAGCAATGGAGATGATAAGGATGGTGATGGTTTGTTTCTAGAAGCAGAGAGACAAAACATAACAAACAACATTACTGATAATGAAGTATTTCTTTGAACTTTTTAGTTTTCAGTACACTAACATGTTAAATGTATATGATACGTTACTAAACTAGGACTCTTATCTGTAAATAATACAAGAAAGATATACAAATGAAGTCCTGTTAGTGGAAAATCCAGACATTCTGGTACATCTATGTGTAAATCACAAGGTCCCATTAATGCTATGAAGTCACATAAATACTTGGTTCATAGCATATTTCTTCATTATATCAGAAGAGGCTTAGAGTATTCTGTATGTGTGTGCGCATGCATGCGTGGTTATATGTCCACATCTGAACAAATATATGGATTTACATGGGGCTTTGTATGAACATATGCCATTAGAGACTAATCTGTATTCCAGTCACAGTGCATGAATTTTATCGAGAATATTAGCCAGATCCCAAGGTAAAATGTGAAAATTCTGGCAAGTGAGTATATACATTGTACTTATTTTTTTATGATTCACAATTGCAAGTCACAACACAGCACACACGTATAACAAAGGGTATGCAGTTAAAATTGAGAAATTGTTTCTCAAAGTGTTAGCCAGGCTGACATGGTTAACATCAATACTCTTCTCCTGCCACATTCATGGTTGTCAATTCTCTGCCATAAACATTACTAGTGTGGTGATCACATGATTGTCTTGAGATGGTGACATGCTAGCAGCATTTAATGTAGTGGCCTGAAAATGGACATATCGTCAGAATATATTAAACTTTCTTAAAATATAACAGCATTGCAGCCACATATTTTGCCTGCAGGTATGGAACCAGAGTCGCCCCCCTTGGCTAGAAGCTGTAATATCACCACTAGAGCCAGTTCTGTTTCCTGTGGTTGAGACTTTGTCAGTCACTTTTGCTGGAGGCTGTTCCTTGGATCAGGGTATAGATGTTGTAATGGACTGCCTTATACAGCTGTCCGACTGTCTCCCTTCTTTGGTGCTTCGAGCAGCAGCAGTTCTTGAGGATGCCATACCAGCAGATATTCATCCTTTGGCCAATTCGGTGTTGCTGCAGCTCGTGGTGGCAGCCTTGTACTCTCAGTTGCTGGCTACTGGTGGGAACACTTCTGCTACAGCACTCGCAGAAGCACTGTGCAGCCTCGATCACTCTGGGCAGCATAACAGCAAGATTGACGCTTTCATTCATGCGGCTGTAGAGTGGTGAGACAGTGTTTTGATTTCTTGTTGAATGCAAATCATAATGTTTTAAGGCTTGTAAAAACAGTAAGAAGTTATGTACTCTTTGTAAAACCTAATATAATATTCTTTCAGTGATTTTCAGCTTCTCCACTACTTCCTCTCTGCCTAATTTATAATAATTTTCAAAAGCCTTACTGTGGTAATACTTACAGTGCACAGATCTCAAGCCAGGATGGTAACTGTGTGACCATGGAGGCATCACCATACACAGCAGAGATACTCGTCAGCAGGCTGTTGCTTAATGCAGCAGGCCAACGAGCTCTCAAGGTAAGTTCTGCAGTGGAGTGTGATTTTCAGTATTCTTTATTGGATGTCATATTTAATTTGCATTGTTTTGCTATGCCTGGTCTCCTCTGAATTTATAAATGAATAAATATTGATATAAGTGAATTTTTGTTGATAAGAATTGTTATCTGACTTACATATTCTATAGGACAGATTTGTGAACCCTTCGAGAGTGCGTGGGGAATATGTACCCCACACCCAAATCAGTAATGGTTGATGTCTTTTGTGCCAGTATTATTTTTATGACAAAGATATGGTTTCCAGTTCTGAATCTTCCACTTTTCCGTTCCCCTCCAATGATTGCTGTAACCAATCTGTGTATTATCCTTACGTGCTGGATGGTTGTGGCTATGCTGATGGTTGCTGCTCTCTCCTCTGCATCGATTTGAAAATGTACTAAAAGATGTTTAATTATAGGGATTACCTAAGGAGTAGGTGTTGATCATGGTTGTCAAGATAAAATAAGGATGAAGATTTCTGGGTTGTTGCGCTGTGTAGTCTGGTAGATGTTTACCGACGTTTCAGAGGTCATACTGCCTCTGTGATCAGGGTGATGAATCTGAAACGTTGGTTAACATCTACCATACTACATGGCATAACAACCCAGAAATCTTCATACTCACGGCTGTGAAAACCGGAAATCTTACAATTTTGTTTCTGTTCTCCTCACTACCAGATGCAGCTTCTACCAACACATTAGTTATTGACTGAGCTATTAACCAATTAAAGTAAAAAAATTAACACAAAATTACATAAAATTTAACAAATCTAAATCTAAATTGACATAAACATGTAATAAACTGATTACTTCTAGGTTAATATAAAATGCTTTAAATAATTATGCTGACATTAGCAATCAAGTAAACTAATTATTCCAAAGCACTTGAGAAGGTTATGTATAAGTAGGTTAAGTCATCATACACATACTAACAACATGTTGGTCCATGAATAATTTGGCTTCAAGAAAGATGTGTCCACTGAAGATGTGGTCTTCATACTAACAATGTGCTAAAATCTCTTAACCAGAAAATGTAGGTGGGACATGAGTGGGTGATAATACTGCAGGTATATTAACTTATTTTTCTTTACAAAGGAAAGTAAAAAATGTTTGCAGAAAAGATTCAAAATATACAGTGAAACATGTTGCAGCTCCCGGTCATAGTGACTTGGACATGCCAAATAATTGGATATGTGACCAGTTAATCAATCATTTCCATATGGCATCATGATGTTGATGACACATTTGAAATAAAGTGAATGCTGAGAAGCAATGTGAATTACTTGTAATACAGGCAGCTTTTAGCAGAGCAGTGGTTCCATTTGCATTATTCTTGTATTTATGGTATTACGTAGTTGTTTCTGGCCCTAACATCCAGACACACTGCTTATCATTATACAGGTTACTGCAGCAGTATTTTTTTTTAGTGTTCTGTCTGACGACAGGTCCATATGAACAGGATCCTTCCATCCTTTTCTCGGACTGGGACCTGTTCATATACGTTCTTGGCGGATGATCCAGAAGTGGTTTGCCATTGCCTTCTTCTGTGTGTGAATGGAGTAATTGTTGGGATGCCACGGAGAAACTGCGGAAACCCCTGGAGGAAAACTCCGTGTTGCCTAGACCATGGCCTTGCCAACACAAGTTATATATTTGGGCACCGCCGGGAATCGAATTTATTTTCTGTGGTATCCAAATTTTGCCTGGGACACCAAATTTTCTGATTAAGGTTTCTGTTTTTTTTTTTTTTCACATCTCCTCATATAATATTTTGAAATGGCCTTTGACTACATTATCCCTTATTCTCTCCAATTTGTGCAAGCACGCGTGTTTGCTGTTTGCAGGTTATGTGGCAATTCATGCAGCACAGTTGGCAGTGGTTGCTGGGACAACTGGGAGCCCTTGAACCTGGTGAAGTGACCCCTTCTACTCCACCCCTTGTCCCGACCACTGCATCTCGACCTGCTCTTACCAAATTGCTGCACACTATGTTCCATGTGGGGCACAGGCAGTTTGACCAAGTGAGTTGACCCACAGAAATCTACTTTATATTGGACTTTTATTTTAGTGGGTTTTTTCATGTTAACGAAGTCCCTTGTACAGATTGTTTCTTGAACAGTAGCATTTCCCTTTCAGTCGCAATGAAACCATTTCTTGTTGATGTTGACTTTATGAATTCAGTTGTTGGCAGGGACTTGGGAGCTGGACTGGTACAGATTGCTTCAAACTCCTCTCTCACTCACACCAGAACGTCTATGGAATCAGTTGTCAAGCCGTTCAGAGTTTCATGAATCATCATCAGGTCTGCTAAATGAACATGATACAGCTGTTGTTGCTATGCTGTCTGGATTGTTCCAGTTGATAGCAGCTACACCATTGAATCAGTGATGATAAGAATGACAATGAACCTGACTGCTTCTATTTCAGAGCAGGAATATTAAATGACTGCAGTTTTCTTTTTACTTTTCATTGGTTGCACTGTCTGAGTTTGGGCACTTTAAACATTTGTGGGAAATAATTTAGCAGTTAATTACTGTGAAACTCCAAAATAATTAGCTTGTTATTTTATGATTTGAGATATGACATGAATAAAGTAGTGTTACAGGGAGAAAAATGTTGTACGGCTGTTTTAGAGGACAGAATTTGCATTGTCTTTCTCAGACCCTTCTCGTAAGACATAACTATCTTCTGCATAACAGTTACTAATGTTTTCCAAACCTAGTAAGCACTGTGTCAGAGAGTTTCTTCTGTATTAAATTTCAGAGTATGGACCTGTTCTACATTAAAATGTTGTTTACTGTTTTAAGCTGTGTTGTTAGTCTTATACATAATACCAGACAAAGATTTTTTATTGCTTCAAATTTATTTAACATCTCAATGTGGTGCCATATACAGTACGCACCTGTAGCCCACCTCCCTTTTGTAGTTTCACATATGGCGTACACGTAGTGATAAGGTGGTCTTATGTGACATCTATTGAAGAAACTGTCGACTCTTTAAAGCTGCTGTTTTTGCAGGGATAAAGAGGAGGCTTTGTTTCATAAACAGAGGTAGAAACAAACTTCCACTGATCTCATATAGTGTGATGGAATGAATAGCACTTGCTATTGTATGTTATACATGCAACAACTCGCTGGTCATGTGTGACATCTATTGAAGAAACTGCTATCTCCTTCAAGGTGCTGTTTGCATAAGGATTAAGGGGAGACTTTGTTTATAAAACACGAGCTAATACAGACATCTGATGATCTCATACAGTAGGAACAAATTTTGCTCAGTTAGTTGGCAGCTGTGGAATATCCATCTACAACCAGTGGTCTTACACACAAAAACATATCCAGTATTTAGATGAATTAAAAAGTGACTACATCAGTGATATGACAGTTTTTGAAACCAGTTCTGACATGAAACTTGTAGAACTGATGGTAACACAGATCAATTTGTATGCACAGCAATATATTGTAGTGTGCAGTGCAAATTTAGGTGCATGATCCAGAGTCAGATAATGGAAAGATGAACTATGCATGGCCTTTGCACTAATCATGTTAATGGGAATCATTCCAAAACCCACACTTCTATAATATTTTACCAAAACTGTCTTCTCGAAATTCCCCCCCCCCCCCAAACAATTTCTCTTGACAAATGGAAGCTTATTTGTGTTCTTACATCTGAACACCATTTGAAGAACTGTGGTTTAAAACAGAAGTTACCAAAGTGGGAACTGCCCCCCCCCCCCAGGGAGGATATGAATCTTCTGTGGGGGGGGGGGGGTTGCTAATGAGGTAATTATAAAAGACTGAAAAAGAACGGTAACATTAAATTACAAACATACAATTTAATAAAAAAATACGTCATAGGTTTCAGAGAGTTATTTTTGCACTTTCTAAATACGTAATATCTTCAGTAGTGGGCCCTCGAAACTTTTTTATTCATACAAGCGAAGCCGCAGATTACAATAAATAATTTAATAAACTTGTTATGGAATTGGTCAAGAGCATACATTGACTTGTAATGGTAAGAAACTTCCTCTGCGTTTACGAAATTCATCCGAATATCTTTGATCACAGAGTACTCATTGTAAACACGTTGAAACTTTGGAATGTATATATAATTCTTACAGTGTATTAAATTTGAAATATGTAACAGTTTTAAATAAAATACAAAGTTCCGAGGAGTGTATCTTGATAAAGTGGGGCTCTTAACTTAATCAACAGTTTTACATTAGTGTTTCACAATTTTGCGTAACTTTGGAGATATGGATCCATCCATACCTTGTTAAATGATGTGGTGTAAGTAGTAGGAAATGCGGTAGCGCCTCAAAGCAAGAAGAGGATTGCGGTTATAATGGAAAATAGTGGTATGTAATGTCTGTTTGGCATTAGTTTCGTTAAGTGTCACATGTAATTACAACGTTTAAAAGTACACTTATAGGTAACCAGGCTAAGTTACGGTGTCTTACTTAACCTCAACAAAGATTTTTGTTTCGCCAAGCAAGTCAAAAAATTTGGATTCTGTTACAATATCAACACTTTCAAAGTAAGTGATATTTTTAATTAAAAGATATGTAAAGGACATATTGAGTACAATGCGTGGAAAGGGGTGTTTGATTTATCGTGAGGCATGTGTATCAACATACATCATTATGTAGTAACCATTTTGATATCATATTGCGTTGACTAATCAGTAGAATTTTGTGCCTAGTACCTTCAGTCATTCATAATCAATTAGGACGCAATGAGCAGCAGGCTTCTTTGCTTAGAATAGTATAGGATGTAGGAAAATTAAGCATTCACAGGTTCTGGCAGAGTCGATCTTACATTTGGTAACACTTTTCTTTTTCCCGTTATCCTGTTTGTTAGTTGAAGGTATTCATATAGATTTGAGAGTACTACTCCCATAAATTATAGGTTATTTATGAGTTATGTAAAATGATAACAGTAATGCACAGATTTTGGCCTGTATTCAACCATAGTTGGTGCTGACAACTTTTGCAGTATTTTATTCTTCTGTCACTTAGTTTTAGCTCTTAATTACATGCTAGCATAGCTAATAAAACCTTATGAACCCATCCATGTCTTTGTGTGTGTGTGTGTGTG
Source organism: Zootermopsis nevadensis (assembly GCF_977971745.1). NCBI lineage: Eukaryota > Metazoa > Arthropoda > Insecta > Blattodea > Termopsidae > Zootermopsis > Zootermopsis nevadensis. The sequence goes on along the minus strand of NW_028259138.1, from coordinate 9,660,315 downwards.
CGGGGGGGGGGGGGGGGGGTCACATTTTTCAGCATAGGAACTAGACAAACTTTAGGGCTTCTACAAGGGGTAAAGTAAAACCATGGGAATTGCAGTCCAAGGGTTTCTGCTGCTCCGGAGGGACTACAGCCTAGGATTTTCTTCAACAGGGATTTGTGCTTATTTTCTTCATGGCTTGAATTGACTCAGTTTGGGAATAATGTGATGGAAGAAAACATACTGTCCTGAATAAACCTGAATTTTTTTCTTCATAATTATCAACATAATTATTAACCTCAGGATGAGGGAAATGATTAAAGGATGAATAAACAGACTGACACTTTAGATTTGGTAGAGTTCTAACAAGGACATGATGATTCTTCTATGACTTATTGAACTTTGGATTTGCCTGGGAACAGATTTGTTCTGCACCGGATGGGATGTTCATTTTATGGAGACACTGCTGTAGGAAAACATTTTGTTGTTTGGACACCTTCATTGTGAGTTTATAACATTAAAATTGTTGTTTTCAACATGTAAGCTAGTACTTTAAGTTAAAAAGGTAAGTTATTGTACAGGTTGGCGCACGAAATGATGCCCTGTTTGTTTTAACGATAAATCAGCAACCACGTTACGGATGATGGAGATACCATTAGGTGGTATATGCATCACCTAGCTAACGCGAGGTGATTATGTCGCGGTTTCCCACCAGTATGCAGAAGATAACAGACAAGGGAAGATTTACGGTTCAGCAGAGAACGCAAACAGTTTTGTTTTTGCGGGAACAAAAAATGTTGTGGAAACTCAGAAATGGTTTCATGCCCATTTTGGTACGCGGTGGGCCCCTGCTCCAAAAACTATTCACAGACTTCATCAGCAGTTTCAACAGGATGGCACAGTGTTGGAAAAGAAATGTGGACGTGCCGCAAGTGTGAGTAGCCATGCAAAGAAGCCCGGGAAAATCAACCCGGAAGGCTACACCACACACAGCAAACGTTTTCTTGGACTCCCTGCACGACACTTTCGGTCCACGTGTGATTTCCCACCGATATCCTGCTCACCACGGATGCGGACAGAAGTGGCCACCCAATAGTCCGGACATAAACCCCTGCGATTATTTCCTTTGTGGTTACCTTAAGGAAAAACCGTTTCCAAAAAAACCAGCCTCAGTCATGCAACTCGGCTTTGATTGTTCAAATGTGTGGTGAAATTACGGAGGATATGTGCCGTTGAGTAATCATGAACGTAGCCTTTCGTGTTTAGGAAGTTACACGACAGAACGGTGGTCATATTGAGCATGTAATCCATAAAGGATAAATCTCCATGAATTGTTCTTTGTGTTCATAGATTTATATGTACAATTATATGAATATTAAAGCCTTTATTTAAACTTTCAGTTGGGTATCATTTCGTGCGCCACTCTGTATATGAGCAGAATGAAGATTTGTCACAAAAGCTTGACCTGCATCTAGTGCTCTTAATCCTTGTGACTGTATAAGGTAAAATAACAAAATTGGAAAGTTGAAGCAAAGAAAGGAATTGTTGTCATTGCTTACTTTCAGATATGTTATCTAATTCTTTAGGCCATGTTGAAACGGCAGTGTGTAGTGATGATTCGCCTGACATATTTGTCGATTGTTCACCACTAGAAGAAGAGTTATCTTCAGATGTGAAAATACAGATTGAAGGTTAGTATTTAACTCAATTTCTGCAGCATGTATTGCTCGTCATATTAATTTCTTCAGCATTTTACCATAATTTTTTACATTTCTTTTAACAACCATTTACATACTTAATGTCACAACCAAGTGGTTAACACGCCTACTTGATGGTCAGAAGTTACCAGATTCAAATCTTGAACCACTGATTTATGTTTCTTGTGGTTTTTCTCAGTCCCTCTAATCACATGCTGGGATAGTGTCATGAATTAGGCATGACCTCTTCCTTCTATATCCTCTTCAATTTATTAATCATCCTATCAGTTTTATACTGTATAGTCTGTGCTGCTTACAGCCTCATTAAATAAGATGTAAAGAAAAATATAGAATCTCTTATATTACACTGCTCGGAGCATTGTACACTTCTAGAGTAAGCACAGTTTTTGATCATTCTTTATTCTCATTTGTATATTTCCTTGTAATAGGAAGTTCTAGGAAGAATATTTTATCTATAATTCTTTCTCTCTGGATTAGAGTGGTGTACACCAGTTTGTGATACATGAATTTTGTAAATGTGTTTCTTACACTTTAGGTACTGCAGATACACATCTTTTGTATCATGTCTGGTGTCAGTAGTCTTAAATTATTTTACTTTATGTTATTTACCATATGAACAGATGTTTTAAATGAAAGTTAGAAGTGCTAATGAAATCTCTATATTTATGTTATGTTCCACTTTGTTGTACCATGGACTGTATTTGAGAGAAGTTACTTTCAGTTTGAATTTCATGTAAAATAATAGTAACATTTGGACACAATGTCAGCCTTTGAGACCAAAGATGTATCATAATTATAATCCTACTGCTCTGCATATGCAGAGTAATGTCTCAGATGTTAGTAAACAGTCTAGTGGTATCAATTTTCAATACAGGTGACTCCTTGTATGTAATTTTGCTACCTTTTTGCATATTTACATTTTTATTTCAGTATAATGAGAAGCATCAATACTTATCCATGCTAAATTTCATATGTTTAAATATAGTCGTTCCATAAATTCAATAGAAGGTTTCCTGTGCATTGGTGGTATTTTGTTTCAGGTGATAACATGTCAGAAGGTGAGAGTGAAAGAGTGTGGTGTGGAGTGACTCTGGATGAAATCAGGAACGGTTCTGCACCAAACTTGCCACCAATTATCCCATCCCGTTGCCACTCTGTCTTCTTTCAGGTGATTTTTGTTTTGCATTTTGTATAATAGTGACAGTAACTGTGAATCATTGATTCATTGTGAAATTCTGAGAAGAATAAGGTCTACAAATTTGTTATTTACTTCAGAAATTGTTAGGATACTATATGCTGCACAAAATAATAATGATTGTGTATCATCACCATCTGTGCCAGTGCCGCCAATGTGAGCCTGTGTCAGGAATCAAACACTGGTCCATTTAATTTTGTGTGTGTGTGCGTATCTTTGTTCTGTACATTTGTGATGCTTGATATTCTATTTTGAGAGGAGAATATAAATTTACAGTATCTGAAAACAGACATTCAAGAGAAATTCATTGACAGGGAGAGAAAATTACTTTTATGTGAATTTCATTTGCTGGACTGTCCTATTCTTATGTAGTTAAGATTTATTGCACATACTGGGAATGACCCGTTCTTCAAGTGCCTGAGCACTGCGGTTCCCAACTTTTCATTGGCTTGATCTATAGACATTCGGTAGAACTCCTTGGACGAGGGATCGGCCCGTCGCGAGGCCTCTACCTGTACACAGGACAGCACAACACAGAAAAACGCGGACAAACATCCATGGCTTGAGTGGGATTCGAACCCACGGTCCCAGCGACCAAGCGGCACAAGGTCCACGCCTCAGACCGCACAGCCACTGTGGACCCCTTATTGCACATGGTAGTTTAGATGTATTAAATGAGAGATACAAACTGTAACTTGGGCAATCAAACTTTTTTGTAATCTGGATTAGTGAGTTCTTGGACTTTGTCCAGCTAGTATTCTAATAAACACATATTTCAAAGACTGGATTTGTCATCATCCTCAAGTCTAGGAAAAGGTGGCTTATACTCAATTGGGTCCATTACGCTGGACAAGTCAGAAGAATTACATGTGCATTCAGTTTTGTGTAGTTGTTGTGACTTTGATTGTACACTGATCAAGGTTAGCTCTTTGTAGCAGATCCAATAGAGAAGGTGCCTCCTTCCCTATACCTGAAGATGTAGACATCTGATTTTGAAACGTTGTCTGGTTTTAGAATACCAGACTATGGAGAACGTCCAAAAACGTTGTAATCTAGATTGCAGTACACCAACTACTTAACTATTCAGAACCGACTTTTGTTTTTTATAATATGAAGCTTTTATGGCAGTTCTCATTAATAGAATCATCTTGTGCTATCAGCCATGTCAGATGGTTGGAACTTGCCAGCGTTTCAAGGAACATCTCTGTCATCATCCTCAGGGCTAGTCCTGAATAATCTGAGAATACAATAAAATCTCAGGCGACAAGCTGCATCAAAATGGAACTGTAGCTTAATGTTTCAGAGACGCTCTCTGTCTCCATCATCGGAAATGTTGGAGTACGATTCCATTTTGATGCAGCTCAAGTCTTATATAATCTGAAAATACTTTATTTATTTGTTTGTGTTTGCCTGTAGTGGAGAAAACTCTTCAGTGCACAAATAAAATATTGTAAGATTGCCGTCTTCTGGGTTGTTGCGCTGTGTGGTCTGGTAGATGTTAGACTACACAGCGCAACAACCCAGAAGACGGAAATCTTCATACTCACCGCTGTGAGAACCTCAAGTCTTACAAAATATTGTAATATTGAGACTTAAGTGTTAATTGTATTTTTTAGTTGCCTGTTGTTCCTTGTGGACAGCCTCCTAAGCCACATCCACAGCATTTGACAGATCGCTGGGACAGTGATCACGTTCGCATGCCTTTTTCAGAACACAACTTGTATCCGGTCCAGGAGGTGTGTGAGCTTTGGTGTTTTTATAATAAAAAATCTGGTGTTGGATTCTTTGTGCGTGTCTTTAGAAACAGTTCTCAATTTTTTAAAGGAGGTTAGAATATAAAATAAGAATTGAATTAGAAAGTAAATAAATATAGATGTTATATCTAGTGCTGAGATTAAGAATGAGTAGGAGCTATACATTCTCTCCCCCAAGCACCTACATGGTGTATGGTGGGACAGCTTTACTTTACTTCTATAAAATTGGTTAAGTGGCAGGGATGGTACGTAACTTTGATTTGTTCAATGATTTAGGGTGATGAGAAGAGTCAATTGCGGCAACGCTGGGAGCTCGTGCAGGAAGCTCTGCTGAAGACGATAGTGTCAAGCCAGCAGCTAGAGACTGTGATATTGTCGTACAACTCCAAGTACATTGAACGCTGGGATTTCTCAGTGCTCCACTTACTATTTAAGGAGGTGTTCTCTGAAGATGAAACAAACAGCTTTTTTGCAACACTGCTCCCAAAAATTATCCAGCTTGCTCTGCAGTTGCCTGTATTGCTGACTGCGCCAGTGCCATTGCTTGTTCAGCATTGTAGCCATGCGCTGAGCTTCAGTCAGCTGCAGATTGCGTGTCTTCTAGCAAATGCCTTCTTGTGTACCTTCCCCCGACGTAATACTGCCAAGCGGCAGTCTGAATATGCACACTATCCTGATATCAATTTCAACAGGTGAGCACTTTTTGAAATATTATAAACATTTTACAAATGCATTTTAATTACCATATAAGGAGTATCAATATGGTCAAACAACTTGATGTGTGAGTCACCATTTCAAGGAGCTCATAAAGGTCTTTGCAGAGGTCTTGGCCATGCTTTGCTGAAATAACAATTTTGCTTTTCTTGATTTTTGTTAGCATTTATGGCTTCTCTTAATTGGTCTTTAGATATTTCTCCTCTTTTTTTCTAAATCTAACATTGATTTCGTGAGCCAGCGTACCTCAGTTGGTATAGTAACTGGCTACAGACTGGGCGACCGGGGTTTGATCCCCAACGGGGGCTGAGGATATTTCCTCTAGCCTCTGCGTCCAGACCGGCTCTGGGGCCCACCCAGCCTCCTATCCAATGGCTACCGGGGGTAAAGCGCGGCTGGGGCATGATGCTGACCACTCACCCCCATCTAGTGCCGAGGTCAAGAATGAGTAGGAGCTATACCTCCACTCACCCCAAGTGCCTACATGGTGTATAGTGGGACAGCTTTTTTCTTAACATTGATTTCAAATGTGCAACTTTTTGTCAATTGAGTGTGTTGTCATATGCACAGATAGTTATTAATTTTTATGTTTTCTGACTGCACCATATGGATCTTTAAAGCCCAGTGGGAACTCTGTCCCACCTGCTTCAAAAATAAGTAACTCTGAATTTTTTATTCATTTGTTTTCTATGATTCTTAATTTAAGCAGGGATTATTTCCGTAAACATCATTTACCATTTCATGTTTATAATTGTGAAGAGTAATGTTCTCTTTACAGTACAGACCAAATTCTTAAACATTATTTAGATATGAGCTTTGGCTTTAAAAGATTAAAAAAATTGAAGTAAAGTTTTATCAGAAATTCTAGAATTTATTTTCATCTCTGGTCTTAGAGACCATGCAAAAGTATGTGAAAGCAGGATACTTATCTTATTTTAATGTATGTTAAATGTTTAATCAGGTTATTTCAGATGCATGGTGGAATTGTACCAAAGCCTGAGAAACTTAAGTGCCTACTGCATTACTTTCGAAGGGTCTGCACCAAAGGCAAGTACTCTTTAAAGCATTTGCCCTTATTTTCAGCTTGGAATGTTATGGTTTTATTATAGAGACACAGACTTATGAAGTGTACATAATCCCCGTTGTCCAATAATTTCTCACAGAATGAAGTACTTTAAAAATTTGAAACTAAATTACGTACATAACAAATATGAAACACCAAGTTGTTCAGCAGCATCTAAGGTACCAACTAATACTACTTTTTGTAAGGATGCAATTAGAAGCAGTGCTTTTTGTGGAATGGAATGTGACACAGCCATTTTGCAAAGACTACAACAGTTTCTTAGTAGTGCAACTTCCAAATTAAATTTATAGCATTTTGACACCCTCTGTTGGTAGAAACAAGAAACAGAAGCATCCCAGTATTATCTAGAACTCAGAGAGATAATGGTTACACTGTTGGTAGTATTTATTAGTATAAATGAAAAAAGTTGTCAGTGGAACCACGGTTCCGGAGAATTTGACGTAAATACGTCTATACAGAAAGGAAGTTTATATATTGGCTTTATTCTAAATATTTCCTTTATACATGCTTTACAATTGTGATAAGTTTGATTAAGACATTGATTATTCAACTTCAATTAGTTACGCTTAAATTAGGTCTGTGGTAGCTGAATGTAATGTAAAGTAATGTAATGTAAGATAAGGTAAGGTAATGTAATGAAATGTTTTATAGGTAACTACAATGCCGAGTAAACAGATGACATTTCCTAGGTAACAAAAATGCCGTGTAAATAGATGTTCCTTAGGTAACCATTATTGTCGATTTGTTGATAAACAGATGAAGTTTCCCAGGTAACCATTGTTGTTTATTTGTTGATAAACCATTGTTACACTTTTCGTTCCACTTTTTGCCGAATGACACTGACCCTAAAATATAGACATATTTATATCAAAAATCATATTGCATCAGAACATAATTTTACAGTTCTGGACTGTGGAACGTACATAAGTGTATCTTAAGCGGCCCGTCCACGTACGAGTCTGACTTGCGAGTCTGGCTCGGCGAGCTTGGCTCGTGAGCCGGGCTCGGATATATTTCACCACACATGCATAGCAGACTTGGCTCGTGACACCACACCCACAAACGAGTTTGGCTCAATGGAACCCGAGCCGGACTCGCAAGCCAGACTCGTATGTGGTTGGGCCGCTTTAGCATTATGGTTCTCTGCATTAATGTGTTAACTGTTATTACAGTTAAGATTTTCTAAATGTGGAATGTGTTTACTTTCCTGCATTGAAGAATTGCTAGCATAAATTTAATCTGTAATTTGCTTGTACACTGAGACCTGTGATTTTCATGGCAGGCCATTTTCATTACATAAGCTTCTAGGTTGCTTTGAAAGGTTACAGGATCCAGAAATTCTTCTTGTGCAATTTTCACTTGTTTTGTTTTACACAAAGAAGCATCTTAAATATCGGCTATTTTCACAGTGAAGCGGCCAGAAAGTTGATGCATTCTATTTTTGTGCCAGATGTGAACTGGATTGGTCATTGGTGGTTACTTAGGTAGCTAGCAAATTGTTTGCCTCATGCAAGTTGCCCCATGTTCAATGATTCATGATAATCTTTCCTGTTGTCAGTGCAGCCCCTGATGGTGTGGTGACATACGCTCGTCAATATGTGAGTCGCAGTAATATGCCTCAGTGGGACAGGTCTCAGAAGCTTCTCACAAAGCTCCATATCACCAGCCATGGCACCATAGAAAATGATGGGGAAGGTTTGCTTCAAGTTGACTTTGCGAACAAGTATGTGTCGTGCAGTATGTTGTTTATTCTAAGTCGACTCTATTAACATATTATATTTGCTTCCATGGTTTTGTTATCCCTTCATCAGGCTGGTGGGTGGAGGAGTGCTTGGAAGAGGCTGTGTGCAAGAAGAAATCCGTTTTGTAATCTGCCCAGAATTGATTGTTGCTCGACTTTTTACAGAAGCTCTTGATGCCACTGAAGCCCTATTGATTGTTGGTGAGGAGTAAAGTAAAATTTATTGATCATAAACAATTGTTTGAGTAACTGCATAGAGTTCTGTGAAGCCTTGCCATGCCGTTAAATATTTTATCTATGTAGACAGACCAGCTCAACATATAAATTAGTATTATGCAGGGCAGTGCTTTGCTTCTGTGTCAGTATGTTTTTGTTACTTAGAATGTAAAATTCTGATCCATGTAGTGTGGGTACAGCCGAGTTTTATAAAACTGTGCTTTGGATGTGCTGAAAGTTAATTTCATGTTAAAATCAGTAATATGGTTAAAGTTTATTAAAAATATTGAATTCTTTATGTAAGATTGGAGGTTTTCACAGCGATGAGTATGAAGATTTCTGTCTTCTGGGTTGTTGCGCTGTGTAGTCTGGTCGATGTTAACCAACGTTTCAGAGGTCATACTGCCTCCGTCATCAGGGCGAAACCTTCATTGAATTCTTCAGTTGGTGAATCAGTTATGGACTGTACTAGACATTTGAGTTTCTTCCTGACAGTTTTGAGGAATCAAAAATCTTCACTAGTGGTAACTTTAACAGAGTCAAATTACTTAGCATTATGAAAACGTATTTGTAATTTTATACACACTGAAGACTTTTATGGAGTGTTCTTTGTTATTGTATTAGTGGAGTGATTATGTTTCTTGACAGGTTGTGAACGGTTCAGCACCTACAGAGGTTACAGTAATACATTTGAATGGATGGGAAATTATCAAGATATGACTCCTCGTGACAGTAGTGGTAGGCGAATGTGCTCTGTTGTTGCAATCGATGCTCTGAAACTTGGCAACTGCAATGTGCAATACACTCCAAGTAACTTGCTTCGAGAACTGAACAAGGTATGCGTGAGGGGAAGGTCGTTCTTTTCATTATTTTCAAATGTCATGTCTTTTTATTGTTTTCTTAAATTTTTTTGAGCTTTACAGGTTGGTCCCTCTTCCATGCTTAGGACCCTTTTATCAACCCATTTTCTTTTTGGCAAGTAAAGTGACTTCTCCTTAATGCATCAGATAACTTGTCTCTGTTTTGAAGTGATATGACCTTTTAAAATCTCTACATAGGAGGTCACCGTTGTAATATTAGCACCAGACATAGAAATATGAAGCTCTGTTGAATTGGTGCGTAAATACGAGGGTGATCTCGCTCTAAAATTGGAGGAAGTCATGAACATGTTTCTTTTCTTAGTAGCATTATATCCTTTATATTATATCTGTATATTTATTTTGCTTACTCTTTTTTAATTTTACTAGAAAATTTGTGATGTTTCATCATTCCTCCTCTTTCAGTGTGATTTATAAAATCTTATTTTTCTCGATTTATTATATGTGTGCTTTTTGAAACTTGCTTCGATATAGGATGATAAAAGTAATTGAATTTCTTCCTGTATATGTGATTTTTTTTAAATTTCAAGAGTCATTTTAATTTATTTTAATTGGTCTTGCAGGCATACGCCGGTTTCCATTGCCCAGAGTTTCAACCCGGTGATAGGTTAGCAGGAGTGGCATCAGGTAATTGGGGTTGTGGTGCTTTTAGAGGTGATGCTAAACTCAAGACACTGTTGCAGTTAATGGCTGCTTCTGAGGCTGGGCGTCACCTTGCTTATTTCACGTTCGGAGACACCAAGCTACGAGATCAGGTGTACCACATGTACACATTTCTCAATGACCAGCAAGTGACAGTTGGTAAGTTTATATTTTTTGCTGATTTGACAGATGTTGGCACGTAACCTGTTAGAGATAAATAATTACGTGTTTTTAGATCTTGGTGTTCCATCTAACACATCTTTAAATGTTTGTTCTTCTACATTTCTTATTTATAATTCATAAGAAAAGTTTGATTTATGAGGTTGAATTGGTGTGTATTTCAGGTCAACTGTGGCGTCTCTTGTGTCAGTATTATGAACACAGTTTCCGAGGAGGTAGACTCATCACCGATCTGTATCCATTTTTGTACCAAGCTCTCTCAAAGAAGACAAAGTCACCCTCCGCCACATGTAAGTGCATGATGACATTCATCTTTGGTAGATAAAAGAGGGTTGTTGTGAATTGTGTGGTTAGTGAGCTTAAATAACATTCAAATGCAGATTGATACATTTTATTTAAAACTTATTAAAACTTATTAAAATGTGACCTGAATGTGTGTCATGTATGGAGTAGTTTTGAACAGTGTCACACGTGACAACATTCGTCCAATAGTTTGAAAGTGCAGTTTGCTTATTGCAGATGTAGATTCTGTGCAGAGATTATCACCAGATTGTTATTTAGGTTTTCACTACTCCTGCCCTGTGTTGACGGTTCCCATTTTCTACACTTGTTTGTGTTCCGCATTATCCCTTCAATTTCCTTGTTCTCAACATTCCACTGTCTACGTATTTAACGAACTTTTCAAACATTCCCATTCCATACTGTTCCTCTGTTCTCTGTTGTGTTTATTTTAAGTTCTGTTTTCTTATTCTCCCCCGCCCCCTTTTCCATCCTATCGACACATCCAGAAATCTGTTTCAGGAGCTTTCAAATTGGACTTTATACTCACGAATTTCCTAAATTCCAAAATTATGTAAATGAATCCATAAATGTCTTTGTGGTTGTAGTTCTTTTATTTGTCTGTGTAGGTGGGGATTAATACTGCCCTCTTATTTTTGTTTTGATAACTAATTCTGGTTTTCTCTAGGTTGTATGTTGTAGGACAGCATTTGGTGGAATGGCTGATATGTCCTGTCTCCTGCATGGTGAACAGCCTTTAAAGTGTTTGTGGTGGTGACAGTTCTTATTATAGTTTTCTGGTTTGTGACGCCCTGTAGTCTTGTAGGTGATTGCCAGTGTTTTGCAGAAACTACTACTTCAGTTCTGAGTTTTAAGCCTCTTTCTGGCACTTGCCAGATAAGGTCTGCTGATGGAACAGTTGTCTTCTCAGCGTCCCTCGAGAGCTGGCGAACAAATGTCACCATCCACACAGCCCTATACAGGTGGATGGCATTGACATGACACCTTGACTTCTGTGGACCACAGCCCTGTTGGCTGCCTGTCTCCCCCACCCCACCCCCAGTTGAGGAAAATAAGGGTTGAATTTTGAAGAGGTGCATTTTCTGCATTTACTTGACTGACTCGTCAGTTGGGAATGAGATCAGTACGTGAAAATCATTAAACAGCAATATTGAAACTATCAATTAAGAATATTATAAAACCAGGTAGTTTCTAGGAACCTCCCTGTACATTAATAATTACTGTTAAAAAATATTTGAAGGGTTTTTACAGAAACATATTTGAGATAAATGTGATGTTATACAGCCTTTATGTGGGCTGTGATCCAACAGAACTGTGGATTGTGCAAAATAAATAATGAATATCACCAGTTATCCTTTGTTATATCCTTCAATTTCTTATAATTTAATGTGAAGTCAACAAGACTTTTTATTCTCTAATTACCCTGGGCTTTTAAGATGTAGTTTGGTATCGTATTCTGTAGGACTAACCAAACCATTTTCATGGAATGTGCAAAGGGTGTTTGTGTTTTATAGGTGTCATTACCCATCAGTCTGCTGATATACATTTGGATATCTGCCATCAATAAATGTATGATGCATGTTTCTGTAGATCCAGCAGCTTTGAAGCATGTTATATATATTAAACGCTGTCCCACTATATGCCATATTCTGATTTAAGTGTTTGTTAGAAACTGATTGTTTAGAGCAGTCGTATTCAGCTTGGGATATGCGAAGACATCTTAGGGGGTACGTGAAATTTAAAATATATATATATATATTGTTTTATAATAAACACTGAATAATCAGTAATATAATTTACTTAATTTATTTTAGATGTAGATTATATACTATGTATAACTTGAATTATTCACCAACAACTTTGGGGGTACAAAGTTGAAGAGAAATTATATCTGGGGGTACGCGAACAAAAAAGGTTGAATACCACTGGTTTAGAGAACAATGTAGATTTTGAGAACCTTGTCTTTGTATTTAGTATAGCCTATGATATACCTGTTGACATATTTCTTAATTTACTAATTTTAAAGAAAATGTATTCACAAAAGATAATGTCGGTTACATTACTTCTGTTTATGGCGCAACAGCCTGATCTGAGTCTTGGCCTCCTCCCATGTGGGAGGTTTCTTTGTCTTTTGACGTGTGCATTTATGAGTAGTGAGTGACAAGCCCGCTGCCTCTGCACAATTTCTACTCAATTTTGATTTGTCTGTTAGAGCCATTTAGTAGTGAATCCGGGAGAGACTTGGGTGAGAAATGGCCACTGAATTTTGCTTACAAAACATCTCATTCATGCTTGTAAGGTTCTTTTAACTGCCGTAAATCTATGACATAGGACTGCCAACTTTACTTTCCCCCTGAAGGGAGTTGTGATACGGATTTTTATCACCCTTAAAAATCCATCGACCTTGCCCGGGTTTAAACCTGTGAACCTTGGGTCCAGTGGCGAGCATTCTGAACATCTACCATACTACACAGTGTAACGACCCAGAAGACAGAAATCTTCATACTCACTGCTGTGAAAACCTCAAATCATACATATAAAGAACAAGTTTAGGTTAGCCACCGAAGGCTCAAAGTCAACCAAATTTTATCCAAATCCTTCCAGCAGTTAAGTTGAATCATGCAGACATGTGATTTCGTGCACATCATGTGAAGAACGCATAATGGTTTTTTTTTTCATTTTAAATGTCAAAGTTAAAGATAATTTTGAATGATTATTATTATTAAGTGTTCTGTCTTATGACAGGTCCATTGCTCTGCCCAAAAAGAGCTCTCCAGTTGTCCCTATTCTCAGCTTCTCGCTTTAATTCCTGGAACGTCATCTTCTTTCCTTGTTTAAGGTCGTCGGTTAGCTGTATCAATCTTCTTCCTAGTCCTCTCTTTCCTTCAACCTGGCCTTCGGTGATATCACTCATTAATCCATTCCTTCTCATAATATGTCCCAGCCAGTTAGCTTTCCTTCGTGTAATCGCCTGCAGAATGCTTCTTTGCTCGTTGACTCTCCTCAATACTGCTTCGTTGGTCACTCGATCCGTCCACCTGATCTTCTCTATTCTTCTCCAACACCACATTGAATGATACAAGTATTTAATGTTACATATGTTTTCTTAATGTTATGAGGCATACTTTTACACCAAGTTATCTTGGTACATTCAGATAGTCTTTTGTTTGGGTGCCAAAGTTGTTAAGGTGGTCTACTACTATAATAAAATACTAAATGAAACAAATTATAAAAGTAAGAAGTGCATAGATGTGTGATTCTCATTTTAGTAAGTTATTTTTCATCAGAAATGAAAACACCTAAAGTGTATCATTGCTCCATAGTAGGTTTTTAATTATAGAATCTATCTGATGACCCATATAAAGTGGAACCATCTTAGGAAGAAGAAGAAATAAGTAAGGTTGGTTAAACTGGATAAAATTCTGCCTTAAAACATGAATGAATTTATGGTTTGGTGAGCAAATTTGTTTACTATTTCAAAACTACATACATACTGAAACAAAAGTTACAGCCGTACGTGTTCATAATGAAGGTTAGAAGTATGATTGTTTCATCAAATAAATTGCTAGAATGCTTCCATTTTGGTTTTCTCGTCGTGACACGTTGATATTAACTTCATGTGCATACCAGTCATATACCAGTATGACGTCGGTTGTCTTCTGATTTTTTACACCTTGTAGTCTTGTAGGTGGTTACCAACATTTCAGAGGAATGTATCTCCTTCATTTTCAGGGTTGAAGTGTATGATAATGTGGCCACAGTAAGGTAATGTTTTATGCAGTACTGTATTTAGCACAGAGGTTTGAGGTATACACCATGAAATTCCTTGGATAACATGGAAAAAAGTGTTTTTTGTGTTAAGGTTATCTTAGGATTGAAAGATCTGGTGATGAAGAGGCCAGCAATTATGCCATTAGCGTGGTTTATTTGTGAACCTCTACAATAAATCCAGTTAATTTTTAAAAATGTTTCTAAGAGTCGAATTTTAATGTTTGCACAGATTCGTTGAAGGACAGCTGTTTACAGAATAAGAATTACATAATCATACAGTAAATGACAAATCCTTGATCAGTTTGGTAATCTCACTGCTTTTCAGTTTCATATTACAGCACTGGGTCATATTATTGCTAGGGTCAAGGCACTTCTCTGTGCATCATCTTCAGGTCTGACAGCTAGCTTTTAGCATGCGACAGGGTTGGTGGGAGTTTTCCTTCATTGTCACATAGAGAACTGTAATAAATAATCAGTTTCATACCTCGGCCACAATTTTCTACTGGGAAATAACCCCCAGTACCCAATAGTCTTAGTAATATAGATGTCCAGAGCAAAAAACTGACAACATCCTAGGGGATAAAACTTCTCTGTTTGATAATTTATTCATGAAATTTTAGTTTAGTACAGGGTGCAAGCTGCTTAACCCCTTGCAGTTTGTATGTAATCAGAAGGTGTGCAAGATAAATTTTAACTCCTGGTAGAATTAAAAATATACTTTTATTATTTTGTTGTAGGGCTGTAAGTGGTGTAATAACAATTAACACTGTTAGAAGACTTGCAGGACTATAGAGAGTTGTAGTGAACTCACTGAATTATTGAACCTTGTGTTTCCAGTTCCTTCATCATTTGAATTGTCATCAAGACCCAGACGAGAGGGGCAGGGTGAAAGTGAGTGGCTTAGTAAGAACAGAGGGGGACTGAACCACAAGGAGCTGCAGGATGCTTTAGCAGAAATTCCCATTGATGCAGGCAGTCGTGGTGCAAGGAAAAGTGAAAATGAGTCGCTGTCCAATTTCAGTAGTAAAGAAGTATGTGGAGGCCCATGTATGAACCAGGACTCAGTAGAGAAGCAACAGGAGAATATAAGAGGCAGTGACAAGCGAAGGGGGTCACTGTTGCAGTACCTGGAACACTGTGACAGCAGAAGCTCATTTTCTACCGCCAGTCCCACACCTAAAAGAAAAATATCTGACTATTTTGCAACAACTCCAAGGCCCAAGTGAAAGAGATTTGTACCTAATACCTATTTTTAAAAACATAATTTATATTTTGTCACTTGTTGATGTTTCCTGCATAGAAAACATCATAACTTATTAATGATTCCTGTAGCATACTAGTGCTGCCTACTTGTGTCATAAAACTGGATGTAGTTTTGTAAGTCTCCGTGTTGGTATTTGTAAGAACACAGGTTCTGTGGACATGTTGATAACCTGTCATTAATTATTAAGAAGTAGACAGAAGAAATTATATTTTGAGTAGTTACAGTCTTGTTATGTCCTGTTCTGGACAAAAATATCCTTAAAAATGTTGAAAGCTCTACAGCCTCATGAGTTAGTATGGCCACCATGTTCATGTGGTTGAAAGTAGAGATTGATAGGCTGGATGTCCTTGGTATCAAATATGAATACTTGGTATTTAGTAGGGAATACTTGACAGACATGCACATTTTGTAGGCTTTACTTTTCTACCAGAATAATGAGGAAAGAAGCAAATGCATATACGAGGGGCAGTTAAAAAGTTCCTGGAATTGTGGTATAGCACTGTAGGTAGGGCATATGGCAATGCTTACCTAATCACCTTCAAAGTTGTACTCTTGCGCACACACACTTGCTCCATCGATCCTGCCATTATTGGAAGCACCAGCGGAAGGCTTCGTTTGGAATCTTCCGGAGTTCGGCCGTCGCATTCGATTTGATGTCCTCCATGGTTGCGAAACGCGTCCCCTTGAGACCCATTTTCAGAGTAGGGAACAGCCAGAAGTCACTCGGAGCGAGATCTGGAGGGTATGGTGGTTGGGTGATGACGGGAATGCTTTTCTCGGCAAGGAATTGCTGCACAACCACCAGCGATGTGTCAAATGCGACGGCCGAACTCCGGAAGATTCCAAACGAAGCCTTCCGCCGGCGCTTCCAACAATGGCAGGATCGATGGAGCAAGTGTGTGTGTGCGCAAGGGTCCTACTTTGAAGGTGATTAGGTAAGCGTTGCCATATGTCCTACCATTACAGTGCTATACCACAATTCCGTGAACTTCTAGACTGCCCTACGTATTTGCCTCTTAAGTGCTTTTCCTTCTGGTACTCGGTAAATTTACTTGTATGGAAATAGTGTATGAGAAACTTTGTAAGAATGCAGGAGGAAAATTCACTTAGGTTTCGTACAAAATCAATACAGGTCAGTGGATGTGACAGTACTTATTGTGTTCCTCATTTGCAATGTAAAATAAGAGTGAATTTCACATGCAGTTGTCAGCTGCTAGTATAAATCAAATCACAGACTATGTAAATTCATATTTACTGCCCCGAGAGAAGGAGTACTATTATAATAAAACTGTGCACATTTTGTAATGGAGGCAAGAGCAGCATTGATTATTCAGAGATGAATAATCCTCTATTTCATTTATGAAACAAAATGATATTCAGAAATATTAAATGATGGGTTTATTTAAGCTGTTTTCTGATGTTCCATGGGTCTTCAATTAAGATTGAGTTGTGTGTGAACTTCTTGCATAGTTAATTGTTTTGTGTTCATTAGTTTTGATGCCATGAACAGTTGTTTCATCTATTTTAAGACTATCAGAAATTTCTTATAGTTCAGTCTTTTGTTTTTATTTTTTATATTGTATTTTCATTTTAGATGAGATAATTTATTTTAGTTACTGTTTTATAATAATATTCTTTTGTGATGATGAAACAGCATTTTGTACCCACTCTCTGGCACTGTAGAGCTATAAAGCACTGTGCACACCCACCCCTTTTTCTTCCAACCATTCATTCATCATACTTATTAAGAGTAACCCAGTTTTGCAGTGTTGTGAAGGAATGAATATAAAAATAATAGAAACATTTCATATACGTGGTGCCGTGCAAAAGGAAGACACGAGAACAACATATTTTGTTGAATGGAGAGTTGGACGACTGATGCTCAGAAGTAAGTCCCAGAAAATTTTTATGCCACTTGTATCTTTATTGTGACTTAAAGTCAGCTCACATTGAAACAAAATTGTGAGCTCTGCAGTATCTACAGCTTCAAGAAGTCGTATGCCACCAAACTGAGAATCGGGAGCTGATATTAGAGATGATTTTGTATTTGTACGTGTTCTTTGAGGCATGGGTACTTGTGGGTTATCGGGACACATCGCTTTAAAAATAGGTTAGGTTAGGTTAATGTGTGTGGAAAAATGACATCAAGTATATGTCATTTATCCACACACACACATTAACCTAACTAAACCAAACCTAACCTAACCTAACTAAACCAAACCTAACCTATTTTTAAAGCGATGTGTCCCGATAACCCACAAGTACTGAGGCATGTAAGTACATGAATAGTTGAGAGAACTATTGGGATACTGAAAATTACTTTGTTGTGTTACCAACATGTGAGGCCTGCTTAGGGCAAAAAATCATTTCAGGTCAGCTTTGAGAAAGGACAGTGTCAAACATAATACATTGTAATGAAGTTATTTAAAATGAATATTAGAGCCCTTCAGAGAAGTTGCATCTTGTAACAGGCAACTTTCCAGCTACTGAAGCTGTTCATTGTACCAGCTTTTTAGTGGAAGTTTGAGTAACCAGAAATATTTTGTGACTTCAGGATAAACATGAGGACAAGAAGATTGTTTTGGATGTTAAATGTACAAAACAAAATACCTCTGTGATAGTTAAGAAAGTAGACTCCTTAATTTTTAGTCGTGCTCGCTCTTAGTTTAAAACATAATGTATTTAGATATCCATATAAAAAGATATTCTACATATCACAATTTGTACTAATATTTTATAGATACTTCCGTACACCAAATATTATAAAAATCTGTTTATTCAGATCACGGAAGTGACTATCTTGTGATAGACTTAATTGTTGTTGCAGTGGGATGAGACTATGTCTAGAGAGAACTACAATCTGTAATGGGCCTATTGTCTGTCCCCACAAATAATATGTGAATGAATATGAAGTAGCGGTGGAATGATATTGACGGGAGAAAACCGAAAATCTCTGAAAAAAACATCTCCAAGTGCCACTTTGTCCACAACAAATCACACACGGATGAACACGAACCTGGTCCACTACGGTGAGCAGCTACCAACTAACCACCTGATGTTACAGCCTAGCCAATAGACTTTATACTAACCCTGGTAGAAAAATCTGAAAGGTCATCACTGCTAATATCAAAGTCCACCATTATACACAATCCTGATCCAGTTCCACTAACCTCCCATTCACCATCCATCCCATCCTACATTCCGAGCTTATTGTAGCGTGTTCTAACGATAGTTGACCTGTGTAAATCATAGTTTTGTAACTCCTTGAACTCATGATTTACGTTGTCATTCGTAGGTCCATATAGAGTGATTGAAAAATCACAACCCATATTCAAATATTTTTTGGTGGCTACGATTTAATACAGTTTTGTTGGATTAGTAGACGCACGACGTCACACTTGTGCCAGTTCTTTATTTGTCGTTCAGTAGTCGGGGTGTCTTCTGCGCAAGTGTTGAACAATACTTGGTAACTTCTTACTTGCCAGAATGAGTTTAAGGATACATTTTCTGATTCTCTTTTGACCAATGATTTTTCATCTGGTGAATCGTTTCCATGACGCAGGACAGAAAGTGTTAAAGTATAGGGAACGTGTGAATACATGCATTGCTGAACACAGTGGACATTTGCAACACTTAATATGACGTTTTTTTTATGATTTTGGTGTAATTTATTTTTTTGACAGAACATGTAAGAATTGGGTTGCATGACTTTTTGATCACTCTGTATTTCCTGTCACTTATAATTTATGTTCTTTCCTCAAATTAAGAGAATACATTTGACATTTATACAAAACAACTGACTAAATTACTTCATTTTTTGTTTTTGAGTTCTTGTAGATATACAGTGGTAACTCTTATTTATTGGAATAAGAACTAGCATTAACAGAGCCTAATCTCCTAATTTTATCATGAATCTCATTTATATTTGTTAATGTGTCAAGATATCAACATTTTTAATTATTCTCAAATTATTTATTGCATATACTTAAATTGCTGGCCACAGTGGCGACGCGGTCTGAGGCATGGACCTGGTGCGCCTGGCCGCTGGGACCATGGGTTCGAGTCCTACTCAAGGCATGGATGTTTGTCCGCCTATTTCTGTGTTTTTATAGATAGAGGCCTTGCGTTGGGCTGATCACTCATCTAAGGATTCCTACCATTGTCCAAACAGATCAAGAAAATGAATATTAGTTTCATTATTTGCAGTATTTTCGTTGTACCTGAGTATGAATCACTGACCGTAGGATGATGTGGTGTCATTGACATCTGCTATGACCCAAATCCCACTTACTTGAGCATTAGTATTGATAGATTCAAGTTTGTATTCAATTGAGGAATTTGAGTGTGTAGATGACAGCACACAGGTCGGATTATGTGGGAGGTAACTGATTTTGAAGGCACCTCGTAATCACATAACTTGTGACATCCTCAGATTGGTTAGATTCGATGAGTCCTGCATTCACAAAGAAAGAAACCAGACGTAAGTGTAAGGCCGGAAATATCGACGAAGTTTGCTTACTCATGGGGGGGAAAAACAGGATATTTGACTTTCCCCAACTACAGATCTCGCATCATGCTCTGAGTGGGGAATATCTGGCTTTCGAAAGAACTTCCTCATAACGAGAGTTACCGCAAACACAGTGATTCTTGAATCTGGTCCTCGGTTTGGTTGTCAACTTTTGCATATCTGTCAGTGTTTCGACATCGCAACTGAAAAGGCTGCTTAAAGAAACCGCGGCGACTTTCAAAATTCAATTTTGCACCCATAAGCAGGCTGGAATTCGCTTCCCTGCCGAGGTAGATTGTATGTGGCCGCCATCTATCCTCCTCTCCAATGGATAACAGGAGCCCTCTCACTAGAGGTGAAGCGATCGGAAACTGAAGGTCGCTCACCTCCATCTAGTGCCTAGGTTAAGAATACCGACACCGTACCTTCCCCTCGCCTGTCACTTCTTAAGCGCATGAAATTTGCTGATAAATCTGATTCCAGAGTTACATTTTTTCCTTACCTCGAATTTACGGCATCTTGCAATCACAGCCCCTGAATTTAAATACCGCCGTGGTCATGGTGGTTCAATTCCATAAGAACCGAGTCCTTGATAAGCTTATCGTGTCTCATCTAGCCAAGATACTCCCCTCCTTTCGTGGAACCCAGGTATTCATCACGTTTTCACAGTAGCCTGTCATTTCCGCCTTTCCTGTGCCAGATGAATCCGGTGCTGGTGGCCTCTAATCGAGAATTCGAGTAAGTCATCATCACCTGGGTCTTCCTCATTACTGCACTGGAATCGCTCGCTCAGTCTGCCAGAACCAGCGGTCGCGGTAGGATGCAGGAGCGCGGTGCTTGGTCCAGCCAACTGGAGTTCGTCCTGTCGTGCCTCAACTATGCTGTCGGACTGGGAAATGTATGGAGGTTCCCGTACCTTGTGTTCAGGAACGGCGGAGGTGCGTATGAGGGATCGAGTAAACCCAGGGGTGACCGTTCGACTGGAATTCGAAGTGGTTGCCCCTGGAATGCAGCTGTTTTGTCTGTTAAGTTGTCGCTCGTTTGGTGTGGGGGGGTTAGTATTCGTATTTTTTTAAAAAATCTAGACCCCCCACCCCCGGCTGATATTTGAAACTGGTATCTCCCGACTTAATTCAGGTACAGGTAGCCCTCGATTTACGCCGGGGATGCGTTCCTGGACGAATCGGCGTAAATTGAAACTCTTTTATAATATAAATCAGTGGGAAGTCAATGACATGAGTTCCCAGCACCCAAACATTGACGAGTAATATAATGGCATTACATTTAAAGCTCTGAAAAAACGTAAATAAAATAAAGGTAATTTAAAAAATACATTTTATACACTTACAATCGGCAATTCGTTGGTCCACGCGATTGATTTCAATTCTTTCATGTGAGTGATGTGTATGGTCATCTCTGCTGTTTTGCGATAGTTGCATTCATATAAGACGCCGACCTATAGAAAATCGCGTAGTAAAAATAACCCCGGTACCTCCGCAGAGATTAAATTAGTCCTTTGAAAGTTTAAAGCGATAGGAATGAAATTGCATAAGAGCAAACTCGCATATGCAAAAGTTTGCATTTCACAATCAACTTTTACCGATTCATCGATCTCATTGGAGCAAATTTGCGTTAACGAAACATACGTAATTGCAGAGATTAGTGTATTTATAAATTTTATTCAAAATCAGCGATGTAAGAATTACAATTTAGTATAAGAATCAGTACGAGATACATTATAAAACGTTATAAATAATAGTAAAATAAGTTTTTTCACTTGCTGGTTTCAAAATAGGCGTTATTCTGAATCGGCGTAAATTAAACGGACGCAAATCGAAGGCTATCTGTAATTACTTCCTACATTCATAGAAGATGGCTGACCTCTGGGTTGTAGCGTCGTGTCGTATGGTAGAGGTCTACCAACGTTTAAGTGCTTTTATAGAGTTTTGTCCAAATTACGTACTATGGAAGATCTTATTGGATTCAGACCAAAATAGAGTTTAGGTTTATTGAAATAAGTATTCAGCAGATGGAAAAATATTTCTGATAGATATGTCGTACAAAATTCATTTGTATGAACCGGTATGGCTTACCCAGTAGATCGACTGTTTACGTAAAAAACTAGGGGGGTTAGCTCCAGGCAGGGACAGGGATCATCACATCTAGACTGGTTGTGGGGCCCACCCAGCCTTCTATCCAGAGCCTAACCATTTCCAAATTGTAAATCAGGTTGTATATGTGCTGAAGTTTATCTCAACTCCCCCTACGTCTTCATGGCTTAGCCCTTAAGAACGCTGGCAAATTTACGTTAACTCTGTTCATACTAACATAACCGTCACAGTGGAATTCAAAATTTTTGTACATAATCACACGAATGTTTGTGACACGCTCCTCACCTCTGGTTAGTTATAATGCAGTTAAAATTTGGCCCTCTCCTGATCCACGTCTTACCCGTAAATCCACGCTTTGTGTTAAAGAAGTGTGAACATTTTTTTTTTTCTGTTTTCAAATTAGGGCGGTTACACGATCGCGCAAATTATGATATACGATTCATATTGGTCTTTAAATAGCTTTTCGTGTAATTAAGGTAAATTATTTTATCATTAACAGCTGTTTACACACACATGAAGACAAGCTGTCAGTTTAACTGAGGTGAAATAACTGGAGGTCATTTATTTATGACGTATTTCATCCTTCCACGGGAGTTCTGCGTCCCTGAGTGTCTACTCATTCGTAACCTCGGCATTAGATGGGGGTGAGTGGTTAGCATCACACCCCGTCCGAGCTTTACCCCCGGGAAAGGATCCCGGTACCCATTGGATAGGAGGATGGGTGGGCCTCAGAGCCGGTCTGGACGCAGAGGCTAGAGGAAAAATCCTCTGCCCCGGTCGGGGATCGAACCCCGGTCGTCCAGTTAATTTTATTGTTGTATTTATTAAATATATATTTATATAATTTTTACATATGTAACTGATATATAGTAAAGCCTCCTCTAACGCGAGTTTAGACTGTATGCTGTCTGCCACACGAAATATTCCACTGCTGTTTAAAAAGCTAAAGACGGGTTTAGCTTTAGCTTACGTATTTGTGTAATCAACTCGGCAGACTTGAGAGCGCAAATATTCAGCTTAAAAGTCTTCGCGTGATTAATTCCTCCTGCGTCTTCCACCCCCTCTTCGTCTTGTTATACAAACTGAATGTAACCCACGATCTCAGTCTCACTTAACGCTGTTACCGTGCTAATTTAAATCGTATTGTTTTACCGTATTTTAATATTTATGTTATTGCCCATGGATGCCATTATGGAATCGAAACGTAAATGTAAAAGTTATCACAAAACAGAGAAAAGTTGCAAGGTTATGATAGTACATGAGAAAATAAATATTCTAGATAAATTGCGTTAGGAATGAGCAGAGCAGTAGTTCGGCCTAACATTTCGTTTATATTTTATTTTAAAGCCTGACTTTCCGTTGGTGCTTTAATGCGTATTTCCCCGAAAAATATTATACACTTTGTTTATAAATAAATATTACGGTATAATTAAGATTCTTTTGTTTATTTGCTCTGCCGAAAGCACCGCGTTGGACGAGGGTTTTCTATAGTTTATTACAAGAAGGAGGATTAAATGGACGGGTCATATAACAGGCATTGGCGAAATGCTTACAGAATTTTAATATTTCTGAAGGAAAAAGGTTATTTTGGAGATGGTAGGGTAATGTTAAAATGGATCTTTAAAAAATAGGATATATGGATTGATGTGACTCAGGACTGTTTTGGATACGGTAATGAACATCCGGGTTCTATAAAAGGCGGAGAATTTTTGACCAGCTGAGCTACAATTAGATTCTGAAAATGGATTGTGTACCGTGGAGCTAGTTATGGACTTCACTCATCCGTCAGCGCAGGAAGAAGCAAGCGGGTGTGTTATGTGACACATTTTACACAGAAGCATGTTTGGTTGCCACCCATCCAGGCGACATAATTATGTTTCAGTGATGAAATACAATCAATGTTGCCGCCATATGAGGGTTTGATAGGCTCAGGGGGAAATAACGAACGAAACAGGTCCTTTGTTCTGATTCTTAGAATTATCAAAAGACAAGAGCAGAGTGACCGGATCCATCTAGTACCGAGGTCAAGAGTAAGTGGAGTTATACCTCCATTACCCCATAGGCCTACGTCTTCTTGGCGTAGTGCTTAGTACCAGGGACAGCTTTACCCTTGCTTTATCAAAATCAATAGTATACACTGTAGAAGAAAAGCCAAGTGCTTGAAATTTTTAAGTCCCAAACCAGAAATGATGTAAATGCACAGCTGACGTCATAATTCCAGGCATTCGTAATCTTGTATTTGTCCGTATTTAGCTTTTCTCTGCTTTTTATTAACTACAATTATTCGTTCCAGATATATATTAAGCAACGATACCAACATGTCTGCCTAATTTGAAGAAAAACGTGAATTGGTGGTAATGAATTTTCTGAAGGTTGTATTTCGATGTTGGCCTTGTTTACTCTCGTGGGCGAGTTCTATTGTTGGGGGTTAATGTTGAAGTGAGTTCGGATCCCAGTGCCTGCATTTTTTTCTTTGTGCATATAACAATTAAAATGTGTATTTTTGTATTATTTAACTACATATATTTCAAAATTTTATTTTGGAATCGTGATATTTAAAAGAGACTACTTAATTGTTGGTTCTCGGTAAATCACACGCAGTGCAGTAACTTCTCGTTAACGACTCGCAGGTAATTGTCAGTATTATCACTTACATTATCACTGCATTATGCGTGCCGCGTTGGAGAAGCTAGAAGTGCGAGAGAGGAGAGCATTCTTTCACTTTTCCGTGATCTGCTGTTCATTGGCATTCTATCTTAAATTTTTCCTATTTGAGTCTGACTGGAAACAGGCAATTTTTATCTCTCGAAACATTCTAGAAGCATTTTCGTTTTGTAAATTACACCTATTAATTATACAAAACGTTATTTAGTGTAATAGACCTTAAAATTTATATTTTAAGGCCTGACATCGTTAGTAATATGTTCATAATTCCCGATCCTCAACCATGAATCTCATATTCGTTTTGGAATTGACTCAATTATAAATCGAACACAACTTTGAGACGATCAACATTCGCTGTTCATTAATTTCATAGGTTACTTTTCGTATGTCTGACGTGTTATTTGAGTTGGACATTAGTAGGCCTACGGTTCATTTATGTAACTGAGATTTGAAGGTTTTCGTAGAGTGTACTTTGATAGACCCTTCTGTGTATCTCGTTTGAAACTTCAGTGGTTAGTTATAACCCTTAGTGTGAAGAAGGGGTTTGCTTTAACATCGCTTTGTATCATTGATTCATTATGAGTTATCATCCATACGTAGCGGTCGCTTGTCTTCGTTGTTGGGATTGGATTTCTCATAAAGATGCTGGAATACTCCATCATATAGAAAAGCATCTAGACGGCCTTCAATATAAGCGAATCTTAAAACACGTAATGGTGTCATCTGTAAGAATGGTTTATTTCGATGGAGTAATCCAGTTCCAGATAGACCATTCTCCATTCACGATTTTCGTGTTGTTCAAGATTGGCTGTCGAAATCTTTTACTAGCTTCCACGAACACTTAATACGAACCCCATCGAGAATAGTGAGACGAAAAACCCATGCGAGGAACCTGGCCTAATCTCCCTCCGACAAACAGAGATGCTGCTCTGAGCCTTCTGGCAGATGCTTGGGATTAAGTTGCTTCATAGCGGCTTTATGTGCGATCTCTAATTCAGTCCATGTGGAGACGATTAAGATCTGTGTACGAGGTTCGCGGATTCTGGACATCTTATTAAATATGCCAGGCCTTAGAAACTTCCGTTTTACCGGGTAACATATTAACTAATGTTTTATAAACGTAACGTACGCTTTAATAATATTTTATTAGTACTTTTATGAACACAACATAATCGTTGAAAGGGAATACAATTTAGAAATCGGGATAAGAACTCACGAACGCAAACTTAATTTGAACACTTGTCTTGCGTACGGTAGAACACGACCAACTGAAAGAAATGTAGCCTTCAGCTTTGCGTTCTCACCAGAATTAGTCACGCGACTCAGAAAAGTAATTAATATTAATTATCGTTTTTCTTAAAATTAGGCAGACATGTAGGAGTTGTTGTTTAACAAACATGTGCCGTAAATCACTGCAATTAATGAAAGGAAGAGAAAATTCAAATATGGACAAGTATGAAGAGTTCAAAAATGATGAAATTTTGACGCCAGCTGTACGCTTACATCATTTCCGGTTTGCGACTTAGAAAATTTCAAGCTCCTGAGGTTTCTTTGTGCAGAATGTACGAGATCTTCAAGAATTTCGAAATTACCAATTGTCTTCTAAAACGATCTAGGTTTGTTTGGTCGCTATTGTGATTGGTGGGAACTGTATATTTGGCTCTCTCTTCAACCAACACACGAATTCGGCGTATAACGAAGAACGAGTGGACGTTCATGCTTAACTTTATGACCGAGCTCCAATTGATATTCTGTATCTGCAACTTTCAATTAGTATCAGATTTAAATCCCGACCGGAACTACTTAACCATGATTACCGTTTATCACAGAGTTCCCCACTTACGACCTAATTCTGGGATAAAGCCTTGATACAGGATGTACACGTCACTTCCTGATCCTTTATAACACTTCATTCCATTCAAATAATCACTGTAGCCAAAGACCACGATGACAAACGCGAACCAGATCAGGTGTACCTCACGAGCGGCGTCTATACCAGCAGAAAGGCACGGAATTTGCATTTCGGTGTGGATGAGAACAAACATCAGGGAAACCTGAACATTAGCAATTGGGCATATCGCGTTATTTACTCTGATTTGGTTTAGTTACACAGTCAGTTCGTCATGAGCCAATCTTACATCTTGACTGTGGGAAGTATTTCGTTGTTGAAGTTCATTCTCAGAATCAAGACGTCGGAAAAGAAAGATATTTGTCCAGATTAAAGTTACAACTTCCGCCTAAAACTTCTACGCCTAGTGCACGCACTTTATAACAACTGTTTACATGAAGATTACAAAAGTCTTTACTAAAACTGCTGTACACAGTAAAAAAACAAATGTCTCTAGTTGGTTAATGCACAACATACATTAATGGAGCACTATACTTTCCCATAGCAGACGCTTTAAAGACCAACACAAGGGGCTTTAATACGTTTGTTTTCGAGACTGCGTAACATAAATTTCGAAGGCATTAAGCATTTATCTTGTGTGTGTGAATTCGAAGGTCTGATTACGAATTCTGAACTTGGGTTGTGATCCAGAGACCTTGCGATTGAAAGTCAGACATGTTTAATTATGTATCCACGACAAGCATTAAACTGTAATTAATCCACATAATACAAATTTAAGTTTAGTATGCCTGTTTGGAGTTTAAAATGTTTCTTTCTAAAGTAAAACCGGGCATACTAGGATTGGAATTTATAAAACTTCCGGTTTTTAATTTATGAAGACAACAAAACTTCTTACGAAAAAGAGCAATCCTATGAAAAACCTTAGGCGAAATTGGCCAGCCTGCGAAGGCATTTCGGAAGTTTTGCAATTAAAATAACGTGACTAACTCAAAAGAGAATCCCTTTTCCGCAAACGGAAATTTTGTTCATCCCTGCGCAATGTGTCGTAATAATTTAATATAACAGTTAAGTTACTTGTTCATAAGATACAATGGCTGTGTTTAACCTGGACGTGCAGTGTAAGCAGTCTTATCAGAGAAGCGATTACATTCCATTTATCAACCTAGAGATAACAACTTGCTTTGTTTCGCGAGCGTTCATTGAATTTGTTTAGTCTGGCACAGAGACTGATTCTTATTCGGCTGGGAAATCCCGGCTTTCATAACCGTGTTCACAGAACCCACCACAGACTGTATTCCTAGCCGTTGAACCCATTTCACATTTCCTTACTTTATTTCTGTAAAATATGTATGAATCATATCTTTTAATCTTTGCCATCATTGTCATTAGTGAGCAGACCAAACACGACGGGTGGAACCATTAGTCACGTGACTTCAATGCATGTGGCACCATGATCGAGTTTTTTTAGTGGATTCTTTGAACCATTTCAGACGATAATAGCCTGCAATGGAAGAGATCACATCCACTTCCTCCTCTGTCCTACCCAGTTCAGACCTTTCAGCTCATTCGATACCAAACTGTCTCTCAAATTCACAGAGCTTCGTTAAATAACCAAAGATCCACAATTGTAGACTGGGTGGCGTATGGAATCAATTACTCAAGACTTTAGACTCAACTATTTTGTCTTCATTAATCAAAGCAGAATGTGGGTTTAATGACAACGAATACAGGATGAAACATCACGTACACGCGACACGGAACGAAAGCTTCAGGTCATGTGTACTGCATTCCGTGGAAATAACATGTTTTGCGACATTACTGTCGAAGAGATGCTGTCTAGTCTTATCTGTCTGGTCAGAAGTTACGTTCTGAGAGAGTCATCCTTGTCGCTGTGACATTTCGCATTTGTGGAATTTAAAAGTGTTCCCAGGTTGAGTACGTTTCGGAGACGAGAGTTGTTAGTTTACTTGATTACCTAAATAAAATGTTTGTTCACCTGTTTAAACATTTAACAAATTGAAGAATACTGATAAAGCTTTTCTTATATACGTGTCTAGTCATTTGTGACAAGTCTGTACAGCCTTCAGATTCGGAACTGAATAGTAACGAACATTTAATCATATTCTTATTGTGATCATGCATGTTACCCTTTCTCCGGGACAAAGATGCCAGAACATGAAACTTATCACCAGTCTCCGTCTAGTTCAGATGTTAAAAATTCTTGGAGTTACTGAACCATTCGTCGTGACGTAGTGCTTAAGACAGAACGTGGCCTTCTGGGTCGTGACACCACAAGATACAGACTCGTAGGCGGTTACTAACGCTTCGGGGTAACAAACCGCCTCTCGGATCGTCCAGGAAGACCACAATCGATATCTTCGCCACCCAGAAATTCAAATCAACTTTGCATTTTTACTGTCTTTTTTTTTTAATTACGTGAACTTTGCCATATTTTCATATACGAGGTGCGATCAGAAAGTTTCAAGACTGCGCCTATAAAAACCCGTACACTTATCTCAGGTATTAAATTCATCTATCACCCTCGAAGTAGTTCCCCCTGGGAGTGAACACAACGATCCCAGCGCCGCTGCCAAGCCTGGAAGCATCCCTGTAAATCTTTCTTTGTCAGCCTGTCAAGCACCATCTGCGATTCTGCCTGAATCTCTTCTATCGTCTCAAATCTCCTTCCCTTTAGCTGAATTTTCATCTTTGGGAAGAGGAAGAAGTCACACGGAGCTTAGAAAGGAAGTTGGGGTCGGTTCTTGCAAGATCTTTGAGCTCCTGACAAACGAGAAGTCGATTCTGCTTCTGGTCCTCAGACAGGATGCGTCGCATGTGGAGTTCTTCCTTTAGAATCAGCTGACAGGTCCCATAGCCTATCCCAACAATGTCGCACAAGTCGTTGATGGTACGACGTCGATCTTCGTGAATGGCCTGCCGAATCTTCGTAACATTTTCGGGCGTTGTGCTCGAAGATGGTCGTCCAGAACGCTCGTCATCATCGACAGAGGTTCGGCCATTTTTAAAACGTGAATGTCACACAAAAGTTTGTGCACGACCCATTGCGGACTCCCCAAATGCTTGCTTTAGCATTTCATAGGTTTCCATAGCCGTTTTGGCAAGTCTTTGGCAAAATTTGATGCACACGCCATTCCGAAATCGCAGGAGGGTCGGTGTAATGCACTACCAAAACGCCCGTAACTAAGAAAGAAATGCTAATTCGATGATGCCGTCTGGCACACTGATTCACTATGAATGTAGGCCCAACCTCTTAGCGGCAGAAGCTCGTACTACATCCGGTTCGCCCTCTATTGACACAGTCTTGAAACCTTCTGATCGCACCTCGTATCTTCTTACATCTGTCATGAGTCTACCGTCATCAGCATGGCAATAGTGTGTTTCATTCAATTCCAGTGTCTGAAGTCAAGAATCGAGACAGTTCTCATTTGCAGTTGGCATGGAATGTTGCAGGGGCCTTTCTAGTGCCGTACGTCATCATGCTGTTCGCCATGGGTCTTCCTATTTTCTTCCTGGAGCTCGTCATCGGCCAGTATTCTGGACTGGGACCCAACAACGCCTTCCAGAGGATTGCGCCAATCTTTCACGGTAATTGCATGTGTGTGATCATTAATTTGCCGTATCAACTGCTCGGATTTTAGCGCACAATAAATGGCTTCGGAAAGATACTTTTAGATTACACTCTGCTGGTCGTGTGGACGAAGCTCGGCATTGAATGTAACTGCAGGTTATGTAACGGCGATCTCGCTTGGATGCCGTTCGTCTTCAAGTTGACCCGGGTCACAAATCTGACCTATGAGACAGCGTGAAGAACCTGTTTCCATACAGGTGATTCGTGTTACTTCTTCCGGAGGTCAGAAAACCTGAAGGGAACAGACCAATTGGGGACTGTTGTATGCGTGGGAGGATATTATTAAAATGAATCTTATGGAAATAACTGTGTGAGGGGGTGGAATGGATTCAGCTGGATCAAAACAGGGTCCGTTGACAGTATTTTGTAAACATTTGCTTATTTTAGTGCTCCATTAGATTTATAGTTATAGATTGTTGGTGGAGTACTACACTGAACCACAATCATAATGGCAGAATTCAATGAAAATACAAGAAATGGTGTTTATGTAAGATATCTCATTGTCAGGTGGTCTGTTCACAGGGCTGGGTTATTGCACCCTGGTTGTGATCACACTTATAACCATCTATTATCAAGTGATTATCGCCTGGACAATCTTTTACGTCTTTGCTTCGTTCACAAGTGAACTTGGTTGGGGATCGTGTGGCCACGACTTCAATACTAATGGTGAGTCTCAAAATGAGGTTCAACACTGCTAATATCAAAGAAGATATCTGATCCTGAGCTGGTTCGATGTTGTACATATCCTTAAATTGTACTCGTCTAAACTATTTTAATATTATTCTCTCATATAATATTTTATCTTCCAAAATGCTTCACCACAAAAATTCTACACACATTTCTTGTTACCCCAAAATAATTATGTTTCTAACCTATTGCAATCTCCTTGATATATCTACACAACATGTAATGGAGTGAATAGGTCTATAAAATAATCTGTGCTCATCAGAGGAGACATTTTAGTAGGAACAAATGAAAGAAATGGCATTGTATGAATCCATTCTGTGATTATTTTTTATTTTTGCAAAATATTATACATGAAAATTAAAGCATAATCCTTTAGATGTCTGAGGAATAAAAATACATGTTGATATAAAATATGACCTGTTTCTGAGTGCAGATTGTTACTCCGAGGCAGCTAATGCCGAGTGCCTGAGTAAGTCGGAGAACGAGTCTTGGCCGCTTACATTTATTCACCGCACGTGTCGCCCAGTAGGGGAAATTTGCGCAGAGAATAATCAGACTCTGCACAACTATACGCACTGCTTCAATGGCACATACAACCATCTTCATTCTATCGTTCAACGAGTACTATCATCTGAGGAGTACTACAGGTATGTCGCCTTCTAGCTTTTCCAACCACCTTCATCACTTGCTTAATAACTCCATGAAACAGAATCATTTAAAAAAAAACCTTATAAGTCACTCAGTTGATCAAGAAGTTCCTTGCCATTTTTAAACACGGAAGTCTGATTTTTGTGTTTGGAGTAGCCCATTGCTGGACCTATTCTGAACCAAATGAGTGTAGTCTACACCCATACATTCATTTTTAGTCTACAACGAACTTTTTTCTCCTTCAGAAGACTACATAGTGAACAGCTTTATAATTTGCATCCTTTAAATTACAGTAGCGTGGGTCATATGGATCAGGAATGCAGCGCTTCAAAGTTTGTACTCTTTGTGATTCATGATTTTTGCCCTTTACCTTCCATTATTAAGGTGTGAAAGGTTGAAGCAATTTCAACATTATTAGGACCTCCGTGGACAAGGTAATGAATATTATATAAGAGTGGAGAATCTCTCGACAGCCGAGTGATCATAAACTTTCGAACAAATGCCGTGCTACATAAAGTTGGTTTCGCCATGGATTTGATTTCTATTAAATTTCTGTGCTTCTGTAATTTTAAATATAAGCGTCTGTAAAATGAAACATATTATGTAAAGTAATTACGTATAATGAGTTTAATGTTTTGTTGTCTTACAGAGACTACGCACTGGGTATCAATGGAGCAACCTGGGAATCATGGGGCATACTTCGCTGGGAGATGGTCCTCTGTCTGTTGTTGTCATGGATCTTGCTGTATCTTTGTCTCATGAAAGGCATCCAGTCCTCTGGGAAGGTTACATATTTCACCGCTTTCTTCCCTTACTGTGTGCTTCTAGCTCTACTCATTAGAGGTGAGGGCCTATCATTCTATGTGTCCAAGAAGTAGCACTGATCCTTATAAAGTCATTATATGTTGTGATATTATAAAGTAAAGTAAAGTAAAAGTAAAGTTTGTCCCACTATACGCCATGTAGGCGTTTGGGGGGAGTGGAGGTATAGCTCCTCTCTTCCTTGACCTCGGCACTAGATGGGGGTGAGTGGTCGGCATCACGCCCCGGCCGGCTTTACACCCGGGAAAGGACCCCGGTACCCATTGTAGAGGAGGCTGGGTGGGCCCCAAAGCCGGTCTGGACGCAGAGGCTAGAGGAAAAATCCTCTGCCCCCGTCGGGGATCGAACCCCGGCCGTCCAGCCCGTAGCTAGTCACTATACTGACTGAGCTATCCCGGCTCTTATTTTAATTTGTTAAGTGTTCGTCATACTCGGGCATGAACGAAGAATGCCTTGTAGCCTTACGGACATATTCACGCCTGTCTGTCAATTTTTTGCATCAAATAGGTCCCATTTACAGAACAGTTGGACAACATTATGAGATCGTGGCAGGCACCAACAAATTAACAAAGCCAAATTTTCTTTTCTCTGGACAATTAAGATATGGACACCAAATAATACACAAAACAACACGACGTTTAATGATACAAGAAACCACGCAATCAAAAATACGTACTTTCAAAAGTACAATTATTATTACTCAAGTGGGAAGCTAGTGTGATGTTTGGCACTGCATTTCATCGGCCAGTTTTTCAAATTTGGGAGTGTAGGATGATGTTGCTGCTCGCAAACAATCGTCAAGATGGGTGTCA
Organism: Zootermopsis nevadensis; assembly: GCF_977971745.1. Classification (NCBI taxonomy): domain Eukaryota; kingdom Metazoa; phylum Arthropoda; class Insecta; order Blattodea; family Termopsidae; genus Zootermopsis; species Zootermopsis nevadensis. The sequence continues at coordinate 9,627,133 of NW_028259138.1, read as the reverse complement.
GTAAGTCGAGATCTGCGCTTTGATTTTATGATGTTCATGGTTGAACGGCCTTCATTATTCAGTATAACCTCTTTCCGTAACAACGCTGGCACCCAAAAAAAGCCATGGCTGGCGCCATGGGGACCACTGGGCTACACTAATGGTTGAATATAATAATTTGAGGTATATCACTTCAAGCCTCTCTGTTACGAATCTCCTTAGTACTTTGCTAAAACATAATACGTGTCCTAAAGTGGAATGTCATCAGATTACAATGACCTCTCTTATTCTCAGGTGTAACCTTAGATGGGGCCTATGAAGGTATCATATTCTATATCACTCCCACGTGGGAGTCTCTGACTGATGCACGTGTGTGGGGTGATGCAGCGTCACAAACATTCTATGCTCTTGGCATAGGATGTGGCTCATTGGTCACTCTTTCCAGCTACAACCGATTCAACAACAACTGTCACCGGTAAACAGCGTATGATAAAGACTGTAGAATTCTTTGAGGTTAAGCACACAGGAAGTGGAGGGAAGAGAGTTTAGAAAATCAGAAACACATAATTTTACTTTAATTTTAATAGTATTCATTACTATTTAAGTTTTGTGCTTTATGTTAAGAAGTTTGTCATATTTTGTTCTATGATCATTACTTTGCTGCAGTGATTAGGTTTGTTTGGCGTAATCTCGGTAAATGTAAAAGTGACGATGCTTGTGCCCATGACTTATTACACTTACGAATATTTTAAATTTAATTATCAAATGGGAAGAATATGTGAATGCTTTCTCTTTGTTAGTTAGAAGCACATGTGCCAGTTGGTTGAATAGTTGCGGAATTATTTTTTTAAAAGCGTCTATCCAGTCTAATGCTATGTCCAGACAAGAGACATTATGATGGTCATGTTCTATAGGTCAGTAATTCACTGTGTGAGAATCATCTATGACTTTAGAGAGAGTTGTGGTTGTTATGACACGCGTTGACATTTAATCTAAGGTAATAGCTCAAAACTGGTTTTACTTTCTTTCTCTCTTGAATTATAACCTTCCTTTTATTCTTGTTATTTAACTTAAGTAACTTCTATACTCAGAAAGTTCCAGTTATCTTATATCATAAGATTAGTGCAAGTGTCAAAAATGTTATTAGACCAGCAAATAATCTTTATGATCTTTGGATTTTACAAAATGACTTCATGGCAATAAAGCAGTTTTGATCAAAATCTGAATTCTCCTTTGTAATATCTTAACGTAACGTCATTAGTATGATACAAAATCAAGATTTTTTTAGAGAAATGGAAAAATATATTAACACAAGGAAATCAGAAACCACAGTCTTAAAAAAATTTATATCTCTGAACCAATATAGTCAGCTTTTTGGGGATAAATTTCGTTGTTACTTCGAGCCATGAAAACAAGAGAGGAGTGTAAGAAAATGTCAGTTGATATTGAGCTCTTATAGTCAACTTTAAAATTTCCCTTGCATTACATTTGCAGAGATGGTCATCAATTTAATGCCCACGTCTGCTTTCAGGGACGCAATCTTAGTGTCAGTAGCAAACATGCTGACAGCGATATTGGCCGGTTTTGTGGTGTTTGCGATACTGGGCTTCCTTGCAAAGGAGAGTGGCGTGTCTGTAAAGGATGTAGTTTCATCTGGGCCTGGTCTCGCTTTCATCACATATCCAGAAGCTGTTCTACGCATGCCTCTGCCCCAACTTTGGGCTCTCCTGTTCTTCATCATGCTCTTCACTCTTGGCATTGGAAGCCAGGTACTGCTGTAAATTCATTTAATTAGTAAATTGGTTAAGTGAGTACTTTGTATATCTTAATCTCATTAAACAGAGGAATACAGTTGAGATTTAATGTTTTCATAGCAGTAAGTATGAAGATGACAGTCTTCCAGGATGTCGCACCATGTCTGGTAGAAGTTTACCAATGTTTCAGAGGTATTTGTTGCCTCCATTATCAGGATAATAAATAAGCCATAAGTTAGGAATTGGCTTGAGATATGTGAACCAGCCTGGACCATGGGGCCAGATGAACATTTCTTCCATGTAGCAAAATCAGCAGATGAGATTATGGATTCCCCCCCCCCCCCCCCCCCCCTTCCAGAGCCATTTCTTCAAACTGCACCATGAAAAAGTTGGCAATGACCGGGGTGACTAACCCACGGCCACGCTATTAGTCTGCTCATACAATTAGCTGTAGAAGATGAAGATGGAAGAGGTTAGAACATGGCAGAAGAATATCAAGGTATCTTCATAGGAAAGACAGGTCAACAGGCACAGGGCCTCCAAAATTAGCACCTTCTTAAAGAGCAAAATGACATCAAAACTGAGCGGGATGTCCCCAGGACCAGCATGAAGACTTGATGGAGTGTATGAACTCCACTCAATGGAGTTGTGGTCTGTCCTCCCATTATTTTTCCTGCTCTCACTTGATCCTCACCCTCTTCCCACTGTTCAACTCATGTTTCTACCTTGTTCCCACCCATATCTCAAACAATTCCTTGGATTTCCCATTTTACTGTCGATGGAGGCAGCAGGCACCTCCGAAACGTTGGTATACTTCTACCAAACTACATGACACAACATCCCAGAAGACAGGCATCTTCACACCTCAACACAAGTCACAACATAACCTATTAATAAAGGAAACATAAGACAAACTAGAAATGTATACAAAGTTTTTATAGAAAAACCTAATTGAAAGTGGATATTACCATTATGGAAGTAGGTTGTGGTGATGGGATTGGATTTAGCTAACCAATACTATGACAGTGAAGTTTTTGGCAGTAGTACATAGTTGATTTAACAGTTTGCAGGAGTTGAAGCAATCAACACAGCAATCATTGATCAGTGGCCATCTCTACGCAGTCATAAACACTGGGTGGTAGCAGGCACGTGCGCAGCGTGCTTTGTTCTTGCTTTACCCATGTGCTGCAGTGGTGGTGTGTACCTCTTCACAGTCTTGGACTGGAACACTGCATCCTGGGCTATACTCATGATTGGATTTGCTGAAGTGGCTCTTGTTGCATGGGTATACGGTGCGTGTCAAGTATTACTGACGATGGAAACTATAAGAAATTGTCCAGTTTTACTGAACTTTGCATTTAAAGCAAGAATGATACTTACACAAACTTAAATTTATTGGCAGATGCCCTATCTATTTTATTTTTGTTTCCTCAAATAATGTTCAAAAGTCAGGATCTTAAATCTTGAAGGTTTGTATTCTTGACAAGTTTGTGTCTCATAACCTCAAAAATTACAAAATTTCTTTAAGTGATTTAAGTACTTTATTTATATCAGTTTTTGTAGATAAATTGCCCAAACATATTTATTTTATTTGTAACTTTCATATTTCAGGTATCAGGCGCTTCCTTGATAATGTATCAGAAATGGGCATGCATCTTTCCAAGGTCACAAGAGTCTATTGGATCATTTCTTTGACAGTGATGGCCCCTGTCTTCATAATTGTGAGTTCTCTTTTGTTTATATCTTATAAATGGAGAAAAAAATTTCGTTATCATTATTTACTTTGTGCAGTATTTTGCATGATCCCCAGAAAGACACTATAAGCATTTCAATCATATTTTATGCTTGTTATACCTCTTAATATATTGGATTCTTTATCTCAACACCACAATTAAATGTGTAAACTTTTATTAACTGAGATATACAAATGTAAATACTAAAATGTAATAAATCAGTTACCTGTTGTTTATGTCGACACCAACGCTGCTCATAAATGTTTTTCTGAACTGAAATAATCAGAGAAGACACAAGTTGTGCTCTCTTTTGTGAAGTGTTGGCTTTTTTTGCATTATGATTCAAGAACGGATATATTTCTCACTTTATAAAAGTTCAGGATAGGCATTATATTAATAACTACAGCTATGGAAAATTTCTGCAATTTTTTTCTATAAATATAAGGAACAAACAACCCTTCTGCTTTACTTTTAATTGGCTTTGACCAAGGAAGAGATGAAAGGATAAGATTAAAAATGTGGTTAGAGAAATACATCATCATCATCATCTTTCTTGAGATTTCTTGGAGTGGTTGGTAGTCCCCTGGATTGGTTACCAGTCAGTCGCAGGGCAAGTCCAGTTGCCGCGTTACAGACTCTAGACAGGCGTTATGAGGTGGTATATCCCCAACCTCGATGGAACGTTTATACCGTCAAGACTCGGTCGCCGTTACCTCGTTAGTGGGAACAGGGTGCACCACGTGAAGCTGAGGATGGCAATTAGATAGGAGAGGCTATGAGTTGCCCATCACTACCCCTTACTACCCCTAGAAAAATACATTATGGCAGCATAAAATGGATGGAGTCGAGTGGAATACTTATGCAATGAGAGTGATGGACATTTAATTCCATAAATATAACAGAATTCAGGAAGACTCTTTGCCATGGGTTGTTTGGTTGATTTTTTGGTTCGTTAGTTACTCCCCAGTCTCTGTCTCGGTCCATCAAGTGGTATCTCCATGAGATTTTTAACCAAAATTCTAAAGATTTTTTTTTACTAGTGCCTGCTTTATACCAAGTCACTGAAGCTTCTCAGTTTGTAATTCTGCATTTCTTTTATGCTCTTAATTGGTATTATTCCTGTCTTTCTCTCCCTGCAGGGGGTGTTGATATTCACTCTCACCAAATTCAGTGCTGCTTATTATGACAAATATACATTCCCTGAATGGGTGGATGGCCTTGGCTGGCTTATTAGTATTGTGTCTATTTTACCGCTGCCAACATTTGCCCTGTATCAACTGTTCAAAGCCAATGAGGTAAGCACACATAATTAGTAGTAGTAGCTAAATATTTTTGGCATGTATGGGATTACCCTTATGGACAAGAACTATGGTGTAAATTCCCTCATCAGTTTATCAGCTTTCTCTTACATGGATTTTTAAATCATCATTAGTTTCAAGACAAATAAAAATGAAATTTCTCAAAACACTTTAAGGACTTGTATTATTATATGGCTCTAAATCATGTATTAAAGGTCACATTAACAAGTTTAGAGAAAGAAACAACGGGTTGAATAAAGTAAAATAAGAGTTATAAGACCTAGGTTTGGGTAATATTTGAAAAAATGGTGGAAAGATTATTACAAATGTATGGAGAGAAGTAAGATATTGAGAGACAGAGTATGGAAGCAACTATGAGAGAGTTAAGATCACTGGTAATGTACAGTGAATTGAAGAGTATTGTGGGAAGGAATTGCACATAGAAATATGTGAAGCAATCGATAAAACCACAACGTTTTGGAGATGGGAGTCTATCTCCGTCTTCATGTAAAATGTACTCTGTTGGGCACAATCGATAAAGCAAATCCCTATCTCCAGACTTTCAGATTTGAGATAGAAATATGTACCCGTGAGGCTAGGATAAGTATAGGATGGTGGTAGATATTTGAAGATTAAAGAGTGCAAGGGAAATATTGATCAGTGGATGTGTCCTACATGCAGTAAAGAGGAACAATGGAGTCACATTTTAAAGTGCAAGGGAACTAGAAGTTGAAGAGATAATTTGATAGACAAAAGGATTTAGAAGTAATGATCCATAAAATGAAATTAGAGAGATATTTTCAAGTAAAAATAAGACAAACTACAGAAAATTGCACTTTATTTGAGCAAATATAAAAATAAATAGAAAAGTTTAGTTGAGAAGTATGAGGATAAAACAGTCACAAATTATGGTGGTAACAAAGATGGGAGAAAGTATATTTAGTCTCTAAATAGACACGCAGATAGTTAAAGAAGTGTAAAGATGAATAGAAATTTAGGCAGGAGCCAGGGAGGCATGTTCAGCACTGCAGATTGTAAGTACTAATGGACTTAATAAGTACCAATGTCAGTGTCAGTATTATACATATTTTATTTATTTATTTATTATTAACTGCAAATGGGTTTATGCCAGGTGGAAATGGTGCTACAATAAGACACAACAAAACAATGAGGCACGACAAAACAATAAGACAGAACAAAACAACACACATAACACAAAATTACACATCACACTCAAAATAAAACAACTCATAAGATTACAAAATCATAAGGCACAAATATTTAAACGCAACAGATAACCTAAAGTAGATAAATTATGCACCATGAGAAGAACCAATAAACAGATGAGAGAGAAAAAAACTTAGCTGAAATGTGTTTTAGAAGACAGCTCGCATACTTTTGATTCACAAAATAAAAAGAGTTTTACTTCATGCTTCCGTATTTTATTACACCCATAGGTTGGATGGGAACTACTGCAACCCAGCAAATTGTGGGGCCCAGCATCATCAGTGACCCTGATACCCCCCTCCTTTGGAGCCTGTGAGAGCAATAATAAACCATATAATGGCTATAATAACAATGAGAAACCATCCAATGCATATGAGAGCGTTAATAGCTCTGCAGGGGCTGGTGGTGTAGTTGTGAGGACAGAACCAGATCTTGTTGACAATAAACAGACAGAAGTTAGTGCATATGAAAACATTGCCTTCCAGTTTGAGAGAGGTAAGAATGCATCTCCACCTAAAAACCAGAAAATAACTTGATAATATTTTGTGTTCTGCAATGGACATTATTTGTTCAGCTGGGTAAGACCATCTTATGATGAATACAGCTGGCAGTATTGCTGTAGGTACAGCCACATCCACACTCAAGAGTTTCACTCCAAATTAACTTGTCTATCATTCTTTGTTGAGTATGTGAGGCAATTATCATGTGATTTATGATCTAGGCTGCCATATTGCTTGCTTTCATCTTCTACTCCACATGCTGTCTCCTTCAAACTGACAGTATAATGTAAGAAACAGAATAATTTAATTTTGTACTGTACAGAAACACCAAAGGTTGGTGTTGCAGTATTACTCTTGAAACGTAATGATTATGGACTTATGAGTCGTCATACCGTGTAGTTTTTTTAGGAGATTAGCAGTGTTTCAGAGAAACTGATCATCTTCATGTTCAAGGTAAGGTACTTTCGAGATGGAGGCAATACATTCATCCAAAACATTAACATCCTGAAAATGAGAGCAATGCATTATTCTGAAATGTTTGCAACCACTTACAATACCCAGAAGACCAGAGTCAACATCACCACAAAGAGAATTTCATATCTAGAGACAAGTATTTGGAACACACTCATTTTGAATCTTGACCAGGTTATAGAAGGTTTTAATCATTTTCCTCAGTCTCTCCAGGTGGATGTTGGCATAGTACCATGACTGCCTCCTTACAAATTACTACCCACAGTTCATTATCATTTTCACATTACATAGTCACTCCAAGTAAAGTGCTATAATTAAATAACCTAAGGATTGATAATTTTGTGTAAAAGCTTAAAACAAACATTGGAAAATAAATGTTAATTGTCAAGAGCATAATAAAGATATAAATATTATTTCTTTCATGATGCAGTTTGTTTTTATAAGAAGCTTCTTTGGGGTTTTGCTCTTATGTAATTTACATTTGTGTAATAGTTCCTGATTGTAAAAATAAAATAAAAACTTGAAATGCTTGTAACTTCTTAACTGGTAGCGACTGTATTTGAAGCGATCAGCGAAAGATGCTCTTTCGAGATCATTTCCAAGAATTTTGTTCATTGTTATGTTTCTTCTGGACACCCCCAAATTTTGAAGAATACTGAGAATGTATTAACGTGTTTATGCCAGTTTATTCTTCTCAGAGTGTAGTGAAGCATTATTTAAAGAATGGAATTTTCATATTTTTTACCTTCTTAAAAACTATTTCGTCATATGATGCATAAATATTGATAATGAAACATTAAACTGCAACACATTGTTTTCTGTCGCATTCATGATAAGTGCACTGAGTAAAATGAGTGACTTGCACACGTGTGTCATCTTCCGGACAATTATGGAACGCTACCTGTATTCATTTACTTATTATTGGCTCTAATTATTTGAATTCAGTTTTAATAACTAAATAATGTATAGAGTATTTATACATTGTTTAATAATAAAACATCTGCCTAGCCAGCTGAGGTCAGCAGTGCGTAAATAAAAAATGAATAAATTAAATCAATTAAATGTTAACTGCTATGCAGAACAAAGTACCCTAGAATTTAACTGGAAATAATGGTTATTATATAATAAAGATAGACTTCTTAGATAATAAGAATGTTGGCTGAATGTGTGGAACATGTTATTTTGAAAGTTGCTTACTTTACAGATTTCAAGATTTAAATTTATGAAATTTACATAGTTGACATGTGTTTTATTGACAGGAGTTTGGTACTCCCCAAGTGGCAAGCTATTATGAGCACAATTATAATCATCACGTTCCATAAGAGGCAGGATATTTTGTGACTAACTGAGTGTATGTTAGTTTGTCAGAGAGATTCTGTTGCATGAAGTTAGTAGCTGATTTGTTATGTAGTTAAATAGTTACTTAGTGAATGATACAATTATTTTGATGTTTTTTAGTTGTCAGATCTTAGTTCATTGCTGCAGGAAGGTAAGGATGACATCAGATAGTACAGCCAGTCAGTACACGTGTTATGTGTATTTGTTTTCTATGAGAAAAGAAATTAAATAATGACAACTGAAAATTTTACCCATGTCGTAATTCATTTCCCATGTTAAAAAATCTGGACTGAGTATGTTGAAAGAATAAACTCTGTTAAAATCCCAAAAATTTATTATTTATCCACCCAGAGAAAGAAGATACTTAAGAAGTTTCATGGATTGAACCTTTCATATCTCCCTTAAGCCATTACACTTACCTCCTCCAGCATATTAGAATATATTCTTCTCCAGACATCTAGCCATTTTGTTACAGAAATTTTGATCGTGATAAACTTTGCTGTCATCAAGTGTATGGGGCTGACTGACATTGGCTGGAGGGGGCCTGAGGGGAAGCCTTGAATGTTGTCATCTCATTATCCATTGGACTTCTTCCCATGGCCAAATGAAATGTTTGTGTATCTTACAAAAAGAGTTTAGTAAACAGAAAGTTTTATAACAGTATTTTATCTTTTTTATTAAATCTGATCTGGGGTCCGCGCGGTCTGAGGCGTGGGTCTTGTGCCACTTGGTCGCAGGGACCGTGGGTTCGAATCCCACTCAAGCCATGAATGTTTTTCTTTGTTGTGTTGTCCTGTGTGCAGGTAGAGGCCTTGCGATGGGCCGATCCCTCATCCAAGGAGTCCTACCGAATGTCCATAGATCAAGCCAACTGAAAAGTTGGGGACCTATAAAGGGTACCGGAAAATGTACAAACATTGTTAAACCGGAAAAAGAAGAAGATATTTTGAATTTGTCTTTAATTCCAATGATGAGATACGAACTGTTTAGTTCTGTCTTTATGTGTTTGTAGACCATCCTTCTTACATGCCTGTAATAAAGTTTCTGTATGTCTCTATATTTTTTGTCAAACATATCAACATAATTAACATTTACAAGTTAACACAGATTTCAGGACTGATTATACTGGCACTTTCACCTCAGATATTTGTATTAATGAAGTTAGGGAATAAAAAAATATAAAGGCTATGTGGTCTCTGATGACATAATATTTGAAGGAAGTTTCATGAAAATCTGTCAATTCAAAACAAAAATACGCATGAACATGATGCCATAAGTCTATACCTCCTGAAGTAAGGAATGTATGCAAGTGAGAAATTTTGGGAATAACTTACGCTTTCTTCTTTCTTCCAGGTGCTTCCTGATAAGATTGTCTAGATCTACAAATTAATGATTTTACAGTTTATTAATTTATTTCTGTATGCTTTCACTGGTACATATTCTGATTATGTTAACCCTTTTGTTGTGCATTTTTTTCTCATCACATTCCTTAAATAATGTAATTTGAAAGTAAAAATATGAAAAATGATCAATATTTCTTTTCAAATAAAAAACAACGTATTTGTGCAACTTCAAATACTTGAAACTAGGTGGTAGTACCATGGAGACCAACAACAATGCATTTTCGTAGCTCAGTGAATGAAGTTGAATGTTGCAGGGAAAGGAGAAGATTATTTCTTGATGTGGACTAAAGTCAAATGTCATTATACAGTAATGGATGCTTGTTTGACTTAAGTCAAATATTGCAGAAGTAGGGTTAAGTGTGCCAGTAAGCATGATACCACAAGCCTCCATATAAAGTAAGGACATTTGACCAATAATGCAACCCAACATGGAATATAGACCATTATTTTTTTGTCTGAAACATTGTTTCGTTGGTGCATGTGCACACGAACAATCATTTATCATCAGCAGTTTGCCACTTAGGCCACTTGGATCAATGTACGTTATTAACTCAAATGTTAATATAGTTTAGGTGTGTTGGCAGTATGCACTCATGCATATGCTTGAATTTTTATCTATATGGTACGAGTCATTCACAGAACATATTTGTAAATGAGCGTTTTCAATGCCTTAAGATGCGAACAGAAGCCGCTTTCGGTTGCAGCCTTGCAGTTATGCTATTCCTTCAATGAAGAGGTGTCCCGGTTGAGGAGAACGTAGTTTGTTGGCGCACGGAGAAGAACACATTGCAGATAAAGCTTGCGAGACGGGACGCTCTTACGCGAGGAGATGCCAAACAGTACGAAAATTGTATCCAGCCATTCAGGTAAATCAGCATTTAACATATTTACGTTCATTTATACGAAGTGTTAACTCTTATCTTCGTATTTCATTATGACAGCTATTAATATTCATAAATATGTTATGATAACAGTTTTGTAAAACATTTATTTTAGTAACGTTTCAAAGGTCGTTGCTTCTACCAGACTACACGGCGCAACAACCCAGAAGGCAGCCATCTTCATTTATTTTAGTATTTAGTGTTTTTAGTTAAAAATTATTTCAAAATGCACAGTAATAACATCGGTTCAATTGATGCTGGAAACCCTCATATATTTGACGACGTTAAAATGTATTAGAATTTGGCAGTTTTATTTTACATTTTGTTGTCGTGGGGCCCTTAAGGTAAACAAGGCACTGACTTGTATTAGGCTTCTCAAGTGCAACCCCCAAAGGGTTAAAAACGCGTTCATATTTTGTGGACAGGATCTGACTAGTATCTTCCACCCAAATTTTTACAGAATTATACATATTTTTTTGTAGTTGAAATACAGCACTTCACGGTCTGAGGCGTGCGTCTCGTACGCTTGGATACTGGGACCATGGGTTCGAATTCCACTCAAGGTATGGGTGTCTTTCTGTGTTGTGCTGTCCTGTGTACAGGTAGAGGCCTTGCGACGGGCCGATCCCTCATCCAAGGAGTCCTACCAAATGTCTAATAGATCGAGAAATCTCCAAAAAGGAGGCACCTGTACTCCACAAGGAGTGTAAAGGACACAAAAAGTTCGTTTTATAGTCAAGGCCTCGATATCAGTAAATCATTAGGATTGAACTACGTAACATTTACGTAATGAGAGCAATTTTTCTGTTGTAACAGTTTCGATCCTTTTGTGTCAACGTCCGCCAATCAGCACACTATTCACGATAACTTATTGCAAGTAATTGTATATGCGACGACTGAAAGCGTTTCATAAGTAACAAAGTCTGTGTCTGTTCGCGGGACATGATCTCCGCGGCGAGACCAGGGCATTAGTTGCTGGCATCTTGTGAATATGATGTTTGACGCAAAGTGTTTTATAACTTACCCCCTTTACATTAGGAAAAAAAAATGACACAGGCAGAAAAGAATATATATTTTTATTTCAAGGCCTGGTAGCTGAAAGAACATCTTATATGAATTCATTTCTTTGCTGTCTGGATATTTGTCGGAGACCTCAGCTAAAATCCACATACGAAAGCCCGGACAGATGCTAAATAATTCGAAATTTTGTAAAACTTTAAGGAGATTTAATTTGGTAGTTGAAAACAGCACAGTTATGATCATTGGTATGTGGTTAATAAATAATGCGATCATCAAAGTTACAACATCTACTGAAGATGTCCAAAATTTAAAGAAAAAAAGTTCGTCGTCTAATGTTGGTGTTAATCACCTGCTCGACACTCACGGCGAGACAGATGACTCACGACACCCATCATAAATAGAACTTACGGGCACAGAACGCAAGGTTTTGGCCTTTCTTCTCTTTTCTTTGCTTATTAAAGTGACGGACACGAATGAAGATTGCTCAGAGAGAGAGCGAGAGAAAGGTACAAATAAAAATGGCATCTGCTTTCAGCCTCCAGGTGAACAAACTGACTGCGTTTAGGTTGAATTCCTCGGCACTGCTCCCCCACTAAAAAGGGGTCTCTCACGAGGCTAAAAGAGGGAGGAATGAGAACCCCTCCTTCATACAAGCTTGGGTTGTCTTACAAATTGCAGCAGTTTTATGACAACTTACTTGAGTTCATGCTTTTAGTTGCCTAGATTGAATAATTTAATTTGTAAAGAATTTTAACTAATACTTCATCTTTTTAGGTATTTCTTTGGTTGAACAATGAACTTTAAGATATATCGTAATTATAGAGAGAGTGTAAAATATAAAGTACTGGGAGAACTGAGAGACATTTTATTTAATGGGGAGGGGGGGAAGCCTTATGCTGTTAGGTTCAAGGGCTTCGTCCGCTCGCTCTTCTGATAAGAACAGTAGGAAAGAATATGCGTGATTGTGGCAAATCTTTAATGCCAGCAGTATTATTGACTGTTCATACGAATCAGTAAAATTGTATTAAATTTGTTTCGTTCTAATTTTGTGTAGGGTTGGATTTGAGGTTTTCACGGCTGTGAGTATGAAGATGACTTGTCTTCTGGGTTGTTACGCCGTGTACTATGATAGAAGTCTGTGTAGAGATTTAAATTTACATTCTGGAGACATTTTATGTAGGGCGAAGATAAATTTTTCAGATTTACATTTGAAAGGGCTGCACGAATTTAGGGAACCTTCACAACATTTGCTTGCAGACAGAGGGCACTGTGGAAAAAAAATGTTCAAAATTGGGTTCCTACCCTCACCCACGTCTCTGATACCAATATCGGTCACTTGGGAAGCAGTTTATGTGAATTTTGGTTTTAAAGAAGTTACAAATTGTTGGTGTTTGTGGTACGCATAGTTACCGCGTCTTATTTCCATCTGTGTCTCTCTTTACCTTCCAAGGGCGAAGATATTATTCCTTCCCCCGTGACAATAACCACAAGACCTTGAGTGAATGGTTATTCTGTGGTGAAGGGACTAGGGTTAACCTTGTATTTCGCCGTGTATCTGTTAGCCAACTGCCTTCGTGCCAGAGTGCGACAGTCCAGGACAGGAGATGGGTGTTCTTCGGCTGTTCCTCTTCACCAAGTGTTTCAGACGACGGTAAGCTTCTGGAGATTGGGAAGGAGTTGCTAAGGACACAGAGTGACAGGCAGTTATTTTTAGACCAGTGGTTTGAATCTAAAACTGACAAAACAGTGGTTTTCCTAGCATATTTGACTTCACTGTAGCCTACAAGTATATTATTGCAAATACGTCGAAATTTGCTTATTTACACTACAAAAATAAAAAGATTTATGAGATATTAAAGTCAAAATGTTCCATGTCAGAACGTTACATATTGAAAAATTTAAAACTAAAAGTTATATCCGAGGTCATATGAAATAATTCAAGATGGGAATTCTCCGTATTTTCGTGTTGGTATTTAAGGGACAGGAACTTGTCTGTAACTGGTTTACTTAGTGAGACTTTGCATTAAAATCCAAGAAATTAGTAGCTAAAAGGAATCAGAAAACTAAAATAATCGCGAGTTACAGGATATTAATTTTTCCACGTGTTCTGATATCCAACTTAACGCCAATTACCGCTGTCCACCGGTTAATAAACACTGCTTTAAACAAATGATGCTCTTTCCCCCCCTCCTAAAAATGGTTTTGAAAAAAACAAGAACTTTCGGGTGACACTTAATTTGTTCGCACTTGACTGTTTTATTTGGGGTCGTATTTTACAATACTTGGTAGAACTTAAATAAAACTGTTTAGTCACTGTAGTGTACCACTTACCTCTTAACTGAGATTTGAAGTGGATAATGTTCTTCTGAGTTCTGGCAACGTGTAAACTCGTCAGTAGACACCGTTTCGGAAAAAGAAACATACTGTCTTCATCTTCAGGGCGAAGTGTTGGGTTGAAGAAATATACGAGGTGCGATCGGAAAGTTTCAAGACTGTGTCAATAGAGGGCGAACCGGATGTAGTACGAGCTTCTGCCGCTAGGGGGTGCGGCCTACATTCATAGTGAATCAGTGTGCCAGCCGGCATCATCGAATTAGCATTTGTTTCTTAGTTACGGGCGTTTTGGTAGTGCATTACACCGACCCTCCTGCGGTTTCGGAATGGCGGATTTTCATGAACAATTCAAATTTTGCCAAAGACTCGCCAAAACGGCTACGGAAACCTATGAAATGCTAAAGCAAGCATTTGGGGAGTCCGCAATGGGTCGTGCACAAACTTTTGATTTCCAGGGATGCTTCCAGGCTTGGCAGCGGCGCTGGGATCGTTGTGTTCACTCCCAGGGGAACTACTTCGAGGGTGATGGATGAATTTAATACCTGAGATAAGTGTACGGGTTTTTATAGGCGCAGTCTGGAAACTTTCCGATCGCACCTCGTAAGGACGACGTAGTCCACGTTTATTGGACCTTTGGCTAGGACAGACGAAAACTACAAGTAGCAGAGGCCTTCTTGTGAAGCTGATAGTCGCTCAGTAAAGAAAATTGCTGCCTTGTACACAATCTGAAGGTTCATTACATTGTTTGCAGGAGCTCGCCAAATGTTTCTTTCCTGAGCTAGATGAATCCAGTCCACGCCCTTCCATCCAATTCCTCTAAAATTCATTTTGGAACGATGAATCTACGCCAAGGACTTGTAAGTGGTCTCTTCCTTCAAAGTTTTTCCTACCTAAATTCTTGTACGCATTTCTCATGCGTGCCACATGCCCCGCCAATCTCATAGCTAGTGAAGAATACAAATTGTGACACTCTTATTCAGTGTTCTCCAGCCTCCAGTCACTTTATCCCTTTTAGGTCCAAATATTCTCATCAGTAACCTTAATTGTTAGTATTATCTCTATAATATGAGAGAACAGTGTACAATTTTGGCTTTCGGAGGGAAGTCACGTTTAATGTTCAGAATTATCCGACGTTTCGACAAAAATTACACCTGCCATCTATACAGTGTATGTGTAGTGAGGGAGGAGAGTATGGGATTGAGGAAAATAGGTGACAAGATTATTTAATTTTTTTGAAAATTTGGCGAGGAAACGAGTTGATGAAAGCGTCCCAAAGAAAATAAAAAATCAAAACCTCTTTTCCTCAACCCCATGTTATTGTCCCCTTGGGTAACAGCCCGCTCTTCTAATCCACCAATTGGCACCGTTAGCTCCAACCCGCTACCTAATTACTGCCTGCCCTATTTATGCCCAGCCACTGCATATTCGCCCTGAAGATGGCAACTGAAATGTTCATCGAAACGTTGGATAATTCTCAATATTCGACGCGGCTTATCCCCGAAAGTCGAAGTCAAACGTTTACCGTAAATATCTAAAGGACAAGAAAAGACACCAAGTTTCACACAAAAAAGAGGTAAAATTATAAGAAGAATATTGTTCCAAATATTTGAACTTTACCACAAAGTTTAGGGATTTATAGTACGAGTTGTACTGCAGTCTGGTGACGAGACACGAATCTGTGCTTTAGCGTCTAATAGGGCCTGTGTTTTTCTTTATGGTTTATTAATTAACATCATCAATGCATATTAAGATTCTGGAGTGCAGTTCAGGTGTTGAGAAAATACATAAAAGCGAATACACTGTTTGTATACAAAGAGGTTGTCGAAGTATAACTTAATTATCTACCCAAAAGTCGATACACTCATTTTGAAGTGTCAATTAGACTAAATTAATACTCAGTTTCTGCTGAGTTCTGTTTGTCGACAATGTCTTATTTTGTCTGTGGTCAAGTTTCAAATATCTATCGATAGCAGAAGAGGTTTATGAATGTTCACGACGCCACACAGAGGGCTTCAGATACGTATCTCGTTATCTTGTTCCTAGAGTGGTAAGGTTAGCGCCATTACCTCTTACGCAAGTCCTACATTGTTCATAATTCAATTCTCTAACTCCGTGGAGCAGAATTCCTCTTGAAATGTTGATATTTGCAGCGGAAGCTTTTGTTGTCGTAGTGACATTTTTACTTCACTAATTTACAAAGTTGAGTTCTCTATATGGATGACTGCGTCCAACACATTTTTTTTTTCGGACCAAAACCAAATGCAACTCTCATTGCGCTGTGCAGTTCCATACATAGAGGTGCAAGATTGTGTTGAAAGCTCAAAATAATCCATCATAAAGGATGTGGCTATATTGTCATATATGTATTATTTTTTATTTAGTGTTCTGTCTGACGACAGGTCCATATGAACAGGATCCTTCCATCCTTTTCTCGGACTGGGACCTGTTCATATACATTCTTGGCAGATGATCTAGAAGTGGTTTGCCATTGCCT
This sequence comes from Zootermopsis nevadensis, assembly GCF_977971745.1. NCBI lineage: Eukaryota > Metazoa > Arthropoda > Insecta > Blattodea > Termopsidae > Zootermopsis > Zootermopsis nevadensis. The sequence goes on along the minus strand of NW_028259138.1, from coordinate 9,610,701 downwards.
TCTTCTGTGTGTGAATGGAGTAATTGTTGGGATGCCACGGAGAAACCGGGGAAGCCCCCGGAGGAAAACTCCATGTTTCCTAGACCACGGCCTTGCCCAACACAAGTTATAAATTCGGGCAACGCCGGGAATCTAACCCGAGACCCCAGGATTACAAGGCCAGCGTTCTAACCGCTAGATCACCGTCGTCTCATATATGTATAAGATTTTATAATTTTTTAATTTAAACATTTTAAGTATGCTGTGTTTTTAACAAAATACGAGAAATGAAAGCCATATTTTTTATTTAACTGGCTTGGTTGCGTTAAGGCTTCCTAACTCTGTAGGCCTATGGTGACTTATTCCTGCTGTCAATTATGTCCCTGCAAACAGATTTTCATTTGCAGAGATTTAACAACAAGATTTTCGAAGACTCCCATTGAACTAATTTAGTTTGGGCAATAGTCTCCGTTCGATCTCCATGGTCCACAATTTTCTACTGAGGTTTCTGTTATAGAGATTCGAATTGTACCGGGGCTTAATGCAGGGACACTTTTAGAAGTTTGAGGATTGCAGGTTCGATTCACAAAGCACGCATAAGCCTGATAACGACAGACTAAATATTAATAATATTGACAAGAAGAAAATATAGATTTCTTGGGATTTTATTCGTGTGTACAAAAAATTAAAAATAACGCGGATACATAAAAGTATATATCGCGGTTGTCAAAATTGGGCACAATGGAAAACCGGAGATACTTGGAATACGCGATTGGCAATCCCCCCGCCATTTGGAAGGGATTTCTGTATAACAAATTAATTAAATTTGTAAAAAAAAGTTCCCGGTTTAACCATAAAACTGCAGAACTGCGTTACATTTTATTCGCAAGGCCTACATGTGATGGTGTTCAAAAGAAGTCAAGGGCACCGTTATTTCATTATAAACGATAATTGTTTCGTAATCTAGTAATCATGGGTCCAGAAAACGTGGGACCCGTCACGCGAAATTGCACAAGGACTCAGACCCTTCTTGGGAGATTATTTAAAATCACGCCCGTACGAAGTCTGGATCTCGTAAGAGGGACTAGTAATTCATTCGTTCACTCCATAGAACAGAATCCTCTGTGAAAAACTGACAGTTTCTTACCATTTCAAGAAATTTCTTGGCATTTATGGGCTCTGGTGGTTCGTTACAGTGTTCACTGTTGCCCACCATTCGAGCTTATGCTGGACCATTTGAATTCAGTCTACACACTGTTTATCTAAGATCTGTTTTAATATTGTTTTCTCAATTTATACCTAGCTCACCAAAGTGGTCTCTTCCGTACAGATTTTTATATTAAAGTTTTGTATGTCTCATCCTCCCTAATTTATAATCGTCTGAATAATTGCTGATGGAGACAGGTTATGAAGTTTCTCGATTTACAACACGATGAGAACCAGAGGAAACAGGTTCATTTCATGACGCTTTGTGAATTGTGACATGGAAGTTCTCGTGGCCTAACCTTAAGGTCGAGATTCGAGCCTACGAGGGGGGAGAGAGAGAGTAGTTAATAAGGGCTGCATGGTTAGTTGAGTCAGTACAGCGACTGACTACGGGCTACATGACAGGGGTTCGACTCCCAATAGGGGCAAAAACCTTTTTATCTTAACCTCCGCGTCCAGTCCAGCTCTGGATCCCACCCATTCTGCTATCCGATGGATACCGAGGGCACCTTTCCCTGAGGGTAAGACGCTCGGGGCGTGAAGCTGACCACTCACATCCATCTTATGCCAAGCCAAAGAATTGGAGCTATACATCCACTACCCCTCATTTATTCACGGCGTGATACGTCATGCCTTTAACTCATGTTGGGTTGGAGGTATAAATCCACGCATTCTTAATTTCGGCACTAGATTGAGTGAGTGAATTGGTCCGTTCGTAGATCCTCCACTTTCTGTGGTACCCAGTGGGTGAATTCAGAACCGGTCTGCAAGCAGCGATGAAGAGACGAATCCGTGTCTGCCTCTGCCCGGAATTGACGGAGGTATGGAGTAGCAAATATTTTGTTACAGATTTTTATTTATTTAAATATGTTTCCATATCAGACACTCTCCTGTTGAAAGCTGTAGACATCGAGGTTGAAATTGCTATTTCAAGGTTTAAAAACTATAAATCGCCAGGTGGCAGAACTGATTCAAGCAGGAGGTGAAACATTAGTTCTGTGATTCATCAATTCTTTAATTCTGTTTGGAATAAGGAATAATTTCTTCGGCAGTGGAAGGAGTCTGTTATTGTACCAATTCATAAGAAGGGATAGAAAACTGACTATTAATTATATCTCCATACAAAATTTTATCCAACATCATTCTCTCAAGGTTAAGTCCAGACGAGATTATTGGGGATCATCAGCATCGATTTCGGAGTAATAGGTCGATTACTGATCACATTTTTGTTGTATTCGTTAGATACTAGATAAAAATGGGAGGACAATGAGACGTACATCAGCTATTCGTAGACTTGAAGAAAGCGAACGATTCGTTTAGAAGGGATATGTTGTGTTTTATTCTCATTTAGTTTGGTCTAGCGGTTAGAACGCTGGCCTTGTAATCCTGGGGTCTCGGGTTCGATTCCCGGCGGTGCCCGAATTTATAACTTGTGTTGGGCAAGGCCGTGGTCTAGGCAACACGGAGTTTTCCTCCGGGGGTTTCCCCGGTTTCTCCGTGGCATCCCAACAATTACTCCATTCACACACAGAAGAAGGCAATGGCAAACCACTTCTGGATCATCTGCCAAGAACGTATATGAACAGGTCCCAGTCCGAGAAAAGGATGGAAGGATCCTGTTCATATGGACCTGTCGTCAGACAGAACACTAAATAAAAATATAAATACACATGAAACTAGTTAGGTTTGTTAAAATGCGTTTAAAGCCCGTATATGTAAACATTTATCTGACACCGGTCTCAAACGAGATTCGTTATCAAAGTTGCCTTTCAACTTTTCTTTAGAATATGCTAGTAGCAAAGTCTAAAAAACTAGGTGGAACTAAAATTGAATGGGAAACATGGGCTTTTGGTCTGTGCTGATTATGTAAATAACGGAGGATACCAGAAATACCATAAAAACACAGAAGCTCTAATTAATGCTGTTAAGGAGGTTGATCTAGAAGTAAACACAGAGAAAACTTAAGTATACGTCGATGTCTCGTCACCAGAATGCAGAGGAAAATCGAGACATAAAGTTAGTCAATGAATCCCTTTAAAATGTGTCAAAGTTCAGATATTTGGGAGTGACAGTAACAAATCTCTTTGCACTTCCTTCACTATAACCAAACTTTTTACAGTTTCTCATCATCTTCAATGTCTGGCTTGTGTGTCTTTCTGTCTCCGTCTTCTTGTTTCCTCATATCTCAGCATGTGGCTCCAGCCGTCTTTTCTATTATACACGCGCACACATTCCATGTTCTGTATTTCCCCTGACTCCCCTAAATTTCACTTATTTTGCTGGGACCGTAACACAAGAACCGGAAAAATACTGATAAGATAACCGGCTATTAATCACACCGAATAGTGACTAGAAGTGTTATCTTTCTTTAGACATAAATAAACCAGAGCTGTCAGAAGTACGAGGATAGTCAATGACAAAGTTCGGTGAGGTCGACCAGCTTTCTACGATTTATCTCGGGGATTAATTATTATGACATGTTTCGGCGTGTGCTGGGTTCATTTCCCAGAGAAACCGATTCACTCTGGTGAGGAGCGGATTGTGTTCTGGTTGAGTGCATCTCAATCGAGAAGAACGAAAAGCGAAAGCAAACCAAAGTGTTTGGAATGGTCAAATGTAACTGTAAATGTAATATTAGCTTTTCATAAAACCCACAGGTTCATACTGACCTCACCACAGGTTTCTATCCTGAGACAAATGAATCAAATCTACATCCTCACAACCTCTTTATTTAAGATCAGTTTTAATATTATCATCTAGGACTTTTCAGGTTGTATCTTCCCTTCAGATTTTGTGACCAAACATTTGCGTGCGTTTTCTGTCATTCCCATGCGTGTCAAAGAACCCTCCCATCTCATTCTCCGTGATTTTATTATCCTAATACTATATCTTGTAGCGTACAGATCATATAAGCAGTGTCTGATGGCCGACAGTGGGTGTCCACCCAGCCGAAGAACTCTCGCTGCATAAAGATCGACATGTTACGAAATAGGCCATGGATTGTTTGGAGTGTTCTGAGGAACAGAAATGGACATGCGATTTGGGTCATGGATGTCAGGTTAGGTTAGGTCTATGGTTAAATTTACGTAGTGAATTCAGTATAAACTGCGTGGTCTTCTGCATTGTAATGCTGTATATTATTAAAAAAAAGGTTCTGATATACTTCCATTTCGAAACGTCCCGAAGATTGTCCATTTAAACACTGGGTTAACGAAGAGAGGTCTTATAATCACCTCGAGAACCCTTATAGGAAAAATACGTGCTTAGAGAATGTTTCTGAGATGTCATGTATTCAGAATGAGAATGAAATTCTTATATCGCAATTAAAATATTTCATCGAAATCGATCTTGTGAGCAGTAAGAGTTTTATTACGCGTCAACACGAGTGATTCTCCCGAGAATCCTTCGCTTTGGAAATAACACCAGTCGGAGCGCCATTTGAAGACCCGAAGATGAGCCGGGACCATTTGAATGCCAACTGCATCTATGACATCATAAAAACAAATACGTATGATGTGCACGTTCTTGTCCTTGCACTGTCTCATTACACATGTCCACGCCGGGTCGGTTGGTTATCGGATTGTGGCTGGTTCAGATCGGGAACGTCACTTCCATTGGCAGAATTTCTGTTCTTCGTTAAGCCATCGAATGTGACCGACAGTTCGTGAACTATTACTTTAACGATAAAATTAAATAAAAATAAAAAGTTTATTACGCATTAGGAAATTATTCTGACATAAATGGAGTGACCAAGGAATTGAGGAAATAATGTGACAACTTTGAAATTAAACAATAATCCTGACTTTGACAGACATTTTTCTGTTTGGATTTGAAAGAATAATTTATTAGATAAGAATTTTGGCTAGGGTCATTCTTGGAAATTGGCCACTAGACGTATTCAGACAGATATTAAAATTTATGTATGTGTCGGTTTATTAACTTCATCGCCGTTCTTCTCTGTCCGTCCGTCCCTCCTTTCACTTCTCTCTCTCTCTGCTGTCGTATCCTGAGTTCGTTCCCAACTCTGTGGACGTGTACTGTTCGCGACTGTATTCTTGAGACTTGCGGGGTGAGGAAAGATAAGATGCTTTTAACACTTCGGACTTACTGCATTCCTTTCAAGTCTCAAGATTACAGTCGCGAACTATATGTACCATGGTGTTTTTGTTTTTATATGACACAGAAATTAATGTAAACATATTTTTCTCCCATTAAATGAATTCGAATTTTGTCTTTATTCCTATCGATAGTCTCCAAATTATTGTTAACTGGTGTAATCTAAAATATTAACGGCAATGATTAATGACGTCATGAAACGTGTATTTTTATACTGACGTCAGTTATTGATTACGCATAATTCTTACGTCAAACATACGACAGCGGCGCGATAAATGTGGAATCAAAATATTGTGCAAAATATCACCGAAACTGCAACATAGAACCTAAGCAGTGCACATACGAGGTGCGATCGGAAAGTTTCAAGACTGTGTCAATAGAGGGCGAACCGGATGTAGTACGAGCTTCTGCCTTTAGGGGGTGCGGCCTACATTCATAGTGAATCAGTGTGCCAGCCGGTGATGGATGAATTTAATACCTGAGATAAGTGTACGGGTTTTTTATAGGCGCAGTCTAGAAACTTTCCGATCGCACCTCGTACACAGTGCTCCGTCTTGAATTTCTGTTGTGAAACTCCGTCGTCCAGTTGTCATATTCGATGAATGGTATTCCTTTTAATGAATGGCTATACACTCTACGTAATCTCAGAGTTACGAAATTGCTAGCTTCCACTGATGCATTCCACTTTGCAATACATCTGCAAAAACATTACATACTTCCATTTACCTATTTTCTCTTAATTTAATAATTGCAGAGATATGCTTCGAAAGTGCACTGTCATCTTCGGCGGAATAATGCTTAATACGATGACTGAATGTGGCAGTATAATGGACACCAGTTCGAATTCCGAACAAGTCTAGCTCTTCTGAGCAGTTAAATGGCGTTCGTCTCTTCTTTTCCGAATCAGTACTATTTTTATTTGCATCTAAACTCGTTATGATCAGCTGTTTGTTACAATGCTGCGTCACCAGCAAATGTCGATGAGAAACAGCGAGATTATCACGAATAGTGAGGTTATGAGGGTAGTGGAATATGTTACTGCTGCTGTCTCATCTTTGACTGACTGAGGAAAACCATTAACAACGTGTACCAGTCGTAGGAAGCAAAATAAATTTACTATCAGGATGCCACCAACTGCAGAGTGGTCAAGAATTTCTGAATCGTAAAATGTTGTTACATTATCACATTGGATATAAGCACGTAACATCTCTTAACATTTGTACGGAGTGAGCACATTTCATAGAAAGTTGGAATTCGTAGTTCTCGACTACTTATATTTACATTTGAAATTGTATAACCCTATTTTAAATAACCTTTGACTCACAAAAGAGTTTTTAATGGAACCACAATTCCCTCAGAGTGGATCCATCATCAATGAAGTTAACGAACCAGAATGTATAATTTAGTAGTTATATAACACAAACAGGATCTATATTGGAACGCCTTCATGCTAGCCAAAAGGACGAAACATTCAACTATAAAACAGCAATTTCAAAATGTTTATGAAGCTGTACAGCCAGAGAAAGCAAACTTAAGGTTTGTATGTGTTAAACCGAAGTCAGAAAACGTAGCCTTCAGCCCGAGATTAGAACAGAGGACCTCCTGAAAAAGTAACGGTGCTAAACACTACTGTGGCGTTCAGTTGTCTTGAGAATCCTAGTGGCAAAACTTTGTAATTTAAACTGGAAATATTACAGTACTTCATTTCCGTTTAGCCCTGTACGTCAAATGTCCGTTATGCATAAACAGAATATGACTAACTAACTAACTAGATGGCTTACCGAACCGAAGGTTCATCACCGAATTAACCAAAGCCCTCCACCGGACTAACAAAATCCAGTTTCCATGAACTCCTATCTCCCGTAGATCCCGCCTGACATTATCCTCCCATCTACGTCTAGGTCTCCCCAGCGGTCTCTTCCCCTCAGGTTTCCCAACCAATACCCGGTGCACACTCTTGTCCCATCCATGCGCGCTACATGACCCGCCCATCTTATTCTTCTCGACTTAATCACCCTGACAATACTGGGGGAGGAGTACAGATTTTTAAGCTCATCATTATGCAGTTTTCTCCACGCCCCATCGTCTTCCCTCTTAAGCCCAAATATCCTCCTCAACACCCTATTCTCAAACACCTGCAATCTGTGGTCCTCCCTCTGAGTGAGAGACCATGTTTTGCTCCCATACAAAACAACAGGCAAGATTACTTTAATTTTCAGGTTCTTAGAAATCAGACGGGAAGACAAAATATTTTGAACTGAGAAGTAGCAAGCATTTCCGGAATTTAGTCTCCTCCTAACTTCCTCACGAATATCATTTTCATTTGTTATTGTTGTTCCCAGATATTTGAACCTTGTAACCCTTTCAAAGGACTTATTAGCTAAGCAGAATATGACGGGTTCAGAAACTGTGATATACGAGGTCTGACACACAACTGGATTCGTTTTTGTACAACTGGCAATACTGCAAAAACACGAGTGTTTTGTGTATCAGAATGACTAGAAAGTCCCTGTGCATGCACAAACATATTTCCAACCCTCGTAATTATAGATGCATATGGATTTCTAATCTTCAGATTATGCATAGCAGCATCCAGGAAACCGAGTTACTGGCACGAGCCTGGTGTTGAACCTCTGATCTCGGAGACAGTGGGACAGATTGTGGACAAGGCTGTTCAGCAATGGGGAGACAGGGATGCTCTTATTTCAGTGCACCAGGGACATTGCCTCAGTTTCAGGAGGGTCAAAGAAGAGGTCAGTAAAAGCATAAGATCTTAGTTCTGTTTTTTCTTTTAAGTATAATATACTTGAACTCCAGACTCACTACTCTGAGAACTTTTCAGCTGTCCTCAATCTCACGTGTGAATTTCAGTGTGCATAATTATCACAGAGTTCATGAGTCTTGCAGCAAATTTTTAAGAAATTAAATTGTTAGGAGAATGAAGTAAACAGTGTATTTTATTCAGATATTTGAAGAAGAAAATCATGTTTAAAATGCAAAAAATATCGTGAATGTGTAGCAACTGCAGAAACTGAATCATACTTACATGACTTTGGAAGTGTGCTTAACTACATACTAACAAACATAACAAGTGTTTATAGCACCTTCTATCGTCTGACACAAATGTAGCCTACCAACCAACCGAAAGTGAAAGAAAGAATCATTAAAATTTTAATTCAGTAATGCATGATCACTCCACTCACATAATTATCTGTGGTCCCATCTGTGCCGCAGCACACCAAGTGACTGCTTCCTCTGAGGCTCAGTGCTAACTTCTTCCTTCTTATAGAAGGTAATCCACAGCTTTGTATTCAGCTATTCAGCTGTGCTGTAGACTCAGAGTCTATGTGTTATGACATGTCAAGGTCTGACCAGTGTTGCATTCTATTTCTATAGGCAGATAAATTGGCTGCTGGACTCCTGGGTCTGGGACTGAATCCTGGAGACCGACTGGGAATTTTGGGTCCCAACTCTAGCCAATGGTATTTAACCTTCATTGCAGCTGCCCGAGCAGGGCTTATCCTGGTGAGTGAACCACAGGAAATATGTTAAAACATAAAAAGTTATTTCTGGGATCCAGTAGTTTCAAATGGGATTTCTTGATGACAAAATCTTAATTCAGAATGGTGGGTCATCAGTCTACATAATAATGACAATACTATGTAACTTTTGAAATGACCCCTAATTTCACCCAGCTTTGGCCCCAGTATTTTCTTCAACACTTTGATTTCAGGAACTTTTAATGAATTACTTTCTCGAAGTACACACACTGCATAATAATAATAATCCGTGGCGTAACAGTCCTCTGAGAGCCAAAGCCGACTAGCTGGCTGCTGGCCTCACGTTCACATGCCTAAGCAGAGGTGAATGATAATCCAACCAGATATAGGGTGACGTGTGGTCAGCACGATGAACTCCCAGCCATTGCTAGTTTTCATGACCGGATTATGCTACCCGTTGTAGCTCCCCAATTTCCTCACGATGCTGGGTTGGTACCGGTCCCATACACTGGTCGAAAATCTCATGAGAAAAATTCTTTCCCCGAGACTCGAACCAGTGCGCGTTCCGTATTACCGGTCCAAAGCATGATGCATCAGACCGTGCAGCTGCATTGAATAATTAAATTGTATAATTTATAAATTTCTGTAAACCAAGTTAAGGGAAGGAGGTATGATTTCTTTTTATATCTTACATGTTCCTATTTGTATAGAAGTTCCAGCAGAAGTTAATGATTATTAAGTTGCCTTTTATTTAATTTTAGCTGTAGGCAGAGGAAGGAGGGAAGTATTTTACATTGTATACTGTTATTGTCACTGTTCCCATTCTGTTTGATGCTTGACAGGTAAATATTAACCCAGCATATCAGATCCCAGAGCTGCAGTACTGCCTCAACAAGGTAGGGGTGAAGGCACTCATTGCTCCTGAGAGCTTTAAGACTCAGCAGTACCATGAGATGGTGTGTACCATTGCTCCAGAAGTGGAAAGCTGTGCCCCAGGACAGATATGCAGCAAGCGATTACCAGATCTCACCTCTCTCATAATTGTCAGTGATAATGAGCTGCCGTGAGTTCACAGTACCTCATTAGACTTGATTCCACAAACTGGCATCATTCAACAAAACTGCAACATAGGGTATACCGCAGTCACCCTGAGTTTACCATCCCACGTGTCTCACAAACTGCCATGATTTAAAAACTGGATTATGAAATACGCTACAAACCATCTTCAGTTTATAATACTTACCATAATTGCAGTATCATCCACAATTTAGGACTGATGATTTTATAAAAACTAAAAGTCATACCTTTTAATTAAATCTATTTTCTAATTTTTTTTTTATATCTTAACTGCGTCATGTTTGTGTTTAATCAATATAATAATTTATTCACCGTCCGTACACAAACTTAAAATGTTGTTAAAATTACTTAAGAATACATAAAATTACAACATTTTTTATAATTAGATCTTGATATATTTCACATTTGACGACATGTTTCCGTGTATTTCACCATCATCAGGTCAATCAATTTAAAACTGTTTTAAAAAACTGTTGTACATCCTGCTCCGCGTATATTGATATGTTTGACTGTTTTGATTTCCTTCCTTTTAATGCTTGGATGTTTATATCGGGTTGTGAGTGATGCGTTGTACGTCCGATATTATGGGGCAGCAACTTGCAACTTGCAAGCTACTGCCCCATAATATCGGACGTACAACGCATCACTCACAACCCGATATAAACATCCAAGCATTAAAAGGAAGGAAATCAAAACAGTCAAACATATCAATATACGCGGAGCAGGATGTACAACAGTTTTTTAAAACAGTTTTAAATTGATTGACCTGATGATGGTGAAATACACCGAAACATGTCGTCAAATGTGAAATATATCAAGATCTAATTATAAAAAATGTTGTAATTTTATGTATTCTTAAGTAATTTAAACAACATTTTAAGTTTATGTACGGACGGTGAATAAATTATTATACTATTTTCTAAAGTAATCTCCCGATGATCAAACACTGATTTCAAGGGTCCTTCATCTTGTTGAAGAATATCTGGTACTGTACCTTTATAATGACATTCATTTCTGCTGTTATACTTCCTACATTCTCTGGCACTTTGTGCAGTTATTTTAACTTTTGAAAAATTTTCAGTTTTGGGAACATAAAAAGTTACTAGGTGCAGTGGAACGTTATGCTTCATCAAAAATTCCCATAATGAATGTATCGAGTGAGCTGGTACATTGTCATGATCCAATATTCACAAACCCAGCTTCCATTTTCAGCCTGTTTCTGTCAAACTCAGTCCTGTAGCTATTTTATAACTTCTAAGTAAAACATTTTATTGCCTTATTGTCTACGAATTTTGTTACAAATGTGAGCTGTTATTTCCTCACTGTGTGATGTTGGTAGATGGCGAGGGTATTGGTCATCCTTGATACGAACTCTTCCCATTATAAGTCACTCAAATGTTCTAGTGGTGTAAAACATTCCTTCTCTGAATGAAGATTCAAGCATTTTATACCTTTACATGGCAATCTTTCCAGTTTTCACTGAGTGCTTGATGAACACACATTGTTTTGTCACATTCCATACTACAATGCTCATTATGAACATAAAAGTAAAATAAAGCTGTCCCGCTACATGCCATGTAGATGTTTTTGGGGGGATTCGAGGTACATCTCCAACTCTTTCTTGACCTCGGCACTAGATGGGGGTGAGGTGGTCAGCATCACGTCCCGGCCGTGCTTTACCCCCGGGAAAGGTCCCGGTACCCATTGGACAGGAGGCTGGGTGGGCCCCAGAGCCAATCTGGACGCAGAGGCTAGAGGAAAAATCCTCTGCCCCCTATCGGGGATCGAACCACAGTCGTCCAGCCCGTAGCTAGTCACTATACTGACTGAGCTATCCCGGCTCATTCATTACGAACATGTGTATACAAAAAAGCAGTGACTTCCTTTCAGCTGTGGTGAAGTCGCAAATAGTTGCCAACATCTGCCATTTATTGCCCCAATTTTATGTATGCTACTCATGCAAATAAAGTAGTTCATAATTTTATAGTTGGCCCTCATACAGTATCTTATGATTTAACAAAGTCATAGTATAGAATGTATCTCAGCTCAGATTTTTGTCACAAAATATTATTTCAGAAATGAAAGATGGTGTATCATAAATGTTCGTGTTTCATAACAGTGATATAGATCCTTAAGAGAAATGCTGGGTTCTTCACAAGTTATGCAGTTTTAACTTCATGTTCATAGATCTCCATGAGGGCCCCCCCGCGCGCGCGAGCACACACAACTTTGTCATTCTTAGATGCCTTCAGAATTTTTGTAATGTGTCTTATTGTAACTGATAACATCGCAGACCTTCTGTATTCCAGAGGTGCATTTCGGTTCAGTGATGTGGTGGAGAGTGCCACTACTGAACTTGTGTCCACTGTTCAGCAGCTACAGTCACATATTCAGCCAGATGATGGCTGCAACTTGCAGTTCACATCAGTAAGTAGAATTTTATATAACTGCTTTATGACATTTGATTGTAGCACAATACATGCCCCATCATCAAAACGTGTCAGACTTGTTTCTCTGTACATCTTAGGAACATTATTATGTTAATTAGTGAACAGATTCATACCCACTAATCTGGGATTCTTCATATGTGTGTGAATGATCATTATATTTGAGGTTATTTAATGATACTGTGCCAACTGCTGAAATTCTTTATCAGCTGAGACACAGGGTAATTATAATGTATGTGTTGGGGGGTCAAGCAGTTGCATTGCATTCTAAATCACATAATTGTGAATAGGAATGTAAGAACCATAAATATTAATTTTCTATGAAATAAGAATTTATTTATTTTCAACCTCAGGATACAAAATTCCAGTCTGGGATATGAAACTAATATATGCTGTTTATAAACAAAGAGGAATAATTTCCCATCATAGAAAAATGTATAAAAACCATACAGTGATATTTATATTCGATAGAATGATTTTACAGAGTTTTCAAAACTTGTATCCTTTTTATGGGAACAATATGTTTAAGAGAGTGAAACTTAAAAATACAAAAATTTTTATAATCTGATATTAAAATTGACTATGGAAAAATTCTGTTTGGGCAACTAGATATATGTCTGAAGCTGTCATGGAAATTCTGGATGAGCTAGCTGCTGTTTGGAATAGTAAGAGGTAGAAATGTTAATGGTTATTACGAATCAAGAGAAATGAACAGCTAGCTAGTCTTGGGAATTTAGATGTATGGATTTAATTAATAAATAAGTATCTACTATGAAGTGTCAGTTGATTTATGGACACTGCATGTATTTAGTTTATTTTAGAAATGAATTTGTATACTAGGGAACAACTGGCCAGCCTAAAGCTACGTTGCTGAATCATCACAACATTGTGAACAACATGCTGACTTTTGGAAAGAGGGCAGAGTTGTTTCAGAAGGTGAGACACATTATCATAACCATAGTTCATAGTTGAAGCATCATCCTGATGAGGGTATGACTTTGAATCAGAGTGCATGAAGTAAGAATTTGTTGTTGGAGGAACTGCACCCAAAGCTCCTAACAAATGATTCATGTCAGTCAAACATGATACCCATTCTACTTGAAGCTGAAATGAAATCTTATCAGCATTCTCAAAAACAGTTCATCATACAGATACATTATTTACAATATAAATCTCATCATAATACACAAATTTTATTTACAGCTTTTCATGTAGTGAATATTTAATGAAATATGAGGTAAGAGTCTTCTGGATGTATGAACCATGTTGCATATAGAGTGGCTCACTTTGCAATACTAGATTTATATTTAAAATAAATTAATATCAAGGCCAGTGAGGTATGCAAAACTACAAAGGACACATTTAAAAAGATACATACTTCAGTGCAGCTCACCTTCTTCAGTATGTCACTTTCTGGTGCAGAGTAATGTCATCACTTACATCACACTTTTTTCACTGTCTTGAAAGCAAAATGTCTCCAGAAAAAGTCCATAGCACTGGGTCTTCCATTAACAGTATTAATTATTCAGTTTTCATAGAAATTTTCTAATATTATAGAACTTAACATATGGAACATTATCACATCCTAAGTCACTTCATTTCATTTTTATAACCTATTTCTTTAAAATGCAACTTAATAATGCCCTTCCATCTACTTTTGTGTTTCCCAAGTGGTCATTACCCTTGAAGTAGCTAGAATAAATGATAAATTTTAAAGTTTCCTTCAGAAGTTTTAAATTAATGTATTTCAGCTTTACTTTCAGATGAAATAGAGTAAATGATGCCTTTCTCTGTACAGGTGCACCGTATCTGCCTCCAAGTGCCATTCTTCCACTGTTTTGGCAATGTAGTAGGAATCGTTGCAGCTCTGCTATATGGCACCACAATAGTCTTACCTGGTGCCTCCTTTAAAGCTGAGGAATCCATCCAAGCAATCCAGCAGGAGAGGTGCTTCTTTTATTAAACTTTTATTAGACTTTTCTCTTTGCCACTTCATTCACTATATCTGGGTGTAACCCAAACTCCAGCTCACTGGGCGAACATAAAGTTGACCTTCTTTCTCCTCCAAATGAGCAACTGTAAGATGCATAGATCGCTATTCTACACCACTTACAAAGGGGTTATATTCTTTCATAAATTAAAGTCAAGGTCAAAATGCTAATGCACCCTAAAATGTTATAAGTAACATATAAAATGAAATCCCCACTTAAAAGCGATCAATTTGTTCAAGAATGAGCTTCCTGTCTTAATTAGAATCAGTTATAAGCATTTTAGTGAATCAAAATGCAGGAAATTCTAAGGAAAAATTAAACACTTTAATGCAATAAACTTTGAAATTAACTGGCATTGTAAAAAAAAAACTTTTTATTTTTTTTCTTACTCATGTGACTCTATATGCTTACAAAATTTAATTTAAATCCAAGGTGATCATGTGAACTGTACATTTTCATATTTCAGTTTGTATGAACCTTCACTGAATTAAACTGAACTTGAGGGATGTTTTCAAGCATAAAATGGACCTGGCTGATTAGTGTTGCTAACAGACAAAAATTGTAACAGCTATTGCCTTTTGTTATTTTTTAGCAGTTTTTCTGACTTTGATGAAGTTTTTGTGTCCGTAAGTTGTCTAGCAATTATATACTGTGGTGTATGAACTTCTAGTGTTTCAAATGGACTAAGCTGAAGGTCCTGTTGTAATGAAGCTGCCAATTTGCGATAGCTTTACCATGGCCTGTGTCCTATTTATCGCCTGCAGATGTACAGTTGTGTATGGGACACCCACCATGTTTGTGGATCTGCTATCCTCAGCAAAGAAGACCAACAACTTGAACACAGACACTCTGGAAATGGGAGTGGGAGCAGGTGCCCTGTTTTCCAAAGAGCTCATTCAGGAACTTCTGAAAACTTTCAAACTCAAGAGATTCTGTGTAAGTAGCAGTATTACAGCCAAAGATTGATGGTATTGTTCCCAATGAGGAATATACTCTTAGTAAGTTCTAATCAAAAGAATGTATGTCTGTGTTTGTGTGTGCATGTGCACGCGCTCGCAGTACTAACAGGAAGTTAGAAGCCTTTTGAAACTGGGAATTAATAATATTCATAATTACTTTCGAATTATCTTTTATCAGATTAAAGAGGTTTGACTGCATTCAAATGTTTGCAAATATAGAGTAAGACCATCCTGTTGCAGGTTGCATATGGGATGACAGAGACCAGCCCCCTGTCCTTCATGTCAAAGCCACATGACTCCCCTGAGAGGCAGGCATCTACCGTTGGTTGTGTCGTGGACCATGTTGAAGTTAGTTATTTGTTTTCATAATTAATAAAAGTTATTTAAATTACTATTTAAAATCTCTTTTCCTTCGTAGTGCTCAAATAATTATCATCAGCATCATCACCACCATCATCATGAGAATCATTAGAATCAAACCAACCGTGGTAATACATGGTAGGATTGCTGCTTCTGAACTGACCATGCTGATTTTGTGTGCCACATCTATGGTCATTTCTCTTTGCCAGAAAGGTTCAGATCATGTATGCAAGTACCACAGCACTGAGGAACAGTCATGTCACTCTCATGTTATAAAATGCCCAATTACAGAGGTTTTTCCCCGACATCATATTGCCACTAGTCAGTGAAGAGTTACCACGTTGTAATTGTTTGAGGATAAAAGCAAAATTAATTAAATTTATAACATAGGACCTTTTACCGAGTGGTTGAAGTAGATCAAGTTTCAGAACTGTGATTGTGGTTGCAGGCCAAAGTTGTGGATGCCACTGGGAAGATGGTGCCATTTGGAACACCTGGAGAGCTCTTGATCCGAGGCTATCTGAACATGTTGGGGTACTGGGGTGAAGACGACAAGACAAAGGAGATCATCGGTCCTGACCGCTGGGTAAAAACAGGGTGCGCTAGGAAATTTCTCTTACATCTTCATATTTGAAGCTCCGAACTTGATATCTGGTATCACTAACTGTCATGGCACTCTGTATCATGGTCCTCATTTGATAGACACTGGAACCATCCTGGATGTTATAAGAGATATTGCCACTTGTGAGGTTCAAGAGATGAGTTTCCAGGTTGTAGTTAGTCTTTTAACACTTTGAAGACCAGGTAGGTGGTTGCTAATCTACCTGTGGGTCCCACACACTTTTCAAGTAAAATAACTTTTTACTAAAGAATTACAGCTAAATTAATTCAAATTCCTAAATGATTTAAGTTCTTTAGTGTAAAAGAATGTTCAGTGAATTTTTAGAACTACTTGCATTTACACAACTACTAGTTTGTATTAACATAACCTGCTTTTCTTTATGGAACAGAGCTTGTAAATGGATGGTCTAATGCTTACAATTAAAAAATTGTGAACAAAACAGCTCTCATTATCACCACAGATCAAAATCATTATGTGCAATAATTTCTTATTTAACTTGACAAAGACAGGAGTAAACTTACTGCATCCATCAAATTTGGTAAGCTATTAATTTCTTAATTTTATTTAAAAATTTATGATCTTACATTCTGTCCAGAAGAGAGATATTAGAACTGCACGAGTACATGGAATACTGCAGTAGCTTGGTTGAGGAAACAGAACTCATCAATTTTCTGGTAGTAATTAAAAATATATATAGAAAGCTTATGCTCTTTCATGCAAGGATGGCCTGGAGGGGAAAGTATGGTGAGGATGCAGTTACATATTGACAGTCTTCATTGGTAACTTTGATTTGAGTTAACATGGCTCGTGATAATGGCAGGTTATCATAGTTTTTATATAATGGTAATGAAAGCCCAGCTAATTGACAGACTTTATTTCAGAGATCAGTTTGTGCTGTACGAAGATGGTTATGGGCAAGTGGTAGGACGCATCAAGGACATGATCATACGTGGAGGAGAAAACATCTTTCCGAAGGAGATTGAGCAGGTCCTGGAACAGCATTCAGAAATATTGGAAGCTCAGGTAATAACGTATTTGACGCAATAGTGTTCTCAGTATATATTATTTGGCTTACGTGTTAGACAAACAAATTACCTGCAGCCCTCAATATAAGGGTAACAGTGCAACAGAATACTGCAATTGAGGGATTCAGTATTTTTCTAATACTGTTATTTCACAGGTGATTGGGGTTCCTGACACTCGGCTGGGAGAGGAAGTGTGTGCGTGTATCAGACTGGTGGATGGTTCCAGGCTCACGGTCGACCAAGTAAAACAGTATTGCAAGGGGAAGGTATTTATCATCATCCTTTCTTTAACCCGTTCACTGGCAGATATTGTCATCTATGACCAATCCCTTCTGAGCAGGTTTTTACACTTTATACAAAAGAGTTATGTTTCAGTTTAGAATTGGTTTCAAAGATATATGTTGGTTGTTATTTATAAAATTAACCCACAGTTTGTTTAAAATCTTCTTAGTAATTTTACATGGTATGGTATTCATCAAAATAAGGTACATTACGCAGTACAAATTGGCAACTGGCTATAAATGTCTCAACACATTGCATTCCATTTCTCAAGTACTACAGAGACATCTTTGGTGCAGTACAAAGACGATCTTTCATTGTATTGCCTATAGATTGCAGAATGGTTGAGTTTTTGCTTCTTTGATATATGTATAGTAGGAAAGATATAGGAAATTTTTAAACAAGTACACACAAATAGACTTAAAAATTTGTACTCCTCCCCCAACATTGTCAGGGTGATTAAATCAAGGAGATGAGCGGGGCATGTGGCACAGATGTATGGTGCGAAAGGTGTGCACTGGGTATTGGTCGGGAAGCCTGAGGGGAAGAGACAATTGGGGAGACCTAGATGTAGATGGGAGGATAATATCAAGTGGGATAGATGGGTGATAGGAGTTTAAGGCGACTGGATTTTGTTGGCCCAGGACAGGAACCGGTGGAGGGCCTTGGTTAATTCAGTGATGAACTGTCAGGTTCCGTAAGCCATCTAGTTAGTTAGTTAGTTAGTTAGTCAGACAAATAGTTAAGCTTCGCCCAGGAAAACTTAACGCTGACGACACAGATAATTGAGTCTTGGCTGTGAAAGGGCTTAACAGCTTGTTAAAGTTGCACTTCACATTATGTTAAAGGATTGTCTTTGTTTTTTGGTGAGTGAGAAATTTGTGTGTCAGAATTCAAATTTCCCAAACTTCTGCTGTACGCTACACAGCACCATTGTATATGTAGACAATAAAGCAATTCTGGCTACAAAAGAAGAACAATGCTATCTGTGTGAGATTTGAGGTTCTCACAGCAGATGATAATGTTTTATGGGTTGTGACCAGACCAATAGGAAGTCTTCACACAGGGAGACAGACAGGTGGGTGGGTGAGGGAGAGAAGGAATCAGCCCTTCTTGGGGTTGACCAGTGGTGAACCAGGCCGGGGGTTAGGATTTGAGAAGGGAATCTAGAGAACCAAGGCAGTTTGAGTGGGAGAAAGGGTTATCAGAAGAATGAAGAAAGATGGTAAGCAGACAATAAATCAACTAGGGAAACTGAAGGGTAGGCAGACCAGATGATACAAGTAAGAAAAATAAGAGAGTGGCCCAGTGGTAAGGATTGGGGGGGGGATAACAACAGAGGACTGCAAGTCCTGAAAGGGGCATATATTAGAGTAAGTCTCAAAGGGATAACTATCAAGGTAAGTCCTCAAAAAGATCATGGGCAAAGGAGGGTTGAAGGCAAGTCCACTGACTTCTTCATTCCTCTGATTCCCTTTTTCTCATTCACATTCCTGCACCCATTACAGATATATAAATAGCAAGAGACAGCTCCCCAAAGGGAAAAGTCATGGAACACTGTAGGAGTTGGCAAGATTTATACTCTGGTGGAAACAGGCTCATGATCTCAAGAAGAAGAAGAAAAAAAGAAAAGAAAGAAAAGCCTTGCTCTTATACTGACTTTTTGTTCCACAGAATAAAGCAGCCATTTAAATGTAAATTATGAGTTTTAATTACGAAATGATTTGTTTTACAAATATTTTGGTCTTTTCCATTGTTTGCAGATTGCACATTTCAAAATTCCACGCCATATTCTATTTATGGCAGACTTCCCTAAGACTGTATCTGGAAAGATCCAGAAGTTTCGACTTCGGAAAATGGTTTTGGAAGATGGATCTATTGGAACAGGATAAATACTTCTCTAAGCCCAGACCAGGGATCATACTGGAGAGTTGCTATTTTGAAATGAGTATTCTTTTAATATTCATTAAAGAACTTCAAACCACGCCAGTAGTTTTATTTAGTATCAACTTGATATTTGTTTTCACTCATTTTAATTTTATAGTATTATGTCTTCTAATTATGTTACATTCACTCAATATTTTACATATTTATACGCTGACATGATGAAGTAATGGCTCATTGATGATAAACATTTTTAACTACTGCCATAAATTGGTTAATTAGTATATTAATTTGTAATGGTTACATATCATTACATTTTCCTGAAAAAAGTTAACTAAGCATCGTCTAATTAGTAACAAAGTAATTTGAAATTTGAAGCTAGAAAAACGTGAATGTAACTGTTGAGTAAGACTGATCTTAAATGCTCAGAATTTTTAATTGTAGGAACTGAACATACTGTCAGGTCATCAGATACATGTATTTTATGCTGAATATTATATTCTGATTCAGCCATTCAGTTGAAGAAAGAAAATATAGCCATTAAAGATTTAGTCAGTAAATTGGTTTGAACATTTGTGGCATGATGCTCCGTATGTGTTTCCTCTGCCATCATATTTCATTCAGTCCACTGACAGCGGCAAATCTCCATTGGTCTGACTAGTGTGTGCAGTGCAATATCACAATGAAAATTGAGCATTAAATCACAAAGTGCAAAAGAAACTTATTCACAGAGTTGTAAGTTGGAGTTATGTTTTATATTTGAGTATGCTTTGAGAGTAGATTTGGAATTATCAGAACATGACATAGGCTGCCTAAAGTGTGTCATCATCTATCCTAAATGCTTAAATAATAAATTATGGAATGTAATGAATTCTAAATGACAAATTAATGTTTAACTTGTTTTTGTCAATGTCTACTTAACAGTTATAGTAAGAAAAACTAAGTGTATATATATATATATGTAAAAGAAACCATGTTTCTGTAGATATCAAAATCTATTTATACAGTTGAATAATTATATATTTTTAAAAGAAAATTAATGACTCAGAGTTATGAGTCATAAACCTATCCAAGCTTCTATATCCTTAATCTGCCACTACAGAATCATTAGAACCCTGACCCTCTTGTGGTTCACTGTAACTTCTACACTGAAATGCTTGTTTACGTATATTACAATTGGTACCATTTGCCAGCACATCTGGCCACCAACATTGAGTTGATTATGGTGGCATTGTAGAATGTAATCTTTTTCTTGCTGTTTTATTTCTTCATATTAACTTCATTTTCAATTTGTAGCTCGTCCATGGTAAGGTTGTTCATTCTTGTTGCCTTATGCAGGAGTGTTACTGTACTTGGTCAATTTGTCTACATTAATGTCTCAACAAGTTTCTTGGTACCAGTCAAAGTCTAAAATGCAGCAGTGTGTTGTCCTTGCCTCTAGCCCAAATCTCTGCTTCTGTGTTTATTAACAGCATTATATTTGTTATATTTGGTTTTGTTTTTTTGTGCGCTTCAAATGCAAACCTGCCGAGACAAAATGTTCCACAGTGTCATCATAGCCTCTTAATGCAAATTTGTGTAATGATATTACCAATTTCTTAAATGTACGAGCCGATGAAGTATAATAAATTCTTAATTGTATTTATTGTGGTATAGTTGCTGTCTCCTGAAATGAAGTTTAGCAGGTATTAATCTTCTTTTATTATCAGACTTAAAATATGGAACTGAAAAACTTGAATACAGTCTTCTTACTTTTGACACTGCAAGTCACTAGTAACACAATAAAGCTTATCAGGCTATGGATCTCAGTTTTACTTCCTGTACATCACTGAAAGTGGAGGAAGATAAGAAAGAAAGAATTTAATTTCATCCATGGGAAAGTGGCTATTACATGGAGTGTATCAAGGTGTAGAATTACTACAGAGGTTTGGTATTAGACTGTGTGCAAGAACTGGGGACCTCTTGCAAATCTGCCACAATTATTTGCAAAACAAGGTGGGTTGACAGTTCACTGTTTGTGTAATAAAGAGGCATATTTAACAATGTTATATAGCATTAGATGATGGGTTCATCACAGATGATGAATGTGGAAGGATATGGAATCAAGCAGTTGGAAAGTAATACTCTAGTATGTAATAATTTTTCACACTAAGCAAATTAGTTCAGAAATAAAGTGTCTAACGAAAAATCTGGTTCTAATATTGTTTGTCCATTAGATATCCTGAATGAGGTTTTCATTTTTTTCCAAAGTTAAGCCAGGTGAATGCCAGGAAGGGGCTTCAAACAGGCCGATACTGTTACATGCCACATACTTAAATCTCCACTCATAATCACCTTTACATATCACTTGATTCAAAGTGATATGAGCAGCTGATAGTGTTAAAGAAACTGAAAATAAATGAACATTTTATAGGATACATCAAGATTATATTTAATTTACAGAGCTGTACAAATATAGGTTTCTTACATAACCTCAAAATGCTAATTGTTAGAAAGGAACTAAAAACTTATTTAGCATATATAATTTTTAGTTTCAATTATTATTCCCTCACCATTAATGTATGACAGGTTTTACTGATATAATATGTTGTTCTTTAGTGGTAGCTGTTCTAAACATAAAGAAGGCATATGTTAGCTGAACTCTGATCATCCTCCTTTGTTGTAGGACACAAGTGAAGAGTACAAATTAACTCTGGATCAACACATTGGCCTACAGACATATTCTCATCTCATGAAAAATCGGTAAGTGAAAGTTATATTGGAGTTTGGTGATTGTTTTATATAATCTTGCCCTATTAATAAGAGTAGATATGATTCTGAGTTGAGAGTAATCAAGAGGAACTTGCTTTACACACTGCATGTGTATCATATTCTTAAGGAGTGGTATGTTAAATTGTATTTTCAGCATACATTCTGCTCTGAATCATGATTTTTTGCAATATTTGTTCACAGGTACCTGAATTTTTCCACTTTTTTTAATTATAACAACTGTTCTACTTCTTCCCAAGGTATTTCCACTTTATGTGGTTCATCTAGGAACCAAGTCTCTCCATCTGTCTGTTGTCTTCTAGACCTGTTCCTTCCCAACCTAGACTCAGAAAATTTAATGACTCTATCATTAAATTATCCTGAACGTTGATTCTGAGACAGTTATGTACAAAAATACAGATAAAATTTAGAGGAACAAATCACTAAATTGAAGCAGAACATTAGAGAAGAAACTGCAGTAGTACCAGAAGAGATAACACAAGTGATGGGGAATATGCACTAAAGAGTACAACAGTGTATACAGGTTTGAAGTCATCTTATTGAAATAATTTTTAATAAGTAACTTATGTGCATTAAATGCTTTGTGATGTTCTTCATTTTGTTAAAAACAGAAGTTAAAAATATTATTTTTGTTTCATTTAAATAAATGAATTGAATTGAATTTTATTTCAATACCGTCAGTTTTCCCTGCCACATTCTGTATAAATGTATACAAGTTTCTGTTTTGATGCCGTCAGTTACAACCTCTACTGATTGTCTTGGACTTGTACGACGACATGCACTAGAGCAAAATTGTAAGTTTTTAACAGAATACAATTAA
The DNA here is from genome assembly GCF_977971745.1 of Zootermopsis nevadensis. NCBI lineage: Eukaryota > Metazoa > Arthropoda > Insecta > Blattodea > Termopsidae > Zootermopsis > Zootermopsis nevadensis. Next base: position 9,587,667 of record NW_028259138.1, on the reverse strand, counting down.
TTATCTGTTCTTTTATTGGAGCTGTACTTGGCATTCATCTCTTTAACAAATGTTTTACATTGGCTTAAAATTTCTAGCATTTTCCCACTTCATAAGTGATACAAATGTCTGTTTATCAACCACTTCCTTGTTTCTTGTTTGTCAGACAGAAACTATTAAATTTTATTGCCCTGAAGGCGACTAAGAAATGCCTTTCTCATTTGTTCAGCTCCTGACTCATTCACTTCTTCATAATATGGCATTTCTGAGCGACAACGAGCAAGCCAAGCAGTCACATTCTTGTGGGCTGTTATATCCAGGCCAAGTCCCTGTAAAATAATAAACCTCAAATTCAAACCTCACATGTAAAATCATGTTTAGTCTACTTTATTTTATATTGTCTCATTAATGACTGTAAATGTCTTCAGACTTTCATAAAACCTAGTATGAATGTTATGCCTTTGAAGGATGCCCTACCTTTGTACGTTTTAATTCCCTGTTAGAACAATTAATTGGCCAAGAAATTTCTGGGCTCTTAAGAAACCCAAAGGTTCAGTAATGTGTTCAGGAGCCTATCACTGGACAATAATTTGAGCCACATGAATCCAATCCACATTCTCAGTATGTTTCTATATAATTCATATTAATGTTATCCTCCCACAACAATATTTGATGAATAGTATAAACTATGAAGCTCCTCGTTATAAAATTTTCTCCAGCCTCCTGTTACTTCCTATCTTCCATAAAAAAAATATATATATATATTATATATTTCCGGTTTAACAATGTTTATACATTTTTCCTGGAAGAAGGAAAAGACGACATCCTCCAAACACCTGGTTACAGGGAATTCAATCATCAATGAGGGAGAGAAACATCAAAGAGAATTTGTGGGCAGACAGACAAGAATGGAGAAGAAAAATTAGAATGTAAAATGTTAAATCCAAATGTAACCTTGGGTTCTGGAAAAATAAATAAATATAAGAAAATGCAAAATAATAATAATAATAATAAAACAGCAGCCGTAGTAGCAGCACTGTGAACTTACCACAATGCTGGACACAGATGCAACACAGGCAAAATCTGCAATAGTCATTTTGTTCCCAGCTACCCAGGAGCCACCCTCCAGAAACTTATCAAGGAAAGAGAGAGCCTCTTGAACACTTGCTTTTTGATCTTCATCTACCGTTGTTTTCCCCAGAGTAATAACTGGAAACTGAAATAAATTCACCTTACTATAATTACATGAAGCACGAACACAAAAACTGTTTCTCTCTTCAATACATAGGGACGCGTTCCTCAGTAAAATTTAGTTTGGTTGATACGAGGCGCGTCCTCAAAGTAAGTTTCCCACTCGTCCCACAGCTAGCAAACCTTATATTGTGCGAAGCGACTGTGCGTACGTGATAGAGCAATGACGTAGCATGGCGCATGCACTTACGGAACTTCCCGCGTTCTCACATTAGCATCGTTGCAGCTGTTGAAGATGGAGGTTCTTATTCCAGCTCCCGCCGACTGTGAAGTGCGGCCAGTGATAACCTAGGCCGCACACGGCTCGACGGACAGCAAGTCTCCTGCAGGAGTTCAGCTGGGAGGTGTTTAATCATTCACCCTACAGCCCGGACCTCGCTCCCAGTGATTTCCATCTTTTCCTACACCTCAAGAAATTCCTGTCCGGTCAGCGTCAGCGTTTTGAGAATGACAGAGAGGCGGAGATGGTTGTCACACAGTGGTTCCAATCCCAGGCGGCAGACTTCTACGACACAGGTATTCAAAAGTTGGTCCCACGGTATGACCAATGTCTCAATTCCGGTGGCGAATATGTTGAAAAATAGCTGGACACTTGCTGTATCTGTTGCAATAAATATTTCCATGAAATTGTGTTTTGTTTCTGTAAACGGCCCCAGGGAAACTTACTTTGAGGACGCGCCTCGTATATTGTGAGAATTATGATGGGCTGAACATGCAGAGTTCAGTATCCACCACGGTTTTGTCGTTTCTCCTCTTTGTATCTGCTTATAATAGTGGTAAATAATACGGCGCTTACTACCATTCATACTGATACAAATTTGGTGGATGATGATTCCATGAAAGTAATGTCAGAAAAAATTATAGTGATAACAAGCATTTGTTGTTTGGAACAAAAAAAGTTACACAAGCCTAAAAATGGGGGTTAAAAGTTATTGGTGGAACAATATTTCTTCTGGTGAAAATATTCCATAGCAAGAAATGTGGAAGCCATCAGGGGGTGAGAGACTCAGAACTTATAAGAGGAAACAAAGTTACTAGTCACATTAGCACTTACAAATATTCCTCTGATTGTTGGAAAAAGTGTTCCTGCATCAAAGTACAGTCGCTGGTCCACTATCGCTTTCTGCTTTGGATCCTGTGGATATAATGAATCATCTGCTGCATAGCTGCGCACTAAGTAACTAGCAATTGCATGGCTAAAAAGAACAATGACATAAGCAGCTCAGTATTTTATTACATGTAACATACTGATTTGGTACACTGAAAATATATAAACATTTATTTTCAGCTTTCTCATTTGAGGCATAAGGGTCAAGAAAACAAAATTGAGAATAGTTCTTACAATCTGTGGAATGTGTAAGATAAAGTACCAAGTCTAAAAAATGGAACAGTAACATGACCTATGACCGCTGTGTGAATGTGAGTAGCTGAACCTGTGAGAAAGGTACCAAGGTCAGATTCCATTACATAAATATGCAACACTGATGGACATGTGAACATTGTATCTGAATTATTTGTACTAAGAAGCTAGTATTACCTATCCCAAATAACAAATTCATCATCTGTCAGAGTAGGTATAGTGTGCTGGGGATTGATCTGCAAATAAAAAAAACTGAATGAGAGAGAGAACAAAATGACACAATAACAAAATAATATCACTGAAAATTACAGTGGTGAGGTACATGCAATTAACATACGCCTTGTTTCTATGCATTAATGCCCCATGTTTCTGCAGCTAGATAATCAACACTTTGGCATTTTTACAATGGCAGTCCATATTGTCCTATTCAACAGAAATAAATAATGATAAATTTCAACCATAATTACAAATACCAAATTTAATACAAGCATACATCTTTATTACATTCCATGAATGCATAAGATAGTCAGATGACAATCTATTCTCCTAGATGGAGCTATTTTTGAGGGAAAGCCAAAGATATATGACTCCCACACACGCTTGTAAAACATGCCCATAAATACATGGGAAAAAATTTGTACTGTACTCACTTTAGTAAACTCAGGATTTAATTGCTCCTTCTCAAACAAATTAAGGTTTTTCACTGTAACATCTACACCAACCGCACGTGCAACCAGCAATGCTGCTCTTGATGGGAAGCTAGGAGGGAAGTGATACAAAGTCAACACCATCTGTAACAATAATTTAATATATACTTGTAAATGTTAAATTTTGTATACAACATCACATTTATGTCTATTACCATACAGGTAAAGGAATAATTATTTGTAAAACTTTCCTGATGATGTTGATTTCCACTTCGAAGAGTTGACAAAAAAGAAGCTCAAGGTTCACACCATTGCAAAACATTCAATCCCCCCAAAAGAATTTAATAAAAATCTGCAGATATGTTTATGACCTATACCACCCCAATTTCACATGTTTGGTTATTATGGGTGAACAGTCATGTCAACAAATATCACAAGGTCACCATGTTATGCTCTCCATAAATAAGGAGCCAACAGAACTCTATTTTAAAAAAGGCATAAAATACTGGGTGGCATTATAATAACATTCCCACTATATAGGTACGCATGGCCGCCATGTTGGTACTGACGGCTGGGAATTGAAAATTACGAACTTTGAGTAACCCTGGCATGGCATTCACTACGTTTCATGAAAATCGATCTTTTCGTTTAGAAACTATTTGTGGGTGATTGGCATGGATAGATATGATAATACCAGAACTCCTTATTAAGAGATCAGCCATAAATATTCGTTACTGCTTCCTATTTCTGGGCAAGAAAATTCTTTCATATTTCCAGACAATGCGGATTAAAAAATGTCTAGGCCCGAAATATAGAAATGAGGGACTTTGTCTATGTAACAGCAGTACAAATTTTATTTTATAAATTTCAAAACTTTGTTGGAGGATAATACTGTGTTACAAATGACAATGAACCAATGAATCTGTGATGGACAATTACCTTAATATCGGAACACCACAACCACAGACAAATTGAATCCTAAAACTATTTTAGCCAAAGATTTTGCTTTTCCGCTATCACTTATTTGGTTTGCCACGTAGTTATCTTCCTTGAACGGTTAACCAATGTTACCAAGATTATATTGTGGCACTACTGAAGGGAACGAAGGGAAATATTGTTACGAACGCATTACCATCCTACTTTATCGCCTTTACGTCACAGGAAGTGTGGTCCATGTTTGTGTGGTGCACGTGTGTGGCATAGTTTTAAGACCAGAACGAGAATTATGGTTAATTTTCGTCATAGAACAAAGGGAAAAGGGAAACGATGGAAGAAAGGACACAGTTCAAGTTCGAATCCTGAAATCAAAAGATATAGAAATGTGGCAAAGTCTAAATTTTTTCAGGAACATTCTGGTAAGCACATCATGAGGAGAGCCTCATCTGGGAAAATATTTAAGAAATTTAATGTTCTTCTAGGCAGCGAATTCTTGCTCTCATTATTATCATATACAGCGGACAACATAGAACATTTTCAAACAAACTAAAATATCCACAATATAAGTACAAGATGCAGATATAACCTTAATTTCTAAACACTGACCTCAGTAAATATCAAATAGGAGCTTACTGTGCTGGAATTAAGCTATTCAGTGATCTTCTCCCCACTAATAAAAAGCCTGAAGAAGTTTAAACCAGCACTAAAAGAGTATCTCCTTCCTCACCCCTTCTACTCCATAGAAGAATTTCTCTCAACCAAAAATTCTTATCTGTTATAAAGACAAAAATGCTTTCTAGTGTAATTATTTTCGTGTTAATACTGTAGTTGTGTGTATACTGTTGTGTTTAATACTGTAATTTAAATCAGGTGATCATGAAGGCCACTGTCCTCAGTTTATGACTTGTTTGCCAGAAACTTCTTCTGATGGAAGCATAAAATTGTTCACAGTATGAGTTTTTGCATTATTTTGCTTAACATTTTTCTTCATCTTTAAGTTGGCTGAAGAAGGGCTACATAATCAGAGAATAGATATCACAAGATGTTCGAAATTGTTTTGTTAAAAGATACAGTCCTAACTGTCCTCCACGCACCAGTTGCACAACAAACCCCAATTCTTAAATATGCAGTGGCACTTCATGAACAGCATGAGAATTTTTTGTCTCATTATCTATTATTTTGGCTGTTTTCATAACCATTTAAAGTTACCACACCTCAGAAGAAAAGGTAAGTTGTGGGTCAAAAAGTTGTTTGATTTCTGAAACCATCTGCAGTATCTTACTCTTTGCAATCTCCAGGTAAAAGACTGTATATGACCTTACCTTTATAAGGCCATAACTACAGCAACTTTGTACCTTTGTGGTCTGTAATTGTGCCATCCAGTGTTCAAGAGCCAAGAGCCAAAAGTCGTAACTTTGGGCTTGGTTTTAATTGAGCCCTGATATTATCTAGTTTTTCTTTAGTCAGTACATGTCTTTTTTGAGAGTCCTTTTGTCTGGCGCTGATCCCGTAGAATATAGTTTTATTATACGCAGCCGCGTGGTCTGAGGCATCATGCTTCAGACCGGCAATACAGAATGCGCGCTGGTTCGAGTCTCGGGGGAGAAGAAATTTTCTCATGAGCTTTCGACCAGTGTAAGGGACCGGTGCCAACCCAGCATCGTGTGAAAATTGGGGAGCTACGATAAGTAGCGTAATCCGGTCAGGAAAACTAGCAATGGCTGGGGGTTTGTCGTGCTGACCACACGTCACCCTGTATCTGGTTGGATGATCGTTCACCTCTGCTTAGGCATGTGAACGTGAGGCCAGAAGTCAGGCTAGTCGGCTTTGGCTCTCTGGAGCTGTTACACCACGGATTTAATTTAATTGTAAATTATTACTTCACAAAGCACTTTACTGTCATGATAGTGTGATGAATTATTATGAATTTTGTTGTATCAAAACATTAAAATGAAGCAAATCCATGAAATTTTGAAGCGTATAAGGAACAGATATCTGACAGTGTACCTTTATTTGCTGAGGTGGAGAATGGATGTGAAGGTTAATTAATTTTTATAATATTTGTTAAAAATAGCCAAACTGTTTAGTAGCTGGTATGAGTGTCTGTGTATATGTGTTATACTTCCAGGTGAAGGCAATCTCACTTCAGAAGCATTGAAGAAGCACAATGCATTCTTAGGTGCAGGCAGAAGTAGCTCAGAGGAATTGCAAGATGATGACGGAGATGTAACTTTTGGAGGGACTTTCAAAACATTTCAGACATTTGCTAGTGATTGGAGTCAGTGTTCAAATGTGTCATTCAACAAGTAAGTAAAGGCCATTGTTACTGTGAATGAGCTTCCATGCACAATGTTGTAATGGATGTCATATTCAGGGGGCCATGCCTGGCCATCTGAAATAATCAGACCAATATCAAGGCCTTTTGATTTTGAAATGTCACTTTTTGTGATAAAGCTTCTTAACTTCCAGCCTGTTGGAGACTGCTTGTTTAATTTATATTCATTGCTGCGTCTGTAACCTTGAGCACACATTCAGTGATTCCTTAAACTCTTAATTGATTAAATATAAAATTTGATCACATAAAGTGTTAAACAATTGCTTCTGGTGAATGTGTTTTTTGAGCAGATGAATAATTATTGGTTTCATGTGGAAGATCGTGAATCAGTCTGTGAATGAGGATGTGTTTTTCAAGAAGCAGTTTCACTTTTGTGTTGACTGACATGATGTAGATTAAGAGAATACCTTTATAGTGCATTAAGATTTGTGGCATGAAAGTAAGAGCATTAAAAGGCAAATTGTAATGAGCAGGTTACTGAAGGGATTCTGCTCAAATTCGGCACTTCACAAAGAAATGTTGGCTGTTCTGGCTGCCGTTACTGAGGTCATCAGAACTGGTGGAGGTAAAGAGACAACGGTTGAATACCTGGGTGCACTGGTGAGTTTGTAGTTCATCAGTAATGCCCATATTATATTCATTGTTCAAGAAACATGAGTGGTGAAAAGGTTTGCTTATCTGCCACCTGTAGATCATTTTGTTAAAGTGACCCTTTTTATCTGCCTGACCCACTGTGTACTGCTTTACCCTATGTAAAAATTTGCTTTAGTGTGGCATCATCATTTTATCTTAATGCCTGTTGCGAAGTTGGCATCGTAATTTGTACGGGTTGTAATGTATTGAATCACGTATCTCTTGCATGCATGAAATATACATACCCCAAGTTTGGCTTAGGAAATTGCATCTGTCCAAATCCTTACCATTTTACCATTATGATGATCATCTTATATTCTTATCATATGATGCTTTATAACATTGCAGTTGAAATAGCATTGACATGGGAAGAACTTACAAGCCTACGTTCATTTAAATAGTTTCATCTGTTATCTGCTATATATAACAGTGATATATTTCTATGTTTAATTTCTACTAGAATTGGTTTCCATGATATAATTTTTACACATAATCTCAGAGTTTCAAATTCAAGGTGATAAGCCAAAACTGCTGGTTCCCTGTTTTAATAACACTTATAATATTTTAATCTGCTTTTAAATCAGATTCAATTTCTGCAAGACTAATTGTTGTACCAGAGATAAGACATAGATAATTTTGAAGATACTGGTTTGGCAGTCCATTCAGTTGTTAAGAATGGCAAGTTAATTATCCACGAAGTCTCATTTTTATTAAAAGTTTGTTATGATGATTTATTCGTAGATGACAACTCTTGACGTTTGTGAATCAGAAGAATCAGTGACAGCAGTTGTCATGTTACTTGGGATGGGTATTAAGAAGGTGCCACACGAAGTACTGAAACTTAAATACTCAGAAATGGCAAAGACATTTGTGAACTTTCTTGGCAAGTTTGCTGAGTCTGACAACTCTGCTCTGCTGAGATCGGTAAGTGAGTCTGGCGAAACAGTAGTGGAATGTAGCAATGAATTGTAGACCTCAGAATTTAATTTAAAAATGAAGTGCCAGTATGACAAAAATTTATGAAAGTGTTGATACTGTTCTTGCAGCTTACTTTAGACTATTTGCCCAAATCTTATATTCTCTTATATTGATCTTTGCAAGAATACATCCTACTCTTACATTCAAAACCGAACTTGCATCGACTATGGAACTTTATGCCCAATACATTATTTGTTATAAGTAGCTCAGATTGCCTAGCATTGAATAGTATGAGTAGTGAATAATGAATTGGAGAGGATTTGGAAGGAAGCAGTCATGGTCTAATTCAATTTAAGATATCACAGTTTGTCTGGAAGCAGTGCAGAGAATTGCAAAACACCTCAGCTAGTGTTGTCAGTCTCTGGACTGAGATTTAAAACCAGGACCCTCCAAATATGAAGAATGAGTGCTAAGTTTTCAACTGTATAGTTTGGTTCCATAGTGAAAAATGTGTGTGTTTCCACACTAGTATAAATGGTCATTGACCTTCCAATGGAAAATTGTTGGATTCTAAGTGAATGAGACATGTCAGGAGATAACATGGTAGACACATTTCATGTTATCCAACATAGATACAGGGCAGGATAATTCTTCAGTCTATATCCAGTCTTTAAGAAGAAGAAGAGGAGAATAAATTATTTATTTTGACGTGAATACGTCTATACGGAAGGGTCATTCGGCGAAAACAGCGTTAGTTACGAAGATGTGTAAGCTCCAGCGCCGAGTCACCTTTAAATGTTCATTCCTCAGGAATGGTAAGAGTAAGGGTAATGTAACCTATATGTAAAATGATCAGTAAATAAGGACCTTTAAGAATCTGTAATGTATTTTATTGTAATTATAATAAATATATAAACAATTATTGTTTATACATTTATTGTAATTTTAATGAACCAATGTGTACAATTTTCAGTGCATCTGGCGCATTAAGCGCCCACCTCTCGAAAACTGTAAGAGATGGATCGGACATATTGCATACGAAATACGTATTACTTCTTGAGCTTTCCAAATCTGTTTTCAGATTTTACATATCACAAATGGTTTAGGTTCTACAAACATTTATTTACACAAATACGTCAGATTCTCCGGAACCGTGGTTCCACTGTCAATTTTTTGTTTGAGTATGATGTTTGTGTAAGCAGTCTTGTGTCCTGTAGTAATATTGTTACTTGTATTGAGAAAGTTCTTTCCTTACAGCTGATTGGTTGTCTGTCTGTGTTGCTACAAGCACAGGAGTTGGCAGTGTGGTCCAGTTCTTCCACATTGCAAGTGTTTGACTCAGTTTTAACCTTCATAACACACTCCAAACCAAAGGTAACATTGCAGAGAGAGAGTTTACTAACATCTGTATTGGTTGAATGTTATACTTTTGTATTTAACACAAATTTACAGATTATGTGTACAAATTTGACTGTGCAATTTATGTTTCATAACATATATTGAAAGGCCTGGCTAATAAAATGAAAAGTAACGTGCAAGAAAAACTAAGAGCCTGATTAATAAACTATTTGATATATAATAAGCAAAAAGTGAGATATAAGCATGTGAATATAATTGTGCAGACAATATAGACAGGAAATATGGTTAGGAAGGAAAGTTGAAAGTCCAGTCTACTTTGTTATTTGATCCTCTGATATGGCAGTTTTTCTCATAAATGTTTCAATGAACTTTAAAGTTTGGTTCATCAGACTAAGGAAGTTCATGTTGGCGGATTTGTAACAGACATGCATGCTATGAAAGATAAAGCCATGCACATTTTGGTTGGAAACCTTGTTACGTATGTGATGAGAACATGAGGAAGTATATATATATATAGTGAAGATTTTGTTTTGTATTTTGTAGAACTGATGTGATTATGGTATTATGAGTCTTCTGTTTGGCTGCTTTCCTTTTCTTCATCTCAAGTTATGGTTTATGTTGTTAGGTACGCAAAGCAGCACAGCATGCCATATGTGCAGTTCTGAAGGGCAGCAGTCTAATGTTGAGTAAAGATGCTCCAGAACATCATCCGGCTGCTTTGCATGTAGCTAAGTATTTGATCAAGCAAATTGAGAGTGGGGCGTCTACAACCACATTACATACTCTTGGCTTGCTGAAGGAGGTATTTGCTACATTTCCCAAACCACAACTAAAGGTATACCTACGTCTGTAGTATATACAGTGAAACCTCTATCCATCGTTCCCGGAACTATCGTTTTCCCGGATGCATCGTCCGTTTTGTTCGGTCCCGAATACATCCCATATAAAATAATGTTACATTTTCCCGCTTCTATCGTTCCTCGAACTATCGTTTTATCGCATCGATCGTTCAAAAATCATAGTCCCGGCCCACAATTTTCCCGCAATGATCGTTTCTGAGAATTTAAAATGCTGGGTTTTGAGATAAATTAATACCGAAAGACGCACAATGTTTTTGGAATACACAGTAGCGGTAACCTGTTATGTCGCCCAACCAGCACATTCTTTTGGAATGAGGGGTCAGCGGTGCAGGGGTGATAGTTGGAGTGAATGGCGGTGCTCATTGTCAGAAATTTTACGATTTTAATTAGGGTGCACTCATATTTCGTTCCAGCGATGCCAGATGGCATGTGCAGTGTGAATTTCTTCACAAATGCTTTTATTATAAGTACAAAGGAAAGGCTGGCGGCACTTTTCATTCTTCTGGTTCATCTCGTTTCCAGCGGTTCAGGGTCTTCAACAGCTACGTTTCGTTGTGTTCGGCAGTAATAGTATTTCCATTCATCCTGTTATTGTTCGCGAAGAGGGTGGGAGTGGTGAGGAAGACGACGAATGCGAGCCCGAAGCTTTGCCGAGTTTTGCCGAAGCACACGCTGCATTGGCGAAAGTGAAGTCGTTCTTTTATGCGCTTAATATTAGTGAACGTGACGAAGAAAACATTTTGAACGTGGAAAGTGCTCTGTATGGTCTAAAATGTACAGTTTCAACAAACCAGTTGTCCACTAAAGACTTTTTTGGTAAAAAGAAGTAACTTTGAAAGAGAAACATCGTTTTTTTTAAAAAATTTAATGCTTTCCCGCATCTATCGTTTTCCCGCATTCATCGTTTTTATTTCCCACCCCCGCCGAAAACGATGCATCGAGGTTTCACTGTATATCATTAAGAATGGACTATAATACTATGGGCCATTCCATTGACACATACTCTTTGAAGTCAAATTTTCTGATCAGATGGCTCCTAGTTTGACGGCAGCTTTACAGCCACCTACGTAGGGCATATAATTTTGTATTACAAATGTTTGTTCGGATAAATATTAATAGAATGATCAAATTAATTTTGATGAGGTGGACGGGTTATCTAGCACACGTGGGAGGGATGAGAAACAGAAAACGTTTTGATCAGGTAGCCTGAAGGGAAGAGTCAGTTGGAAGACCACGGTAAAGATGGGAGGATAATATTAATATGGATCTTAGAAAAATAGGCTATGATGGTGTCGACTGGATTAATTTGGCTCAGTATAATGACCTTTGGTCAGCAGTTATGAATACAGTAATGAACCTTCAGTTTTCATGAAAAGCAAGGAATTGCTTGATTGAATAGCTGTTAGTTTTTCAAGCTAAGAATCAGATTTTTTAGAAATAAAAAATTAAATAGTTAAATTTATTGATATATAAAATAGCATATTGATTAACTTATTTACTCGTGTGTAACGCGTGTTTGTATGTTTTTTGTATTACACACCCTAATTTTAAGAATGAATAATTTTGAAAACTGTTCTGAAATATGGTATAGGGGTACATAATACATTGTGTTTTGGAGTTCTGAACAAGATGTTCCTATTTTGTTATGGCCTTGTGTTTTCCAAGATTTGGCAGCTTTCTTCATCTAGTATTGTTTAAGTTTTATACAGACATCCTGCAACACAAAATTGGTACATGGGAAAATCTTAACTATATCTTTGTCTTACCATTCTAATACTGCTTCCTCAGATCAAACATAAAATTATGCGAGATCAAGTTAAAAGTGTCCTTGTGATTACTTTGTCATCCACTTCTGTTGTCATTGTCATCTGCGCTCATGTGGTCAGGACCAGTTGTCCTTCCTAGCAATGAAAATCTTTGTGATTTGCATTGGTTTCCAGTCACTTATAAAACTTCAATAACATTATATTTTCTGTTACTCGTGCAATTTTTGATTTTCTCTGTCACTTTAATTATTTTCTGCCTTTCTTTAACCTTAAACCATTGTAAGTATGTGCCTTCGATACTCATGTTTAACAGAACTTTATCAGCACTGTACACTGTACTGTGACTAAGGTTCATGCGCACAAAAAAAGAAGTTGTGAACATTAAGATGGCACTTGGAATGGGTAGTGTTGCCACACACTAGAAAGTGCGGTAATGTTGGTTTAGGAAATGTTTCATCAGTTTCTTCTAACAATGTGTAACCTGAAAAGCATTTGGTGCGGTGGTCTCTGATTAACAGAGACCACAAACCATACTGTGATTGTTCCTATTCGTAACAAAGATTGGTATAAAGTGTACATTTTAATACTTGATTTCTTTCTGACACATTGGTTATTGACTGTTGTGATGGTGTCTATATTAGAATTTAAGTAGCGAAGTGAATTAACAGTTGATTGAAGTTGTTGTGTTTCTTATAGGCTTTGTGTGAGAGTGTCCTTAAGGTAATGACCCTTGGTAACATTCTGGTTACATCATGCTGCATGCAGAGCCTACACAGTCTGTTTGTGTCACGGCCTCCTTCCTCATCTTTACCACCACAGCGTAATGCTCAGTTGATAGTAGCATTGTTTGACTATCAACCAGCTTCTAGTGACACCCAGGCAACTCTGGCATGGCTTGCTGTCTTACAAGAGGGTTACATTAATCTAGCAAGGTAACTTACAATCTCACTCTAGATTCTTCTAATTTTAGTAATAATTAACACAGTGTTTGGTAAAAAAAACTCAAGGTTTTGATAACTAGTGTAGCAGAAGACTATATTATATTTCAGTTAACACATTAAAAATATTCCTTCTACTGGTCAAATAACAGAAGGAAATCTCCTGAAGCATAATGAATCTTCAGTAACTTTTATTTTGTCTTTCCTGCCCTGTGACAAGCCATTGTATATTAGTACCGGTAATCATTAATCTGTTAACATTTATCATCACAGTCTTAATCTTGATGGAATTAATTTACATTAATATCACATTATCTTATTTTTTCTTCAAAGAACAAATATTTGAATAGCTACATTATGAGCTTCTATCCTAAAAGGGTGTTTTTATGCTCAGATTTTATTGATAAGTTGCAGTATTCAGGAACATTAAAATTTGTCAGTACTACATAAACATTTTTCACATTCAAAATGTCATAGAAGTTGGTGGGAGTTGGGTTTCAGCTGTCTGAAGACATAATCATATTTCACAAATTATGAAAGGTGAAATAATAATTGACATTACGAACAGTAATTTATGTAGCAGCCTTCAGGATGCAGATGAACTCCACACAAAGCACAGAGAAACTTTGTAGGATTTTAGGTTTTCATGGCTGTTTGTCTGAAGATGGCTATCTTCTGGGTTGTTGCACAACAACCCAGAAGACAGCCATCCACAGAAAAACTTTGTTTCCCTGTTGATATCCTTTTTAGACACATTTTGCAATTTTTTGATGGGTATTTATAATTATATGTTTATTTAGTGTATCATGTACAGATGTGCCTGCCATTCTGTTCACTGTCTTACTCTGGAAGAAAACACTTTTTTAAACTGCGGAACATGATTTTGCTGGATTGGAATCATCTGTATTTATATTCCCTTCCTGCCATTATATTAATTAAGCTCTTGTTTATGGCACAGGCTGGACCTCTCTCTGTGTTTGGCACATTTACCACGTATCTTCTCTACCAGCACTCGCTTGTGGCTTTCTGACAAGGCAGAGGTTATGAGTGCTGCCACCTTAACTTTGAAGGCTGTGACAGAGGATTGTGTTGCAACAGCATGTTCTGCTGAACTAGTCAAGACTTATTATCAGACACTTGGAAGGTTATTTGGTGTTATTGAAAATTGCCTCACCTATCAGTACCACTCATCATGGCGTCATGTGTTGCATCTTCTGGCTGTGTGGTTTGAGGTAAAGTATCTCCATATCACGTAATTTTGAGCTGTTTTGTGATATAGACACACCAAGGAATTTTGTTCATAATGTTACATGGATCTATTTTAATGCTGAATGTTAACCAAAGGTATGCCAAAACTTGGCTCCATGCTGAATGGAATACTGGGATCAAATTTCCCATTAAGTTTTTGTTGTTTTCCATACTTTTTCATTTGATCTTCTAGCATAATTCGCTGTCTTTATTTTTGCTCTTTTCAGATTTTACTTTTTTTTAAGTCGGGGTTTTTGTAAATTGTGATCATTTTCTCTGATCCAGTATTGAATAACCAGCCACTGTTACAGAAAGCGAGGACGTAGAAGATAGTAGGGAAAGAATGTAGATAGAGGATTAATGCTTATGGGAAGATAGAGAAGGCTTCTATCATATCTATTTTCATAAGTACATTTCTGCGTGTTATCACACTTCTTTCATGCAGTTAAATTGTCAGGAAGATGAGGAAGAGGGTTGTAGATCTACAGCTGAATGGTGTCCATGTTGGTCTTGTGTAGGTAGGAGGTGCAACATGCAGTGGATTTATGATGTCCTGCCTCAAACTGCTTGCTGAGCTGAGAGACTCATACAGGTTTTCTAACATAAATGAACTAGAGTTTGCTGTGGGCAGAGCCATCCGTTCAATGGGACCTGAGATTGTGCTGAATGCCATTTCACTACAGGTATCATAAATTTGATTCTGTGCATTGGAAGGGTTTGGTTTGTTACAACATGATGACTAATTTCTAGGATGTCTGTTAGTTTTATTAATTGAGAATTTAAATTTTACCACACAATTATCGTGTTCAACAGTGATATTTTGAATAGATGATGGAGGGGCATTAATGTAAAATGTGCTGTGATTTATTTTGTGACAGATAACTGGAGAGGAGACAAACTATGAGTTCAAACGCAGCTGGTTGCTACCAGTACTACGAGAAAATATGTGTAGTTCACGCATTAAGTTTTTTCTCAGCTACTTCCTTCCCTTGGCAACTGTCTGCAAGTAAGAGTACATACATAAGTTTCATTGTTTAACTACGTGTCTTTGCATGTAATAGTTCTGCTCTTTGTGAATGTAATTTTATGACATTAGTACTGAACTTTAAAAACAAAATTTTGTTCTAATTTGGGCAAGTATTTTTAGCATTCCAAAGAAACAGACTTCTTTCTACAAACCAAATAACTGAATTGCACGTGTTTGTACAGCTCTTTCTCCCATGATGAAAGACTTCAGTGTTTTAAACATTGATATCACCATCTTTGTCTCCTCCTCTTCCTAGCTAATCCCAATTCCTGGACCAAGGATTTGGATTAGCCCCTTCTATCTAACCCAGCAGAATAGGTATTTTCACTCAAAGATAGGAGCACACTTCCAAAACATAGTGGTCTCATTTTTGAATGAAACAGCAATGTTGAATGTAATGCATCATCATTAGAACCCTTTTAGGGTTATATGTATATGCCATGTTGGTGCTCCATAGTACAGTACATGTGGCTATGACCCATCAGTTTCATGTGTGTGTTTGAGGATGAATTCTTGCTTTAATTACTTTATAGGAAGCGAAGTATTGCTCTGCAAGATGTGGGTGATGAAGTTGGAGCCCACAGCTTTAAGCTTCTGCAGTCTCAGATTTGGGCTCTGCTTCCATGCTTCTGTAAAAATCCAACTGATCTAAAGGATGACTTCAAGGTATGTTCAAAGAGTTTCTGATGTTAGTGTTTATGTTAAATATTATACTTCAGACTTTGTTTAAAAGATCTGTAAGGATACATTCCAGGGTAATTATAATGTATGAAGTACACAAATTAATGCAATTTTTATATGCGAGATTCCAGTTATTGGGTTCAAAACAAGATAATTGAAAATTGTCTTATCATTTAAAAAATAAATCTGAATTCTCTGTCCATTCTGAGTATTGTCTGTGTCAGTTTACTTGGTGTCTTCATAAGATAGTGTAATTGCGTCATATTGTGAATAGTCTAACAATTATTTATTTTCATCCGTCTTATCACAATATTTAAAATTTCTTATAATTAAGATAATAAAATATTATTGATGTTCCACATCGATTGATCGATTTACACTTTGGAACATCCTTTACACAACATGTTTCAGTTTTTATAAAACCATCTTCAGGTGTATAAGATTTTCGAACTTAAAACTCAAATATTATTCCATTTGGTGATGTTTTATGCCATTTGTTTTTCGAATTTGGGCGAAGTGTTGTCTTTTCTTAAATTTAATCAGACCGATATGTACATCTGATTAAATTTAAGAAAAGACAACACTTCGCCCAAATTCGAAAAACAAATGGCATAAAACATCACCAAATGGAATAATATTTGAGTTTTAAGTTCGAAAATCTTATACATCTGAAGATGGTTTTATAAAAACTGAAACATGTTGTGTAAAGGATGTTCCAAAGTGTAAATCGATCAATCGATGTGGAACATCAATAATATTTTATTATCTTAATTATAAGAAATTTTAAATATTGTGATAAGACGGATGAAAATAAATAATTGTTGGTGTCTTCACTTAATGGTAGTGATTTTGGCTTTGCCATTACTTGGTTTACATAATCAGATAGCAAAACAATAGTCATTAATAAAATAACATGGCATTGTTTTCTTCATTGTTATTTGTGCACACTACATCTCTTTTTATTTTCAGTTGTCAGGGAGGATTTTCATGTTTCCATTCTCATGTACTTTAATTTTCTTGTCATTTATTTTGAGTCATTCATTTATTTGACTTCCTGCATGTGTAAAAATTCCATGATTTGCATTGCATACAACAATGTTCATGTTAAGAGTCATGATCATTCTGTATTTTTATTTTTGAAAGGTTATTGCGAAAATTCTTGGAACAGCTATTGGAGAGTACAAAGATCTACGACTGGATACAATGACAGCCTTACGCAAGCTGATAACGAGCAGCCAAGAAGCAAACAATGAGGAGAATGTGAAGGAGATGGCTCGATTTGCCAAGAACTACTTGCCCATCCTCTTCAACCTGTACACTTCTAAACCAAATGGCACAGACGAGGAGGGTCAGCGGCTTGCTGCATATGAGACTATCAGGGTACTGCTATGTAGTTAATTTTCAGGCATAGTCAGAGAAATTATTTTCAGTATCATACTTAAGTCAGATTACTTTTCTTTAGGGAGGCAAATATTTGGTCTCTTGTCATGTTGATATTTAATTATGTGATTAATCTGGCCTCGTCTATTTACATGTGTATGAATCTACAATCCTATGATTGGTAGAGGCTGTGTATAAGTGATTATCTGGTTACAGGTTTACTTACAAATTGCCAGTCCTGAGCTCTGCCAAGAATTATTTGATCGAGCTTTGGAAAAGTTAAATACTGGAGATGTGGATACATTTGTAAAAGAAAGTGTTCTGGACCTCTTGCGAGCACTCTTACCTTATCAGGACAAATCACGGCTTACTCTGTTGTATTCCTGTTGTGAGGATAGGTTGACCAATACAAAAAACCTCCATGAACAGAAGAAGGCCTACAGGTGAGTAAGCAAGTATACAAAAACCTCCATCATCAGGGTGATTGTCACCCTGATGATTGAGGAAGCAAGGATCTTTGAAACAATGGTAAACTTCTATCAGACTATACGGTGCAACAACCCAGAAGACACCCATCACTGCCATGAAAACCTCAAATTCTAACTGTATCATATTTATATTATTAATATTAATAAATAATTAGTGTTCAGAAGATTGCTGAATGTATTGTTTGAAGTCTGAAGATTATGGTTTGTGTGATGGCAGATAAAAATTTACAGTGTTTATCCTCAGTTTGATAATTCTAATATTATTTGATGCAGAACAAAAATGATGATTTTTCTCATTTTGTTTCTTAGGTTGCTAGAGGAATTGTGTGGGAGTAGTTCAGATTCTTGTAAAGCTTTTGTGAGTGACAATCTGCTGAATTTACAGAGACTTCTTCTGCATTCCCTGTCCACTTCAGCTGCCTTCAGCAAAGGAGTGAGTTAATATTCCTTATTTGTGTTCTTTTATGTAATATGGTCTTTGTATTCATATGCTTTTTCTGACAAACTCCAAATGGGTACTATTATTGTCGTTTAATATGTTTAAAACGTTTTATGATTGTCAGATTATTTTATCACAGCTTTTCAATGACTCAGGTTGTTATATTGCAACAGGTGATATAATGATTATGAATTACAAAGGGCGCGGTAGTACTAGTCACTGAGCTGCAGTGTTCGGTACGCAGATTGTAAAATAGTAATCAAGGCCATTTAATAATTTATCTGAGGCAGTGAAATGCCGATATGAATAATATGGTTAATTTTGTTTAGTCATTTGTACAAATTACATTATTCATATAATTTAAAGCTGTTAAGAGCCACACTTGAGTACATCTGAGTAATTTGTTTATAAATATTTTTCTTAATGCATGCCCATCTTGGTTTTGTTTTGAATAAATATAATGTTCAAACTTTGCATTTATTTAAAGGGATGTTTTTAGACAAGAAAAAAGTTGACCTTTGGATGTTAAAAGATTAAGTTATCAATCTCCCATTCCCTTAGGTACATTGTAAATCCATTTCAGTTTTTTAAATTTCAAAGAATGTCAATGTCTGATCATGAAACTTGTGGTAATACAGGTATGTGATGCAAAACGGACATCACAATAAGTACATAAAGGACCTGGTTACCTCCAAAATTTCTGTACTCATTTAGGTAATGGCATATTGTGTGTTAGGTCCCCCCCCAAATCCATTGTTCAGCAAT
Source organism: Zootermopsis nevadensis (assembly GCF_977971745.1). Lineage (NCBI taxonomy): Eukaryota > Metazoa > Arthropoda > Insecta > Blattodea > Termopsidae > Zootermopsis > Zootermopsis nevadensis. Next base: position 9,568,657 of record NW_028259138.1, on the reverse strand, counting down.
AAACAACTACTGATATTTTGTAGCCACGTCTTCGATGTCTTAGTCATCTGGTGACAAGGCTGGATCAATCCCAACTGGATATGTTGAAGCAGATTGTTCCTGAAGCCATCCTCTGCTGTAAGGATATTAATGAGCGGTGTCGCTCAGCAGCTTACAGTTTGTTGGTTCTGATTGGTCATGTGATGCAGGTAAGGATCCATCTAATTCATGTTTTTTTTTTCAGTGTTTTATTGTGTATGTAACCTTTATTTACCAGATTTTATGTGACTTAATACAGTTTCAAATGACATCCCATTGTTCAGCCTTGGTTGTCATGAGGGACCTGGTGGTCCAGGCATAAGCCACAGCCCATGATCCATTTTGAATTTTCCTGAATGCTTTCCTCTTCGCCTCTAACAAAATAAAAAGTTTGTGCATGTAAGAAATATCAGGAAATCACAGCATGGAACTTAAAGAAATGTGGCAGTAATGTGACCTCCAGTGGTAAGACCTTCCTACCAAGTTTTATGGAAATTAGCAAATTGATTCACAAGTTACTAATGGGAGATGCATATATAACATGCGTGACCCTTTAATGTGTATGTCTTGGCAGAAACTGGACTATTCAGGAGAAAATACAATGAAAGACTACATGGGGCTGCTGCTAACTGGGCTTGCGGGTTCACCGACACTGATATCTGCAACCATTCTTGCATTGGCCAGAGTTACTCATGAGTTCAGAGGTAGGTGCGTGTAATTTTCTTACAGTGAAAATATAGCAGATGTTGATGTCATGATAAAATGTCATAAATGATTCTTTTATTAACATTTTGATTTCTCTGTAAATAAGGAGTGGTCATGTAAATGATGTGTAAGCATTGTCTCTTTTGGAAATCACGCCTAAAATAATGTTTGCTACTGAAGTATTGTTTATGAGTAGTTAATTGTGAATACTGGAAATTTTGTAAAATTCAAACCTGTACTTCAACCCAACCTGAAAACTTTGTGTCAATGGGGATACTGGAATACTGGGAACGGCCCGTTCTTCAAGTGCCTGAGCACTGCGGGTCACAACTTTTCGTTGGCTTGATCTATAGACATTCGGTAGAACTCCTTGGACGAGGGGTCGGCCCGTCACAAGGCCTCTACCTGTACACAGGACAGCACAACACAGAAAAAGGCGGACAAACATCCACGGCTTGAGTGGGATTTGAACTCACGGTCCCAGCGACCAAGCGGCACAAGGCCCACGCCTCAGACCGCGCGGACTCTGCGGACCCGTATATCATTGGAGCCACAGAAAGATAGGCTCATTGCAGATGTGTTTCATTATGATTGTATTACCTCATGTGGGCCACAATACCAAAGCCAATTTTGAATTAATGTATAGGACATGAAATTAAATGACATGGTTTGATAGATTTTATTACGAGATAACCTGTTAGTTCAGTGAATGTTAAAATATGTTGTAGTTGGAACTTATTAAGAAATTACAAAGTAAATCTTCACCATTATGTGCAAATGTGTAATGAAAATGCTGCAACCATCCATTAATCACTGCTGCATTATCCCAGCAAGTTTGGGTGGTTGGATGATAAGGTAGGTGGAGGGAGGGTTAGACACCTGATGAATTTAAAGAATAGAACGATGAAAGGATTCTTCCATAGTCTGAATCTTTGTGAACCTCAAAATTTTCAAGTGAGTTTTGGGTGTCTGAGTAATTGAACTTGATGCATTAGTTAAGTACACGAACCTGCTAACATATTTTGAAAGAAACTAGTAATGAGGGTCTACATTAATTTAATTTGTTTGTTGTTCTTCTTCTTCTATGTCTCTCCGGTCCGTATTCGGTCCATGGCCCCTCAGTTCTCCTCTTCCATTTGGTCCTCTGTTAGGTCCGTCTTCTGAGGTTTTGATAGACGTTTCGAAACATCTTCCTTTTTACGGTGCAAGGTTGTTAGCCTTGCGACCAACCCCCAACCTAGAGGACTAGGGTATCTGTCTTAGTCTGACCTCTCCCTCTCGACCAATCTGGCTAGGGAGGCCCTACCAGTAGCTATGCTATGCCCCACCACCACGACAAGGTGCAGGTACCATTAAGTGGGGAATTTGTTTGTTTTAATCACTAAATATGAAGCCCAAATTAAATTAACATCAGAGCCAATGAAGTATGCAAAATAGTAAAGTATGCATTATTAGAATATGAATATTCCATTGGCATACACCTTTTTGCACTTGTTTAATCAGTTGTTTTTGGATTCAGATTCCATGCCCTTGGACTTGGTGAAGATAGTGTTGGAGAACATATGTTTGCTGTTGACTTCACACACACGAGAGACAGTGGCATCAGCACTAAGTTTCATCAAAATGTTTCTCACTTCATTTTTATACGACACTGTTGCACCGGAAGTTTCTCTTATTGTAAGTATCCTCAAATTCATTGATAATTATGAAAGTTTTAGTAGATAAGGAAATTACAACATCTTTGTGCCTGATGAAAGGTAGTTGAAATCCAGCAATTTGACGTCACTAAATTGTTCTTCTATTCCTTATCCTCCTTTTATTTTGCCAAAGGTCTGTTGCAACTCATTCATGAACTAAGGTTTGTTATTCATAGAGTTAGTGTGAAGGAAGTGGATTGTATATGTTGTTGATGGTTTAATTAATTTGTCTATTGAAATAAAAATTCAAAGGAGAATGAGGCAGTAAATAAAAATACATAATCTCTGAGTTGTAGGTGGTTACCATTGTTCCTTCATTTTTCTAGGTGAAGAGCATTGTAGGAATGACAGAAGACTGCAAACATCATTTTCGCTTGAAGACCCGTAACTTGTTTGATCGTCTAGTCCGTAAGTTTGGATTTGAAACCATAGTGGCAATAGTTCCAGCAAGTGACCTGATCACTCATAAACGATTGCGGAATCTGCGCAAGATCCATAGTAGGAAGAAGAAAATGCAAGCCAAGGATGCTATAGATGAAAATGAGAGTGATCTGGAAGAATCATTTTCAGTGAAATCACGTCCTAAAAGGTTTGTAAATAGTTTTTATTATTCTTGGATGATGGAAGCTATGTCAGAAGTTGTTCGCTCAGATGAATACACCAGTGAATGAAGATGATGATGATGATGAAGAATGGTGGTAGGTCTAATAAGCTGTATTTACAGAAGGAAGAGCCTTGTGTACTTAGTCTCAGTTATGCTTGAAATTCCATTTTCATAGCTTGCTCCCTTTTTAATATTTTACATGCTATTTTATGAACCAAATAGCCATCCACTTCTGGATGATTACACACAGTATTTTCATTATTTAATTTATGTAATTTTCTTCAAATCCAGCCTTTATATTATGCTAGTATAAATTCTGTGTTGAGTGATAGTCATATCATATCATGTATTTCCAAGCCAGCATGTTGATTTTCTTTGAAGGTTTCTGTCTTCTGGGTTGTTGCTCTGTGTAGTCTGGTCGATGTTAACCAATGTTTCAGAGGTCATACTGCCTCCGTCATCAGGGCGATGATGGAGGCAGTATGACCTCTGAAACGTTTGTAAACATTGACCAGACTACACAGCGCAACGACCAAGAAGACAGAAATCTTCATATTCACCGTTTGATTGTCTTTGCTTGTTTCTTGTGCCTGAAGCTTGTCATTGGCATTATTCATCAGTATTTCTGTCCAGAATTCTTGAACGACATGTTTATTTAATTAAGAAAAGAACTTACACGATAATGGGTTCATAAGTGTGACCATTTCACTTGTAATTAACAGATTGTACCAAACTGAGTTTGTTGCTAATAAAAAATGCTGGCATCAGAAAGTCTCAGAAACATCCATACAAGACATGAGATTTAATCATATAAGACTGATGCAAAATCAGTGCCTGAAATGTCAACAGTCGTATTGCATGTGTTGTAGCATTGAAGAAATCCTGGCTGAATCAGAAGAATCTGACTTGGAAGTAGATGCAGTTCCTGCAGTAAAATCAAAAAAGAAAAAGAAGGATTTGAGTACATGGATCCATGAGGATGCAGATAATATTGTAGACTTCACTGATAGGACTGCTGCAAGGAAGATAACTGGTCTGTACAGTCTTAATTAAAAGCATCCTGTTGTGTGATGATTTAACCAAATAACAACAAATCCATCCACATGACTATTTTATTTTATTATTTACGGGTTTACTCCATGATATTGATCCAAAATAGACCATCTTAAGCTGAATTTTTGTTTAGGATACTTTTGATTAACAGAATTGTATAAATATTAAAATTACTTTAAATAGTTGAAATTATTAAAATTTATTGTCCAGGTGGGGACAGCAGACATATTCCAAAGAAGGATTCAGTTCACAGGTGACACATGGCAAAAGACAGAATGTGGCACCCCTTATCAACAAGGACTCTATTCTGTACATTGCTTTTGTGTATCCTTACACTTTTTAAGCAATGACAGTGCCACTGACACAAAGATCAAAACTATGAGAATGGAAACTGAGAAATGCTTTTGACTTAATGAATGGCACCTGCTTAAAATATTACATTCCTTCAGAACATCTTGCTGTGAACAAAGTTTACAGCTTTTCAGATGAACGATACATTTTGGACAAAATACAAGCATTTTGTAATAAAAATTTATAAATTGTGTGACAGGACTGGTCACATATATGGCATGGAAGTCTGTTAATGGGTAAAACTAAATAAAATAATTGTGTCAATGGATTTTTATATTATTTGGTCTGTAAAGTGATTTTATTTCTTCTGTGTAGTCTTCATTAAGATCTGTTCATGTTGAAAGCAGTGCATTAAATTGGAAAGCTTTATGTGCCATATCAGTTTATTGCAGCTTTATTTGGTTCATATTTGTTGTCGTGTGTGTTACAATGGACAGAGATGAAATGGGTTACTCAGTTTTTGCTGTTATTTTGTAGCAACACAGCCTGGTGAACAGGGCATTGTGGCAGTGCAGAACAAAAAGAAAAAGCAGTCAGCGTTTAAAACAGCGTCAGATGGCAGGCTTATTATTACTGAGGACAACAGTAGTGGTGAAGATGAACATGCTCGCAACTTGGACAGTGGTAAGTTATCAGCATGGAAATAATTGCCAATGCGAAACACAGTAAAATACCTTCTGATGGTGAATTTCCGATGAGGCAGACTGTTTTGTTTTTGTTATGTAAACATTCCTTATCTTCTGCTGTGTCTTTTTCCAAAGACATTTCTACTTTGATTGTGGACAATGTTCAAGTAAGGAAAAGCTAGGCAGAGTAATACATAATGTACTAAATAGCAGATAAAGATTGCAAAACCTGTTATGTGCAGATAATGAAGAAGAGGACGGGAAGTCTTTGAGGGCACCACTTGGACGGAAGAGGAAGTTTAGTGAAAGCACAGATGCAAATCAGCCTGCCATGAAGTATCAGGGTAATACTGTCCTTACATTATTTTGTAAAAGAAAGCTGTAGATTTCTCACTCAATCAGGATTCTGTTGTTTGACCTATGCATGAATTCGTTTAGATAAATTTTATTATACTTCTTTATTTTATTTATATATTTTCAGTGGCACTGTTGGTAGGTCACTATACTGTATGGCACTGAACGATAGGATGATAATGAATAATAAATTGCAAAGGTTATAATATTATTAAGACACACTGCAGGAGGGGTGTCATGATGCAGCATATAACTCTGTGGAGGATGATGGGTTGTGAAACATCAGAAAATGCTAAGGGAAGTCCTGGAAATAAGTTCAGGTTAAGAAATTTTATTCTCACCCAGTGCTGATGTCTTCTGTAAAGCATTGACAACTCTGAAGTCCGTCACTTCTGCCAGCACTCTTATTGATTAAAATGAAAGCCACAAGCATTTTTGTTATTCATTGTGAGTGCTTTTACTTCATTCATTCATTTTGTTCACAAGTCATATGTTTGGTTTCAGTGGGAGGTTCGGGTATTCATCGACCTACTAAGCGGCCATCTGGGCATTTTCACGGGACTTCAGTGGCAACTGGGGCTGAGTACCAAGCCAGAAAAGCAAAGGGTGATATTAAGAAGAAGGGGAAACCTGACCCATATGCATACCTACCCCTCTCTCGCAAATTGCTGAGTAGACGGTAAGTATCTGCAAGGATCTGGGGTTTATGAGAGAGAAAAAATTGTTTCAGCTTGTTTCATTTTTTATCTGTACTCCCTCCTCTTGACACGAAACAGACTTTTGTGTTTCATATCAGGTGTTGCCATGTGAGGTTTTAAATCAAATGTTATCGATTCTCAGTTGAGTGATACCTGTACATAACAGTTTATACGAAGCCCACATCACCGTGTTTCACTTGTATTTATTGATTGCTACATTATTTAATAATGTGAGACATGCGGATGCATACAGCTTGTATCTTTTTTCTCCTTTTGGAAACCAGCCAAAAAACATTTTAATGAGATCCACCTCAGTACACAGCAAAGAGTTCTGACATTAATTATGCAGCAGTGTTTTTCTCAGTAATCAGTTTGTGAACTGAAACACTCTTTCTTCTGCAACTGATACTTCGGCAGCTGTCATAATACAATGTGGGGATTGATATCAAATTGGAGTTAGGCAGCGGGAAAGCTAGCCTGCTGATAACACTGTAATCTTAAAAGTTAACGATTCACCCAATTAAATGAAAAGGTAATGATGAAATATGGTGAGCACAGACATGCTTAGTCACCCAATACATTACGTTGATCGTGACTACCAGACAGTTAAATTTGTGGCATTATAATAATTCATTACATGTTAAAGACATTACTGCATGATAGCACAACTTGCAAATTTTGTTATGCATTTTCAGTCAGTTTTGCTATTAAAAAGTTCACTAAGAACAAATGTTTGAGATACTTTTCATTTTTGCTTGCATTGTGCATAACCATGAAGGTTTCTAGGCAGGCATCTGAAATTGTTATGCTCAGTGTATGTGTGTTAGGATGAATGAAAATGTATTTACTTGGCATCTTTATGGCAGCAGCAAGTGATGGAACTGGAAAATACATATTTCGAAAATGGAACAAGAAAGATCGTCAAGGATCAGGGGCTACAACAGACCAAGGCTTAGAACTTGATTTTACATATTGCATAATTATACACATTTAAACTTGGTTGTGTTGTCTTTTTTTCAGTAAGAAGAAGAGTGCGGGCCAGTTCACAAGTTTATGCCATGCTGCTCGTAAAGGTGCACAGAAGGGAATTCAAGCCAGAAAAAAGGACACTAGAAATAGGAAATGAAAGATCTTGTAATCTAGCAAATGTCAGGATTAAATTATTGTTATATTTATTTTGAATTCTTGTAAAATGTGAATATTGTTATTTTGATGATATCGGCACATTGTGGCAAATATTACAGTAATTTATGTTCAGTTTTGAATGCTTGTTCTTTAAAGTTATTTATTCCATCTCCAGTTTCAGCACATGTCTCCTTAAAAGTAATCTGCAGTCTAACTGTTGCTTCATCCTTCATAAAACTGTACACAATATATTTTAGTTATGGTACGTAGACTGGCTTTGAATTATTAACTCTGAATTAGAGTAGTGAAAGGCCAACATCATGACAAATCAGATTTCTCTCACAGAATTCGTAAAGTGAACAGAAACAGGTCACAGTTGTGATAGAGTGCATTCACTATATGCCCCACTCCTCTGGTTGCATTGTTATATTATTCTATATTTGTACTTTTTAATTTATTTGTATTTTACTATATACAGTACTGTAAATGTGTAAAAAAATATTGTGGTTTGTTTATTGTGGAATTTCAAGGAAGAGAAAGGATTTGTGTGTGTGTGAAAGAGAGAGATAAGTTTGCCTACTTATAGGAGGGTTTTGATTTTTTGTAGTGTTATGGTGCTTATTTGAACATGAAATTTTGAGAATCCATCTTATATTATAAGACAGAAAAATATTTGTCTACAGTAGAATATACTGAACTACCAGTCGCTAAAATCTTTGATAAGGTTGATAACATCATACACTTCAGGTGGTGTAAAAAAATTACATAGTACTGATCCTGTTTGTGCAATTGAACAGTATGTTTCGGTGTTAATTGTGGTCATCAACAATCACATATGTAAGTAAAGTAAAACTGTCCAGCTACATATGCATGGGGGAGGTAGATCTTGATACAAGATGGAGTTAATTATCAGTGTCAGGCCTTGGCTGTGCTTTACTTCCAGAGAAGGGACTCTCAGTTATCCATTAGATAATAGGCTGGGTCTCAGAGTCTGTCTGAATGCAGAGGCTAGATGAAAAATTTCTCACCTTTGCTGGGGATTAAATACAATGAGCTACCCTGGCTTACTACATGTAAGTACATGCATTGAAATAATATTTTGTAGTGTTATTCAAATTGTAAAAAATATTATGTTTATATAATTATTCTTATAGAATAGAACATCATCTACTTATTGGTATGAATATCATAGTGCGCTTTGCATGAAGTCTATATACTGCATGAGAAGTAACTGTCAATACAATTTAGGCATATCAAGGTGTGAGATATGTGGTCATGATGACAGTTCTGAGTTATGCCTTGCAGAATTAAATTTAGCAAGGTTTGCAAATGTTTGCTTGGTATTTCAGATTTTATTTAAATTTGTAAATACAATAATTATTACTGGCATAAACGTCACTTAGCATCTTTCTTATACAAACAGTTTAGAACAGACAATACTAGAGATAAGACGTTTCCTTTAGTGTCATATGCCATTTTGTTAAATCCACGTTAAGTAATGGAACATTTCTCATTTTAGTGATACAATTTGTGGTTCTCACAGTGGCAAATATGACGACGAAAGTGTTATGAATTGTAATTCGATATAATCTTGATGTTTACGTTTCAGATGTACTTGCTGTGTCCGTTACCACCTGTGACATTTCTTTCCTCATACTAACCAAAAAACTTGAGTAAACTTGACATTGGTATTGTATAATTAGCCATTCCATTGACAGCGTTTCGACACTGCCATAAAAGATAAGCGTCGGTATCGTGGTGAAGGTTTTTAATTCGGCCTTTCCCTGCCATATCTCTCTTTATGTCACCTTCGTATCAGACAAGTTATTACCAATGGATATACGGCACGCATTGCACACCCCATGCCTAATAGGTTGGTATTATTTATGTGGTGGAGATTTAATCTGTTGTGATGGTATGTATTTTGATGCGTGCGCACTAGTCGGAGATTCCGTTTATACACGTGACTTGTCTACACGAGGTTGCTAATGAAAAATGATTGTTATTCGCTCTTAGGCAGGTTACTTTTGGTTACGACATGAAATTTGAAAACATGATACCGGCAAAGCTGTAAATACGGTAATTCTTTGTTTTCATATTTAACTATACCAAGTACTAATGAAAGTGAGAATGTGATTCTATTTCATTGGTAATGCTACCTGTTATAAGAAGATCATATGCTTGAAAGGAAGTCTGTCTAATGTACTCTTGCAGTCAATATGGCAATTAGATATTCTGTAGGTCTGAGAATTTGTGATTACACTTTTTCCGTATCGTGGTTGATATAATTGTGAACATTTGACCCATCCATAAATTTAGCGAATTTTGCGTAAGAGGTATCGACAGAATCCAATTTTATGTATTGGCGATAAAAATAGTGCTCATCACTATTTATATCTTTAGAAGAGAACAGAATAGAGTTGAATTTATTTACATTCCATAGATCCTTTATAGGCCTAAGCCAAGGATGTAGAATATGCGAATACAAATACAATATAATGCAATAGATTAAATACACAGTTTTAATAGCTGTTTGCAGACTTATCTGATACAACATAGTATTATAGTAAAGTAATTACACCAAGGAATCATCATCATTGTTACGTGTGTTTATAATAACAGAATTATTGTTTAAAGTAAATTCTGTTGTTTAGAATTTAGACAGTGTTGATGCTTGCAGGTAGATCATTGACATATATGCGGAAACGATAATGGAAGAAGTTATTGTGATTTTATCCGATTCTGATGAAGATATCAAACCATTTGAATCACTCTCGAAGAAACGTAAAATTGATTCAGATTCACAAGATGAATATGAACCACTATCTGTTAAGAAAACGAAGAAAGTTAAAACAGAGGGTACAAAAACTATCAAGTCTGAGAAACCTAAGAAAAACCGAACTGCTGCAAAAGAAAGAAAACCAAAAGCAACAGTTAAGAGTACTGCTAAGGAAATCAAAGTAGTCAAAGAAGAGATCAAGAATGAGGTATTTATTTATTTTTCTATTGGAAAACTTTATATTTATCTTGAATTAGGCATCTCCAGTTTATTATTCATCAATCACTGTCATTTGAGGCCATATATCTTGAGTTATTAACAGTGTCAGTAAATAAGCAAGAAATAAGTAAATATACAGCTTCATTTTAACTGAGATGCATAATACATTAGAATTTTCATTCATGTGAACCAGATGTTTTGTTGTTCTTTCTAGTAGAAACTATTGTGTGTGTCACTTTCAGAATTGTCACAAAATTGTTCTCTGTTTCTTCATAAAATAAGAAATTCAACAACTTACGTATACCACACAATAAAAGTACTGAGAGTATAATTAAGTCACAAGATGAGAAAAATACTGTTACAATCTAATTTACCATCATTTACTTGTGTTAACCATTGACTTACTCCATAATATATGGTCCTTTCAAGCAAATGCTGGGATAGCACTGTAAATTAGGCCATGACCACTTCCTTCCACATCCTTTCCAATGTGCTGTCATCCTCTTATTCAATACTGTATAGTCTGAGCTACTGAAAAAGCATCGTTAAATAAACTACAAATAACAATATCCACAATAAGCATATTACAACATGAAGGCACTTCATTGTTGGCTAATCACAAGATGGACAGCAAATCTCATAATCAAACACTGAGTGAATTTGGTGGTTATACTGGTAGTATGGGATAGATTAGCCTTTCCACTACACACAGTCACTGTTAGTTGCCATGTTTCCTAGTCCTAATGACAGAGGCATAAAATATCCTCACTGTAAAACAATACTAAAACTGAGCCCATTCATGTCCCACATTACCTTTTCAGCAAACTGCTGTTGGGATGGGTTGTAAGAATGAGCCCTTGCCCATCTTTAACCAATTGTAAATACATTACTTCCCTATGGGCATTTCTGATCCCAATGTTCTATGTAAATGTATCCCAATAGAAAACAGGTATTTTTGAGAAATTCATATAAAGTAGGGGTTATAATGGGCTGATGGACAACACTTACCATACCAAATTTAATTGACTTGTAAGTGATATGGAGATGAAACATTAATACAAATGGATGTAACCCTCCTATTAAGCATTCATCTTTTGTATTCAGCACAAATAATGCTCAAGTTTATTGTAAGTAATTATTTTATGTTAAATGCAGTTTTGTAATTGTAAGAAGACCATATATGCAGCTGTAGATATTAAGAGTACATAATTTTAAGGATTGTATATCATTTAATAAATCTTGGTAAGAACACATTTATTTTCAAATCCTCTAAGAGTAGAATTTACCTCAGATACTCTATACAGTGTCATCTCTCCATATATGTCTTACGTTACCTGTAGTAGCACTGCAGTCTCTTGAATTAGCAGTGGCTGACAGTCACATGTTGTCAGACACATTGCCTATTGATCTATTTTTTCAGTAAATAGGCAAAAGTTGTCCTCACGCATTGGACATATTGTCATGAACCTCCATGGAACATTTTGTTCCTCTGTGAGAAGTTTTATCAGAGATCATTGTTTTGCTATAGAGGTGAGTTACTTTTCTGGTACAGCACGAGTGCACGCATGAAACATGTTGCTATACAGCACAACTCTCAACACTCTTAGATTGTTACTTTCCTCATACTTCGGCAGACTGTAGTTGTATTTGACAATGATTATATTTGAAACTTTCAAATTTGTTTTACTGTTCATATCTTGCAAGCCTTTTGTATATACCCATTTTGTGCATTCTGTTCATGAGTATCATGTTATAGTGGAAAGAACTTTTAATTTAATTTCACACTTTTTTCTCCCCGATAGCCTGCTCTTACAGATGCACCTAGCAGTTCTAATCCTCAGCAAATGCAACATGCAGAAACTTATTTTGAGGTAAGCAAACTTCTCATAATCTGAAATCTTAAAAAAAACATGTTTGGTGGTATAACTTCTGCCGTAATTGTGATAGAGCTCATTTTATGCTCATTTCAGAGCTAATAAAAATCCCCTTTCCGATGGCTTATTACACTTTTATATTCAGCACAGTTGTGTTTTCAAGGTTTTGGCTGTTGATCTTGTATTTCTCAAAATACAGTGTTTTAATTTTTTTAACTATATTGTGTGCACATAACTGTTATTTAATATCTGCGTATATAAAGTTGCGACTGCAATGGGATTGGGTTTTGTGAAGCAGTTTACTGTGAAGAGTCACTTAACGTGTGTTGGAGGCAACTTCAAGTAGCATGTTTATTTTAAATTCTGTACAGTTATTGATTTAGGTTAACTTAAATTAACTACATATATGTGTGTGTATATATATAATTTATTTATTGATAAATAGTGCAATTTGTATAGTAAGATACCTTCTTGTAAGAAACCTACTTGAAATATACTAATAAAAATCTGTCAGTACAATCTTATAATCTCTCAAAGGTGACTGGACATTAGACCAAAACACATTTTGTATAGATAACTTGTAATGTTCTGTCATCCTGGTCAGCGGAAGTGAATGGGGATTTTAAGGACCAAATCATTCTTAATGGGCTGAAGAAAGCCGGATTTCTTTTGAGATGTTGCATGTCATGTAGTCTGGTATATATTGATATTTCATGATAAGAGTGATCATTGCTACCAGATTACATGGCATAAAATTCCAGAAGACAGACATTTTCCTACACGGAAGCATTTTGTTTTTGGAGTTATGATGAATACATGAAATAAATTCTATTTTAGATCATCCTAACCATTTATATTGCAGGAGTGGACAGAAGCAGAGTTGGTGGCTGAAGTACAGGAAATTGAGATCAAAATAGCACAGAATGTTATACGCCTCCTAGATGAAGAGAATACCATTCCTTTTATTGCACGGTACAGAAAAGAACTGACAAATGACATGTCTCCAGAAAAACTAAGAGATGTTAAAGCTTCATACGAGATTGCCAAGTATGTGTGTGCTTTTGTATTTCAGCTACTTATAACTGAATTAATATTCAAAATAAATGGATGGTTAGAATTTATGAACAAAGTTTTTATATATATATATATATATATATATATATATATATATATATATATATATATATATATGTGTGTACCTGGTTTAAGCTGAGTAGGTGAACATATTTTTTAAGCCTGATTATTGTTGTATTTATTTTAGATCTGTCAAACAGAGGGCTTCTTTTGTGAGGAACAACATTACAAAGCTGGGGAAGATTACACCACTTTTGGAACAGTGCATTCGATGTGCTCGAAGCATTAATGAACTAGATCACATAGTGAGTAAAGAACTGAATGTTTACAATTGTTGTGTACTTGCAGGTGTTAGCAAGACTGTTGGTTTTAATGATTTATGATTACACTCAAGTTCATTTCAGCAATTCTGAGTGCTGCCATATTTCCTAAAACATAAACAAAAAAGACAAGCAGGAGAATTATATCTCTCAGTCTGTACAAGCAATTTTGAGTCAGTAGTCTGATCTTTATGAAGCTCATAATGAATGTAGAGATGTTGGTCTTTGACAGGGATTAAATTTCAAAATATAATCAAATTTAACACCTTTTGTTAATATCTGTAATTCTGTTCTTCTGATCCATTCCATGTACAGTACAGTCTCCGTGTAACAATGTCTCAGAATAATTAAAATATTGTTCATTTCATACCGAAGTATCATACACCCTTATGGAAAAATATTTTGCTGTAATCAATATTGGTACAACAAAATTTTAGTGCTGCTCTTCCCTTTAATAAAAGGGGTGTAATGATAATTGACGAGTAAGATTTATTTTTAAATTAAAATTTTAACACAGTGAAACAGTTCCCTTTTGATAGCTGGCCCATTTATGTGGTTCACTAATTTGATAGCTGTGAATGCCGCAGGATGAATGTGGAACATTTTACTTTTTGGACAATAGATGTAAGGAGTCTGCAGAAGTGTTGTGGTTATTTTTAGACAATTGTTTCGTAATTTTTGAGTTCCGAGAATTCTGGTTTGGTGGTGCTTTGGCATAGATGAAGATGAAGCACTGTCATTATAAAAGCTCACTAATGGACTTAATCCTTGAAACAGTTTAATCCATTGATTCTGTTTTTAATTTCACTATTGGACCTTTTGAAAACTTGCAGCTCATTTTAGGATCATTTTTCCTATTCACCAAACATTAACACATTCAAATCAAGGAAAAGATGGGCAAGCCACTCATACAACATTTTGGTCTGAAAACATGAAAGGAAGTAACAATTTAGAAGGGAAATAGGGTGGAAGGTGTGGACTGGATCTATGCAGTTTAAGATACGGACTGATGGCAGGCTGTTGTAAACACTGTAATGAACTTTGGGGTCTCATAAAAATCAGGACATTTCTCAACTAGCTGTGTGACTGTTAGCTTCTCAAGAGGGAGTCTCTTTCAGGGTGTTCTTACTTAACTTGTCAAGATGCATTTAGGGGTACATTTTGTGATTTTCCTATACCAAAGAAATTGACAATATTTCATCTGGTGAACAATGTATGTCACTGCAGAAACTCTTCACTGGTTTGATCAAACATGAAGAAAAGAGTAAATACTTGCATTGCTGAACATGGTGGACATTTCTAACACTTTATATAACATGGTTTCTCGTTTCCTGATTTCAGTGCAAATTATTTTTTGTCAGATGGAATATGTATCATTGATGGGTTGTGAAGAGTTTCCAGTCACTCTTTATTTGTTTGAAACTTTTGACTTCGCTGTATTTTCTAACTGCAGAAATAACATTTTTGATATTAGTGGTTTGGATACTCAGTTCTTGTAGCAGAAATATCGCTTTATCATATGTTGCATTTTAATGGTATACACTGTGGAACTAGAATTATGGCATTTCATTATTTGCAGTCTTTAACTTTGAAAATTCTGACTCTTTAATCTTCTAAAATGACAATTGTATTACTAGAAACTTTTTTACTCAGAAATACTTGATTAACATTCCCACAAAGTATGATATATTCCTTCTGAATAACTTTGTATTGAAATAACACAGTTACCATATTGTGGTGCCAGTTTTATATGTTAATACGATAGAAAGTCTAGTGCGGCAGCATGGTTTGTAATAACTAATGTATGTGTGCTTCTGAAATAACAGTACAGCCCATACAAAGTAGGCAGCAAAAATACTCTGGCTGTACGAGCTCGTCAACTAGGACTCGATGAAGCTGCAAATGCAATACTCAATGGTTCATGGTTTGTGTCAAGTGAGACTTTTGTAGACCCAATGAAGAAGGGACTACATTCTGTGAAAGATGTTGAATTGGGGATTCAACATATCATAGCAGATATTATCAGCAAGGACAAAGGTGTCCTGGACTTACTTCGCAAATTGTAAGTAAAACAACAAAAATATGATGTTATAATGCTTTTAAACTTTTATTGAACTTTATCTGAACTGGTAAAATTTAATTTAAAATGTATGGCATAATGTAATTAACATTTTTAGTAGGTGATTTTTCTCTACAATTAAAATATTTATATTAAACATGTATGTATAACAATATAGAACAGGACACATTTTAAATATGATTAAAAATTGAAGATATAACAGGATAACAGCAGTCAAACTGGTAGTGAAAACAGGAAGAAAAATTAATTAAATGATTTGAAGGCATGCACCTAAAAACTGCACTCAAAGCTGATAATAAAACTCAAAATTTAATTATACTAGTCCCACATTCTCTTAATATAACAGCACAGGTGCATATAATGTAACACCAGAGGAATTTTTATAGCAATCAAAGGAATAGATATCCATATTGGTCTCATAACATTTGTATCTAATTCACGAGAAAGTCATTCCTTACTTTGAGCATGTGAATGCAATTCACAGAATTAAATCTTATGGTGCAGGAGTTCTCAGGCTTCGGTTCACCACTACATGCTTTGATTCTAACAAAGCCTCACAGTTTTATTCTCGTTGACATTGCTGATGTTGACGCTGATTTTGTCACCAGCTGTATTCATAATTAACATATTTGTACCATAATTTCACACAGCGTAATAGTATTTTATTATAGCCTGTTATTGATAGGATCATCTATTCTCAGAATTAGGTACTTCTGCTGTTGTTTGAGCCACCTACCAACAGATACTTGTGCTTCCATAATCTCATATAACATGATATGGTTTTTATTTTATAGAGGTATAATATAAAATATGAGCCGGGATAGTTCAGTCAGTATAGTGACTAGCTACGGGCTGGACGGCCGGGGTTCGATGCCCGACGGGGGCAGAGGATTTTTCCTCTAGCCTCTGCGTCCAGACCGGCTCTGGGGCCCACCCAGCCTCCTCTACAATGGGTACCGGGGTCCATTCCCGGGGGTAAAGCCGGCCGGGGCGTGATGCTGACCACTCACCCCCATCTAGTGCCATGGTCAAGGAAGAGAGGAGGTATACCTCCTCTCCCCCCAAACGCCTACATGGCGTATAGTGGGACAAACTTTACTTTACTTTTATAATATAAAATAAAGAAGATTTAAACATTATACTGTATTACTAAACTATGACCATATACAGCCAAACCCCATTAGAGCACCACTCTTTGTCTACCACAAATTAGCATTAAAGGAGGTTAGGCAGTAAATGGATTTTTTTTTTATTCTTTGTTTTTCAAAATACTGTAATTAGGATCTTGAGTTACAGAATACCCACATACTTTTACAAGTAAAATAAATTAATTCTTCTGTGTAATAAATTAAAATTAAGGGGACTGAAATTCGTGGACCGTGTTATACAGAGGTTACAGCTGATCCAAATGCAGTCTAAATATCTAAACAGAACCTAAGACTTTCTTCTGTGGATGAAGGTTTGTCATTTTGAGATTTTACCCTATGTATAGAGAAATAATACTCCATTTCTCCAAACAGGGTTTACAGTAATCAGTTTCAAGTGCTTATTTATTAAGATTATCATCTTATGGTTTATGTGCAGTCTTATTAGTGTTGCAAACTGTCACTTCTGTATGCTACACTGTTGATGGTAGTAGAAGATGGAGGCAGTTGGTTCCTACCAATTGTTGGTAACCAAATGCAAGACTATGCAGTGATATAACCCAGAAGGCCACAATCAACATTTTCACTGCCTGAAAACCTTAAATTCCACCACACTTTAATTGTTTTCAGAAAAGAAAATGCAGGCATATTCTTAGAAACAAGTAAAGCACGGGCTACAAGAGAGAGAAAAACTGATAGTACGAAAGATGTGAAGAAGGAAGCATTGAGCAACAACCATAAAGATAAAGCTTATATTGAAAGCAAGTTTGAAAACTATTTCAAATTTTCTGCCCCTGTCAAATCTGTCAAACCTTACCAGGTTAGTACTGTCTACAGCATGCAATGTAATCTTATGATAAAGAACTTTTCAATGTAAATGTAGACACCACTTGTCAGGTGGTGATAAGCACTCCTACGCTTTTATTTCAGACATCCCCAGTTTGAATCTTTGTTGAATAACTGTTCTATCACTACATCCAGGCAGATACTGGGATCATATCTTAAAATAGGCTGCAAATGCTTTCTCCCACATCTTTTCCATTTAACTGTCACAATTGGCCTCCAATTTGGCATTATATACACCATGCAGTTGAGAAAGCATTATTAAATAAGCTAAAAAACATTGATGCGAAGTAAATTTTTAAAATCTCCACCAAATAATAATAATTTAAAAATAATAAATTTATATTTACTGTAACATTTAGTACATACTGATTTTGTGAAGAATTGAACAAGTCATAATGAGATGCAATATTATTGTGTGTTCTTTGCATAATGTGCATGAGATGAACACGTATAGGGCTGGTCATGTCTGTTCACCCATCCGTCTCTATATTCACGTGATGTGTCATTGATTTATGGCACTTGAAAATACATTAAGACCACATGATTTGTATAGTTTTAAACTATATTTGACTGAGTAAGAAAACTGGCATAATATTTTATTGATAATCCAGAATTTGAAAATAATGCTTGTGTATATTCTGCTTACAGGGCTTTCATTAGTCTCCGCTTTTATTTTTGATAGCAGCCCTGTGAATCTTTTGTATGGCTCATTTCTGTATGTGGGTGTGGGCATGTGCGTGGGAATGCGTATGTGTGTGCATTCACATGCGTGCATATATGTAACCTTCATCTGGTATATGCTGTTTCCATTCTTACATATTGGACTTTTAAGTTAACAGTTTTTCCCATCTGTTAACTCTCCTATTACAGAATAACAAAAGACTGTAAGTGTAATGTGTTTGCCTTTAGGTACTTGCAATAAATCGAGGGGAGAACCTCAAAGTGTTATCTGTGAAGATCAACATACCAGACTGGGTACTGCACCATTTGATGGAGTTTTGTGGCAGACATTGGCTATGCAAAGGAATGTCATATCCATTACGACAAAGATTAATAGAACAGAGTATCAGGGATTCTTATACAAGACTTAGTAAGTTCAAGAATGCACAGTACCCCTATTTCAGGAAAATAAAATACTACAGATGATCAATGTAACAAATTTGTATTAAACAGAGTACCATTTAGACCTTGATGATTCTTGCGGTCATATTTACAGTAATATATTTCACATAAATAACAATCAGTCTCCGTATCAACTCCTGCATTTCACTGGTTTATTGTTTGTATATTCAGTTTTAAAACTTCATATAACTTAATTAAGTTTTGATTTTTGTGCTGTTACAAACTTTTGTTATAATGGACTTCCAATGTATTTCTTTAAAAAAAAATATTTTTGTTATGTAGTCTCTACCATGTTGCAGTTTATGTTAATTAAGCATATAATTAGTTCCTGGTTATAATAACCCAATGTAGTTATATATATTATAATTTGTTGATAGTTAAATAGGAAGGGCACAGGAGGATAAAGACTCAAAATCGATTGATAGCATTTTCTGAATTTAATCTATGTGCATAAGTTGTTCTTTATGTCAGTTCAGCCATTGCTGGTGCGGCAGGTCAGATATGAACTGAGTCAGAAGGCTGAGCATGCAGCAGTTGAAGTGTTTGCGACCAATCTGAAAAAGTTGCTGCTTTTGCCGCCTGTCAGGGGAAAAACAGTTTTAGGAATTGATCCAGGTAAAGTTTATTTCCTCTATGCATGCTCTTTGTCCT
Organism: Zootermopsis nevadensis; assembly: GCF_977971745.1. Lineage (NCBI taxonomy): Eukaryota > Metazoa > Arthropoda > Insecta > Blattodea > Termopsidae > Zootermopsis > Zootermopsis nevadensis. Next base: position 9,549,316 of record NW_028259138.1, on the reverse strand, counting down.
TTAAAAAAGAGCATCTGATGAGTTGACCATAGAAAAACATTTGTATCTTTTCTTTAATGAGCCGGGATAGCTCTGTCAATATAGTGACTAGATATGGGTTGGATCACTGGGGTTCGATTCCTGATGGGGCAGAGGACTTTTCCTGTAGCCTCTGCATCCAGACTGGCTCTGGGGACCACCCAGCCTCCTATCCAATGGGTACCGGGGTCCTTTCCCGGGGGTAAAGCGCGGCCGGGGCGTGATGCTGACCACTCACCCCGTCTAGTGCTGAGGTCAAGAATGAGTAGGAGCTATACCTTCGCTCCCCCCAAGTGATCTACATGGTGGGACTGCTTTACTTTTACTTTTGTCTTTTCTTTTGGGATATGTAACAATTCTTTTTACATTATTTATTTTTTCCTTTTTGCATGTTCTTAACATATCAGCATATAATGCCTGATTATGTTTTATTTTTGAATAGTTAAAAAGTTTTTTACACTATTTTAATGCTATTATTTCTTAATATCTTGTTATAAAACCATAAATTTGTATTCTTTTCTTTCAGGTTATAAGCAGAACCTTTTTAAGTATATGAAATTACTACTGTATTTGTTTTCTGTAAACCATTCAGTAAAGTACATATTGATATAAAGAACATAGATTTCATGCAGAATATGATTAAATCATTACAGTTTATTTGACTGGGAAACTGAAACAAAGATAACTGTAGACTTAATTGATGTGTACAGGTTATGATAATGAAATGTAAGCCGTTAACAGTTGACTAAAGCTGGAAAAATGTGAAGATGACTATTTATTTCTGTATTTTGTCACACACTTTTGCTACTTGGGTTGTGGTGACTTTATTCTTGCAACAAACTGATAGAATGAGAAACTGTCATCTGGGTTATTGCGCTCTGTAGTCTGGTAGAAGTTTACCAATTTTTCAGAGGTACGGATTGCCCTGATGATGGAGGCAGCAAGGACCTATGAAATGTTGTTAAACTTCTACTGAACTTCATGGTGCAACAACCCCGAAGACATCCATCTTCAGACTCACTGCTGTGAAAATCTCAAATCCTACTTAACAGACTAAGTTTCAAATTAGGTAAGGTACAGAGCTAAGTAAAATTCAATATTGACTATATATTCTACATATATTTTATGTTTCATAAATTTTTATAGTAGGATATTATGTTCTGCTGCATTTTCTCTTTCCTTCCTCACAAGGACAATTGTCCTTTTTATGTTATGTATTAGGAAATAAATATTATATGAAATTGCTACTTATCAGTGTTAATTCTGTATTTATTTTAATTGTAGGTTTTCAAAATGGTTGTAAAATGGGCATTACCTCATGCAGTGGGAGTGTATTGGCAACTGATGTGATTTATCCACCATTTGACAGACAGATACATCCTAATTCAGATTCCAGTGCACGTAAGCTTAGAGATCTACTTGTAAAATACAAGTAAGTTAGATTTTTATGGAACTTTGTTTCCTTTGGTATGATTTTCACCAACCATAAAGAAGTACACTTGTGTGCACAGAAAGCTAAGTTCTATCATAAAACCTTGGTGTTAGTAGGAGAATGTTGAGGTTTCATCTGGATGGTTTATGAAATTAAGTAACAGTATGGAATTTGTAAATTTTGTCTAAATGAAGAATGGCCGAGTGCCAGGTTCCTGCTACTGATACATTTTACTCAAAATTTAAAGATATGACAGTGAAGAAAACTTGAAAACCTCTCAGATTTACATTGCTGATGAGTTTTGCCAGTTTGTACCCTTGTATCTGAAAAAGAAAAAGTCACTTGTGAAGTTTTCGTTTAGGTGCTGTGTAAAGTGTTTTATGACTATTTTTTAGTGCAGACACTGGGTGTCAATATGTCTATCAGTCAATCAACAATTACCCTTCCAGAGCAAGTAGAAGGTAGTTGGTTTAGGGAAAGTACAATGCTAGTCCGTCCCTCACACTATGGCATGGCATACTACATGACTAACGACTAATAAAGAGGGCAGTAAGCTCTTCTGAAATGTCTATTAGTGTCTACCAGACTGCACAGTGCAACATTCGAGAAGACAGCCATCTTCATGCTCATGAGATCTTCAAGTCTTCCCATGTTATGCTTTGTTTACAGATGCGAATTGATTGCTTTGGGTAATGGTACAGCTTGTCGTGAAACAGAATCATACCTAAGTGATCTGATTCAGAAAGGCTGGTTTTCTCCTCTGGATGTGAAGTTCACTATTGTGTGTGAACAGGGAGCAAGTATCTACTCATGTAGTCCTATAGCTCAGAAGGAATTTCCAGACACAGATCCAAATATCATCAGTGCAGGTAATGGCAGCATGTTCTCAGATAATTTGCGAGAATACCGATATGATTTATTTTAATACGATGCAAAATCTGCTTGGAAGGGTAACCCTTAAAAGTGTATCCAGTTGTACAGCCATCAACATTTTCCTGTTTTTGCTATACTTGCAGTTTCTTTGGCACGGAGATTGCAGGATCCCCTCGGAGAACTAGTAAAAGTAGAACCAAAGCACTTGGGCGTAGGCATGTATCAGCATGATGTACCTGAAAAACAGCTGAGTGCAACACTTGATGAAGTGGTAGTAGAGTGTGTCAGCTTTGTGGGTGTGGATGTAAACACAGCGTCTCATTGCTTACTCAGGTAACTTCAAGATTCCTTGTTTAGAATAATTAGAAAGATAATATTGAAATAGTCACAACTGTAATTATACTTGTTATTTAAGAGGGTGTGAAACTTGGTCTGTCATATGGGAAGAACGTAGATTGGGGATATTTTCAGAACAGAATGCTGAAGAGAATTTTTGGACCCAAGACAGAGGAAGTAACAGGAGGTTAGAGGAAATTATACTGAAGTGCTTTATTTTGTACTTACCCCAAAGGAAGAAGAGTTTATGATTTTCAGATTTGAAGAATGAAGGATTGTCCTGGATTTGACTGAAATATACATCAGTGTTTCTCACTATTTTGGTTTTAATTGGTTGTTGTTTTTTTAAGTAGTATACATCAATGTTTGCATCATAATGTAGCTTAGCAAATGAGAACTTTAGAAGTATGTTTCAATGTCAGTAGACATGAGCTGCTACAGATTGCTTGAAGTATGGTCATAGCTGTGATTTGGTGTTAATTCTCCAAGGTCATAAATTTTTGTAGTTCTATGTTCTAACATAGTATGCAAAGAAATGATCAAAATGTTTGTGTGAAAACGTGCAATGGGTAAACTTATCGCTTTATCATTAGGCCTCAGAAAATTCCATGGTGTATTCTATACACATAGGTTTCTTGCACATGAAACACATGTTTGATGGCATTCTTTTCTTGGATGGTGGACATAGCAGTTTTTTTCCCTCTTTCGTGTGAACTTGCGGTTTCTCCATAGCCATTCTTTCAGTGTAGATATAAATTCCCATTTATACATACAACTGGTGGTTGCAGTATTGATGTCAGTTCTACAACACTGAGAATTTGATTCATATTTATGATTTTGAGGACTTATTTTTCTTCTTCTTTTGTTGCCCACAGTGTGTTACAGATTAAAATATATTCTTACATTGTGGTTGCATATAGTTGATGCTTGGGAATATGAAAGTAAGAGGAGATTTTGAATGTTAATAATATGAGTAATTTTTCCAGTGTCATCATGAATAAGCTACACATGCCAATATTTGGTCTTATTTTATTTTATTTATTTTTTTATTAAGGAGGATGTGTGCATGATAGTTGAGAAAATATGGTAACATGATATTCTTAATGCTTAGTGCACAGTAGAACACAAAAGAAACATTTTGGAAAACACATGGATAGAATGAACAGTGTTACTATCACAGATAAAAATTGATAATATGTCTTAAATGTTGTACATTTTCAGGAAAATAGCAGGTCTAAATTCTTCAAGAGCTGAAAAGATAATTGAATGGCGTTTAGCCAATGGATCATTCATCAATCGACAGCAGTTGAAACAAGTAAAAGGCATCGGACCAAAAACATTTGAACAGTGTGCAGGTTTCATTAGAATAATTCCAGAGACAGCTCAGAAGAGGTGAGTTACTAAAGACTACACCGTCCATATCAAGCTTCATGGAAATGTCCTTTGGTTCAAATGCCATTTGGTGGAATGGCAGAAATATGGCATCACAAAGAGAGACAAAAGATGGAGCATTGATCATAATAAGATTAATTATGTCATTCCTAAACTTATTTACCTTAGTACCACATTTACATAGCTAAATGGCCTGGATTTTACTTTTATTTTCATTGAAAAAATAGGGGATTATCATATGCTTGCAAATGAAGAAGGATGCGGAAAACACAAATGTTTAAGTAAGTCTTGCAGTCATCATTTCCAAGATATGTCTGAGGATTGAACACATTGAATTATATAAACATGCATATTACAGAATTCCCGCGCTGTAGCCGCGCGGTCTGAGGCATCATGCTTTCGGACCGGCGATATAGAATGCGCGCTGGTTCGAGTCTCGGGGGGGGGGGGGGGAAAGAAATTTTCTCATGAGCTTTCGACCAGTGTATGGGACCGGTGCCAACCCAGCATCGTGAGGAAATTGGAGAGCTACAATAAGTAGCGTAATCTGGTCAGGAAAGCTAGCAATGGCTGGGGGTTCGTCGTATTGACCACACATCACCTATATCTGGTTGGATGATCGTTCACCTCTGCTTAGGCATGTGAACCTGAGGCCAGCAGTCTAGCTAGTCGGCTTTGGCTCTCTGGAGCTGTTATGCCACGGATTTCATTTCATATTACAGAATTAAATGTGAGATCTGATTGAGTCACAGACTGGTTCTTATAATGCAAATATGTGTATTTTTATTTCAGGAATATAAATACAGATGGAGGCAGCAGTCAGTGTAAGAAACAGAAGTTTTGTATTGATGACACAGAAAATCCACTGGACAGGACATGGATTCACCCAGAATCCTATTTTGTAGCATTAAGGTAATATATAATTATAATAATCATGTCATGAGACCTCTTACAGTTTTTTGCCATCTGTTCAGTGGTCTTTCTCAGCTTCTTGTTCTAGTCTAGTATAGTATTCTGTTTCCATTCGGTTCAATAATTTTATATAAATTAAATTATAGCCTGAATGTTTTGTGTTTATGATCTAGTAGTACATAACCTGTAGTTCTCATAGATAAATTTAATTTCCAGCGCTGATAATATTTTCATATCCTTGTCTGATTGTTCAGGTTTCACTTCCATATACTGATACAGACTTTGTCCATGTTAAGTAAATGTTAAGTCTAGTATTTTTTTTTACTACTAAAAGTTTTTATGCCTAATATCTAATACATTGCTGGCTTTAAGGAACCATTTCCAAATGTTATTTGCCTTGGAGTTCTTGCAAATTTAGATGAAGAAATAAAATGTATTTAGAAGTGTAGATGTAAGAAATAGAACATTGTCTTTCAGTAAAGACAGGTAATTAAGTTTTTTCACTAATACTGGGGGGGGGGGGGGGACACTAGAGAAGTTTCTTACAGCTTGTGTAAAATACTTCTGTATGTGATCATAATGAAGTCTTTCATTAAATTTTCTTTTTATACATAGTCTCCTTCTGACTATCACATATTTCCTGCTTTGAATTAGGTTCATTGCTAAATGTGGCACTGTGGTAGAGGATTTGGGGAAACCGGTCTTCATCAGTAAAATATGCAACACAGTAACAGCAGTGGGTAAGTTGATCTTTGTTGTGTGCAATTAAAGTGCGATAATATGTTTCTTCCTACACATAAAATACCTGGTGTGTTAATAAAATTTAGAGTACATCATCATCAAAGAACATGTTAGGGGCTGTTCATATCTGTCATGTTTTCCAGCCAGAGTGGGTCCATAGATCATTGTTCTTTTTAATGTTATTAACATTGTTATTGTTACATGAACAATGGAAATTACAGTAAGAAGAATAATAACAATGAGAATAATATTAGGAATAACAATAACAGTACAAATAAGGATATCAGTAGGAATTAGGATAACAAGGAGGAAGTATAACAGTATGTAAAAAATGGGAATAAGAATAGTAATAAAAATAACAGTATGAATAAGAACAACAATTATCTCTGGCCCTGGTTTTGTTTGAAAACATGACACAGATAAGTCACTGGTACACTTTATAAAACAAAAGTGCTTCTAAAGTATGTGTTTTATCAGTATGGCCAGAACTAAAGATGGAATCGTTAAGTCAGAATGACAGTGGACAGTAAATTACAGAAAAATAGAAGAAATACGTGCATTCCTCATACGTCCAGCCTTATCAATGCAGCATAAATGCTAGAGTGATAATGTGAATGATAATACTGACAATAATTTTTTGCTTATTAGCAGAAAGTTACTTTGCAACCATCAATTAGACAGACTCTTTATCACAATCTGCATATTTCAGTATTAATTTCCAGTTACATTTGGTGTGAGTTCCACCTGGTTGCCTTGAAATATACAGTTGAATAATATAAAAAGTTGGCAATTTTATTGAGTATGTATGTAGACATCTGGTTTTGAATTTTCACACATGATCCTTGTATCACTGCCAGTCCCATTCCCTGCCACTTGTTCTATCATGGAGCATGAGCACCATCTATGTTTGGCCATCTGACTCAAGTCACAGAACTCACAAAAGCCATTAACATTAATTCACATTTTTCTTTTTATTAGACAGACATAATTGATGTGTTAGCTTGGTAGAGGTGTGACATAAATAATTGAAATTAATGGATGTAGAGATAAGCCACCTATGGACAAAGACAAGAAGTTTACAAATGACTGGAATTATGATGCTTAAGCTATTGTTTGCTTACATCGCTTCTGGTCCTGGGCTTTTAAAATTTCAAGCCCTTCATTTGTGTTATGCATAGTGTACCTTAGTTTATCATGTGCATGAGAGTTTGACCATTTTCTTAGTTCTTCCTTAGCTCTCTATAAATTATTTTAGAAATATATTTGTAAATTTAAATTTTGAGTTTAGTTTATGTACACCAGGTTTAAACAAATTAGCAGAAGAATTTGGTGTGCCAGAATTTGAAATGAAACTAATTAGTGAAGGGCTGCAGAAGTCTCCGGGACATGATTTGCGGTCTCAGTTCCAGGAACCCCTGTTTCGCAGAAGTATTACATCCCTAGAAGATATTCGTCCTGGAGCAGTACTCACAGGTGATGTCTTCATTTTCTGTCTTTCCAAAATGAAATATTTGTCAAGTACTGTGATAGATGAAAAGAAGAATAATTTATCTTTTTAATATTATCTGTCACTGTCTTATAGTAACACATATGCAGAAACTGTTTTATGGGAATTCTCTATATAGACTCTCAGAGATATAGTTATAATTATTTTTGTACATATTTTTTCCAATTTTCTTTTGTAATTAAATTCAGTATATGAGTGTGAATATGCTTTATGAATTGTACTTACCAGCCAAGGGCTTAATTTTATAATTCTAAGCTACAGAGTGTTTATGTTAATTATGTGCAAGTATCATGTGACTGATTTTATAATTTTTACAGGTCGGGTACAAAATGTAACACATTTTGGTAGCTTTGTGGATATTGGAGTTGGTCATGATGGTCTGATCCCTCAGAGCCGACTTCGTAACACCATAGTGCAACTTGGAGACAGGATTGAAGTGAAGGTGTTTTCTGTTGATATCAATCGTCGCAGAATAGGCTTGGATCTTGTTCGAGTTCTTTGATGTTTTACAGTTTAAAATATACACACATATACTTTTTCCTTGAAAAAAAAAATATTTGTGAAAAATATTTGAAATTCCACAGAATAAGACCAAATAAGGAAACAAAGATATAGAACAAAATTACAGATCAGATTTTATAGAAACAGAACTACCATCACTATTGACTATACTTTTTTATGGCAAGAGTCTATTTTGTAAAAGTTTATTTTGAGTCACATTATTTGCCAGAAACATCGAAGAGTACAGTGAACAATGCAGTTGTAGGAATTTGGATTACCATTTTAAGTTTCCAGAATGTAAGAAAATTTGAACTTTTTTTTTAACCAAGCTGCAGTAACTCTGTTTTCTTTTGAGTTACAGGCGTGGAACAATGTGTTGGAATGAAGGTCTTGGTGTCTATCTGATTTACTCTTCTTTCATACAAATTTTGTACTTCATCTGAGTTTTAAGGTAAAAATTCAGTAGAATACAGTGTGAAATTTGAGGTTTTCAGTGGCAACGAGAATTCAGATTGTGGCTTTCCAAGTTGATATCACGTGGTTTTGTAGGTGGTTACCAACATTCTGGAGGAACATTGTGCTGTGAAGATGGAGATTGTGTTCCTCTGAAATGATGGTAACCAATGTAAGATTTGAGGTTTTCAGGGGATAAGAAATGACAGTGTAATTTGAGTATGCCTTTATGTCAGTACTTGAGTCAACGAGTTTGCATTATTTCTTGGATTTTCATGAATAATCTATCAAAGTCACATGCTACTTACATTCAGTGTAATAATTGGCATGTGAATATATTTTATTTTATTTAAACTTTGTGTTGGGCACAAAGAATTCTGATGAACACTGTGATTACTTCACCATTTTTACACTGACAACATCCTCATTTCCATGTATTTATGCTGTCATGTCACTCTAGCATTTGGAATACTTAATTTTAGGTTTCATTTAGTAAGAAGTTCTATCTTGTCAGCATGGAAATGTATTTGGAATGATCTGTGCACAGCATTTTGCATTTTCAATATTGTGTGCCTGTGTCACCGTGTTCAGAAATTTCTTCGTATTACAATGTAATGCGACTTATTCCACAACAGCCATGAAATTTAAAAAAAAATGCCCTTTCTGCCTTGGAAATTGGTATGGTTGATGTATAATACAAAACTTATTCTTGGGAGGGAACCAGAGTATTTGCTTTTAATGGCATTGCCACTATGTTGTGTGTTTGGTGGTAAAGATTTTCGAAGATTAGATTATGATGACCTCTGTGCATGTTGTTCACATGCAAGTTCTGTTTGTAACTACACATGATATTTTTCAGTGTTAATAAGAAACTTTCTTTTTCTTTGCATTTTGTATTTGTAGTGTATTTTCTGTTGTTCAAAAGGCATGTACTGTTTTAAGAAGATATTCATTGTATCCTGATTTTTTTGTGGATATCATTAATGTATTATTTATTTATTGTGCATAATGTACATTCCATCAGTAATTGGTACTGTTATTTTGGTGTGAAATGAAGTATGTATAGTGAAATATTTAACAGTTTTGTAATGGTCTTTGTTTCTGGTGTACCTAACTGGGGATTCCCCATCCTGTCACTTTTGCTTACATAAACACATGCATGTCTTCATGTAAAGTGTCCATTACTGTTGTCTGAACTTAACCAGAATTGGAATGTGTCAACAAATTTAATTAAAACTCCCCATTATCAATTGTAATGGAATTCTGTTAAGCAATTCTTTAGTTGTTATAAGCGGGCAAACATATTGTGAAAAAAGTAGGACACAATTTCCAACTTTATTTGTGAACTTGCTTACAAATATTGTAAAGTTCTCTCCAGCTACCAGCTGTATCATGAGGTTAAAAGGTGCCTTTTAACCACCTGACTTGGATGGTAGTCCAAGATAACTTTATTTTGTCACATCACCATGACAGCTTCAGATCTACAAATAATAAACCTGCTAATATAATTACAACCAGCCCAGTCCTGGAACATTACGTATGGTGGACTGACTATGTAATATATTGTTGAGATCATTATAAACTTAATTCTGGGAACAGACAAATTCTATTTGGAGTATGACTGTATGTTACAACTGAGTAGTTAGCACTTCATGCTTTGTATTTGGGATATCCTGGGTCCAAATATCGACCTGAAGACCAGCAATCCTAAAACGTGTTTTGTGGTTTTTCTCATTCTCTCCAGGCAAATGCTTAGATATTACCTTAAATTATGCCACACTGCTTATTTGAAAATCATTTCCAATTTATCATTCATTGAACATAATATTTGATGCTATATAGTCTGACCTACTGACAGCATTATTGGGTTAGTTAATTCCTTTTATTCCTCTTGGGAACATAGGGCTGAGACAGCATTATTAAACGAACAAAAATGAAATATAATTGTAATAAGGTAGAAGTGCATAAAAGTAGAACAAATCTGATGTACCTATTCATAAAAAGGACATTAACAAATTACTAGTAATTATTGAAAAATGTTACTGTTAAGTCCATGCAAAATTTTTTATCTAACATTCTTCAGAAAGGTTAACCCAGTACTGGGAACCATCATTGTCGATTCTGACACAATATGTAAACTGTTGATAAGGTACTCTTCATTTGTCAGATAATACAGAAAAAATTGGAGTACAGTGGATCAGTTATGTATAGATATTACTAAAATGTATAACAGGATTTTAAGATATATTTGTTAAATTTAATATATTAATGAAACTAGTTAGGTAACTGAGAACATGTTTAAAGGCAGCGTGTTGTAAAGTGTACATGGTTAAGCACTTTCCCCTTGAATTTCTGATTTAGAATAGTGTGAAAGATGTTTTTTCACTACTACTTTTCAACTTTTGAATGCATGACTACTCTTGTTCATTGAGAGTCAGAAAAACGTGCAATATTTATTATGATACACAGTAATACCAAATAAATTTGAACATATAGGGGAAGGAGTGTTGTATTAGTGGGAATTTTAGATTATAGAACAATTATAATAAATATCAAGTAGTTAATAGAAACAGGTACATTTATTCAGAATCCAGCAACATGTGTTATCTTGGTTGGCACTAGGTCACAAATATGGCAAAAATAAAATTGTATGTAAATATTTAGAATGTTAAATTGAAACCTAACCTAACTTTCTAACCTAAACATGGCTCGTTACGTGTCAGTACTTTGGTGTTTATTCGCAGTTACTAGCTGAAACACTAAACCTTGCCGTGGTATTGGTCACAGTATCTGCCTAGTTTGTAAATTTTATTTTTTCATCTTCACGGTTGTTTCAATGAGCTTAACAAATCGAGTTATAAGCGTCTTCTACGCGTCACATTGTGATATTCAGTGTGTCAAATAAACGCAGTCTGCAGAGATCGGCGATTCAAAGCCGATCTTCAACGAATGCTTGGACCTGCAGGGCAGAAGGTCGTCGTGGCATTACGTAAAAGAGTGGCAGGTGTGGAGTTTGTTCTCAGTGGGTGTTTCGTCAGAAGTTGTTTCGTGAGTTTATTACAAATGTCTGTGTTTTTTGTAGGTTATATTAATTATTCCATGTCAAACCAACACAGAAAAGTAAACATTCCAGCATATCTCCTCAGATGTCAATAAAGTTTTTACATCCCTTAACAGAGGTGAGTTGCGGCACAGAAATTCCAGAAAGCTGCTAAAGTCAAGAAACCGTGCTTCAGGTTATGCAACCATTAATAAAGGTTAAATTAATTCGGGAAACTTCATGTATAAAATATTTTTCGCGCAATTATTAAAGCAACTTCCACTAAATGCATGCTCGTACGATTTTATAACATGACAAATTAGATGACCTTGAATATTCCACTTATCAAAACACGTGCAATTACTCAAAGGAAATGTTATCTTTAAAATGAGACTAATTTGGGCTCTTTCTTAATTAGGAATAGATTTATGAAAGTTTAGAAACATTAAGTCACGCTATAAAATATTTTTTTTAAAATTCAGTTATGAATGAGGAGCTGTTGTATGTAAATAAGTAAAGTTCTTATCATAACTCATCTGTGTGAAGGGTTGTTCCACAATAAATTTCATTGAAATGTAAGGGGTTAGATTGAAATTAGTACTTTTGTGTGTTTATTTGAAATGAAATGACATAATCCGTAGTATTTTACAATTGCTGTAAAAGTGAAATAAAGTATACACGTGGTGCAGCGTGATGTGCAGGTTTAGCGTGTGTTAGTCAAGTATAGTCTACTAGTGGGGCTGTCACGGACAACGAGTTAAGGTAAGTCAAACTAAGACACTTCAGTAAAACGTAGTTCAGATATATAGTCTAATGATTGTGATCTTCCATCATCAAATGTCTCTACCTGAATAGTACTATCCGCAGGTGTGTATGGTATGACATGCGCACGCGCCGCTCGCTTGTGTCCTTGGTCATACGACAATGTTACATTGTAATTTCTATAAAATAAACGTATTCATTGCATAAAGACCATTTTAGATTATGAGTAATTAGATGAATGCCTTTCGATATACGTCATTCTACTCTGTAATAAAAGATTACGGCATTTAACCCGAAATGAATTCGTGTTGAAGTAGTGGAGTAGTTCAGACTGTTGACTAAAGGCAGTGTTCAGCAATGGGCGTGCCTCGAATCTTTATAGGAAATTGCATATTCGCGCATTTATTTAGAAATACGTAATGTCTTACGTTTCGCAGTTAGAATTTGTAATACACGCGGGTTCATTATCGATAATTGTATTCAGCGCGTGTATTTTGTTTTCATATGCTTGAATTCTTATGGTTTGTTTGTAGTTTATTTAACGACGCTTTCTCAGTAGCTCAGACTATATAGTGTCGATGCATTCTTAGAGGGCAAGGATTTACGTACGTGTAAATACATATTTGTGGTCATATATAGTTTCGTACCCCCTTTTGTGAGGCTAAATATTGTGGAAATGTTGATGATAATTCTTAATGTGGATATTAAAGTATCGTAGAATATCGGCCTATTCCACTATCTAACAGCTAAGATTTTGCGGGTTGGCCTAAGGTGGAAAACGTAAAACTGAGAGGTTTTGATAGGAAAATAGATAGAGAATGCATATCGTGCCCACCCAGACTTGGAAGTGACCTGCGTAGATTTCATAACAGGAAAATTTAAGGGAATTCGTAAACTGACACCATCTTTCGGGAATCCTGAGTACTAATCAGAGGTAATTTGTTCTTTGGCTGTGAACTGAAAGACTGGATTACGTTTCTAAAGTTCTTTTTAGTTTTATGTTTCACATTATTGTAAAGCGTGCGAGCCTAAACATTTCCTTCGACTTTTAATCCGTGATCAGTTTTAGTTTATATGATTTAGCGATCTTATATCAACTGTACGACATATTAGTTTTAGTTACTGTTGAACAAATTGAGAGGATGGGGTTAGGAAGCCGATAGTCGTGGACTGGTTATTAAGGTACCATTGGGTGTAAGGAATTTATGTAGACGTAAAGTATAATTTTATAGGGAGGAGTATTGGTTATGTAGGTCTACTGATTGCAAATCACTGCACGAAGTGGATAATGGATAGCGAGACAGAAAGTCACCCATTTTTTTCCTTTTGGACAGATTATTCTAACTGCAAATTGATTCCGACGGAAATATTAAAAACCACTGAACTGGGGACAATATTAAACCTATACTGTCTGAACAGAATGCTATGAATATATTCTTCTGAGTACCAGAAATTCTGGTTTACATCTTAGTGGTGTAACGTTTCAACCAGTCTCAAGCAACTTGTGAAAATGACGTGTTCGTTTGTAAGGGCGGTGATAGATGAGAAACGAATAATGATGCAAACATGATTAACAGTCGAAAAACAAAGAAGGCACAGAAGAGCCTGCTCTATTGGTGACTCCATTTACGACGTATTTCGCTTGAACACGGGTTTCCCGTAATGAGAAGTTAGTGTCTACCCTCCTGAGGCATTGTTTAGCCCAATCCCTGAAGAGTTTTAAATATTTTAGAAACCATTTATGCCATGTTAGATTAGTAAAGGTAGACAGGCGATTGAACTGTTTTTGGTCTATTCTCTTGAGCATTCCCCCGCATATTACAGTGTAGGTCCAGTGACGTTGCTGCTAGAATTGCATTTACTAAGGGAATCATTTCAAGCGGGAGGAAAGACTGAACACGTGCGCAAGAAATTCCATCTCTTCTGTGTAAATACGGCTTTGAACTTCCTGTCTGTGATGTGGGTAGTGATCTATCACACGCCTTGAAATATTGGAAAATCCAGTTACACTTCTATTATTTCAGTGACAACTTTCAGCTTATTTTACACAGGACCGATGAGGATTTATGGTTGGTTCCATGAGGTAAGCATTGACGTAAGGCGCGTTCGTAATCTAACAATTCGCCAGGGTCGTGCTGTGATCGCTTTTACCCCCACTTATCTCCACAGGGAGAGCATACCCAGGCCTTGCGACACCACACGTCATTTTGGACATCATATAGGGAAATGAGTATCAACATTCCTGTCGGGAATTGAACTTTGGTCGGTTTATGTGTCCAGCTGCTTTACCGATTGAGCTGTCACACTTCCTTTCTGATACCAGAGAACGGGAATATTTTAGAGAGGACAATGCAGATGATATTTATTTTATAAAATATTTGGCCTTGTTCATTGAGAGTGTCACAAACTTAACTATCTTCGTGGACCATAAACCATATTGAGAAGCTGATAGTGGTCCAACTTGTAAAGAAATTCTACGTCTTTTATGGAACCCAAATCTGCAATATCGCGTTTCTAAAACTGCCCCACTGGACCCTGTTCTAAACCAAAGCACCAAAATAATTTGGATTAAATTTGGTATCCGTTTCCCAAACTAAGACTTGTGGAGTAAATTAATTTTTTTTACCGGTTAAGTACAAGCCACAACTTTACTTTAAAAAGTACTAAAGTAGAAATGTGTATTATTTATTTTATCGTAACAAGGCAAATGCAGTTGCAATTTGAAACGTTTCCATACACGGAAACAGTTTCGTGTTTAACTGGTAACTGATTGTGGTAGGCTAAGCCACGGTGGTCTAGCGATTAGAACGCTGGCCTTGTAATCCTGGGGGTCTCGGGTTCGATTCCCGGCGGTGCCTGAATTTATAACTTGTGTGGTCTAGGCAACACGGAGTTCTTCTCCGGGGGCTTCCCCGGTTTCTCCGTGTCATCCCATTCACACACAGAAGAAGGCAATGGCAAACCACTTCTGGATCAACTGCCAAGAACATATATGAACAGGTCCCAGTCCGAGAAAAGGATGGAAGGATTCTGTTCATATGGACCTGTCGTCAGACAGAACACTAAATAAAATAAATAAAATAAGTTTAGAAAGTTTGATTGAAAACGTATTAGTTAACGCTGTTAAGTAAATGCATAGCTTAAAGAGGTCTAGCACTCAGAGCATTTAAATGCTGTATGGAGGCTTGCTAGTTTCTTTTTATAGTTTAGACGAAGAACGCAGAAATTGGATTATGATATAAATTTACAGAAGGAAACCACAGGATTTGTACTGTACTTAAACCATAAGAGAAATCTTAAGTCTTGCGGGTTCTAGTAACTGCCTACGAGTATATCCATCTGTACCTAAGTTTCGAAGGGAACTACATGGCGTCATAACCTGTACATTATTTTCCTTACGTTCTAAGATTTTATCAACATGCATACTTTTACTGTATCCTGTTTTTTAATGCAAATATTTGACTTGAAAGTAGTTCGCTTATCGCAAACCGTTACGCGCAATGAGTCTAACGATTAGCCATTGCAACATCAACACACACGTTACTCGTATTTTTTTTTCCCGTGAAATACTTTATGGGCCACCGGTTAAGAGACATTGTAACGCAGAATATGAAAAGCTTTTCCCAGACTTGCTTGTTTGTCACAATTTATAACTCATCACTGGCGATTCGTAAAGGTTTTGTCCGCACGCAGGCCTTATCCTTGGTAAAATTTCCGTGTTGAGGGAGGTTACGGCAAAGATCTGGAATGCTAGATGAGAAACTGGTGAAAAAGTATGTAAATATGTTAAGTCGCAGTGGGAATTCGAGCCCGATAAAATGTCTCTCTGGCCTAAGACTGCAAGAGTCTTCAACAGCGCTGCGTCGTCGAATTATTATTATTGTTATTCTTAATTTAATAACGCTTTCCATGCTATTCACGAAATATCTGCCTT
The DNA here is from genome assembly GCF_977971745.1 of Zootermopsis nevadensis. Taxonomy (NCBI): domain Eukaryota; kingdom Metazoa; phylum Arthropoda; class Insecta; order Blattodea; family Termopsidae; genus Zootermopsis; species Zootermopsis nevadensis. Next base: position 9,533,415 of record NW_028259138.1, on the reverse strand, counting down.
ACAAATAGTCATTTACATTTCTGGCCTGAGTTTTCATTTGTACTTGTTTTCCTTGCCGTCACGTTGTTGTGGTCAGATCGAAGAGGTTATGATTCGGATTGAGTATGTAGCTCAGGTGGAGGGAAACGTGAGATTGTTTTTTTTTAAAGAAAGGATTTGAGCTGTATGAACTGACTCAGGGTATTGCGCTTTGGAATACTATGTTGAATCTTAGTGTGTTACATCTGATATTTTTTAAAATGATTTATATGTTAATGTGTAATTGTGACAGGTTTCCTCTCGTGAAATATTCATATAATTTGTTAGTATATATACATTTTTATATAGACCATTTATGTCTCTGTACAGCCTTGTCTGTGGTTCTAGTTATGTTTTTTGTGGTTACGTGTTTTTGCTTTGCACAAATTTACATGCAGGTGAAATATACAGATTTTTGTTATGCCGTAGGGTTTAACCTACTTTAAAGAGTATAGGTCTATAGGCGCGAAAGAGCCTTAGAATCTGAAACGCATCTAAGCCAAGGAACAAAATGACAATACAGACCATTTTTTTGAGGAATAAAACAGTTTCTAAACTAGTAGTTACGTAGCTAGTCAAGAAATTCACTCCTTTTAAGCAATATTTAGGTTTATTGCCGTGTTTACAGCAGTCGCCTACTGGAACCTGCCCTGAGCCAGTTGAATCCAGCCCGCGGACTCCTGCCCTATTTCTTTAAGACTCGTTTAAATATTATTCTCTCGTCAGCGCATGGTCCTTGCAAGTGATTTCCTACCTTCAGGCTTTCCGTCTAAGATGCTCTCTGCAAGCACATTTTAGTCTCTCGATTTGCATTTTTCCAGCCCCGTTCTTGCCTCCCTCCTAAGTCCAAATATGCTCCTGAGTACCATGTTCTCAGAGACCGTCAATTAATGCAAGAGGCCAAATTTCACATCAGTACCAAACATCAGGTAGAATTATAGTTTTATATTTCAGTGTTTTCGTTTTCAGATAGGCCAGAAGACAAAACGCCTGATAAAAGAACAGGAAATATGTTTGTAGCTGATTTGTCGCGATGCTTAAAGCTCCTGGGTTTCCGATAAGTACGAACAGAAATTTAATGTAATTCGTCTTGGTATTAATTTTCTTAGCAGACATTAAATATGCCTGATTTATTGTTGACAGAGGTACTCACTAACAGTTATCTAATATTCATTTTCAGTTTCTATGTTTATGATTTATTTAACGACTGTGCCAGTAGCTCAAACTGCATAGCGTCAAATGATGGACTGATTAATAAATAATGAATTGTGAAAGATGTGGAAGAAAGACACAGTGACCTAATTTTTGGTAGTGTCTGACATTCGTCTTGAGGGACTAAGGAAAACCACAACAATTCTGATTTCTGTCGGCCGAGACTTGAACGAGGAACCTCCCTATTACGACCCGGCTTTCTATATATAAAAATTGTATACTTCATCTATTGTATTATATATTTTTTGGCACGAGAGATAAAAGTATGCCAGGTTTTAGGGATTGGTGATTTTATGCTATTAAAGTTTATGATTTAATTTTGTATTCGTCACTTTGTGCTGCACTCTTGTGGCAGAAATAAGCACTAAAATATCAATAACTGTGTCACGTTCACTGTTGAGCATTGTATTGTTTTTCCTGCGTATTTCACTGTAGACAATACAGCAAAAATGTTGGAGTGGAAGCTGTAAAACGAGAACTTTATTTTATACCGTGAAAAGCTTCTACTGAAGGAGAGTGAGAGAAGTTTACTTGATCTTTGTAAAGTAAATATTGAGATCAGTTGATGCGAATCAAAACCAAAGTCTTGAAGATTCTTGTGTATGCCTCAAATACAAAATTTAATCTAAATCTATGCATCAGTTTCAGAGATTAAATATACCGAGAGCCTGACACGACCTCGCCATTATGAGCTATTTTCTTCAACTTTGTACGAATAAAGCATCGGATTCCGGTGCTGTAATGTTTTGGGATGGATAATTTTTATTTATTCGTAGTGTGAAGATTGCTTTTAGAATAGTTTCTGCCTGTGTGCAGTAAGACTCCCTACCCACACCGCAAAGAAAACACAACACTTAACCACTACAAAGATCAGTTTAAGGAAATAATCCCTGTTTACACTTAGAATTATACGAAATGCTGACTTATTTATTGATTATCAAAGCAGGTGGAGCATATAGTTACCACTAGGCTTTAAAGGCTTCTGTAATGAGGTCTAGACTCGAAGATTGCTAGTGACGAGCTGTTACATTACTACATGTTGGTACAGTCGAATTTCCTGTCAACACAGACGGCATGTTTTCTAAGTGCCCTGAAGGTGTTCGCCGTGTAATCATAAATAAAAGCTCTCGAGTTCTTTCAGTTTACCTCCAAATGTTTATAAACAGCAAGGAATGATACAGAGTGAATTAATAAATATGACGCCGGAGGCCCGTATTTATCTCGGAATTTGAAGGATAGGTTAATTGTAATGTTATGATTATGGGATAACTTTTATATGATTGAACTCAGAATTTAGTGGATTTGAACGCTCCAGCTTTCCTTTTATCTGATATTTGAATATAAATAAAATATAAATAAATGTAATATTGATCAGGCATGTAGCAGTAGTACAAGAAGTTACATGTTTAATTACTAGAATAAGTGATTTATTTATATTTTTTATTAGAGGTTATCATGAACATAAGCTTCTAGAATATACGATAAGTTCTTACATTTCTCAAATTATATTTCATACGTTTATGTTTAATCGATGTGTGTTTCTATTGTAATTCGTATAAACACTGTTTTGCTTCTAAGTCTATAAAGATGTGTGTAAGTATAATAATACATTAGTTTCTTTCAGTTGAAGTCATTACTAAGATGCTACTAAGGACCCATGTTTATATGGATTATATCATTGTTTTTGGATGGACAAGTCGCCAGCAAAATTTGTACGTCTATATAGAATCACTCTGTAAAGCACGGAATGGCGGGATGATTGTGAACGACGAATTGTAAATGACGCGGAAGGAAACTGCCGAGGAATGTTTTCAAATGAGTACTTCGGCGTCCTAAGGAAACCGCAGGGAACTTCACTTCGGACACTCGGTCTTCAGGTCGACATTCAAGTCCAGGATCTTTACAATACGAAACAGGAATACTAACCACTAGATCGAGACGTTAGACAAGTTTTATTTTGTTAGAAAACTGACGATGAATGAATGTGTAGATCGTAAACCAGTCCCACAGACGGCTTGCTTTATTTTTGGAAGTGCACTTGCATAATTCACTTAACCACTCGACCCCCATGAAATTCTGTTTGGTTCAATTCACATTGCCTGAAATGGAGCATTATGACTACTCGTACAAAACAGTTCGGTTATTGATTTATCTGCTATTTTGGCATCCATCAGAGTGTCAAATGTTTGCCATTGTTGGATAATTGAGAATGATGTGTAGTGCGTTCCTCAGATGGCGCAGTAGTGACCACCTAGACGGCCAGGGGTTTGATTCTCAGTAGGGGCACAACGTAACTTACAGTCTGGTTCTGGAGGTATTTATTTTCCAGGATTTTCTCGCCTACACTAAAATGACATAAGAATTAAACTGTCCACTGACCTCCATTTAGGGTCGAGATTAAGAATGTGTGTTTAATATTTTTATAATTATTGTAAAGCTGTGTTTACGTATGTGCGTACACATTTACACTTCTATGCACAAACAGACTGTAATCGTATTATTGTTCGTACTTAGTTAACGATGTATATAGGGTTTATACAAAAATCGACTTTTGAAAAAAACCGGTTTCGAATTCAAGTATTTCAAAAAAACCGATTAAACCTGATTTCGAATGTTTACAAAAAACAAAAAAAAATATAGTTAATACATTAAAAAACTATTTAAACTTTATTTTTTTTAGTTTATTTAATATTTATGGAGCTAGAAAAATATAACAAAATGAAATATACTCTATACAAAGGGTAATAAAAAAACTGAAATATCTAAAATCCCTACAATATATGAATTATAAACTATGTCGTTTGCTAGATCCAAGTTAAAAATTTATAGCCTCTCAGAAACTTAATTCTAATGTTTTCTTAGCATCGCAGGAACTAGCTGTTGGAGCTAAGCCCAAATTAAAATCTTCCGCAAAATCGTGTACGTTAATATTCAAATATCTGCGATTTCTTTTGTTAGTTCACTCATCTAAAGTTATAGAATACAATCCAATTCATTTATAATTTCACGTTTGGCATTGTCATAAAACTTATGAATGAGATCCAATACTCGAGAGTTGTTTTTTGGTAATGAATGTCCCCGTTGTTGCAAACACTCTCGTATGAACGAGCTTGTTGTAATGCTATTAATGGACAATCCATCCATTGCAGAAAATTTTGCTATAATTTCTTCTAAACTGCTATTTTTCACGAAATTAAAAATAGAATGCGTTTGTGGAAATGCATGTCAAATATTCGCCTGACTCATGAAGATTAGTTTTACTACAATATTCTTGTGCCAGAGGCGATTGCAAGTAAAAATATTAAGGTTTTTTATTAATTAATTAATTAATTTTTCCATATTAATTCTAGGATTTGAAACCGGTTTTTAAATTTTAAAAACCGATTTTCGAATTTTACAAATTTATCCAAGAAACCGGTTTTTAAACCTGGTTTTTAAAAACCGACAGACCCTAGATATGTGTAAATGTAAGCTTAAAACGTGTGTAGTACAGATATTAACATATTAACCAGGCTTTATTAACGAGTAATTAACGGAAAGAATAACTGGCAGAACAGTAAAATTAGCAAGGAATATCTCGTAGGATTCATAACGCTTACTTCTTTACTGCACAGAATTTAATAGTACAGATTTTGGTTTCTTAATGTCATATTCAGGTAATGCTATTTAAAAATTAATAAAATGCTGTATAGCTCATGGGTTAGCAGGTTTTTTGCTGTGCAAATTGTCGTGTGATCGAATTATGGTAAAATCGGATTTAATTTTGTTGTTTTCATTTTTTAAATACGTTGCAGATATAGTAACCACTTATTGTATTATTATTGTTTTATTGTCGGAAAGAACATGTTAGGCCTATAATTCCCTGCCGATTTTGTCACATTAAATTTGTCGCATATGACTTACAAGAATTACATCGTTGCTGTGTGTAATTATCGACTTTTAGTCAATGTTTCATACAGTATTTGTAGGTACGTCTGTGTTGTATCATTATACCAAGTATTACTTCCCTAGCTCAAACGAAAAGGCAAGTAATCTCTTAGGTTTCATTTATTGCTGTTTTGTGTTCTTAAAAGTTACGTTTGTAGAAGTTTCATATTTTTGGAGATAAAATATATTGGACATACTATACATCATTTATAGAAACAGTATTTAGTGGATTCTACCTCACAAGTTCGCTATTATGATATTTCTGATTGTAGGAAATCAGCAAGTATGAAATTGGTGTGGCTTTTAAAGGCATAACGTTCATACTGAGTTTTGTGAAAATAGAACATTATTTCAAAATGTCAAACTGTGGGAATTAGGAAGGATAAAATGGTACGTACATAGCTCGAAAAGGGGCAATAAGTAATTCGCAGTTCTTTTAACTAAACCCAAAGGGGAAAACGTCTTATGGTAGATTAAGCCGTAGATGGGATGGAAAAATCAAAATGAATCTTGAAGAAATAGAGCATTGATCGGGATGAGGATGGGATTAAGTGGCTGGCTGTTAAAACGGAACTGCGTCTTGTGGTTTCTTTAACTACAGCGTTATTTCCTTAATAATGTGTAAATTTTCTACATGAAGCAAAGTCATTCTTAAGAACCTAATAGTCGCTAAGATAGTCAAAAAATTATTCATTTTTTATGGAAACTGAACGTTCGTTACAGTATCAACAAGAGCCCAAAACTGGTCCCTAACTTATATCGGAAGTCTACACATTCATATCCAATTTTGTAATATTAATTTTAATTAAAATTTTTGTAAAACGTCTCCTACGTTATTATAATATTTACGATTTCGCCTATTCAGTATTTGAGTTCTAAATCTCGGAATAGACAAAAAAGTAGCCTACTGCTGTCAATATGATAGGTCTTCATTGAAACCTCCGTAAGATTTGGTGTGTTATTCAGTGCATAGGCCATATGATTGATGTATGTTTTCTGCTGGGGGGAAGTGATGCCGTTGCTATGGTAACAGTGAGATTCTCTGGAGGCCTACAATAGCTGAGGTGAAGGAATATGCCTGCAAGCACACTCAACTCGACCCAGGCGTGAGTAATCCATCACCATGCAATAACCCGCTTTGACTTCATCTTGGTGATGGATTAACCATGCTGTGTTCCTACAACCTGTCTCTGAGGACGGATAGATGGCGTTTATAGACGAGGCTTGACATAATTCTGGTGTCACTATTCTATAAAGGCAGTGGGAAAGACATATCTCATTCTATAGTATAGATTCAGTTCTTCTATTTTTAAACATCCTTGGTCATGGTAAAGTGAGTTAACTTGATTAGTAATGTATAATTTATGCATGTTTCAGAGTCGTATTTTCGATGAAGTTTAGGCGTAATCATTTCTGAGTAGGAAGTGAATGTACCCGCTACTCCGTGTGCAAGTAGGATGTAGGTTTTAACTACAGTGAAGATGCCGATGGTGATGAGTTATTTTGGGTTGTGATGCCGTGAGCCCTAGTAGGTAAATACCAACGTTTCGGAGAAACATACTGTCTAAATCTTCAGAACCAACTAGCCAACCAAGAGCGGAGTCCTGTGCAAGCTCACGACACTGGTCATTGTTCAAGGGATGAATATAATAAAATATATGTCTGCTAGACGGAATAAATATTATGTTACTGGGGATATTAGGAACGACCCGTTCTTCAAGTGCCTGAGCACTGTGGGTCCCAACTTTTCGTTGGCTTCATCTATAGACATTCGGTAGGACCCCTTGGACGAGGGATCGGCCCGTCGCAAGGCCTCTACTTGTACACAGGACAGCACAACACAGAAAAACGCGGACAGACATCCATGGCTTGAGTGGGATTCGAACCCACGATCCCAGCGACTAAGCGGCACAAGGCCCACGCCTCAGACCGCGCGGCCACTGCGGACCCCATATTATCTAGTATTGTTCAAAACTGACAGTATCGCGGACAGTGAAATTGGATGCGAAGTAAGGTCTCCATGTTGCGCGTTCTACTCCTCCCCCTCATGAGGTTCTGAAAACTCCCTAGAAAAGTTGAGCAAATGTGTCGATTATCTGGCAACGAGGTAACTAGGGGATTTGGTTTTGATTGGGCCTATATTTGAAGTAAGATAAATTTGTCTTTAAAAGGATCCTGAACAATTCCTTACTTGTGTCGAAGTATGATAGTGACCTTGAATTTATGTGAGAAAAACCTACGCTACTGCATGCATAAGTGAATTAATGGCATAGGTGAAATGTTATGAATCATCCCCCGTCAATATTTGCCGAGGATCATGTCTCTCGCGCATCAGCCAGGGGGTATGACAGTCTGCGTCACTGAGCTCTGCCCACACAAATTACTTTCAAATTGTCCCCATATCTGTTTTTACCGACGACTTTGCCAGTCAACATTACTCCTGTCCACTGAACCTCAATTCAGCGCATCTAATTTATCTGACGACATTTCTCTATTGTGTGATTACGGGTGGGGGAGATGTTTGGAAAATTGCTTCGGAAAGGGTGTAGAAGTATTCTGTTACGGCTAGCCTAGAGAAATTGAATAAACTAAAAACTGTTCAGTACAGTCGACCTCCGAGTCGAGAATCCCAATCGGCTTTAACCATTACACCGCTGATTTAAGCAGATGGGGACACATTTACTTATGAAGATTTCTGTCTTCTGGGTTGTTGCGTTGTGTAGTATGGTAGATTAAAATTAAATTATTTGGTTATTCCGTCAAATCACAATGTATTTAAAATAAAATAATTAAAATATCATTCTGTGTTCCATATCGAATAATCGATTTACAATTGGAACAGTTACAACATGTTTCGGTTTTATTAAACCATCATCAGGTGTAAAATTATATTAAATTTAAAACTCAATTACAATTTTTTACAATTTTTCGTAGTGTAGTTTTTTGGAGGTCGTGTCCAGATATTTTCATATAATGGATCAACTTTATTGTTTGAAGTGATGCTTTTGATGTTTACACCGGTCTGTGAAGTAAATGATTCAAAGAAACATTAATGAATATGGATGAATATAGAAAACAATTAAATAAATAAATAATATTATAAGGAAAGTAAAATAAACATACCAGAGATGAAATAGTAGACAACACAGTTGTGTCTGGAGGTGATCCAGAAGTATGGTAGATGTTTACCAACGTTTCAGAGGTCATACTGCCTCCATCATCAGGGCGATGAATCATCGTAAACAACGTAAGGTTAGCAATCTTTGTTCCTGTTCGTTGTTCTGAAACGATATAAACAAAGCAACTTTTGTACACTGTTAACGTATTAAACTTCAATGCCGTCTCAGACAATTTTGTGGTGAAATTGTACATATGTTAATGATTCACATACTTAACCATAAATCAAAATGATCTTATGAGTGACAGAAACTGAATTTCTATATGAATAGTGTATAAAACGAGTTTTTATATAGTGTTATGTGACACATGTTGATAATAGAAGTTATACAGGAATTATTGATTGATACTTTCGAGAGAGCCGCCACGGTGGTCTAGCGGTTAGAACGCTGGCCTTGTAATCCTGGGGTCTCAGGTTCGATTCCCGGCGGTGCCCGAATTTATAACTTGTGTTGGGCAAGGCCGTGGTCTAGGTAACACGGAGTTTTCCTCCGGGGCTTCCCCGGTTTCTCCGTGGCATCCCAACAATTACTCCATTCACACACAGAAGAAGGCAATGGCAAACCACTTCTGGATCATCTGCCAAGAACGTATATGAACAGGTCCCAGTCCGAGAAAAGGATGGAAGGATCCTGTTCATATGGACCTGTCCTCAGACAGAACACTAAATAATAAATACTTTCGAGAGACGAATTAGATCCGAGTCGTGAAATTCCATAAAATGTTTGTTCTGTCACTGTTTGCTCATTTTTCCGTCATATGAAAAATTCTGCCAGGACCGCTGTTGGTTACGTTGCGTAGCGTCACGAAAAAAAATGCATAGTGTATTTCTTATATATTTATTTTACCTAGTCGTCTTTTTATAATGCGTTACTGTACAGTTTAATACCATGGCTCAGCGGAGCACAGGTTGTGAATTCCCGTGGCATTTAAATCTACAATATGGTTCTATTATAAACTAAAGTTCTGTATTAATTGGTCTCGAGTAGTGGTAAGTTGTAAAGCTTTATGTCGTAGTTGAAACTGTTAGGAAACGCAGTATGTTAAGCACTATGAAACTTATCACCCATTAAATAGTGTAAGATAGAAGTGTTACATTTACCAAGAGCAATCGGGTTCCAATTGTGAACAATCCTGCAGAATAATAAGCTCTAGAATGCTACTTGGAGACAATACCTCTAACCTCCAGAATTCATTCCATTTCGAAGGAACGTGTAAATTCTGTCTCCTTCCTGCTGTGATTTAGTCGTACTCAGCTTTTGGACCTCAACAGACAATATAACCTATAACGTTTATTACATGCAAAGAATCCAGTGACGTCAAATCTTGCATGAACCATTAAGAAATCCTTAATTTTTGATTTGTTCATGTGATATCAGTAAATCAAGATCACCTACAACGAAATATATGTAGGCATTAGGTCGATAGATGGTTTTGGAATTCCAGAATTGTTGTGATTAATTGCGACCAACATCTTATAAGATAATAAAGAATATGAACTTATGGAACTGAAATTAAAAGGAAGCTAACGTAAATTTTGGCGCTGGTATTTTCCTCGATTGGTCTCGGCTTCGATTCCCGGCGGTGCCCGCATTTATAACTTGTGTTGGGCAAGGCCGTGGTCTAGGCAACACGGAGTTTTCCTCCGGGGGCTTCCCCGGTTTCTCCGTGGCATCCCAACAATTACTCCATTCACACACAGAAGAAGGCAATGGCAAACCACTTCTGGATCATCTGCCAAGAACGTATATGAACAGGTCCCAGTCCGAGAAAAGGATGGAAGATCCTGTTCATATGGACCTGTCGTCAGACAGAACACTAATAATAAAAAAATAGATCGCCAGACGTAATTTCCCTTCAGGTTGGAGAGAGTAGAATTCCATCCATGCTAGGTCATCATAGCTTAGCCTTCTTGTGGAGGTTACAGTGGAACTTCCTCCACCTGTACGTACGTCTTGATATACGCGTTTCGGCAAAAGCCTTCACTTAGAGCGTATAGAGATGACGCCACCGAAATCCGCGCGAAGTCAATTCATAATCTCTCTGAAATTACCTCAGTCTTGTAAGCATAAGAATAACATAATTGACATCTGCGGTCTTCTGGACTGTTATACCTTGTAGTTTTTTATATGGTAACCAGCGTTATTGCCTTCATCTTCAGGGTGGGACGTTACTTGAAGTTTTCCAACAAACAGTTTGCAGGCATTTCTCCCTCTCCTCGTGCGTGCTACAAGATAGTATATCAAATCATTCTTTTATAATCATCGTAAATCTGTCATCCGAAAAGTGGGAACTATATCGTTGCTTAATTTTCTCTATGCGTTTACTTTGTCATCGTTAGGTTTGATGTATTCTCCACAGAATTCTGTTATCAAAGTTCTTTAATCTATGCTTCTTTCTCAGATTTAAACAGGAAGCTTTACAGCCATATAAAACAAGTAAAGTTTTATACAGGCCTGTTAGTAAATGTCTGGTTTATATAAATATGCATGCCAATCGCAATTTAAATTCAGTATGCAACAAAACATATTTTTTTTATACGTTTAGTGTCTGCATTTCCGTGATGAAACTTTTAATTGACTGCAATGAACTTTTGGGTTCTAAAGATAGGATTTACCTTGACTAGGTAGGAGACTGTTAGCATCTCAAGGAGGACTCTGCACTGTGAAGTTGAATATAAGTTCAAGAAATAAAAAATAATTTTCAGGAAGTTATCACGAATTACGTTTATTGATTTTTCCAAAAATATGTGTGAACATGACTATACAATTCATGCATGAACCTAAGTGACAGTTTTACCAACTACATGCAATATTAAATATATTCTGTAAAGTTTCAGTTATAGTTTTATTAAAATATTAGGCATACATTCCTTTTACCTAACACCGGCAAATTATTCTCCGTCTCTCTTACAGAATTGTCGTCGGATTTCAAATAATTAATTAATTCTGGGAATAAGTTCCAAGAATTATTGTCACGAGAGTTCTGTCTACTAACCAAAGCCACCATATCAGGGGAGTTCGACTGAGAATAGGCTAATTGGCGGTTTTAAAATTAATATGAAATGTGGGTTTCGAATTTGGGATTCCAGCTTGCACCCGGCCACTGGAATCCGGAGGTGAAATAATTAATGGTATTATCGGACAGCAGTTGAACATCAGACTCCGTGTTGTACGAAAAGGTCCGGCTGACACCATGAAAACAAGGAGACGAAACAGTAATTTGCATAAAGGTAATGAGCAGAGCGTTCATTTTAACCATGTTAGCCCTGCTAACACGGTTGACATAAATAAGGAATTGGCTGCCCTTATTGTTTCTACCAATATAACTTAATATACCACAATTTAGTTCAAGGTTAATTGCAACTATGGAGGACTTACTGAAATAGTAGTAATATACGAATATTAATAATTACTGCCGAAACACAATGGAAGGAAAAACTGATGTGAAAATCACTGAAATGAAACAGTGAAGTTAAAATGACCGGTATTGATTTAATAGAAACATTCATTACTAAGTAACTTGTTCAGATCAGCAGTTTCAGCTCATACACATTTCATACAGTCAATGTGTAGAGATGCGGTTGTGGCTTCATTTGTTTTTACGGATATATATTTAAATTGATTGTCTGTTTAAAAGCCAGAAATAATTTCTAATTTACAAAAAGCCAACATGGGCCTTGAATAGGATTAACAGTTATTGCCAACATGAGAATAATTCACATCGGGATACACGTAACCTATTTATTATATTTTCGTAACATCAGCTTATGTAGTAAGAAGCGTTATGAAAATTAGGCCTACGCAAAGCGAATGAACTTCACTTAGGGAATTTACACAAAACTTTCCAAATATTTTGAAAGGTAAGACTGTATGAAATGACATAAGTGCTGATAAAATTTCATTACGGAGAGTTCTATAATTAGTATCCTTCACGAAACTTTATTGGGATAATCATATCCGCAAGGAACATTAACAGAGTGCCACCTTCTGAATCCCTACCTCACCTTCAAATTTGTATTATGTTTTGATGAACGAGCTTCTGGCAACCGAACCAGGGTGGCATGACCGTTTTATCTGGGTTTGAAGAAATGCTACCACGAGTATTTAAGGCAAAGTTACTTCAAACGTATAATACGAGATGAGGTAAGATAAACTAGATAAGAATATGTCGAATGTGGTCTTCTGGGTTAGGACACCGTGTTGGTGGTTACCATCTTTTCGGAATAACACATCGCCTCCATCTTTAGGGTTAAAGAGTTTATCTCTGAAGATTATGTACTTTGAACAGCTGCATTACTGACAGGTGGCTTCCGATAACATTTCTAACCTCAAAACTCCAGCTCCGACTGCACCAAGTTTTCTTGTTTTGCTGGGCACAATGTAATTGGACGGGACCCATTGGCATATAGGGAAACGTTCCAGCGACGCGGATAAGATTTCCTAGTCTGACTGTGAGGGAGAGAATGAACGGTTAAATATGTTGGTACTAAGATTATTGAAAGTTGGATAATTTTTATAGTATCGAAATTTTCGCTTGCTCCGTGGTATACTTTGATATCCGGCTAAATTTATTTTGTCAGAAATCCGAAATACTAAGGTCTAAACGCTCTTTTAATCGACCCTAATGGTTTTTCGCAGCTCTGTATGAATTTATCAGAAAATCCACGCAGTAAGTGAGGTATACGTCAAAGTTGAGTGATATTGAAATAAATACAAAAATAGTGACACTTTATAGATAAAGTCTTTTGAAAATGTTACAAAGTTAAACGACAGTAACAAAAAGCAAAATTACATACACAAAGAAATGAAGAACATATTAAATTCCGGGAATACTTGCTACAATTTATTTCAAAACGTTTGTCCCTCCAGCTGCTATTACAAACGTGAAATTCAGACTTAATAAAGACAAAATAATTCTGATGGCATCGTGTCAGTATGAACACGAAAACGTAAGTATTTGGACATTCTGAATTTTGAGATCGTGTATGGTATATATATATTTTTTCTTCGCCGAATATTATCTGACCAAACCATGCACAGCACAAGATGAGACGAGAAATCCATGGAATATTTTACTCGAAAAATTTTAAGGCAAGGGAGAAGTTTCGAGTATTGGAAGCGAATAGTAGGACAATATTAAAACGGATCTTGACAGAAATAGTTTCTGACCTTATGGACCGGATTCAAGTGACTGAAGATAGGATCAAATTGTAGATAATGGATTGTGATTCTGAAGACGAGACATTTATTGACCAGCTGAGCAAATACCAGTTTATTAAGAAATACTTTGGATTGGGGAAGAAAAACAGGGAGTCAAGTGTCGTACCCATAGAGAGAGGAAGAGAGATAATTTTTTTACACGCATCATAAGCCTTCGCAGCATGAACTTGGCCTCTCATCAGAGACGTGTCCACTGCAAGCAAGAGAAACTGGAACGTGTGGTGTCTGCATTGTGCATCTCTCTTACACAAGGCTGAGCATACGTACGACAGTCCCGCGGGGAATTATGAATTTTGGGTAGATGCCCAATTCCGTAGGAGATCTCAAGTTACTGCACTACAGCATTGAAAGCATGTTGAAACTGCTGAAGGAGACGAAGCATACCACTTGGAGTAAACTGGAGTTATTTACGGTATTTAAATTTCTTACAAATCTTTTTTGACGTAAACAATGCATTACGTCAAGAAATGCGTTGAACGATGAACATTGTCCCCACCCTAATTCTTCTGTTCCCTATACAAACTACCCACTTCCAAACAATCTTACTTCAGTCCTGAAGATGAAGGCAGCACGTTTCTCCAAAACTTTGTCTACGTACAAGCTCACATGGATTTTCAACCCAGAAGACCTGCATCTGTATCTTCAGCGACGTGGAAACTTGAAATGTCAGATAATTTTGAAATTTGTTGAAAGAATAGCAGTATTCGGACTTTTATGTGAAAGGAAAACTTGGCTAAATAAATAGTAAAATTCAAAGAGGAAATAAAATTGTGAGTGCCACTGGATGTAATTATGTTATATGAAAAAGAAAATTTTACGCGAATTGATGTCGGTAGTTTAAAAGCATGCTAGTTAGGTTATTTTGAGTTGAAAATGCTGCATACATAACGTTACAGAGCTATAGCAATTTCAGAATTTAAACTACGGATAAGAACAAAGACTTATTAGTTAATCGGATTTAACCCCGAAGACAGTAATCACATTTTATCTAAAAAACTAATTAGAACAAATGTTTGAATGATATCCATCCGGTATGCATATTCTGAATGTATTCAAAACGGAACGTGTGACTCTTTAAATAGCCTCACGGCCGTATTTTATGAGCAAACTTATGGTAAATGAAGTCGCTAGTAAACCGAATTAAGCATTGTGCCATTAAGACTTATGGGCAGTGGAGGTGTAGTTCCACTTATTCTTAATCTCGGGACAAGACGAGAGTGAGGGGCGAAATCATGACCCGGTCGCGGTGCCACCGGGCGGCAAAGCCCTCCGGTACCTCCACTGCATCCGATGCAGCCAGGGCGCGGTGGTTCTGCCCTTGTCTGAAATCGAACCCCAATTATCCAGCACGTAGCCAAGTCACAACGTCTCCTGGGTCATCTCGGCTGCTCGTACGTTACGTCGAGATGCACAGTTCGATCAGAAAGCTCAGCTGCCGTATGCGACTTTTTCCGTAGACTAACATCTCTACGTGAATTCACCGGGTGTAATCTGTAGGGGATAGGTCTAGGAACATTGGAGGCCCGTCACCATTTCATACGATAAGAAACTCTATTACTTGCTTACCAGACAGAATAGAGTGGTACCCCGTCAAGTTATAGCCATACAGACGGATGTGGACAAAAACAATCATGTCATTTTCTCCATGTTTTCGTTCGACAGACCCCTGTACAATTATAAGTCTTTAGGACATTAACAGATGGGACTGCCTTCTATTTCATTAAGCATGCCTTCTTTATCAGCTCATAGTTGACTGCACGTTTGACCATAGAATTTATTATTATTATTATCATTAGTGTTCTGTCTGACGACAGGTCCATATGAACAGAATCCTTCCAACCTCTTCAGGTTGTCAGGGACCTGTTCATATACGTTCTTGGCAGATGATCCAGAAGTGGTTTGCCATTGCCTTCTTCTGTGTGTGAATGGAGTAATTGTTGGGATGCCACGGAGAAACCGGGGAAGCCCCCGTGTTGCCTAGACCACGGCCTTGCCCAACACAAGTTATAAATTCGGGCACCGCCGGGATTCGAACCCGAGACCCCAGGATTACAAGGCCAGCGTTCTAACCGCTAGACCACTGTGGCGAAGTACCATAGAATTAGGGAATATTAATGATTCATTCACCCATCTGTAGTTCGGCAACAAGTAATCTCTTCAGGTGCTGTGCCTGAGTTTTTATTGTGGCTTCTAATAAGATTAAATATATATTTTTATAATAACAATTAGAAATTTAGCAGTAATTTTAGTGTAAACACGACGAATATGTTGGTGATAATCGCAACTTTGTAAATTTTAATAGCTTTGAGACGAGCATGACTCAGTTGGTTATATTACATGTCAAGACATGTTAGGTATTAGAGAAATAGGCCTGTAATAGTTGTATCTTACTGCGATACTAAAAGATTAACAAGTATATCACCAATTTTAAAGGGTTTTTTTAGATCGCAGATTTGAAGCCATCTTTTTCATTCTTACTTTACGTAATGACGCTATTTTAAGTGCAGGGGTTTCATGGCTTTGATTTAAGCGGAAAGATTATTCTAAATTTTGAATAGAAAAGAATTTGCAAAGTGGGCTACCTGAATGTACTCGTCATAAATTCACCTGAGAGACGGAGGAAAACCGTGAAGTATATGTCGCTCTGACAGTAATTTAACTGCCATACGAAATGTGCTACTTCCTAATGTAACGCCCAAATCCTGATAACGCTGCTTCACTGCGATGTTGTTTAATTACGCACTCTTTCTCTTATATTCAAAGTGAATAGTCGCTGAGAATTTAAGATCAGGTAATTAATTACTCCTCTGCTAATACTGGCGATTATTAAGAACGATTAGAAGAGGTTTGTGTTACTTCATTGTTTGCTGTTTTCGAACTATTTGTTTCATGTGATCCTTTACTGAAGGTGTGTAAATGTCTGATCGGTTGTGTTACAGATATACTGACGTATCAGTTTTATATAAAAAAAAAGGATACGCACCCTGTTTTGTCATAATTTACTTTCTCTTAAATATATCTCGCAACGCAATTTCTTTAACATTTTAAAATTTATGAAATCGGGGGTTGCTTCTTGCATTTTATGGCGTCCAAGAATCGATACAGCGTTTTTATTTTCCTGAAGACCAGTTATTGATTTAGGAGTGCGTCTTATAGCTAATGGCCTCTTAAAATCGAGGAAGTAAGATAGTTTATATGACTTATGGTCGATTTTGTCCTCCGCGGTCCAATTTCTTGCGTGTTTGGGAATCAAGCCCAGCTAAAGCTATTGATTGATTCCTTCCTTGTGGAGTCAAATGAATGGGAAGATGGTCGTGAATCATGGGTACATTAAAATTATTAAGTAGACTGTTACGGCTCGTTTGAAGATATTGTCTCTGCATTTGCTCGAAGAGACTGAAGGACACCACTATCATTACCATTGTCATTATATCGTATAAGGCGTCTCAGATACAATTTAGAAAGTGCTGCTGTGGAAACTATTTTGAATGCTACACAGTAATGGCCTCAACTGAAACTCTGTCACTAGAGAATATTTAAGTGCTCCAGATTAAACGACATTCTTGTAGCTCCCACCTCAGAAATACGCATATTTGCCATATTGATATTACTTATGAGACTGAATTATACTGAATATGGCGATTTATAATTTAACAGCATAATGTTTATGCCAAGTTTCATAAAAATCGGTCAGTGTGTTGAAAGTTACTGGGAGTAAGCTTATAAAACAAGTACATTTCATTAGAAGTGTATTGTTGATCACTTATCCGTGGAAAGCTGCCGCATTGTATTGAAACCGCCGTCATAGTGTTTATAACAATTAAGAACTTGCTTCTATCTTAGTAAGTAAAGAACTGAAAAGAATGTGAAAGGAAGTGATCGTGGCCTAATTCACGGAATTTCCCGGAGGGACGGACAAAAACCACCCACACTTCAGTCAATGTAGCCTGTTTCCGGGGCGAGATTTAAACCCGGTATTTATCGAATACGAAGACGAATAAATATTAATTACAGACATTTACGACGGTGTAAAACTTTGTGTTTTTGTCTGATGTATTTTTTTTTCCACTGAATTGTGTAAGTATTTATTTACATTTTTTCGTAGCCTCGGTTTTCCGATAAACATTTGGATCATAGTCAAAGTCCTAACTTTGTTGCGTAACTTCTCGTTTTCCTAGAAATAACGTTTTTACGGAAAGATAAACATTTTTGTTAATTTATGTCCTTACACGATGGATTATACTCTTTTTTTTATTCTTTTGTGTTCATCTTAATTTAATTAGAGTGTCAGTCGTAACTCAAGTTTTTATTGCAATTTATGTTTTATGGCTTATTTGCTCTAACCGTTATTCTTGTTGCACGTACTACACATTAAAAAATTAAAAAATAAACTTTTTTTCGTTGGCAGTTTCTATAGTGCGCTGAAACGTAAGCTTTTGACAGCGGAAACTTCTTGATTGTTCCTACACGGATTAAAAACTTATACATAAATATTTGGGCTATCAAATTAAAGAGGGATAAGACGGCCTGTTTTTTTTTTATAGTGCTCTGTCTGACGACAGGTCCATATGAACAGGATCCTTCCATCCTTTTCTCGGACTGGGACCTGTTCATATACGTTCTTGGCAGATGATCCAGAAGTGGTTTGCCATTGCCTTCTTCTGTGTGTGAATGGAGTAATTGTTGGGATGCCACGGAGAAACGGGGGAAGCCCCCGGAGGAAAACTCCGTGTTGCCTAGACCACGGCCTTGCCCAACACAAGTTATAAATCTGAGCACTACCGGGAATCGAACCCGAGACCCGAGGATTACAAGGCCAGCGTTCTAACCGCTAGACCACCGTGGCCATCGCATGTAGCTATCCACTAGAATATGAGAATGCGTACGCTAGACTACCTTGGGCTGAAAACCTGAGGAGAACAAACAAGTTCGGGACTTACACGTAGGTATGGTGATAATATTAAATTGGATCTTACTGATAAAGGATGTTAGCGTGTGGATTAAATTCAGCTGACCCAGTATAAGGCACAGTAACATGTTGTTATGAACAATTGTGGTGTGAAGTGCTTGTTGAGTACCTAATTTTCATCATTTTATGGACCCTGAAGGTTCATAATCGTGGTCACAAGAGCCAGACATTAGCCTTTATTATAAGTAAGATGAGTTACCTTTATGCACACACTGATGAACTGTGTAGCAGTAATGGCGAAACCGCGAAGAGAGTAATATGTCCCTTGCCAGTAATCGAAACCGTGTCTAGTCAGCAGCCAATCACTTTACCGACCGACTCTTTCCGATATTTATTTATTTGTGTAGTTATTATTTTGCCATGTACAAACTTATTTTTTATTATGAACAAGATACTTTGAGATTCATGTAAGGCAGCCGACCTACACGGACAGACTTTTAGCGTAGGCTAAATACGTTTAATCAAAATTCATTGAATTTTGAAAATATAATATTCGAACAGACAAATGAGCGAAGAGTTTTCACTTCGTAATTACTAATTCCGTTTCTTTACTTCACACGTAATTAATATAGAGGGTTTTTTAATTGTTCTGAAAATAAAGTGGTCTATATATATATATATATATATATATATATATATAGAAGAAACTCGGTGACGAAATGTCTTCTTTTAAACACTGGGACAGCGAGGTTTACGAGGTGCATGAGGCAGGAACCGTTCTTAGAACCTTAGGAACTTAAATGTGGTACTTAAGGTTCTCTCGGCAACGGGTATGAAGATATCTGTCTTCTGGGTTGTTGCTCGTGTCGTTTGGTAGTAATTTTTCGACGTTTTATAGGTACTTGCTGCCTCAATCGTCAGGGCGATGGACATCACCATCTCCGTGTAGGACCTTCATAATTTAATGTATTATCCTAACGTTGCTAGGACAGTTTAATCATGAGAAACTGCAACAGACTTAGTTTTAATGGAAGAAATAAAAATACTTAAACGTTCTTCGTTAGGAAATACAGTGGAAAATTACGATGACGATAGGAACTTTAGATTAATCTCAAGGAAATAAATATTGGTATTGAACTGCTTTGGACTTTCTCTGGAATGATGCCAGTGTCAGAGATGTAACTTTGTAACTGTAACAATAATGTATCAGGAACAGCTTGTTGTGGATATAGGCGTACGTTTTTACAAAAAACGTGTGATAACTTGCAGCAAATGATTTTCATCGCGTCGACCTGAAATCTTTGCCTGGGACTATACCTTGATGATTCCGTGGAACAAGGCCTTTTCTGAGCTCTTAATAGATATTTGATTAGGAAAGTTCCACTTCACAGTCTCACGCCATTTTTTTTATTATTTGTAGTGTTCTGTCTGCCGACAGGTCCATATGAACATGATCCTTCCATCCTTTTCTCGGATTGGGACCTGTTCATATACGTTCTTGGCAGATGATCCAGAAGTGGTTTGCCATTGCCTTCTTCTGTGTGTGAATGGGATGCGACGGAGAAACCGGGGAAGCCCCCGGAGGAAAACTCCGTGTTGCCTAGACCACGGCCTTGCCCAACACAAGTTATAAATCCGGGCACCGCCGGGAATCGAACCCGAGACCCCAGGATTACAAGGCCAGCCTTGTAACCGCTAGACCACCGTGGCACGGTTCTCACGCCATATATTTATAAAATTAAATTTCCAGTTATTTAACCTGTCTGCAGAATGATACTTTTATTTGAGGCTTTCTGACTAATATTTCGTAAAAGTTTCTCATTTTATCGTTAGGCGATGTACATTTTGAAGGTATCTGTTGTGTAATTTTGTTCGTATGTAGTATTATGTTATTTTAAGTAGGATTACTGAGATAAATTATTCTAAAACAATGTTTACTACAAGGATCACGGCCAGAACTCTGATGTTAACTGCACTGAAGACCACGCGTGTTGTGCTGGACCGTAATAGCTCGGTTCCCAGGGGCGGTTCAGAAGAACAACAGAACAGAGCCTGGGACTGCCCTAGATTTTCTCTAGAGTCGATACCTACTCCAGGTATATACGTATGTGTCTTTACGACCGCTCCATCTTGCAGTATATTCACGTGATAGCTGTTTCAACAGGGTTGCCCAAATTTCAGAGTTGCATGTGATAAATTAATTGTAGTTTTTATAGCAACACCTCCGTGGACTTTGAACTTTGTAACTACGCGTTGCGGTTGGATGAGAAACGTTGGAGCTCACGTGGGTTAGAATTAGGTTTATACTTCTGAAACTTCTGTTATTGCAGACATATTGAAAACAAAAACGCTAATAATACTGGCGATATGAGTCCGTGTATATGAATTATTTGCTCTTTTATGAACTTATTCTTATGTAATATTAAGAGACTTTGAAAGTCAGAATCAATTCCGGATTTATGTACGAGCTAAATAAACGAAGTGAAATTTATTTGAGGTTTTCACTGCGGCGAGTATGCATATGACTATCTTCTGCGTCGTTGTGCCGTATAGTCTGGCAGAAGCTTGTCGACGTTTCAGAAGTACTTGCTCATCGCTCTGATAATGGAGCCATCTTCGTAAATAAACTAGCTAGGATCTCACAATGTAAGGGAAATACAAAATAAAATATTTTTGTGTAATTTTATTATTTTTAAGCCCTCAAGATGCCATGCATGTAAGTTTGATAGCTCTATTCCTATGACATATCATGTAGACAGTAATGTTCTCTTATGTTAAAATATGTCTTATATGTTTTTTTTATTTTTTACATGTATTTATAACACTAAATATTCGTTTTAAAACTTAAGTTACAATAAGACAGCTTAATCTAATATTTTTAGATGGACATATATGTCGAGGTGATAAAATATTTAATTACGGTATGGAATAAATTTTGTAATGCATTTATAATAAGCTATTTTAATTGTGTAATTTCATCTTTATAGGTCTTTGTCTTTGTGTGGCATCTTTTAATACGTTTACTTACATTTTTTCATATCAAATCTAGTTCCATTTTGATTTCTTTCATCAAACTTGACGTAGTTTAGGACCCGAACACATCTAAATCCGGTCATTTCACCTGGCATTGTATGTCTGCATACAGTACATTGATTATTTAACTACAGATTTACCTACAGCAAAGGCCCTTCCTTGTGTAGTCCATTGTTATCCAAGTTTACGAGAAGTTCCGTGCTGTTATGAAAATGACAGGCACAAAAGTTTGATCACAGAAACTTGCGATTGGACATTGTTCTGAGCTAATTCAGTCCATTTCATATTTTCACAACTAAATTGTCTAAGGCCCAATTTATACTATGTTTCTGTCTTGGTCTATCAAATAATTGCTTCCCAAGGGATTTTCCAACAAAGATTGTACATAAATTCCTTATTTCCCACATGTACGTCACATGTCTTGTATAGTATGTAGTACTTGTGGGTGTAATCATCTCAACTTTGCAGTAACTCAGTTTTGCTGTTATTTCTTGTTTATTATCTTAAATGCAAATGTCTTCTCAGGTCTTCGATGTAAATATCTTCAGTATTACCACCTCAGAATGAGACGCGAAGTTCTACAACCATATGAAAGAACGGGTAACTGGCTACAGGCTGGCGACCGGGGTTCGATTACCGACAGTTCAGGACTTTTCTTTTTGCCGCAACGTCCAGACCAGCTCTAAGGCCAATCCTATCTTCTGTCCGAAGCTTAAATTAACCACTGTTCTGCATCCATTGCCTGGGTTAAACATATATGGAACTGTATCGTCTTTCATTCAGATGTCCGCACTGCAGGGTACTTAGTTAAACATCAAGGAAAACTTCACATATTTTAATTACGTAATCTGGTTATGAAGGCCTGTATCATTTTGATCGGCCATCTTACTGTCAATCAGAGTTGCTTGTCTAGCCTATGACATATTCATTTTTCGGTAATTTTGTCCTGAGTTCTGGTAACAAGCGATGAGCCTGTGCATGTTCACGTACCAATATTCTTACACGCAAGGGTGTAGTTCTAAACACAAAAATACCGGAGTTGCTTAGCAAACAGTTCCAGGCTGGATGAAATAGGCATAAATCATAATATGCGGCCCTTATAGTTGCTACTTAATGCTAACTTTACACTTTTAAATTCAGAATTTAGCAATGAACATCTCACGAAAAGCACATATTTAACTAAACAGGTAACATTTCCGCCCGTACTAAAGCTATAAATTAAAAAAGCTCTAAAGTCCTGTCTGACTCGTATAGTCGTATTACAGAATTTTTCCAAGTTTCTAGAGTGGGCGTACTCTGGGTCTTATATTGAGGGCGGGACTTGAAACCCCATTTTCTTTTAAACCTATATTTTCTATATTTGACATAACATCCCTTAGAATAAGTGCCAGGGCTGTTCCCCTGCACCCAAAATAGCGCCGGGGTGAGCCCTAGCTCCATCATATCCCTCCTTTTAAGCTACTAGTATCTTTTATTTGTAACTGTAGCTCAAATATCATATGCTGCTCCCTTCCAGCGACATTACTCTTGAATAGCAGCTATTTTTATCCTTCATATAACCCCTAAAAGTAAGCTCCATAGACTGAGATTGGGTGAACGCGAGGTAAAGAAATTGTTTCACATCAACCGTTCCACTTAGGTCTATTCCAAAACTGGACATTCTGTGCTTGCGACGCGTTACCGAAATGTGAGCGTGGTGTTAGCCGTGGAAGAACGCAGTTTTCTATAACGCTAAAATACAAAATGCTGTTTGTTTCTTCACTCCTACGCTTGTGAGTGCACGCCACATATTCACGTTAGCAATAGAACTACTCAAGTCATTATCCTCTCTGGTCTGTATATCCGTTGGCAGTTAGGCAATTCACAACCCCTGACATGCAAAATCTGAAAATATGATACGAAAATAAGACACATCTATGAGGAACTTTTATCGTACGCTATTTCGCCCAGAAAAATATCGTTTGGAGGATCATAGGTGTCCGTCAGGCTTGTGCACGGAGGACACTTTTGAGCTGCTAGAAACAGTTTAAGGAATTACAATTTCCGGGAGAGTTGGATAGCTGTTTATGCAGCTGAGACGACAATTGTCATACAAATTATTTTTGAGGAGAAACATAAGATTTTATCACCTTAACGTCAGATGACTATAGTAGACATAACAAATATGATGATAATAATGCGTAAGAAAGTATGAAAGGCAGAGAGCATTCATGTGAATTGGGAGTCTCAGCTGTACGCAGGCTCCAAACACTAAAAATATGGTCCTACCGCTTGGAAAGCACTAGGAGTTCCCCTATGTTATAACTAAAATATCGATTTCCTGGCTCGGCAGATAAAATTCTCTCAAGGTTTCCTGGCCCAAGGGCCACACAAATTTTTATCCTTACTGAACTGAAGCAGGTAAAGTGAAACTGGTATCACGAAAAGCAGGCAAGTATAGCAACGTCTACAAAATGTTCTTTTAAGAAATAATTTGTAACGTTTATTCGTCTGTTTCAGATAATTTTATTACAAGGTCATTGACAGAGACGCTCAACCTTCTTTTAGAGTAGTGATATAAACTGAAAATCACAGTATTTTAATCGAGAATTGTCGAATCAGTAAATATACATATCTCCAGATAAAGAGAATGGATGCAAATGGCGCAACGTGATTATCAGTTCCATAGCATTATATATATATATATATATATATATATATATATATATATAAAGTAAAGTAAAGTAAAGTTTGTCCCACTATACGCCATGTAGGCGTTTGGGGTGAGAGGAGGTATAGCTCCTCTCTTCCTTGACCTCGGCACTAGATGGGGGTGAGTGGTCAGCATCACGCCCCGGCCGGCTTTACCCCCGGGAAAGGACCCCGGTACCCATTGGAGAGGAGGCTGGGTGGGCCCCAGAGCCGGTCTGGACGCAGAGGCTAGAGGAAAAATCCTGCCCCCATCGGGGATCGAACCCCGGTCGTCCAGCCCGTAGCTAGTCACTATACTGACTGAGCTATCCCGGCTCTTTTATTTATATATATATATATATATATATATATATATATATATATAAATAGCGCTGAGTTTATGTGTAAGCCACAGAGTTCTGCATGAGGTAGCTGAACATGTTTGAACTTCAGAAAGCTGTCAATCACAAACATCGCTTGGTGCCAGTCAGCTGGGCAGGACGGAATTTTATTTCATGATCTTTAGTGAGTGTAATGGAAATGACATGTGCATTTTTTGAACGTGGGAATCATTTCGGTTAAAAAAAATTAAAGGGGAATCGTATACCGTGAATAAATGTAGCTAAAAAAGGTACAGGAATACTGTTGGCGATGAGAAACTGGTAGTTCCAGAGAAATAACTTACAACGAGAAACTTTCCCGGACGACAAGATGAAATTTGTAACTTTATAAATAGAAGAATCAAATAAGTTATTAATGTGTATTAGCAAGTTAATTTACGAAGAGAAAGTTTCAGTTTGTTAGAAGTAGTATAAAATGACGAGGGGAAATAAAGAAATATAGGATGTACTCAGGGCTGTAATAATGTATATAAGAAAGTGAACCTTCATTCATTTACATCTAGCTGTATTTCATTGTATTTTGTCAGTAATTGTATCGGTACACGTTCTATACGTACTTGGTTGTTCCACTGATATAACGCACCAAAGAGGAGAACAGCAATTTTTTTTTTGTGGGATATTTCCATACGGGAATGTTGCAGGGCTAGGGTAAACTAGGAAGAATAGATTCAAAGGATGAAACATTTCAGACCCTCGCTTTAAATCTAATATTTGTTGCAATTATCAGATTTGCGCGTGGTGGTTAGGCTTGATACTTTAGCTGCAACTGAAATCCTTCTAATCACCCATAGTTTTGAGTGATATTTACCACTGCATACCCGATTCATACTAATTCATTTGAGTAAATAGGGTTAATATGAAGAATGAACCGGTTCCCTTGACAAGCAATTTTGATAAAATAAGGTCGCAGTATTTAACATGGCAGAATTAATATAAAGTGTAATTTTCTTCACATCTGTGTTCATAGGACACTTCCACTGACGTGAAGGAAGATTATGACGTCATTTCTTTTAAGATTTCTCGTCTTCTCATTAGAATCATTCTGCTTTGTTACTCTTTTCTCCTGTTTCACAATCTACACATTTTTCCATATTCTAAGGAGAGGTGGGAATATTTACTGTTATATTTTATTCCTACTGGTTGTTTTCTTTACCGGGGATGTCGCTAAAACTTTAATAGACACAGACCTTGATGAAGTTGATTGTGTTACTTCTCCTGGGGTCTTTCGGGAATTACTCTGAAAGGGGTTTGGACCTTGTCGGAGTTTTGATGTCGATGATAGAGTAGGATAAACCTACTTTGGGAGTGTACGAATAGGGTTGGATGTTATCTGGCCACACTGCGCTTCAAGTCTAGTAGTTACAGATGCTTGAGACTGTTGGAGAGGACTACACAACTCTCTGTGTTTAGAAATGGCTTGTCTAGGTTATGAAAGCGTCTCCTTTGAACCACCCAGAATCGGCCATGACTGCAAATAAACCGTTAAGAAAGGCGTCTGAAAATTTTGAACGATATTTATTTCATTTTAAGATTAGTTGTTAGTGGATGGATTTACCAACATCGTTTGTGCAGGCCAGAAGTTAAGAATGAGGCACTCAAATTACTTATGCTACGTATCGCTGGCTTATTACCGCCGAAATAGTTTGATAGCAATCTGCGTATTTTATGTCTATGAAGATTTCTTCCTTGCGTACTTTGTAATCGAAATCAATAAAACGATTTACTGCCAAAAGTAGGATGGTATATATACGCAAATTGCTGGCATTACTCGCATACCTACATGCGTGGTTGGAATGTGTGAAATGTTAGGACACACTCTTCCGCTATTATGAAACACAGAGCCTTCAGACTCGGCATGCAAAATGTATTTCAACACTTTGTAGAATATGGCTCGTACTTAAAACACTTAATTTTCTGGTTGTTTCCTTCAGTTATGTGAAGCTACAAAAGCTGTACTTCAGTTTTATTATTTACTGCTCGACGTAAAGGATTGTCCCTTTATTATGATTAGCATCATCTTCTGCTTAAACAAATAATGTTGACCTAATTTCCTTATGGTTCATTGCCATTAGACCCTCTGTAGTTCCATTAAGTCCAAAGTGTCCTTCGCTAATTATCTGTTACTGATTCAGTGACTGTGCCCTGTAGAGACCCCTGATCTTTCGAATTTGGAAAATCTTGACCTCTCAATGTTGTTTGTTTGTTTCGACTGGTTTGATGTGGTCCTCCTTTTTCGCCTATCTTGTGCCAATCTCTTCATTTCCACATATTTTTTGCAGCCCACATCCTCAAAAATCTACGTCACATGTTCCAATCTTTGTCTCCCCCTACAATTCTTCCCTTCAACTGTTCCTTCCATTACCAAATTAACCAATCCTGGGTGCCTCAGAATGTGTCCCACCATCCTATCTCTTCTTCTCGTAAGATTTTCTATGTTTCGTAAGTGACGCCAAAAATTAGGTCGAAATCCGAAATGTCCCGCGTAACATTTTCAAGATGAGAGTGTGCTGGACCCCGCCAGTTTCTAAACTGGCGGATTGACCTTTGTCGGTTGTATACAACTGTGTATATAACAATTGTAGCCACCCTCCATATTTGAAGGCTGTCCCTTGATAATCAGGGAGATATCAGACTGGAGATACCGTAA
Organism: Zootermopsis nevadensis; assembly: GCF_977971745.1. Lineage (NCBI taxonomy): Eukaryota > Metazoa > Arthropoda > Insecta > Blattodea > Termopsidae > Zootermopsis > Zootermopsis nevadensis. The sequence continues at coordinate 9,506,199 of NW_028259138.1, read as the reverse complement.
TGAACCACCATATTTCGTGTCAGATCAAACAGCATGAATAGTTCCAGTAAGTATTCCCGGTGTAGCAATGAAATAGTCTGCAGCGCGTGATTTCCTAGTAGCTTCGAAGTTGATATCCGGCAGGCATGCTGCTTGCTTTCCGAGTATCGTTAACAAGATCTCTGCTAGGCATTAGCAAGTGATAACATCTCCAGGCGTGATCTACGAGCTGTGGAAACCAGGCAACTGGAATAAATTGCAGAATAAAATTACTGCCAACACCACCACCACCACCAAGAGGCTACTACATAATTAATTTAGTACCACATGGGGAGTGTTTAAAAAAGTATTACACTACAGGGAACCGAGAGCAGAAGAGTGTGTAGCGGGAAATGGCGTGGCTGTTACGAGATTAAACGTAATATATCGAGGTTAAATTCATTGTCAGTATTGTATTATATTGTATCAAACCTCAGGAAAGTCTTCTACTTGTTTTATTTTGTTATCTGTTCATAATAAATTAATCAGAGTTTTCAATCTTAAATCAGTGTCATTCAAAAAGTGATGTGGTTTGAAATGCGTGTACATCCATACAGCCTATAACACTGAAGAAGACTTAAGAAGTAATTGTAGACAGTTACGGAGTATTTTCAGTGTGGGTACCTTCAACTTGTGTAAATCTCCGCAAGCATTGATGGTCTGGAGGTTGGAGTAAGGTGCTCTTATCTGAAGGTGTATAACTATGTGACTATATAACTCATTATGGAATGCTTTAAAATTTAAAAATCTGGGAACAACTTTTATAAACAGGAGCGAGGTTTATCATGAAACTAAAAAGAGTAAATTCTGGAAATAATTTTTATTCGGTTGTTTTATGTCGACGTGAAACGTTGTCTGTTACTTTTACAGAAGAAACGTACATTATAAAGAACGATTCAGAAGTGAGTGCCCACATATTTCGTGAAATGTGTACGAGCCACAGCTTTCTTTTTCTATGCTTAAGACTTCAAGTCAATGAAGTCTTTGTTTTGGTTTGCGCAAACCGCAGCTTTAAAGTCTACACGCTCCGACTTAACTGTGCAAACCGGACTTGTTCAGACAAGACGAAGTGCGCGTTGGGTCCTTGAGAGGAAGACAACGGAAGCACTGGAAAGAGAATAATTCTAAGGTAGCTCCTGGAATTAACTTACCTCAACCGCAGAGGCAACTAAATGATGAAAAGGCGGAAGGAAATTGTCTTTCGAAGCGTATCGCTGTAAGAAAACACACGACATTTTGTGCGCAGAAGTTAAAATGTCGGACGCTGCAGCTTGTAGCAATTGACCTAGGAAAAAGTTACTTCTTTCTTTGTTTTGGACTTTATCCGTTGTATGCCTTCTTTTATTAATTAGCAAAACGTATTTTAACAACGTTTCGAAGGTTGATTCTTCCTTCGTCTTCACCTAATGAGCGGAGACGCGTAATCTGTTGGATCCGGTAGACCGGACTGTTACCGAGTTAGGTTGGAGATCTTTACAAACACAAACAGATATGTTTATAGCCTATGTTGAATGTTCGAATCTCGATATTTATGCTACAATTATAGAAGGAAACAAGGAGACGAACAAAGAGAATAAATATTCACCTCTACATGCCTCGTTGTGGGTTGCAAGAATTTTGCACCTTTCAGATTGATCCGAGGACGTCTTGACTATTACCATACATAGTGCCCCATAATATTCTATACAACTTCAGATTCAATTTAGAAGTATGTGAAAAACTGATTCAATAAAAACAGGAACACGCAAATCGATAAACTGGTTTCCCAGCAGCGTACCTTTAGTGTAGCTGTACGCAATATTGTGTCACAGCGTGTGACGTCCGTTAAATTGTGAACGCAGTTGGAAGGCAATTATAGTGGAAACTAATATAAAACATGTAGACCTGCTTCTTTTCTAGATCTACCCTCCGTCACATCGTACATTCTTTATTTCATGTTACGCTAGTTACATATCACTTTGCTGTTAAGAGTCCGAACATTGTGACTTGTTTCTGGAACCTGTACTTTTTCAGAGACATCCATTTTCGGACTCACAGCAATGAAAACATCAAATTCTAAGAGTTTCTGCTTGCAATGTAAACCACTTTACTTTAAATGATTTAAATACATCTGAGAAACGGTTTAATATACTTTGAACAATTAAGAAATTAAATAATAGAGGTACGTAATGTCACAGTTTAGAATACAAGAACTTACATCAAGAGCTAACCAACTACATCCATTGTGTATGGTCTTATTTAAAACGTTGGTATTACAGGACAGCTTAACAATTAATTTCTTGATTTTGTGGAACCCAGACATTCGTTACCGTAGTCACAAAATCTTTGCCTTTGGACCCATCCCGATGCAAATGAATCTAGTATTTTTCTATTTTTAATTTTGTTATTATCTTCGTGAATACACTCAGGTCTTACAACTAATCTCTTCCCCTGTCGCTTTCCCGTGGTCTAGGCAACACGGAGTTTTCCTCCGGGGGCTTCCCCGGTTTCTCCGTGGCATCCCAACAATTACTCCATTCACACACAGAAGAAGGCAATGGCAAACCACTTCTGGATCATCTGCCAAGAACGTATATGAACAGGTCCCAGTCCGAGAAAAGGATGGAAGGATCCTGTTCATATGGACCTGTCGTCAGACAGAACACTACATAAAAATGATTTAACCAACAGTGTGTATATAGTTGTGTTAAGCATGTCTCGACATTTTTTATTTAATTTTAGAACGAAAACATTGAGCCACTGAGGGACTAATCAGGGAGCAAATTAGTACTGGTTCACGCCACATACAGAGGTACACTGATGCCATTTATTGATGACACATCGTTAAAAATTATGCTACTTTAAATTTCACGTGTCACTGAGAAACATGGGAAATAACGGGGATGTGACCACGTGAAATATTTTGGGACGAAAATGAATATTTGCAATTTGACGCGTGAAATTCACAGCCTCTGAAGTTATTAGCCACTCATTACACATTCTTTCATGTGCTGATAGGTTAGGTTAAGTTTTAATAACTGTACTTTTGAAACCTGCCCTTTGGATGGAACAATAAAGTACATCTCTCCAGAGAGAAATTGCCTTTAAGGGTCGTGTTATTACAGTGTAACACTAACCCGGAGAGTATTAATTTTAGAAATGACTTTATTCTTCATGTACAGACAGGTACAATTAATACTGCATATGAAACATGAGTTGCTCCACTTACATTTGTCATACATACAGTATTTCTCATAGATGGCTGTGGTGTATTTTGAAGAAAAATACCCCGTTAAATAATTTTAACGGCAACATTACTGAGCATGGGAATATGTTTATGCTGTTTACTTACTAGGATTAAACAAAACAAGTTTCTGAGACAGATTCGGAAGGGTAGGCTGTATTGTTAATCTTGAAAGTTAATTTCAGATAGAGATATCTCTCAGATAATGGCGTGTCTTCTAACAGTGGAGTAGCTTCCAATAACATGTTCAGTAATGGATGCTAACTTTTGTGATTGTAAAGACTTGAAGCGGATTTATGTTGTTGAAATTAGGCGGATGTGCGTGTGTGTTTTACACAATATGTTTTAAATTATATTTTCTTTAAATTATATTCTATTTGGGTCTAGGGCAGAAGACGATGGGGTATGAAGAAAGCTGTATAATGATGAGCTTAAAATTTATACTCGTCCACCAATATTGTCAGGATGATTAAGTCAATAAGAATGCGATGGGCGGGTCATCTAGCGCGCATGGATGGGACAAGAGGTGTGCACCGGGTATTAATCGGGAAGCCTGAGGGGAAGAGACCGCTTGAGAGACCTAGACGTAGATGGGAGGATAATATCAGGCGGGAGATAGGAGTTGAAGGAGACTGGATTTTTTGGCCCAGGACCGGGTCCGGTGGAGGGCTTTGGTTAATTCGGTGATGAACCTTCGTGTTCGGTAAGCCATCTAGTTAGTTAAATTATGTTCTATACAGAACTTGGTATGAATTGGTTTTAACATTTTCCGTGTTGGTTTTTGTTAAAACCTTCTTTTGTTAGTAGGCTTGTACTTCTATAACGACATATAATTTATTTTCCTGAAATACGAGGATTGATTATGTGGTGGCGGACTGCGTTTTAACTTAACTTTAAAACAGCAAATACATCCAGAGTAGAATAGCTATTGGCTTTAAGCGAGATATCTCGTAAGCAGCGTTTAAAGAGTTAACACGTGAGGGGGCGAAGAGTATCGCGACATGAACAGCGCAACTTTGTTCACCACAGATTCCAAGAAGCAGAACGTGCTCTTTGAGAGGGCAACTTGAGATAATACTTGTATTTGTGGGCTAATTTGAAGAGGGAAAGAAATACAATCTCTCCGCTTAACATTTTAACACTTAACAGTGGTCTATGAAAAGGCGTTTATTTTGGGGTGGGGGGTTAATTACAGGTTCGCAATGTTTTTTAAGATCGTAAGCCTCAGATGGACCGCCACGGTGGTCTAGCGGTTAGAACGCTGGCCTTGTAATCCTGGGGTCTCGGGTTCGATTCCCGGCGGTGCCCGAATTTATAACTTGTGTTGGGCAAGGCCGTGGTCTAGGCAACACGGAGTTTTCCTCCGTGGCATCCCAACAATTACTCCATTCACACACAGAAGAAGGCAATGGCAAACCACTTCTGGATCATCTGCCAAGAACGTATATGAACAGGTCCCAGTCCGAGAAAAGGATGGAAGGATCCTGTTCATATGGACCTGTCGTCAGACAGAACACTAAATAAATAATAAATAAGCCTCAGATGGAAATTATAAAAGTGCAAAATGAAATTTTTAAAATAATAACGACATATCTTAAAATATTTTAATGTCAGAAGCGGGTCCTGAGCCCATAAAGGCCCACATAAATACGGCTGTGATTCCTAGCTGAAGAAATGTATAAAATCCCATTCGTCAGAAATCGGGAATGGTGTTCCAATAGTGTGACATCTTCACGCCACCCAGGGTCAGGATACAATATTCGCTCGGCGCCATGAATTCGGTCTCGACCGCTGAGATACCTTAATCCGTTCTTGTTGTTACGTAATTTATGGACGCTATGTAGACAATATCTGCCTGTTTATAATGTATGACATGTTTGCTTCGTGTGTATGTGCGCTGCACGATCCATATGTAATCCACTGAGCTTATTATTGTGTGTTTCGCTTAGCTTTGCATTTACTATGAATTTACGCCCTACACCACTCCATATAAACATTGCATTTTGATTCACATTGTGTTATTAGCGTTTATTTAACACTGAATTAATTTAAGGTGGATATTGTGTAATGTAGTGTTTTAGTGAAACGACGTCAAACCTGTCCACAATGTCAGATACCGTTAATTCATTAAATCGTCTTCAGATGTTAGGTGAACCTGAGTGAATCTCAGTGAATTTCGTGGCTATTCGTGGTGCAAAATTAATATCGTCAATCCGACGTCAAGAAGCGACTCTTGATTTATGACATTAGCATTTCATTGTGCATCGCAGTACAGTAGTTCCTAACACAAGTAGGCGTCTTCAAATTCCGCGTTTCAAGGTCACATAAAAATCGCGCAACGTTGCGACACGAACAATGTGTGAAGACAGCTCAAACCTCGCAGTGTAGCAAAGCAACGCTGTACTACTTAATTAGAATTATTCTATTAATACATAGGACACAGGTTAATTCTTTTTATAATAGTACAGAATGACGAACCATGTTTACTATTTTTGGAGAACTTGACTCTGATAACCTAAAAATAAAACAAATACGTACGTATATTCCTTTAGTCAAATATTAAAAATTTGGTCCAAACTAATAACCATGAATTGCTTCAATAGTTATGCAGAAGAGAAGTAATTACATCACAGCTTAGTATGAAGGGAAACAAATGGAAATTTGGTTGGGTATGGATGATCTCACTGGACGTAACAAACGATAAGATAATGCAGTGTGTTCTTAATTACGGATGGACTAAAGTACATAATAACCAGAGCAGCGTAAATACTTCCATACCTAGCAGCAAATCTGTGCTACGTTACAAGTTCCCGCGGTTGGCCTTATGATTAGCGCACTGCCATTTGTACTTGCGAAATGCGGCTAGAGGCCCTGTCGATCAGCCATCCTCAATAAACAGTTTTGGTATTTGCTATATGTCGTTTGTGTAAAGTGCATGAGTGAGCATGCAGAGAAAGAATGATTGAAATATTCTGACAGAGAAACTGACCGTAAACTTTGTGACGCAAAACAAATAAAACCAGGCAGAAATATTGACGTTTTTCTACAATCGAAGAGAGCACATTTTTTGAAATAATTTACTAATGGAAGAGGCTGGTTTAAATTTAACGGGAACTTTCCTGTATTCTTTATCCCCCTTTTCATGTTAGAACAACAATAAAAATAGTTTTTCAACGTAGTATATTATTTTAAATTTTCCGTCACTTTTATTACAAGTATTTCTAAAAGCTGCACAGTGGTAGCAGCACTTCTGAAATAGAACAATTCGCCATATAGCGTTGTTACGGAGAACTTAATACGCCTCTGTTAGAATAACAAAATTCGTGTATAAACTATCAAGCTGGATTTTTTATAATAAAGATGATAACTCAGATAAATCAACGTTAATGAAGCGGCATGATCATAAATTCAAATTTTTTATAAAAAAGCCCTCTTGCTACAAGCCGCGTCAGGTGGCTGAATGGTAAATAAACCATATCCTCTGCCAACGTTTCGAGAGCCATCTCTGCTCTCATTCTCAGGACAGCTGCCGCCTACGCCAGTTCCCATCGGCGAACGCGCTACAGAGGACCAGTTACGCAGCTGCCCTGAGGATGAGAGCAGAGATGGCTCTCGAAACGTTGGCAGAGGATATGGTTTATTCACTATTCAGCCACTTGTAGCCCGAGAGTCTTTCATCGACTTCAGTCACCGCGAAAGCTTCACTTTAAACTCAAATTTTTGTTCAACAAATTCAATAGAACAAGATTTTGAAAGTGTACCTACTAAAGCGTTTTGAGGTACACCCTGTCGTGACCAGATTGTAGTACACGTTTGCGCTGCTTTGCTCTGGATTGTGAAGTTCCTTTGCTTTGGTGGGCTCTCCTGTCTCCCAATACAACTTTCCGTGTAAATAATGGCGCCTTTGTGTACAGTTGCGCACGTGAAACTTGAAGGCTAAGCATCCGTGCAAGTTCACGGTAATTTGAGACCTGAAGTGGAGCTAATCTATTTGAATCCCATCGGACCTATGTCCAGGGAAGAAATTCCCACATTGTAGTCACGTTTGCCTTCCGGAGGGTCTGCGAAGGATAATCGATATCTCTGAGTTACTCTACGGAGCGATATTTGTTCAAAAAAAATTTAACTTCAAATTATGGGTTTTTGAGCGGAAAAAAATAACGATTGTAATGATTTTCTATACCCCACAAGTCCTTCCTCCATTCCTCCACATTATTTCACCTCACCGCCATCATGGCAGGATCATTTCCAAGGCGCCAAAATATGTAATACGAAGTGGAAACATTTATGGAATATCAATCCACATATAGTATACAGCCTAACATAAAATAGAAACTCTAGATTCGTCTCATAAGAAGAAAATTAAACAAGGCATGATCACACAGTAAGCTCCAGAAGAAAGAAAGGAATAAGCGATTAAAGAGATGAAAGAAAACAAGAAGGCTGTCTTAAAAGTTCCAATTCATTGACGGTTAAACACGTGCGTCTCATGGGGCATTTTCCTTTCTCTAATGATTTTAAAACTTTTAAACTTACACAGTGTTTCGAAAGCTTACTCTTCTTCCGTCATGACATGCAACGTAATCAATTTGGCCCATCCTGAGCTTCATGGACCAATTGCCAACCTCTCATGTTTTCAGAAGAGTGCATGTTATGCAAAGATCAAAATTTTCAACAGTCTACCATCAAATCTCACAAGTCTTGTAAATAAAAAGGCACAATTTAAACCAGCTTTGAAAAGATACTTAATTACACACTCCTTTTACTCTGTCGATGAATTTCTAATGTTTATAAGTAAGTCATCTGACTAACTTATGGATCCATGGAATGTATAAAGATGTATGTATGATGTATGTATGAGCCAGTTGAATCCAGTCCACACCCTTACACCATATTCTCAACATAAATTTTAATATCTTTCCATTTACGCCAATGCGTAACATATGGTCTCCCCCTTTCAAGGTTTTTCATATCCTCACACGTGCTGCATGTAGTACTCATCCATTCTCTTTGATTTTATTACCCAAATAATATTTGGTGAAAAATCCACCTTATCCTACGCGGTGGGGACTGGAAATCTGCCGTAGTACTGAAGGCGACAGAAAACAAAACTATTGTTTTATTGCATTTTGTAGAAATGTGAGTCACAAAAGCACCAGAACAGCAGCTTATAAGTATCCAAATCACGAAATCAATTTTGCCAGACAGTTTTGTATTACTGAAATCCGATTTCACAGTTTCCCGAGTAACAAGGCCTACCAGATTTCCCCAGTTACTTACCAAGGAGAGAAATCGTGTTCCTCAAGTGTCATCCAGCAGAGAAACGGAGAGAAAATGGGTCTAGTGACAGCATTAGTGATTTACATAACCAATCAAGAAAATCTGGAAAGCTAACATCGGAAAAATGTAATCTTAGGTCGGCACTATTTTATCCACATATTTTAGATTCACGGTACTACTCGGAAAACCTCCGTATATGTGGTTAGATAATATTAAAATGTATCTTACAGAAATAGGATGGGTGATTATGGAGTGGATTAATATGACTTAGTATAGGGACAACTGACGAGTTACTGGAAACACGGTAATGAAACTTTGGGATTTATGAAATATCAGGAATGTCTTGACTATCTGAGCTTAGGGCTTAGTTTCGCTCTCTTTGACAAAAGAATCTAGGCTATAGAACCATCATGAAACTAGCTGTAATAGTTTATTCATCTATATCAGTTTCTTAATTGCTATAACGCATTCTCTACGTTTAACTTTGTTCATTTAATCTACATCTCTAGCATATTTTAGACTGACTTTAATTGTATTTCAGCCATCTGTCCCTGAAAATGAATTACATCCCACTTGATAAAAGTCCTCTTGGAAGACCGAAAAGGAGATGGAAGAATAAAATTAAGATTGACGTTGGGTGGATTGTGAAATAGAACAGGACAGGGTCCAGTTATGGTATTTGAGTTCAGGTTAACAGAGAGTTAATTATCCCAGTAGCTTCGACAATGCATTTCTTTCTCTTTTACAGCTTAATAACCCGTGTGTTTCGTCCTAGAGATACTTTCAAAGCTGTCGTATTTGTAGGAGTGAATATATGAAATGGGCCTTCCCACTGGCTGCCTAATTTTATTACAAGTTCCATGAAATTCGTTCTGTGTGGTTGAATGTTATTCTCGGGGACGTAGGGTCGTTACGGCTTTGTAAGCACTTTGGCCGTCAGGAAACTTACGCTGCAGGCAAGCAATAAACAGCGGATATATTTCATGACTTTTGTGTCGCATGTGAGCGTTGTCAACAGACTGCAGACGTTTGTATTGACTAGAGGCAAGCTCCTTGAAGACTTGCTTTAGTAATTGGATTAACATGATGTATGAAAGGATATAGAGGTGAGACAGATAGTAATAAGAATTTACAGCTGAAGTCTATGTAAGAAGAAACCAGAATATAAAATGATGCAAGAACAGATAGTTGTCAGCACATTAGTGCAACGTAAACGGAAAACAGAAATATACATATATAAAAAAACGCGATTAGGGAAGTCTAGCTCAGATAAAATAAAATTGTGATTTTAGTAGGAACAGATATTTTATTTCATGCACAATATTATTAAAATTGTACGAAGTAAACATGCCACTCAGAGGTGACATGTTCTATACCGGAATCTTGAAACTGTTGAATTTCCATGTAAAAATAAATGAAAAGTTTTTTGGATGTTTTCTATCGTCTAATTAAATAATAAAATTGAACGACGTTTCGGAGATGGGACTCTATCTCCGTCGTCAGGTATACCTATTCTGTTGGACCCAATTGATAGAGCTAATCCCTATCTCCGGACCTAGAGTCCCATCTCCGAAATCGTAAATCTGCTAAATATATATTATTTTTTTTTAGATCTGAGCCAGTAAGACACTTGCTACAACCACAGACTGTTAAATTACGTTCTCACGTGACCCAACCACTCGCAAACTCAAAAGTGTCGCAAAGTTTTCTTGTTTAATTTTAACGTTTTGTAATTGTGTTCAGAAGGCTGTTATATTATCAGTGTTATAAATTGGTTATTTAATATTATAATATCTGTAACAGTACTGGGTCTCATCAGCAAATAAAGCAGCAGCCAAGAGCTAAATCTGCTTCTATTCAGGGCCGTGTTCTTACCATTAGCTAACACGATTCACACTCTTGTCGGGGAAGTTGCCTACTGTCTCGGCGTTCTGCACGTTCACGCCTCATTACAGAATCCTTGTCCCAGTACAAGTCAGACATATTAAGGCAGTTATGCACTATTCTTATTCTTATTAATAAAAGATTTTTATTAAGTGTTTGGAGCCAAATGGGTCAAACTCGCTAGGTTTCTAATCCGCAGAGACGTTGCTCGAATTTTCTGTCTGTGCCTGTTAATTACACTAAGTGTGAGTTTGTGTGGTATATAGCATGTCTTGTAGGTACATTATAGTAGAACACATTATTTAAGGTATATTATCATACAATCTTCGTTCTTATTTCCCGGTTTCACTTCTGTGATGCTAATGAACCACGACATGTACATTTTTAACTATTTATATTATTTAGTGTTCTGTCTGACGACAGGTCCATATGAACAGGATCCTTCCATCCTTTCCTCGGACTGGGACCTGTTCATATACGTTCTTGGCAGATGATCCACAAGTGGTTTGCCATTGCCTTCTTCTGTGTGTGAATGGAGTAATTGTTGGGATGCCACGAAGAAACCGGGGAAGCCCCCGGAGGAAAACTCCGTGTTGCCTAGACCACGGCCTTGCCCAACACAAGTTATAAATTCGGGCACCGCCGGGAATCGAACCCGAGACCCCAGGATTACAAGGCCAGCATTCTAACCGCTAGACCACCGTGGCTATGATTATAAAATCTACCGTCTTGAAAAATATCTAAATAAATGAACAATGTTTAACAAGGCGCTGAATTCTCCCCATATTAGAGTCAAATAATACTTTTTGAAGAAACCTGCTATGTGAGTATGTGGGTGTTAAAATCTTGCTAGTGGTGGTCATTGTTTAAGAAACCTCACGTATTTGGATGACAATATCATGACCACGAAAATTTGTAAATTGTAATAGCTTGCCACTGAAACAATTGAAGGAAGCTCCTTTAATTTCTGGCCAGATCATTTTATTTTCCCACCTGGTATCTACAACATTAAAGACGTACATATGTACTAAACTATCATTTATGATGGATAAACAAAATTATTAATTATAACACACAACGGAATGCCTCAGTATAAAGATAATAATTTGTAGTATTCGTCGTATATGATTGTGGTAATATAAGAATGGACGGAACATGTTGCGTGTGTGGGGATGTTGGGTGGATTCTTGGTTATTTGACAATTTGTGGGGAATAAGACAATGCTATACGATTTCAGTCAAAAAGCATGAAGAGAGGATATCACTGGGGAGAACCAGGCGTAGGTATGATATTAAAATGGATAACAAAGAAAGAGGCTGTCAATATTTTGACTGAATTTAACAGAATAAAGGTATGGTCCAGTGGCGTGCTCTCGTGAATTTGATAAAGAATCTCAGGTTCCATAAAAGACTAGGGATTTATTAAGGTTCTGCGCGACTATGGCTTTTCGAAAATGTTTATTCTATAGTTAAAGAAACTGACATAGAATTGTAGGGGTCGGAACATAATGTGAAATTCAAGATATCTAGTATTATAATTTAAACCGTATTTGGGACCAAAAATTTGTTTTCAGATACTAACCAAATGCACATCAGAATTGTTTTAGGCACCCTGGTATAGCAATTAAAAAATAACAGTTTCGAGTAAGGCTAAGATTGGAATATGGGCACAAGTGTGTACGACAGTCAGCTTATAAGCTTCTGAGACATTTTTCGTTTTACATTATGGACTGTGACGCAAAACAGTTGTATAAAATAAATTTGTGCCCTTTCCATGAAGTAGAGTTCCTCTGGAGCTTACCTAATCGAGAAATCCTCCGGCTTTTATGGAACCAACGTTTATTACCGCCTTCGCCTTCACAACAGTCCGAAAGTTTACCCTGTTATAGCAAAAAGAAATTTAATCTATTTTCTCCTGCCCAAATTGGAATACGTACATTGTCATGGGCTTTCATGAGAGTCTGTGAACTTCAGACAATTTGTCATCTGGTTGCCATTGGTTTACTGCAACTTTAAAAGCGACCGTGCCTACTGAAAATTTCTTAAAATGAATGGTCTTGAAGCTGGAACACTCATATGCTTTGTTGTTTAACTTTAAAACGAGGCACTTTGAGATATTTAGTGATGGTGTTTTAGGTCTAAACTGTTTCGAGGTGTTTCGGAAGTTGCGGGGGCAGAGAATCGATATATATCCTTGTGACTTGCGAGATTTATAGTGTGCAACTCGCCGAAGGTGAATGGGCAGGGCTGGAGTTTAGGAAGAGTAGCAAGGGAGGGCTTAGAGCAGCTGGCATTTTGCAGGTGTCTGGAGAATCGAGTCTAATAGGCTCATAGAATTTGTAGATGGTGAGGAAATCGTTGGAAAAAATACTTTGCAAACAATACATTTATATGACTTTACTTTTGTACCTGACTGTACGATTACCGCTGGAAATAAATATAACCTTGTGATGGAAACCCGTCTGCTAAGCACTCTCAAACTATTTAATAATAAGCCCAAGGGTTGAGTTTAGTGAGGGTTTCTAAGTAACAGTCTCCATGGTAATTGCGTCTGCAGAAAGAGATACCGCACTCCACGAAGGAGGCCCATACTCGCTGTATGCTGATAAGCAAGGGAGGTGACAGAAAACTCTTGTGTAAAAAATAAATAAAATAAAATAAAGCTAACAGCGATGTCTTGCGTGAATTTCCGAATCAAACGGATGTACTTTGTATTTCCCTGTCTCAATATCTCTGTCGCTAATTTCTTTGGTTTACATAGTATGTGCTTGTTTCTCATTTACCAGCAAGCTAGCGAAACGCCCTGTTTGATCCCGGCCACTCTGCTATCACGAAATTGTCTTAGAGACCTTTAAAAATCAACGAAACTACTAAGCATTAAGATTTCTGTCGTCTGGGTTGAAGCGCCGTATAGTATGGTAGATGTTTATCAACGTTTCGGAGGTCATCGCCCTGATGACGGAGGCAGTATGACCTCTGAAACGTTGGTAAACATCGACCAGACTACACAGCGCAACAACCCAGAAGACAGAACTCTTCATAGCGTAGATAACTTAGAAAGAATCGCCCTGATGACGGAGGCAGTATGACCTCTGAAACGTTGGTAAACATCGACCAGACTACACAGCGCAACAACCCAGAAGACAGAAATCTTCATACTCATCGCCCTGATGATGGAGGCAGTATGACCTCTAAAACGTTGGTAAACATCGACCAGACTACACAGCCCAACAACCCAGAAGACAGAAATCTTCATAGCGTAGATAACTTAGAAAGAATCGCCCTGATGACGGAGGCAGTATGACCTCTGAAACGTTGGTAAACATCGACCAGACTACACAGCGCAACAACCCAGAAGACAGAAATCTTCATACTCATCGCCCTGATGATGGAGGCAGTATGACCTCTAAAACGTTGGTAAACATCGACCAGACTACACAGCGCAACAACCCAGAAGACAGAAATCTTCATACTCACCGCTGTGAAAACCTCAAATCATACCGTAGTTTATATCATGATTTGTTTAAGATAAAATTTAATATCCTCTAATTCATCTCTGAGTTCTCTTCTTCATTAGCTATCGCTTTTTCTCCACCAGCTGTCACTATACTTCATTACTACCGCCCGCGAATATCAGAATCAGCTGTAATTTTACTTCGATACCAACTGTTACTTTTATATTGGTTGTCACTATATATCGCTAACAGCTGTCCGTCACTTCGGTGCCAGCTGTAAGTTGAGTATCGAAACTCGATTACAAGCGTAAGGATTTATCGATAGAGACATTTTACTTAGTGGAAAGAATAACTTGTCTGAACGCAACGGACTGGATGTAGGAACATTGAAAAAAATATCAGTTCTTTGAGTTCATTACTTCATTATGAAAATTAATTTGTTTTATCATTTTAAAATCTTATTACGCCTTTGTTGTGAACGTTTTCGTGGTCTTGGAAGTGCATTGGTTGTAGTTATAGGTTGCGGAGATGTGTAATTCTCTGGTGTTATAGAAAACCACAGAAACACAGCTCTCTCTTAGGAGTAAACTGTGACAGAACGCACGAAATCTAATAGCAACACAGCCTAGAACCATCATCGTCGTACCATGAATCTAGTATTATTCTCGTTCAGGATTGACATTTTTGTTACCATTGATAACAAGTATTAAAAATATATTAAAATTGGCCGTCTATCACAATATAAGATAATTAAAAGATTAAAATATCATTTTACGTTCCGTATCGAGTACTCGATTTACATGTGGAACATTTTACGACATATTTCGGCTATATATAGCCATCATCAGGTGTTATGTTATAAACTTTTAACTGAATTACTGATTTTTACTGATTTTTAATGATTTTTAGTTTTCATTTTTCACGTCCTTCATATTGTATCTTCATCCGTTGTTGTGTCACAGGTCACTAATATGATTGTATTTCGTAGTGATGCCAATGTTGTGTATATTGGACTGTGAAGTAAAGGTTTCAATATTATTAATGAAAATTGAATATAGAAAACAAAATAAATAGCTGAAAGTAATCATGTAAACTTACCCAAGAAGTAATATCGTAGCAGTATTAGGAGAGATTGGAGTTATAGTGTATCGGATCGTGGCTGGTTACCGTTCAGTTAAAAAGTTTATAACATAACACCTGATGATGGCTATATATAGCCGAAACATGTCGTAAAATGTTCCACATGTAAATCGAGTACTCGATACGGAACGTAAAATGATATTTTAATCTTTTAATTATCTTATATTGTGATTGACGGCCAATTTTAATATATTTTTAATACTATTTAAATAAATCACAATATGACGCACATACAATATCTTATTGATAACAAGGTTAATGAACAATGAATAGGGAAGGGTGAGGAGAGAAGCGATCACAACCTGATTTAAGATATCCTGGAATTTGTCCATTAACTTATTACGCCACGCCTTGTTAGTGTTTACTCACTGAGGGGCTTCTCTAAATGAAGTAAACAAAGACTTCATGACGGAGAGAGTCACGAAACATTTTTCCGTGCATTACTAGTCAGTCGACCTGTCGTATAAATTTATGGGCAGGGTCATCGGGTTGCTGAACCTTAATGAACCGGATGAAAAGAGACGCTGTATATTCGCATATGAAATGATTTAGCTGTGGCGTCTTATGTTTCGGAGAAAAAAATTGTTGTTGATAGGTTTTTTATTTTATTTTTTATCAATTTAACGACATTGCGAACAGCTCAGATTATATGACATCGAATGATAGGATGATTACTGATTAGTGATTTGAAGAAAAATGTGGGAAAAACTGTTGTAGCAAGGTTTGGAATCATCTGGTTCTTGTGAAAGTGATAATGAACACTCGGACACCATAAATGACTGGACCACCTGAGAAACTTAGCTTTCTATTAAATATTTTGATGGTTGTAGTTGACTTACATATCTATTATTAGGAATTGAAATGAAAACTCATAAATATTATTTTTTATACGACGTGTAATTAAATTAATTTTCTTACTGCCCTTATAAGTATCTTTACAATCACATAAATAAATACATTGCTTTAAATATTAAAAATGACAGCCTTCCACGTTGGTACATTTTTTAAGGCTCGAAGGGCCAGTGCGTCTTGACTTTTGCGTCAAGCTGTATGTATTTAGAGAAGTGACTGTCGGCTGATGCAAAGGGATCTGTGATTAATGCAATATGCGAATGCCACGTGTGTCTGTAAGGTTATACGGAATGGGCGTCATCACGTGGGGGCACCCTGGGCATTGGAGAGTCTGATGCAAGATCAGTGCTTGCAGTTCACATTTAACTTCAGAATTAGTAATCAGAGCCGACAACGAACGCATCTGAAGCTCCAGAAAATTAATCTGTCAAGCGTTTGGTGTCTTAAAGGGAATATGTCACGTAGAACTTTTAATGTGCGCTCAAAGTTACTTCAGTTCAGGAAGTAATTCACAGTGAGAGGATGAGGAAGGCTTTTGGCTGCTATATCAGCCTCTGCCAAAAGCATGGAAGATTTATACAAGGCTGCAGGAAAGCTTGTTCATATATAGTTGTGGTCTCTGCAGTATTATGCGGCCCTTAGCTGCATCTGCTATAGACATTTTCTGTGTTATTTTTCATACAAGGGAGATTAAATTATTTATTTCTTACCAATATTCCATTGGACACGTCCACTTGCGTATACTTGATATGTGTTTGGGGAGTTGATTCTATTACCCTCTTCAGGTGAATGGTTGTTATTATACTAACAGATTATTTTCTATTGCGACTACAGTTTTGATTGAACACAAATTCGTTTGGACGCAAAGACAGACGGTTAACCACTATACAATGATTTGTTTCTAACTTGCGAGATTTGAGATTTTCACGGCATTGAGGATGATTATGTTCTTCTTCTGGGTCTTGGCGCCGCGTAGACCCGTTGGTAGATGCTAGCGTTTCGGAGAAATATACTGTTTCCATCTTCAGGGTTACCAAGTCTACATAGCGTCAAGAGTCAAGGGAAGAACATTATTATTTATAACTTATTTAACTACTCCATGTTGATTACCATAATTATACAATGACGCTATTTCAGGTACGTAGTTCATTACGTCAAACCTTACGAAAAGATTTTGAATTGAGAAAAGGTGTGATTTTGGAGGATGCAGTCTTGGTCAATTTGATAGCAACTTCATTTTAGTCGGTAAAGTGGCCTTCCGAATAAAGTCTGGAAGTGAATACAAAATTTAAGTTGGCTGTCATTTTTCAGATTTAGAGTCCACTAGAAGTTGAATCTCATGTTGCTTATTTTTCTAAGGTCGATGATCACAATGAATTTCAAGCCCATAATTGTGCTATTGTCTCTCAAACCTCAGAAATTCATACTGTTGCCATTTTATATTATTATTGATCTTAAAAAATAAAAATGATAAAGTTGGTTTGCATTGCATGATGCTTCTATAAAGTTCTACAGACTAAAAATACCTGCCAGCCCAAAGAATTTAATCACACTGGTCTGCAGTTTCCAGTTTGGTGCTGAAACATGAGTTCAGCAGAAGGAAACATTAGTCGATTGATACAATCACTTACCCCCCCCCCCCCATTTTGTTACATCTTTGTTTTTGTTTTGTGACTCAAGTGGTTATTTCACGTCAGCAGTTACCACTAATGAAAATAATTTATCTATTGTTGTGTGTTTTTGATACATTTTGTCGACCTTTCAAACAATTCAACACGTTAAATGGATATGCATGTATTTTAATGTGATTTATACACTTTATTCAGTGACACAATAAAGTCGAATTACATGTGCGCCATATTCACTGCGGTTGACTTATGAAAGCAAATAATAACAGGCTTGTTGGTTCATTTCAGTTTAAATAAACAAAGGATGATTTCACATGTGTTTCATTTTGCAGGAATTGTATACAAATAAAAACACGCAGTTTATATGATAGTGCCAATAAATTTGAAAGCTACGGAATCAAGCGACAGATTTATTCTCTTTGGATTACACAGGAAAATAAATGTAGAAGGGAAATTTTATGTCATAATATTATAAGCCTATAAATTAATATAAAATCAGTGTTTGTTTTCTGGGTAGTATTGCCGTGTGGACTTGTAGGTAGATATTAACATTTCGCAGAATCTTCCAGAACAACTTCAGTCATGAAGATGGAAGCAGCATGTTCATCCGAAACCTTTTCATGTACCTAAACGTCCACACGGCTCTACAACCCAGAACACTAAATATCGACATCTTCACCGCCTTGAGAACCTAAAATATAAACATGAAATCAGTTTCACATGTGAAAGATTTATGCGCTTCAACAAAGAAAAGCGAATAGAACTGCTGTAAGATTTGAGGTTTTCACGGCTGTGAGTCCGAAGATTTCTGTGGTCTGGGTTGTTGCGCCGTGCAGTCTGGTACACGGCGCAACAACCCAGAAGACAGCAAATCTTAAATAGAACTGCTGTGTTGAGAAAAGTGGTATAAGCGAGAAAACTTAAGTACCCAGCTAAGTTCGCAGATCATAGACTTGTTGAAGAGCTCATAGTCATTCGACTTGTCAAGAAATTTCTTGCCATTTATAGAATTTCATTAATTTGTTCACAGATCTCACTACTGGATCCTGCCCTGATCTAGATGAGTCTAATCCACACACTCACGCCCTGTTTTTCTGAAGGTTCGTTTTAATAATATTCTGCTATTTAATCTTTTGTATCACAAGTGGTCTGTCTATTTCTTTCAGATTTATCTATTAAAATGTTGCACGGATTCTATATGTTTTACCCATCGCATCATCCTTTATTTGTTAATGTTTCATTACAGATTATGTAATTATTCATTGTGAGTTCTTTCCACCCAGTTGTAACCTCCACCCTCTTAGGTAAAAATGTTTTTCTCAACGACTCCTTCTTATTCTCGATGTGTCTTCTTCCTATAGTTTGATAGACCACGTTACTTATAGGCTATATTACTGAAACTACTATTTTTAATGGTTAAAACCGAAGTTCTGTACATTGTGTTACCAGTCTCCGTCCACGCACAGTACTCGGAAATCTTGCAGTAAATCAGTCACGTGTGGGAGATGGAATTCCTCCTAATATAAGTCGTAATATCTCCTTGGCTCTCCATAAAACTCTGCTTCTTTGGAATTAAAAATACGCACGTTTTTTTCTCCGCATTTCCAAGCAATAGTTACAGAATATACATTGAAATTTCAATTAAGTATAAATGCAGTGTTAGAAAGCATGAAGCTCTTAAGCGCATGTGTAGTATTTTATTAATACAATTGAAATTGTGGGTATGTGAGGTGACTTGTGTAGCCAGGAAAATTAGCGGTGCCAAAACGAGGATTAATTCGGGCAAGGAGATTACAGGAACAAAAGCCTCGACCCCGAAAAGAGTTTCCGTCGTTCGAATTCAGATGGAGATGGTTTTCCTGTATATTGTAAACAAGGAGAAGTAGATGATTGTTTGAAGACAAATTGACTAAACTACGACAAAACACCGCTATAATATTAAAATTACTCTCTTAAGGGAAAGGATTATTTCCCAAATCATGTAATGAGTCAAACATTTAAGAAAAAAATTAACAAGCTACAGTTGTAACAGAATATGTAAAAGGCGAAACTCTATTTATTTTCAGAATGCCACTAATACCGTCTGACTGTCCGTTTGAGTTTAAACTTTTACACTTTTCATTTAAAGTGTTTTTCATTATGATAACTTAGGCAATACGGCTCAGGGGAAGTATTTAGATGATATGCAGATTGATCTAGGAGGCTTTCAAATAGCTATTCTTAGTGTCCACACGAAAAAATGTTGCTTATGAAGAAATTCTGTGTCGAATTCTTATAATAACTTATAAATTTGCTCTCCATAGAAGACGATGAAGTAATGTTATAGTATAACCTCTTATGTTCTCAAGAATAATTCATGTTAATATCTTATGTTTGACCTCCTCGTTAAAAATTGTAATTATTAATTTTTATTTAAAGGTTTCTTCTCTCTTTGCGGATTCTAATAGTTAATTTTATAAAGGAATCTGCGACGTGAATATTTAATATCTTTTTGTTCTCAGATGGCTAAAGTATTGTAGTAAATTTCAAAATTCAACAAGTATGGCGAAAGAAGGAACGGGTAAAATACTGACAAATATCTTCGGAACTAATTATTGAAAATTATATTATAAAGAAGAATTATCTTGAGTTAGGAACAATAATTTTACCCCACTATATACGTAATAGGTGATCAGGCATATCATTAATTTTAGGGCAATAAATACTGACAAGAAAATGTAAATGTTTGTCGAATCTCCGCAGTGAAACTGCGGGCAATTTGCTAGTCTTATATAGAACACTTCATACTTGAAATGTAACACAGTAATTAGTTACTCATATTTGGTTTTACTTTCCCAAGGAAAACGTAGTGTCACGAGGACTTCACGATGTCTCTTCATGTAGGTTGAGTGCCCCTCCTTTCAGTTTGAACCAAATGACCGATTTTTACGAAAATTCGGAAGGCTGCCACAACCTCGTATCTTTCAATTTATTTTAAACATGGCTGACTCAAGGATTTCAGAGACGACATTTTCGTCATGTATTATATATATCTACGGTCGTAAAATTATGTATGGTTATAAATATTCGAAAGTATGCAACTTTAAAATTGCGGTATATATATATATATTAGAATGTGAAAGAACAACATTGGGGACCGTGTGAACATTTTCAATTAGCTTCGTGTGACAGAGATAAATAATGGGACACAGGAGTTAGAAATAAAAAGTTTATATGAAGATAGATTATGAACGTTCCTAAAATACACGTAAAAACATTATTTATAAACAAAGAATTGCAAACGCGGCTACGGCTTGAAGGTTTGAGGTTATATTCCACAAATTGAACTTAAATAGAGTACATATTGAAGTAATATATTCTTTCCTCCCCTCAAATAAAATTATGATAGGATGGGTAATGGATATGTTAGGAAGCGGTCACGACCTAATTTAGGATAATATCCCGTCGTTAGAATATAGGAACTGAGGCAAGCAAGAATAAACCTCAGGGAGGATAGTCGTTCTGCTGCTTGAGATTTGAGCATGGGACCTCTCGAATACGAAGGAGTGCTAAGCACTCGAAAGTACTTTGTTTTTTTAAATACAGGTACGTAACGAATAAAAATACAGAAATGAGATATTTAGTCGGTGAGATCAGTTTCTACAACTCACTTTTCTCTCGCGCATGAAATTGGAAAGATTGAATCAAATTTGGTTTTAAAGGAGGAAAACATTCGAGGATCGTCGACTCGTGTGTTAAAGCCGACATCTGAGAGACTAAAGCAGTTGCCCTAATCCAAGACTTTTACGCTTGTCAGAGATATTTGCATCGAGACGCACACGTGTAAAAGCACACGCCCAAACAGTGACTTCTGAAGTCAAAACTATGACTAAATAAGCCATTTGCGTATCGGTTTGAGGGAGAGGCATGGTGGTTTACTTGGAACTTTGAAAAGCAAGGAACTGTAAGAGACAGCATAATATCCTTTCAGTTTTATACTGACTTGGTGTCAGGGATTATCATAAAGACCCTTTCAGTAATAAACAGTTTGCATTTCGTCCCATAGTGTTGGAGGAACTAAGTAAACAATTTGAAGATGAAGGATAGGTCGGGTATAATAGAAGCATATAACCTTAAAAGGAAAAATGCCTAAACGTTTCTAAACTTGCCAATTAATTATTTATAAAGAATGACTCGAATAAAGAAATACTTTATTTTCGTTTGTTGTTGGTAAATAGAAATTACCTTAGTCAGACTTTTCAGATTTATAATTAAAAGCTTTAAAATATTTGCTTGTCATGCGATTCTAGCTTGAGAAAGCGTGCGGAACAGAATATTTCATACGTACCAACCAAACATTGAGATAATTGCGACGACACATTTAATTTGTTTCTGGTTGGTATGAATATGTTCCTTTTCTTTCCTACTGTTAACTTACGTTTGTGTATGGGACTAATATTTGACAAGAGGACTAGTTAATATTAATGAATTTCTAGACTTTGTTAGTCATTTGGTGTTCTGAAACAATTAGTTTTCGAAAAATGGATGTTTTCCGCTACAGATCCAGATCTTAGTTTATGTGCTTCTAAGAGTGCATAAGTAGAATAAGTGTGTGATGATATTTCCTTTAGAGTATATGATAATTTGGGAGATTAAAAGCAACTTTTAGGATGACGAACTTAAGGAGCTACTGTTGATTTGAATGATAGAAGGGACAATTTATTTTTATCGTAACGTTATAATAGGTCTAAAGTTTATAAAACGCATTTGTTTCAATATGTAAATTGGATTAGAATCAATCCTAATAATATGTTTTCCAAAAGATAACATTCACATGCTCTTGCATAATGAAGAGAGTTTTAGGTTATCAGTCCGTATTATAATCTGTATGTCTATTTTTGGGACACTTGTGTGTGTTTCTCAAAACATGATCTGTTCGCATGGTAAACAGCCAAGCAACAAAATTTGCCTCGGCATGTATGGGAGCATAATATTGAGAAAGATGTGAAGGAAATACGTAGACAGTTGTCTGTTCGTGACCTCTAAATAACATGAATATTGACACACAGTTCCCTACAGATTGGCAGAAAAAATCGTTTGAAAAAAATGGCTTTCAAATACCTTGAAAACTTTAAAGGCTCTATTAGGAGAACATACGGTTCTTATGTAGTCGTGACTATGACATGACAATGACCTGTCCATTACCTTAAACTAACATATGTATTGTCATTCAGATTACTACAGATTGGCAGAAATATGCGTTTGAAAAAAATGACCTTCGAATGACCTTGAAAAATTTAAAAGCCTCTATTCTGAAAACCCACGGACTGATATTGTCGTGACTATGACATGACAGTGGCCTGTGCGTAACCAGAAACTACCATGAGTATTGACACTCAGATCCCTACAGATCGGCAGAAAAATGCGTTTGAATAGAATGAGTTTGGAAATGCCTTGGAAATTTTAAATGCCTCTACTCGGAAATCCCTGGTACTTATATTATTGTTTCCAGATCTGTGGAGTCGGTACTAAAATCTCCGACCCCGACTCCTTCATAAAAGTTCAATATGTGTTAATAAGAGTAAACCTACTAAAATGGTAAATGATACCATAAGGGATTTCATTACCCCCTCGTGAATCATCAGCCTACATTTTAGTCTTATAACCTATATTTAAATATACGTCTAATGATTATTGCTGAATTCGGTTTATTAGTAGACAGTTTGTATTCTTAATGTACCGGAGCCAACGTTACAAAGCATTATTCCCACACCACGTGGCTCAACGCGTCATTGAATCTCCCTAGACCTCCGGTGGCTCACACGGTATAGAAAATATTCTTAAGATTTTATATCGATGTCGGAGTCGGTACGACTCCACGCATTTTGAGGTCTCACTAATAGATGAGCGGGAATGATATAGAAATTTGTGTCTTGGGCCTAATTACATTACGTGTCGTTGACGTTAATGATTGAGGGTAACTATTTTTAACGTAGGATTTAATACGTAGTATTCCAGAAGCACACATCGTAACAGATATTGGGTAAACGGGTTTCTTCATCTGAATATTTTATCTCGAAAATTATTCATGAGATAGTATAGTTGCGTCATATTGTGATATTAATTAAAATAATTATTATATTTGTTTACCGTCAAATCACAATAAAATAGTAAGATAAGATAATTAAAATGATTAAAACATCATCTTATCTTATCTTACTATTTTATTGTGATTTGACGGTAAACAAATATAATAATTATCGACAATTATTCTGAAATTATTCAAGAGATTTTCTTAAATTTTTTTAGGAATATTTGTTTCATCACTAAAAATTGTGACCGAATTTAAATGATATCGATCCCGAATGAACTATACACATTCTCTGTAAGAAACTCAGACAATAATGACGCATCACAGAAAACATTAAATATAGATTACACTGAGATCCACACATCTATTTGAACTGTCATCAGTTTGTGTATTAAATGACATATAGGAAACAACTTTAATTTTGTGCGCTGGGGTTAAATTTGTAGCATTCTAATCGAATTTGCAATAAATTCTTACCCAGGTTATTAAGAATGGAAATTCATAAAGGAAATGTAGGCAGGTTCGCAGACTATTTATCAGTGTTTTGGAAACGAGGATTTATGTTTGTATTCAAGTGAAGTCGTTTCTATTAGTAAATTTAACGAGAATACAGACAAAACAATTAATTCCCAGGAGCAAGTAACAAATCCTTAGTGGAGCGGGGGGGGGGGCAGCTCAAGTACCATTGGTAAGAAGAATAATAACACAACAGGGACGAACTGAAAGCGCAGTTAGAAGTCAGATTGCTGGTAAAAAAATAATTCCACAGTGTAATTTGTGCATAATGAAACATGCTTTTCCGTTGAGTTCCGCCTTTGATGTAATTAAATGGATGTGGGTGTTTGAGGGCAGTGAGGCCAGACAAACTATCGGAAACCAGGCTTGACATATGATTGCCTATAATATTATGTAGCTTATAGAATGCATCATATATGCCTCCACGTGCGCATATTTGCTTCGCGTATTTAATATATTTCTAATAGGAACGTAGCCTGTTTACGCGCCGCGCCCCCAAACTTACATGGTTTCTTGGGAAATAGAGGGGAAGATGGACTCCCTCATGAATCTCAGTAGTTGATAGAAGATCAATGAAATCCTCGGTTTGTGACGTTACCTTCTCAAATTAACTTTCAGGAAGCTCATATTTTCTTTGTATGATTTGAGGTTTTCGCAGCGGTGAGTATGAAGATTTCTGTCTTCTGGGTTGTTGCGCTGTGTAGTCTGGTCGATGTTTACCAACGTTTCAGAGGTCATACTGCCTCCGTCATCAGAGTATGAAGATTTCTGTCTTCTGGGTTGTTGCGCTGTGTAGTCTGGTCGATGTTAACCAACGTTTCAGAGGTCATACTGCCTCCGTCATCAGGGCGATGAGTATGAAGATTTCTGTCTTCTGGGTTGTTGCGCTGTGTAGTCTGGTCGATGTTTACCAACGTTTCAGAGGTCATACTGCCTCCGTCATCAGAGTATGAAGATTTCTGTCTTCTGGGTTGTTGCGCTGTGTAGTCTGGTCGATGTTTACCAACGTTTCAGAGGTCATACTGCCTCCGTCATCAGAGTATGAAGATTTCTGTCTTCTGGGTTGTTGAGCTGTGTAGTCTGGTCGATGTTAACCAACGTTTCATAGGTCATACTGCCTCCATCATCAGGGCGATGAGTATGAAGATTTCTGTCTTCTGGGGTGTTGCGCTGTGTAGTCTGGTCGATGCTAACCAACGTTTCAGAGGTCATACTGCCTCCGTCATCAGGGCGATGAGTATGAAGATTTCTGTCTTCTGGGTTGGTGCGTCGTGTAGTCTGGTCGATGTTTACCAACGTTTCAGAGGTCATACTGCCTCCGTCATCAGGGCGATGAGTATGAAGATTTCTGTCTTCTGGGTTGGTGCGCTGTGTAGTCTGGTCGATGTTTACCAACGTTTCGGAGGTCATACTGCCTCCGTCATCAGGGCGACGAGTATGAAGATTTCTGTCTTCTGGGTTGGTGCGCTGTGTAGTCTGGTCGATGTTTACCAACGTTTCAGAGGTCATACTGCCTCCGTCATCAGGGCGATGAGTATGAAGATTTCTGTCTTCTGGGTTGTTGCGTCGTGTAGTCTGGTCGATGTTTACCAACGTTTCGGAGGTCATACTGCCTCCGTCATCAGGGCGACGAGTATGAAGATTTCTGTCTTCTGGGTTGGTGCGCTGTGTAGTCTGGTCGATGTTTACCAACGTTTCAGAGGTCATACTGCCTCCATCATCAGGGCGATAAGTATGAAGATTTCTGTCTTCTGGGTTGTTGCGCTGTGTAGTCTGGTCGATATTAACCAACGTTTCAGAGGTCATACTGCCTCCATCATCAGGGCGATGAGTATGAAGATTTCTGTCTTCTGGGTTGTTGCGCTGTGTAGTCTGGTAGATGTTAACCAACGTTTCAGAGGTCATACTGCCTCCATCATCAGGGCGATGAGTATGAAGATTTCTGTCTTCTGGGTTGTTGCGCTGTGTAGTCTGGTAGATGTTAACCAACGTTTCAGAGGTCATACTGCCTCCATTATCAGGGCGATGAGTATGAAGATTTCTGTCTTCTGGGTTGTTGCGCTGTGTAGTCTGGTCGATGTTAACCAACGTTTCAGAGGTCATACTGCCAATTGGCACATTCATCGCCCTGACCCAGAAGACAGAAATCCTAATATTTTCTTGATTAAACTACTGTATGAGTTCCGTTACATTACTTCATTAGTTTTAAGTAGTTTGTTTATTTATATTAATGTTCAACATATCTCTTCTAAACGTTTTTGGTGAATACTAATATAAAGAAACAAATTATTTTTTTATATAATCCGTATTTAATTGTACATCTTGTTTAAAACATTTTATTTATTATTACAATGCTATTTACTTTCAGTCGTCAGAAATATTTAATATTAAATTATTAGATTTAACAAACCGTCTGTCTCTCTGTAGTAATACACCATCTAGGATCGACTTGTACAACCAATGGCAACTATTTTCTAGGAAAAGGATCCTTGTTGAGAAGCTTCCAGTCTCTCGTCTTTTCAAGAAACTTTCTAATTTTTATTGAATTGAAAGTCAGTGGCTGTGTTCATAAGATCTCGCTACTGGGCCTTGTACTCTAAGAAATGGATTATTTTACATCCCCTCTGCCCTATTCATGATCTGTTTCGTCAGATAATTATATTAATATCTGTGTCAGGGTCTTCCAAGTTGTACCACCCTTCAGGTGTTCGAATTTATCATGTAACTGTCTCATAGAAAATAAGCATTTTATTATACCCTCGTTGGGTGCTATAATAGAAGTATTGTTTTTCCATAAAAATATCCTTTTATTCAGATGTTGTTACTTTACGTGTGCTAAATACTATGTCACAGCGATGCAACACGAGATTATTGCCTTGTTTCTCAACATTATTGAAACTACTCTTTAAAGATGGATGTCTTCTGTGTTGTTACGCCGTGTAGTCTGGTAGAAGTTTACCGACGTTTCAGAGGTCCTTATTGCCTCCATCATCACGGTGCAACAACCCAGAAGACAGCCATCTTAAGATTCACAGATGTGAAAACCTCAAATCCTACCACGACTCTTTAGTGTAATCGTATTTATGTCGGGTTCTTTCGTCGTTTTTGTGTCTGGCGAGGAAATGTTGTATATCTGTAATAAAATTTGTTTCTGTTTTCCACGTTTTGCCTTCGTCTGGTCATTGTCATGCTTATTATGAGGTAACGTAATGCAACAAGCATAAAGCTATCCATTTACGCTGCTTAACTGTTGCTGAGAACTAAATGCGGTTTAATTTGTAAAGCGGTCTGTGCCTATTTGACATTTATGAGCCTTGTAACTGAGGTACTACGGAGTTTAATGATAGAACGCATTTAAGTTAAGATGTCATGTCATTTAGTTACTAGATACTGAATGCGATTATAAATAAGAGTAGTTTGGTTTTTCTCTCTTCTTATCTTTCATGTGTGAGTTTAGAGGTTATGTCCTGTCGTGACAATTTATGAACTTAAGAAAAGTTAAGTAACAGAAGATACCAGAAAATTACACGATTTTCAAGAGGAATAGGATCGTACTTCGTATTCTTAAATTATTGTTGTTGAGGCGATGAAGTAAAATGTGATGGGAGAGACATGTAACACGGAGGACTGAGGAATTCATCAACATAGTGGCAATTGAATCTGAAAGGGAGAGACTGTTTGGTAGACCCAGATACTTCATTTTTGGGCGAGAATATATTAAAATCGAATTTAAAACAAAATGGCGCGCACATTTACATTGGATTCAACAGGCTTATTGTATCAGGTCCTACCAAGACTCTTATGAGTACGATGATGAACATTCCAGTTGAGTGAAATCTGAGTTTGTTGGCCATTTTGCTAACAGTGCTTTAGAAGGACCTGTAACGCAAGGAAGTAACAAAGTGTGATATTAAATTAAGGCATCTGAAAAAAGAGGAATAGGGATTATTTCTTTCCCATTTGTCTGTCTCTGTTGCTGAAAATAATGTATGACCGGAAGGTGGTGTTTGCTAACGATATTAAACTAGCACAGCTACAAGCCAGAGAAGTGACAGAGAAGCTGCGCAGATTGATAGAGCTGCAAACACAGCACAGTGAGACTGACTCCATTACTAACATACAAACGCACCTCAACACCACTCCATCAATTTCGTCTGTCAGCTAGGGCTTTGGATGGAATTGACGTTCCACGCCGCATGCAACCACCTCCAAACGCAAACTATTCAGAAACTTTGAATCAAATTATGTGCTATATAAAACACAGTTTGATGTATGTTTGTTTGGTTGGGATCATAGACGAGGTATTTAATTTGGCGCGAACCTCCAGAGAAACTTTAAAATAATGTAACACGTGACCTGATCGTTGTTTCCATTGCTGTTCCCTGCAACTGAATGAGGGTAACAAACGCGGACCCATTGACCACAGCAACAAAAACAGCGAGGGATTGCAGTGTGAAATAAATCATTTCATTTTGAATTTTCTGCGTAGCTTTTGAACTAGCAATTGTGTATTTTCATGTATTTCCGACGACAATTGTGGGATTTACCTCGTTTCTAAATAGTTTGTAACTAATTTTATTCTTTTAACATCACTTTTAAGTGCGTTTGCACGTGTGTCTGTCAGGTTCGACATGTCTGCCTGTTTGTCCACGTGTAACAGCAATTTCAGAACTACTGAACGGATTTCTGTGAAGTTTCGATATATAATAAAAATAAGTTGTAGTCTGCATGAGGACTTCCATACGTGAATAGATGAGGAGTCCCGCGTGGGGAATCTCTATGTTATTTTCCTATTTCATGCGTCCGTTATTTTTATATATCCGCTTTATATAAATCAGTTAATTTGTTTTTAATGTTTTCCTTAATTTATATTATTTTAATTTCTGTATATTTTGCGTATATGTTGTTTTTATTTAGACCTACATTCCGTTTTCTCTTGTCTCCTGATATCAGGCACAATATCGCATATCATCATTCCGTACTACACAAGATTTAGTGACTCCTGAATTCTTATTCAGCCGATTATACGTATCTTAATACATGGCCGAGTTGTCTCTATCCGTCACAGAATGGATCGAGCTCTGACTCACGGGCTGCCAATACTGACGGGAAGACTATTTACAATTCATTTATATATACTAAATCTCAAATATTCTTATCCCTAATGCAAATAGGAAGTCTAAACGTTTTTTCGTCGGTGCTTTATCGACATACAACATAAATTAGCCTTCTATTTTCTTTGGAAATGAAACGTTATTAACAAATGTAAGTAAAAACAATATTACTACTTTAGTTTAATATTGAATACCAAATTTCGAATGCCATTTTTTCCATTCTGAAGAATAAGAGGAGTGTTTTTTTATATTTGGAACTAGTTAAAACGTCAATGTGTAGTTTACACACATGCAACTAAGACACATGTTCATTTGACCACGTTGGTCTATAAATTTCACGCTGTTGTGACAACGGTCCTGTTTCATTCACCTTATTCGAGGTTCAAAGAAACAGTCCAGTACGTTTATGACATTTGAATTTGAGGGGCTTCGGATGTAAGTGGCTCTTTTGTATTTTATTATAGGCCTACGATCCGAGAGGGATTAGGGCAGGGCTGGAAAATTCCCGGGGACCTGCTCTCCCGGGCGAGTAAAAGTTTCATGCTAGCATCAAAAATGCCAACAGCACGTTGCAAAAACCAGCAGTGCCACTCTCCTTTGTAACTTTAACTAATTTGGTTTGGGGACGGTTGGATGATGTGACTGCAAGTAAACTGAATATTCGCATTTAGATTTTAACTGTTTTCCACATTTCTGTTGAATTCGAAACAAAACAGGATGAGTTTTATATTACGTCATATTTTGTTATATAGTTTTTTCAATATAATGACTTCAACTCGTTATTTATCTAATTTTAATGGCATTTAATACACTTGAATGTTTTTGACGTTACTTACAAGTATGGAGCAATACTGCTTTAGCAATTACAATTTAGATAGTTCGTCATAAATTTCTCACCTGTTAACTGGCTTATGGAGGAGGGGAATATCTTGTAGATTAGCAAGGAAGGGTTCTGTTTATTATTGTACCAATATAAGGCCCCCCGAAATCTGGTCTAATATACCGAGCGACAGGTTTCTTCGTCAACAGCAGAAGCTGTATAGCGACGCAGGTGGGATGACAGCGAAAGATCAACCGAGATAATGCGGAATGAAGCGTTCGTGGCATCTCATTGTGCTAGTATTCCTGAAACCACCTGGAGGAGATGACGGTCTCCGTGTACAAACAAAATCCGGTTCTTCCCGTAAAATATTGCGAAGTATTAAATTAATATGCTATTATTTTACAATGAATAGCTTTAGAGACTGAAGATAAAATGTCATCCAAACCTACTATTTTATTTCTTTAGTGTTCTGTCTGACGACAGGTCCATATGAACAGGATCCTTCCATCCTTTTCTCGGACTGGGACCTGTTCATATACGTTCTTGGCAGATGATCCAGAAGTGGTTTGCCATTGCCTTCTTCTGTGTGTGAATGGAGTAATTGTTTGGATGCCACGGAGAAACCGGGGAAGCCCCCGGAGGAAAACTCCGTGTTGCCTAGACCACGGCCTTGCCCAACACAAGTTATAAATTCGGGCACCGCCGGGAATCGAACCCGAGATCTCAGGATTACAAGGCCAGCGTTCTAACCGCTAGACCACCGTGGCTTCTAAACCTACTATAGCGCCTAAAAAAGACTTTTTCCCTCGTTAAAAGCTCATGTCTTGAAGTTTTCGCGGCGACTAACAGTGATAAAATCCTCTAGTGTGACCAGCCGCATCAATTCGGAACGGAAGTCCAAAGTTTCATAGACTCTCACTGTCCCCATCATCAGGAGATGATATCATTCCTGAAAGGATTTTATCACTCATCTACTCCTGTTTGTCTAATGAAGTGTGGGATCAGACGGGTCACAGACACAAAAATTATAATGTGTCCAACTTGTACCTGACCAGTAGTAATCAGGCACCGAACACCCCGATAGAAATCTTCATATCGACCTCGACTACATCTTTTCGAATTCATCCAATCTCCCTCATATCTTTTCAGATACTGAGTAACATCTGCAGAAACCCAATTAAGTCAGATGTAAACCTAAGTAGGATTTTATGTTCTCACGGAGGTGAGTTCGAATATGGGCTGTAACGCCTGTACAGTCTGATAGACGTTTACCGACGCAGCAACCCTTCAAATATACATCTAGCGTATAAATAAACAAATATGTCGGACACAATGGTCGCCCGTTATGGGTTGGATAGCGGGTTTTATTTCCTTTACAGCCGTCAATGTTGCTTTATCCCTTGTAGATAGAACCCTTGCTGTTGGTTGGACCCCTTTTCATGGGGGGGACAATTTCTAAATTCTCAAGCGGAAGAAGCCACATCCATGGAGAATTAACTGTAGTTAAATAAAGCAAGAGGCTTTCTGTTACTTTTGCGGGCTGTTTGTTTGTTTGTTTGTTTTGTTGTTGTTGTTGTTGTTGTTGTCCTATACGTACGAGTGTATTGACTAGCCCGCGAGGCAGACGGCTGGAAAATTTTGACGTGGTGGGCGGATAGACATGCATCGCATACTTATGTGTGTGTTTGTATGTATATATATCAGACCGATATGGACACGCCGTGTCCATAGAATCGATAGCCAAGCCAAATCTACAGTTGAGTTTAAATTGGTATGACTCGTACCAGATATTTTCAACAATATATAGCAATTTCAAACCTCATAGAATACTTGGATTGATATTCCATCTACACGACATGTTTTTTTTAAAAAATATGATCTCAATGTTTATTAAAATCCACTGCATGTTTCGACTTTAATAGGTTATCTGCAGGTGGTTCTATTTAAGTGGTGAAAAATGATAGATATTAATGCTGAATTGTATGCATACTTGAATAAGAAAACACCCGCAAATTCTTGTAAGTTCTAAAGGTTCGTGGAGTCATGGATAGTTCCTTCCATTTCACTGTTTCTGTTTTTCAGTATAAAGTTCTCCTGTTACGAGAAACTGTGATGTGTTATATTGGTTCCGGCTAAATTATTTCAGACTGGTGGCCTCTGCGAATTTTAAAGCCGAAAATGAAAATAAAATACATGTGCGCCTGTTTTAAGTGTTATGATTTACGGTATATTTTGTAGGAAATACATAGATTCAGATTTGTTTAAATGAGAATAATAATTACTGTTGAACTTGTATCAGGACTGATATATTTAAGAGACCACTATTTATTTGTTATTTTTTAATACAGCCTGCGAAATTGATACTGTTTTTGGATAGTTCAGCGCGTTCGTTCCGCGAAGTCATTGGTTATAGGCGAATTGACTATTACGTTTATGAGAGTGGATTAGATGTTTATTGAATGCGATTATATAAATTAAATATTTTTTAATCGGTATGAATGTTATTCCAGTAAAAAGAGAGCAATGAAGCAACGTAAGGCAGGGAGTGAGTGCAGTTTATATATATATATATATATATATATATATATATATAAAACACACACACAGAGATGCAGGGTCTACGGCTGTGTGCATAAGTTTCGGTGACACTTTTAATTTGAAACTTCAGCTTTTACGAAACATGCAGGATATTTTGTTAATTTCTCTCCGGACGAAAACGCTAGAAAATCCAAGTAATTAGAGTCGAATGTTAAAAGCAACCAAAAGTGTTTACATTCTGGAATAAATAACAGGAGTCAGCGACTGGCGCAATGTTTTCAGAGTATGTGACATTGCTAAGCACAACAAGCCGTTTTCAGACTGAGAGTCTGTGGAGTTGTGTGTAGCTGAAGCCCAGGAAAGAATACAGTGTTTTTAAATTGTATGTTTATCTGGAAGAACAGTTGTATATCTCATGAAAGGAATGGGCAGCGATGTGATAACTCTACAAGAAGCATTTGGTAAGTTCTGGCGCAGCCGATAAGTACAGTAACACTCTTAGGAAACTACAAGAATAATTTTGGTGTAGTTTTTAAAATTTTAAGAACGTAGTGGTTCTTCGTTTTTGCTTTGATGCTGGAAATACCCAAGATAATCTACACCTGTAACCGACAGAATGCAAAGTGACGGAGAACTGAGAAAGGAATTATAATTTGTGAAGTCCCTTTTTACTTTTAGACTGTTGTATGAATCCGCAAACTCGTATATTTAGATTAGATTGGATGGAAGGTGTTTTGGTGTGTTTTTCTTTCATTCATACGTATGAATAGAAGCGGTGAAATTCATAATTAAGATTGAGGATGGCAAATGAATAATCTGGTGCATTTCCGTATATTGCAGAATCAACATTTAGACCTAATAATAAAAACGTTTTTGACAACCCTGATGAGCGCTGTCTGTCCAGTTAGTTTTCTGAAGACTCACAATGATACGTAAAATTAAAATTTATTATGTATTTACCTTAGATGTAGAACATACTTAAAATGATACACCGCGACGTTAACTGAATGTTAGGGCCTCATTTCTTTACGGTAAACGAATGCTAGTTCTCATTTGGCGTTCCAGAGAAAACGTTTGTCCACCCCTGGACTAGCGGCAAAGAATAAAAAATATGCTGTGGTGGTATTAAGGCTCCATAATTTAGAAGGCGAAAACTGGAGGTGGTGTACGTGTCCAAGTGTTGTTGTCATTGATATTCTCCTGGAACCTCTTCGAAGCGCTGGTAGTCGACGTCCTTGCCTGTGATAAAAATAGACCGCCGCTCTGTTAGCAAAGGCGTTGTGACGTTCAGTGCAATAATATCTATCCAGGTGCATTACACCTGGACAGATATTATTGCACTGAACGTCACAACGCCTTTGCTAGGTCTCGGGTTCGATTCCCGGCGGTGCCCGAATTTATAACTTGTGTTGGGCAAGGCCGTGGTCTAGGCAACACGGAGTTTTCCTCCGGGGGCTTCCCCGGTTTCTCCGTGGCATCCAAACAATTACTCCATTCACACACAGAAGAAGGCAATGGCAAACCACTTCTGGATCATCTGCCAAGAACGTATATGAACAGGTCCCAGTCCGAGAAAAGGATGGAAGGATCCTGTTCATATGGACCTGTCGTCAGACAGAACACTAAATAAATAAATAAACATGCCTCTGTCTCTAATCGTATCGCCATGACAAGTTCGTATATTATTGTCTAACGTAAATAAATTGTACATAACTTGCACGTATAATTTATTACAGAGGCATCATCCTTCAATACAAACTAAGCACTCGTATTGTCTGCAGGTTCAGAATTTCACTTACAATGCAACAAAATTTAGTAGGGAATTTTTTTTTACTTTTAATATAAGTAATTAAATATATTCAGCGTAATTTTCCGTTCTTTGTTTATAATATCAGTGTACTTGTACTCTTTAGAAAATGAGTATTGTCCACAAAGGCACAGAGAAGCAGAATCTGTCTTAATATTTTGAAGAATACTGGATTCACTGTGTGAAAAACACTGAAGACGAAGGAGAAGGCAATTGCGGTTGCCGAGAAAAATGCATTATTATTGAGGCAAATACAGCACTCTGTAGCCAGCCGGAAATTTATGGTATCCTCAGTTTCTGTTTGTACCCAGTAATTTTTTTTTTATTTTGTGATAATTTGTAGGTCTGTGTTAAAACTCCTGCACTTTTGCGTTATATTAAAACACAATGTTGCGTATTCTTTGTGATCAGTGAAATAACACGCAGTTTAGTTTTTCATGAGTGTTTGCAGTGGCTACAGTTCCATTTATTCTCAATTTCCCCCAAGGCCTTCGTCTTACGAACACTGCGTCTTTCTGTAAAAAAATATATCCTGCTGTTGGCAAGGCACTGCTCTGACAAATTTCACCAAAACGAATAGAATATAAATCGCTTTCAGCACTTCTTAAATGTTGTAAAAGAAACGTAAAATACGTGGGAAAGTAACAGAAAAATCCAAATTTGTATGGGTGGCATCATTGGAAGTAAAACATCGTAAAACAATACGGTTAATTTTTAATATTGTATGCACCACAGCAGTAAGAGTGGAAGAATCAACATTTTGCCTTAAAATATAAGTTGGAGGGGTGGTGGTGTTTAGTATCAAACATGAACTGAACCTATAAAACGTGCTATTTGGAGATAACGCCTTATACAGGGCTGTTCAAAAAGATTGTCGGGGTTTTGTGAATTTTTGTGGGGCAATGCATTAAATATACGACTATTATCATTACACTGATGGATAGAGAAACTCTCAAAGTTTTTTTCTACGACTGAAGTTTCAATTTCTTCCCGTTTGGTAGATACGTGTTTCCATATATTTGAACTAACTTGAAATCATACTATTTTGTTTTAACACGTTAATATGATAGCATGGACTGAAATCATGGGAATCAATCGCATCAGCGTACGTAAGAGTAGATAAATCAAAAGAAGAAATATATATGTATGATTTGATGTTTTCACAGCTGTGAGTATGAAGATTTCTGTCTTCTGGGTTGTTGCCCTGATGACGGAGGCAGTATGACCTCTGAAACGTTGGTTAACATCGACAAGACTACACAGCGCAACAACCCAGAAGACAGAAATCTTCATAATCATCGCCCTGATGACGGAGGCAGTATGACCTCTGAAACGTTGGTTAACATCGACCAGACTACACAGCGCAACAAACCAGAAGACAGAAATCTTCATACTCATCGCCCTGATGATGGAGGCAGTATGACCTCTGAAACGTTGGTAAACCTTCTACCAGACTACACAGCGCAACAACCCAGAAGACGGAAATCTTCATACTCATCGCCCTGATGACGGAGGCAGTATGACCTCTGAAACGTTGGTAAACATCTACCAGACTACACAGCGCAACAACCCAGAAGACGGAAATCTTCATACTCATCGCCCTGATGACGGAGGCAGTATGACCTCTGAAACGTTGGTTAACATCGACCAGACTACACAGCGCAACAACCCAGAAGACAGAAATCTTCATACTCATCGCCCTGATGATGGAGGCAGTATGACCTCTGAAACGTTGGTAAACATAGACCAGACTACACAGCGCAACAACCCAGAAGTCAGAAATCTTTAGAAATATGTATGGTTACATATGAGGAAAATTAAATTTCTGTTTGTAAAGCACCGTGGTTACTTATAAAACTAACGAAACGAAATCTCTGAAATGTAGGATACGACAAGGATCTGCGGAGCTGTGTGACAGGTCATGTCGGTGTGACCCTGGTCACGTACGCTCCAGTCACCGTCGTTTGTGGCATTGTGCGTGCGTAGTCCAACGGATACGTCTCTTAGTGGAGAGCTTTCCTACTCTGAGGTGACCCGCAGTAACTTGCTCCCAACACAGGGATGTACCAACGCTACAGACTGCCTGAACCACGCTACTCGGAATTCAACTGTTTATGTGGTACTGCTATTACACAGTCCTCCGAGTTACGCGGTATACACTTCCAGCGTAACTGGAGGTAGTAACTCGTCATAGCAAAAGATCAGCTTACCAGCATGTGCCTCGGGACCTTTGTAAAGATAATCGACAAAATTGTTACATAACATTTTGAGAGTTTATATGACGTAAAGTGCAAAATACATGCATTGCTTCAGCTTTTGGGAATAAATGATAAAAACCTAAGGGAATTTACGTGAAATAAATGGCTTGTCTTACTGAAAAGAGGAAATAGCAAAGAAGACATTTCCATTTACAGGCCTACAAAATGTTGGTTAAACGTATTGTAAAATATGGTAATAAAATACAAACATGGGGTTACAGAGATGGAAGGGGAACAGAGCTGGAATAAATAAGAATTTAAGGACCTATATATAAAGTTTGTGAGAATTTTAAAGTTGATAAAATGTTCTGGGTGAAGACTTGTGGCAGGGGATATTGAGACAGACTATAAACGTTCAGTTGTCTAATCCAGTATTCAACCTTTTTTGTTCGCGTACCCCCAGTAATAATTTCTCTTCAACTTTGTACCCCAAAAGGTGTATAATTCAAGTTATATATAGTATATAATCTACACCTAAAATAAATTAAATAAATTACATTACTGATTATTCAGTGTTTATCATAAAATAATATATATAATTTTTAAATTTTACTTACCCCCTAAGATGTCTTCGCGTACCCCAGGTTGAATACCACTGGTCTAATCCATAAGTACAAGCAGACAAATACATGAGACTAGACGACGAGAGATTGTAACAGTGGACAGCAATGTGGACTGAATATTGAGAAACACATTAAAATTAACAGGCAAGTTTTTTGTTCTAGTTCGTACATTCGATCACCGAAATTCGAAGTAAGATTGCGTTTTCCGTCAGTCGAAAAGAGAAAAATGCAATGCAGTTTTTTTTAAAGGTTGACACGCTGTGTGCTTGATTAAGAACAGCCACAAAACGACGTTTAAAGCAAAGAAGCTCAAACTATGACAACGGGTGTTACAACTGTTTAGTAAACTACAAATGTGGACTTTATTTAGAGGCTTTAAGCATAGTTTGATAGTTACGACTGAATTAAGAGGTCAAGTGTCAATCTGTTATGTTTATACATCTAATAACTACCGGCAAAGCACTGTTTTAAAAAATATATACGCGAAGCAGGGAGGTTTATGGTGCTATAAACTTCGTGCTGAAGCAGATTACCAGGCATGGCGAAATAGTTACAAAACTATTTCTGAAGCTCAACTGTCATAAAAAGAAAGTCATTTTATAGTGCTGAGTTCATTCATTAATAAACCAGTGTGTAAGAGGAATAAAGCTGACTGCTCATGTTTGTGGCAAAATAATCCGTACGTATGAACGTATTGTTTCTTTTACACAGCGATGGGACGAGGGCCTTAACTTCTGACTTTGAAAACCCAATTTTCTAATAAGTGAAACAAATTGATGGAATATATTTCGGTCCTATCACATTTTATTACCATGTTCTTAATAAAGTATATATTACTTCCTGCGGAAATTTCTTTACGTATGTATACACTTATATATAGTTACATATGTGTGTATTTATAAATTATTATTCAGCTTGTTATTATACTGTTTTGCTCGCTAGAAACGGATTTTTATATTGCTATTATGGACCACTGCATCATTGTTTTTATGTTAAAAATACCAACATGGCGACCTTCCGAACGTCCAAGGTGTTACTTCAGTACTAATGCAAAATGTTATATGGTGACGAATGTTAAATGAATGTTCAACTACTTATGCGTATTTTTGTAGGATATAAAGCAATAACATGGCGATCGCTCGAACCTCTTAGACGATATTAAGCGTTTGGTTTTATCCCGATGACCAAAGAATCACTGTGGAAGAAATTTGAAACATTTTAGAGATAGAACATAAATATTCAAGCAATCCTGTGTGTGGAACATTACTTTATATGTTATAGAGAAATTTGACACGATAACAGGCAAATTTGACTTAGTGAGAACCTGTGACAGTAGAAATTATTACTGAATTTATATTTATTCATATCTCTTGCTAGCCTTGCCATATACATTGAAGTATATACTAGAAATTAAGCATTAAATATTTTCTTAATGTTGCTCATTGAAGCCTGCATGTACAGTCTAGCATGCTCTCAGAAACAAATACTCGGTTTAGTAAGGGAGTGTAATTTCCGTGCAATTAACGACGTCCACGTGACGAAATGGTTGGCAAACTTACGAAACTTTAGTGCACTGCGGGAGCTTAAGTTGTGTTTCGGTCGTGATGATGTGGTAAGTTCCCCGGCTGTGAAGAACAAGGGTTGAAACCTAACAAGTATTGTTACACCGAGATTAAATGAAATGTATGTATAGTTATTTGCAGCAACATTTCGAATTAGTTCTTAATTTCAGGGACAGGAATTTTCATTCTTTGATATGCGGACGGATTGGAGATTGGCCGAGGTCACAATAAGATAAGAGTATGCACAAAGTTTGTCCGAGTTATATTTTGTTTAGAACATAGGCTATTCCAGATTTTACAGTGGGCTGAACGTTTTTAGAGCAGTAGAAATATAAGATATAAGATAAATTTTGAGTAGGTAATGAAATTTCTATTGTAAATATTTTATGAAGGGATCATATTAGTTTAGAAATGGGTATAACTGCGATAATTATTAAAAAAATTATACACTTGATTACTTCGGTAACATACTATAGAAAGTGAATACATAAATTTACAAGGAAGTAATTGTGCTTGGATGCAAGGGGTAGAATAGTACAATGATGTGTTTAGGAATAATGAACGCTTTAAGTCAGTATGAGACGGTGTCAGAACACGGACTAACATGAAATGTTCAAGACATATGCACGCCTAATCACTAATGAATATATTATACTGTGTAAGAACCAGACCACACTGTAAACGCAACAGAGACGTATTCTGAAGCACTGGCGTAGACGTGCCCCGGTATTTTTCAGATAGCCGTTAGTATTCGCTGCGTGCCTTGCAGTTCCAAGTACCGAAATTATTCTCAACTTTGTACGGCAGTTATAAGAAAGCCGATCCGTTTTTACGTTCTCGTTGCAGTGTGTGTTAAAAGGACCTGTCCTTTTCTGCAGAATGCAAATGAGAATTGAGCTCGTGGGGAAATGTCGACGTAATTACAAGTTCCGATGTATTTAAAGCTTTTCTTTGAGATTTCACTTCCTTAATTTTCTTGGTTATATTGAAAAGTTGTGGAATGAGGGCACGAAAACTAGATGCAAATTGTCTGTAAAGAATTCAGGTTTCAGACAACGCAATTAATGTTCGGAAGTGTCAGGTCTCGTTTTTTGATGCTGGGTTAAACACTTAGCCCATCTTTCGTCTGCCTGTATAGCAAGTAGTGTGACGTTAAAGCCATGTACACTGCGAGAACAAGCCTTTTTTTTTTATTCCGCGATCTGTGAGGACTGTCGGCATTCTGTAATAAATCTCACAATGCAGTGGATAGTAAGTTGAGACTTTTTCAAACGACAGATACGAACATAAATCGGTGTCCTCTACGTCGATTCAGCGTCTAAGAGTAGGAATACTCAACATAAATGTAATCTGGGCCAGTATATCTCGGGTGCTCTAGCTCGGTCTCGGTTTGGTGAACTATTTGCAATTCCGTAATTCCTGTAATCGCAACTATGTCGACCTTCTCGTGTTTATAAATAGCTAGAAACAACAGTAATTTCATAGTAACTAATGTAAACGAAGCAGATATTTTGCGTTGTTCAAGTTCCTGCAACTGGTCGATGCTTACGCCATGCAAACTTATGGGGAGTGGAGTACAGATGCACGCATATTTAATCTTGGCGCCAGAAGGAGGTTAGTGGTGAGGTTCACAACCCTGCTGCTCTACTCCCGAGAGAAGAAAACTCTTACCATTGCACAGATAGACGAGTGGACCCACTTGAAATATGAGTGCAGTAAAGAACCATGAACTAATTTTGTGACAATTTCAAATTACTCTGTATCCTTCCGCCTACGTCTTCGTCCGCAACTAAAATGAAACATAGCTGTTATCAATCTCTAACTATAAAGTTTCTGTTCGCCGGCGAGATAATTTAATTTAAAGGCCAATCGTAAATTATTCGAAAATGACGAAAGTATAACGAACGCGATAATATAGAATAATAAATTACTGTACGGGCATTCATGGGTTATTGGCACTGTTATGTGAAATTTAACCGCTCGTACTCCATTCTGTCAAGCGTGTAGCGCAGAGATAAATTAGATGGTAAAAATGCAAAGAGCGATCTCGTGTCCTCCGCATTCGGCATGCCCGCCAATTTGTATTGTTACAAGATGCTAACTCCTTCTGATGTGACGCCAGCGGTGGCAGGATATATACTACGTCTAATTCCTGAGCGGCTGCAATGCAAGGAACTTCATTAGAACCTAAATTTTGTTTAAAAAAAATATTTAAAAATATCAAATTTTTCTTACGCCTATGTTGTGTCTTGGGAGATTTTCATAAGCGGTGAAAAATGCACAGGACAAGTGACAGGAGACAGGAAAATTATGTAAAGATGATTACATTGTATCAGAATGTAGTTCTTAATTTATATCTGTTGATCAAATGTAAGATTTACATTAAATTACTATAACTGGATTATTTAACAACGGACTCAGTACGCTGCTGACTCAGTCCTCCGTTGATTGTTCCATCCCATGATACCAACAATTAATTGCGTTCAGGGAGTAGACTATTTGCAGTAAAGATTTTTGAGATGGTAAAGTTGCGTCATATTGTGATATAATAAATATATATTGTTTAAATCTTGTCCGTCTAATCACAATAAATTTTTATTAAATATTAAAATATTACATTAATTAACATTAACATTAACAATATATAAGTAAAGATTTTGTGAATCCATAAACATACAATAATTGTAATGGAAAATGCAGGTGTCTCTTTGGTAACTGTTTTACCGTCAGATTCTAAAGAGTCCAACACATCGATGGCGAAACAGTCTGAAAGTGAGTGAAAAGTATAATGTATGTAATTGAGGAAAATCTCAGTACACTGATGTGGGAATATTGTGTCAGGAACATCGGATTTGGTTGTTAGACTACTTAACTGCGTTTTGAAACTTTCAAATGTCTCCACATTTTACATTTCATTAAAGTAAGTATGGATATCCGCATGCAAAATGGCATAATAAAAATATTTCAGGTACAGAGGCATGGCGTCAGGCATATTTCATAGTGTGTGATAATAATATAATAAACTATAAAATATCATTGCCAAATACAACAGTAAATATACGAATACAACAAATAAATAAGAAATATCTGTAATAAAAAATGTAATATTTGTTAAATTGAGTTCACAGAGGCTTAAAGGTTCTTAATAATGACGCTATTTTATAACTCCTACTAAAATTAGGCGAATTTTAATTGTCGTCTACTTGCGGACAACTTAAATGTGGACATAACGTATCACGGATGATAATATTATTGTGTTTGTAACTTGATGAGAAGAGATTCAAATACGGAAGAAAGGAAGATAGGACACGTAGGTACGAAAGAGATAAAGGAAATACGAAATGGACAAAGAATGATAATGATAATCAAGAAATTGTTCCCCGTTAAATTATAACGGCCGTTTATTACAAGACAGGGATAGGGTAAGACCAGTTCCTTGGTATAAGGCACGCCTATTGTATCAGTCCCAGATGGTAATAGGTGAAAACGGAACGTTTATGCAAAGATGATTTGCAAGAGTCTTATGTCTAGTTGAATTTTTAAGTTATGTACTTTAGGTTATATGGTTTTGTAATATTATGAGTTGTTTTATTTTGAGTGTGGTGTGTTGTTTTGTTGTGTCTCATTGTTTTGTTGTGTCTTATTGTTTTTGTTGTGTCATGTCTTTTTGTCTTACTGTTTTGTTCTGTCTCATTGTTTTGTTCTGGCTCATTGTTTTGTTGTGTCTCATTGTTTTGTTGTGTTTTATTGTTTTTGTTGTGTCATGTCTTTTTGTCTTACTGTTTTGTTCTGTCTCATTGTTTTGTTGTGTCTTATTGTTTTGTGTCTTATTGTAGGACCACTGCCACCGGGTAAAAACCAATTTGCAGTCAAATAAATAATAATAAAAGAGCGAACAACACTCTCGAGGAGAGAGAAATTCACGCCAATGCCATCTTGACCACCACACTCTCTTTAGCCTATGAATTTCCCAGTCTAAGTGACTGACGAGATTTAATTTGAAATGCAGAATGTGTACGAGTTTTCACACCCCTTTCTTACTAGCGGGGGTGGGGGTGGGACTGGCAGCATTTGTTTCCCCTCCAAAAGATTTAATTAGGCGGTAACGTGACTTAACAATGGTGATGATGACAAAGAATAAATTGGTGGTGGTTGTTTTTACGCTCGGAGAGACTTTGTCAGAGAGTCAGAGTTGAGCGCATTTAAGTGTTTCTTTCTTTACGTTTTGAGACACGAAAAAACACTTGTGATTCTGGAGAATACGAAGCATCTACGCTATGCGATAGTGATAAATATCATTGATAAAACGCTAATAGATAATAATTATTCTAATTATAACTGATGTGGACATAAAATAATGTCCGGATGAGTTTCGCATAGGCTGCCGGAATCAGTTGGTAACATAATAATTAATAATTTCCCCCAGATTTCGGATATATTCCCCCAATTTTTCTATGTTTGTCGTTTGATTACTCGATTGGCGGTAGCTGTGTTTATTCTTGAGAGTAAGTAATCATTGGCCTAAGCAAACTCAGGTTTCCAGATAAAAGTATCTTCTAAGGTGTTAAAATAAGCTCATATTGCATTAAATAAATGAAGGGAATACATTGAAAACCTTTATTTTGTTTTGGATCTGTTTAAACATTCGTACTGGATAAGTATTTTTATAGAAATGAACTTCCATTACAGAATAGTGAGAAAAAAAATGTTTGCGGTCCTGAATTTGCATAACCTATTTTAGTGTTAGAATCAACTTGGTGTTATGGTGGGATTGATAAGCTAGAAGTCAGCTCAGATCTCACTCAGCCCCGCCAGTTTGTAAAAGCTCTGTTCAAAGGAACGGAAGAGGTGCAGAACGAGCTTCTAATGTTTATACACGGATAGAATTTTTTATCATACTCCTTCTAGCATTGCGTCCTTCTTCATCAATATTCGTCTTGTCCCGCATATCCAAGCCATTGCAGGCGCAAGGCAAAGAAGACTGCAGAAGTCTAAGTAAACACTGAAATTCTCAATCCCCTCATTCTCTCTTTTCTCTCACTATCACTTTTATTTTCACACACAAGGAGAAAGTGAACGTAAAAGTGGAAACGGGACAAAAAGATTCCGTATACTTTCTTTCTCT
Organism: Zootermopsis nevadensis; assembly: GCF_977971745.1. Lineage (NCBI taxonomy): Eukaryota > Metazoa > Arthropoda > Insecta > Blattodea > Termopsidae > Zootermopsis > Zootermopsis nevadensis. The sequence continues at coordinate 9,462,344 of NW_028259138.1, read as the reverse complement.
TATACAGCATCTGACGTACAAGAGCATTTCTTGGGCTTAAAGTTTTAATGTGGGGCTTAGTAAACGGCTAATTTAAAGTGCATTCACTAAATTTTTACCATGAACAAGAAAAGAAATTGTAACCTAAATGCCACAGGGGTTTCTATCTTTGTTTTAATTCGAAATTAATTTAAATTATTTGAATACGATGTTATTGTTTAACTTCTCTTACACGATTTGCGTCTCACATCTGTTTAATAGCTGAGAACTGTAATCAAAGAGAAATTCGGTCAGATGTGCAAGCTATACAAATGTTTATTATTTTTGTTTCTCCTTTCATGTCAGCATGCTTAAGTAACTGAAATTAATTGAGCAATGTATATTGGCAGTTATATGTATTATACTCCTACTATTTTATTGTTTTATAATAGTACAAAGTTGGAAATTATTGACTTTTCGAGGGCTAGGAAATAGTCCTGTTTTGTATTTCCGATGTCTGTTGTAGATAGGTTACATTAGTTTAGGTTAGGTTAGGTTAGGTTAGGTTAGATTAGTTTAGGTTAGGTTAGATTGGTTTAGGTTAGGTTAGGTTAAGTTAGGTTAGGTTAGGTTAGGTTAGGTTAACATATTTCGTGTGCTACTTTTATTGTCGTTTATTTCTGCGTTGATATATTAAGTACGACTACTGATCGAAATATTTAAGCCAGTAGAGGTTGATGAAAGTACAAAAATTAAAAATCTATAACAAGTTAGTTATTTTTCAGTTTCCATTTTGCATTTAAACCTGAACAGTAAATATCAAAGATAAATCCAATTCATCAAGATTTCGGTCTACAAAATGGGAATTGGTTTGCCACGTCGACATAATGCTGAAGACAGATTCCCAGTATCAATGAAGAAGAACGGACCGACTGATTCAAGAAACTTAGTACTTTGTTGGACATATTTTTAATTACTGTTACAGGAACGAGTCGAAAGATGTTTTCCTTTTGGGTTTCCCAGCTAAAATGTTTTGTGAATTTCTTATCCTCATGCTTGGTGCATGTCCATGGATGGAGGGTTCAAATTGTGACGCCTCCTCATTACTGAATCTCTTATTACAGTCGACTCTCTTAGTTTCAGATATGGTAATCACCATTTCGTTCTGAAACACCCTAACCATGTTCTTTCTTGAGATTACAGACCATTTTGCACACGCATATCAAACAACAACTTTTATGGGAAATTTAAAAGTTTTTGGCGATATTCTGACACGTAAAGATTACTTTGGACATTATCCGACGTATAAGAGTTTGATTTTATTAATTAAATAAGAATATGTACTGTATTACTGCATCAACCCCAGTTCACATGAACATATTGTAATCACTGGAAACAAGGCGGGTACTAGTCGTAAGATTGTGAGTGAATATCATTACAAGTTTCCCTATCATTTAAGTTAACAAGACATCTGTATGAATTCATTATATTTTAGGTTTACTTAACACTGTTGCTCAGACTAAAGGTTTAACGTCGAATGACTAGACCAGGGGTGGAGAACCTGCGGCCTTAAGGCCACATGTGGCCTTCTAGGTTCTTAAGTGCGGCCTTTTGACTGAATCCAAATTTTACAGAACAAATCCTTTTATTTTTATTAATACATTTTTCAAGACGCCCTTAAGGTCACAAATGACGGATACCCATTTAGAGGATCAGCTTAAACTGCGGACCTCCATGGTGCAACCAAACATTCAAATGATTTCCTACAAAAAGTAGACACAACAAAGTCATTAAAAGATTAGTTAACTTTAAAATTAACAACTGTTTTCATTTTTTGAAATTATTTAGTACATAGTAGTTAGATTTTTACAAAATAATGTACATTTTTAAGTATATCTAATTGAAGTTTCTTGAACGCGGCCTTATTTAATTACAGCTAAATTAATGCGGCCTTCCAACATGAAAAGGTTTCCCACCCCTGGACTAGGTGATAGAAGAACCTTAAATTGGAAAATATATGGAAGCAAGTAGTCAAGGGCTGACTACGTAATACCTGTGTCAGGATAGCCAATAATGTCTTCAAGTCAATGTTGACATATTAGCATAAGTTAACTCTTACACCTTACAAAATCTGTTCTGTTTATCATTATTTTGTCTCTGTTTTCATTCGATGTTTAACTTGCGCAGTTGAAACACCGTCCTTCGTTATTTAAGTGTGAGTACCTTTCTGCTACGTCGTCGGTAAACAGTCGAATAAACAAACAAGCAAATCTTGCTTGGTTAATTGAATATTTCATTGGTGTTACTGACTTATCTTTCAGTACATCCATATTCCAAACGGAACTAATGATGTTTGCGTAGGTCATACGAGCATCGGTCGCTCGTTCTAGAACATGCATTGTCTTCGGGAAACTGCACACTCAACAGCTAAATTAATTAGTGCTCTGTAATGAGAGCATTTCTGGGGTGCTATGCCATGGACTGTTAGAGGGGCTGCCAATAACAACGCAATGTGCAGGAATGTGAAACCAATTAGACTCTGCGACAACGGTACACACTGCTTCTACAATGTGCAACCAGCTTCATCGAGTTTATTATTTTCTGTTCCAAGAGACACGCTTTTATATCTAAAACGCACGTGCAGGGATGTCCGTGTCATGACAGTCTGTAAACAGCCGTAGAACATCGTAAATAGTTATATAGTCCTTTTCGGTTTGGACGACTGGAGTTTTATTCTGGGAAGGAACAGAAATTTTACGTAAAATTTTACTTCTGGGCTGTGACTCTGTGTAGTTTTGCAGGTAGAGACCGAGGTTTTGAGTACGCGTAAAGCTTCAGCCCTAAAACTGGAGAACGGATGTGCCTCTATCTACTTATGAGTCCACACGGCGTCAGAGTCCAAAAGAACAACATAGATATATTATTTAAAGCTTTAGCGGCGACGTAACTCAATAAAATTTTCTCGGACGATCAGCCGCGTCAACTGGTTGAAAGAAGAAACCGACGTTTCAGGGACCATCTCTGTCCCCAGCATCAGGGTTCAGAGATGGTCCCTGAAACGTCGGTTTCTTATTTTAACCAGTTGAAGCGGCTGATCGCCCGAGAAGATTTTATTGAACAACATGGATATATTCACCTCCATGAGAACCTTAAATCTCACTTAGAGGTTTATCTCGTTGTCACAACGTCCAGACGGGATCTGAGCCCCCCTACAGCCTCCTGTCCGAGAGTTCAATTTTCTTTTACCAGGGTTTGATGTGAATACGAGGTCCTGATTTATTATTAATAATTATTATTTATTTAAAGGCCAGTAGGTATTCAAGTGTTCGTTTGCATGAATAAACTAACTTTGGTAACTCGTTCCAGTATCTCCACTTTGCACTAAACTTGTGTCAAGTTGATTACTCAGGTCTACAGTATCTAGTTCCGAGGTAAAGAATGCGTGGAGCTATACCTCCACTCCCCGATACATATTCATTTTGTGGTGATTAAATAGGGAGAAGTACAACTTTACATTTTACCGTTTAGAGCTACAAGTCGTGTTGAATAGAATCTGAGACATTTTGAAGTCTCCTTCCGTATTCGTCAGGAAGATGAATAGGCTCTGTGGATTTTATTCAATCATGAGATGACTTACAGCCGAAGGAGATTTCATGGAATAATGACATCAACACAATCGCATTACGTCTTACATAATTTATCCCGTTTATTACTGTCTTAAAACAATGAGCAATACAGAAATGATCGTAGACAAACGAGGTTATAAAATAATATGTATTTTCAGTTTCATAAAACATTGAATTTTCAGAACAAACGTCATCCGTTGCAGGCATAGAACTTGTTGTTTCAGAAACAAGAAATTATATCAGCTGCTTTTCTGATGCACCATGCTAAATGAAGGTGTAACGTCCGAATATTACATTTCCGAAACTGCTAATGTCATCGCGACTAAAGCTGGTATCGGGGATCTGCAGTAAAGGTATCGTTAGAATTATATTTTGGACCGCATCAACCCAGTATAATTCCTACTTTCCTTGAGGACCAAATCAAACTTTGTCTATTTTCTAAATATACTAATCATACGGAAATTTTCTAGGTCTGTGCGATATAATATAGTGACCCTTAATATTAGTCTAAAGGTTTTTTTCGGATGTGATGGTTATATAATTAAATAATACAAGCACCACGCCATGCAGATGTATGGGAGAGTGGAGATATAACTCCAAGCATTCTTAAATTCAGCGGCAGAAGAATGAGTTAACGTGCAGTTACAACTCCGGTCGTTTTAACACAAAGGAAAATCCTTGTAACCATTGGATAGGAGACTGTGAGAGGAAGAATATTTTCTGGTATTTGCACATCTGTAGACATACAAACGACTAATTTGATTCTATGAAAGAAGGCATGTTCCCCCGAAATGTCAGTAATTTTTAACATTTTGAGATACCCAAACGAATCTAATAATCATTATGGATTCCGTGAAAATGTCAAATATCATAGAAGTAAAACTGTGTTAACAGTCGATTAGGATTCGATACGTTGATAAGAGAGTTCCAGCTAGCAAATAGGGTATCCAACTTCTATTCGAAATCTGTTCCTGATTTTAGATTTTCAACAGTCCAAGCATGACGTTGTTTGGAACTGTTTCTTCTCTAATAATTTGTAATTTATCATGCGTAGAAATTCCAGCACTCCGTATTAAGAAACCTAGTATTAAAACTGTCGGGCCTTAAACAAATAATATTGTTATAGTACAACTTGTATGGAGCAGGGCGTTTTGGTCCTCGCCCAGCGATGTAACGATGGAAAATTTGCTGTAGACTCTCAGGGCTTGAGAAGCCAAGCCCCAGCGAGCTTTGTAATAAAAATCTTAATTGGGAGATTAAATGGAGGATTGTTTTGCCTGTCTTGGTAAAAATAACTTAATTAAACTATGACTACAAGAAATCGGTTCAGGGATAAAATTATAAGTTCTAAACATTGCGAATTATATTTATCAGTGATGCAGAAGGCAAGTTCATTTAGTATGAATATTACATCTAACCGAATTCAAATAATATCTTCTGCTTTTCCTTAAATTGTTCGACCCTAAAATTACAGTACTGAAATCGTTCGCCCAGTTATATCGTCCTATAGTCTTGATGAACGAGTTATTAAATTGCTGTTTGACTTCTGTATTTTTCCTTCTTTCTTTCTCGATATTCTGCCGTATCAGTTAACGGAAAAGAATAGAGATTCCTATGTCACTGATAGAGGAAGGTTCTTCGCAATGTCTTTGTATGCAAATGCAAAGGTTTATGTCCATGGCTGTGTACATCTGTACTTCGTCAACCAGTAGTCCGCGGGAAACTGTTGGCCCACAAGTTCTAATTAGTTAATTGTGGTTAAATATTATTTTTCAATAGAATTTTTGGAATTAATTTGTAGTTCTTCGGTTGTTCAAGGATTACCTGGACTTTTTATTTACACAAAACATATACGTGTTAGATTCACCAAACAATAACGACTTTTAAATATATTGTTACTCTACACTGACAGAGTTTTGCCATCGCCGTGGCAAGGCATTAATGCTCTCAGAAAAGAAGGACTGCGTAGGCAATTCAGGACACCGCGCCGTTGTGAAGCCATTCCAAATTGGACCTCATTGATTCTTGAGTGAAGTAGTGTACCCATGTCTCGTCGTTCGAGAAATGCGTTGTTCCCCTCCAGTTCAATACGGTTCAGATAATCGGAAGACAAACGCGTAGTGCTTTGTTCTGTTTTCACAAAAATGAATTAAATTTCACTGCCTACAACCAAATTAAACCTATACTTATACAGTGCCCACGATTTTGTTTTAATTCAGGCAGTATAATGTTTTCCTCACTTTATATGCTGATGAAAATAGATGTTCGGGGTTCGAAGATGCTGGTTGGTTATACGAACGAAACTGTACGCATTTATGTTTACATGTGTAAGTACTTACTTATGTAACTATTTGCGCTTATTTCTGCGTATTCGGGTTCGATTCCCGGCGGTGCCCGAATTTATAACTTGTGTTGGGCAAGGCCGTGGTCTAGGCAACACGGAGTTTTCCTCCGGGGGCTTCCCCGGTTTCTCCGTGGCATCCCAACAATTACTCCATTCACACACAGAAGAAGGCAATGGCAAACCACTTCTGGATCATCTGCCAAGAACGTATATGTACAGGTCCCAGTCCGAGTAAAGGATGGAAGGACCTGTCGTCAGACAGAACACTAAATAATAATAATAATAATTCTGCGTATATGTTTAGGTTTGTCCTTATACAAACCTGATGAAGAATTTAAATGTAATCTGATGCTGATTTGCTAGAAGTACACATAGACCAAGAGGAAATGTTCTAACCCGATGTTAAAAATTTCTTACGCTTCGTGGCTGCAATTAATAGACGTGTATTGAGTGGATCTGTAGTTAGAACAGCTTGAGAGAATTAGGACGACTTAACCAATGTTTATGATTTTAATCGGTAGAAGGTCTACGCGTATATGCAAGCCACTGCATCGACTGTGGTTCATGAAAATAACTGCGAGGGAAGTGAAAACCTTAGCTGAGGTAAGATATGTTAGAACATGTGAATATCTTTCACGGAGTTAGTACCTAGCTTTGTATGCCGGTGTGGCAATTCGCGAACGATCTGCGCGTACAATAAGACGAGCAAGAGGATAATAGGTTCCCTATGCAAGTTGCGGTTCCTACTAAACCTCTCTTCTTCCCCACCCCTCTTCTCCAGAGGTCGTAACCATGGTTACCGTGGTAACCAGTACCACAGTCTGTTGTTCGTACGTGGAGACAGATCGAAATTTTGTTTACTTTCTTGTTTCAGCGGTAACAGTTTTGTGGCAGTCAACCCACGTCTTTTATATGATGGTCCAAGAACATTATGTATTCAGTCATTGAAGACGGAACTCAAATGAAGGCGTTCTTTGTGAATTCGCCACATAATGTAGCAATGACAGCAAATAATCCAGACATAGAGACATAAATGCCAAGAAAACATGGCAGATCACAGATCTAGCTGACAGATTTGTAGATTAAAATAAAAATAAGCAATGAACCTATTTTAAAGAACGCTGGTTTTCAATACACAGTGTATGTGAAAGATAAAAGGAAATATCACATCACTATCTACTGTTGTACGGGATATATTAAGATACTCGTATTATCTACAATTCCAGTATTAGCAGATAGTTGTTAATTAAATTGAACTGCTTTTCTAAGTATGGCCGATATTACATGCAAAGTGATTTTAAAAGCATAATTTTTAACACACAACCATACGATGTTAGTTCAGTATCGGATACAGAGTATAATTATCAGTTAAAATTATTCTGAGATTTCATTAATAATGATAATAATTCAATTCAATTCATTTATTTAAGTGCTTGGCAACAGCCAAAAAGGCCAATAACAGCCAAGCAATAAACTAGAGTACAGGATAAAATATAATAAGTAATTAATTTATTTCAATAATAATAAAAGTAAAACAAACAAATGAAACTAAATATATAAATGTACCATATTATTAATAATTCGATTCATTTATTGAATAATATTTCACAAGTAAATGGGCTAAATACGATAACTAAGTAATATAATTCAATTTAATAATTCTAAATAAAATAAAATAATACCAAATAATAATAATAATAATAGTTCAATTCCTTTGTTGAGTGTTTGCCAACAATAAAGAGCCTATGACAGGCAAACACTAATACAGAGATAGAAATTTGATAAAAATATTTGATGATAATAATCATCATCATCATAGCCGTAATGATGATAAACACAGAGTCAAATAGGCTATCTTAAATGTAAAGACAGAAATTCTTGGACGCTGGTAAGGAGATTGATGTACAAATAAAAGCAGAACAAAGAAATTTCTAATAAATGAATTTAAGGTTCAATGTAAACGAGCAAAAATCTCACTAAGTGCAGTCCTAATTATAGCTCGCACTTCTGCCCTTTTTATAGTAAGCATACTACTTGGTTTAAGAACTTAAATTCATCTGGAATGGCGAAATGAGTTTTTCTTACTGGCTTGTAGTTTGTCTCTTTGTGTTTAATTAAAGAGGGTGAATCAACTCTCCTTCTTCTTAATGATCTTGAGAACGAAATCTCCGTTAACGTAAATTCTGAATTAAATTTCTACACAACCAAAAATACATATCTGTTACATTTCAAGCATTGTTCAAATAAATAATGTAATTTATGTGTCACGTTATTCTGTTTATAGTAAAGTAAAGGTTAATGTATGCTGATATCCATTGTAATGCAAATTTAACCATGTTTTTAGCATATAAATTGAAGACATACATGTAAATTAAACTGCATTTAGGCGAAAAGTCAGGGTTCAGGTATAGAAAACTTTCTGAGTTTTTCGAATTTTCTTTGCTAATATCATTCCGCGATAATCCCATGCTCATTTATTACCGCCGTATCAGATGTGTGACTGTCCTGACAAAGCAGCATATTATCATAACCTCTATTATAAATTAGAGGATTCATCCCTGATCCGGTATTTTAATGATCTCGGATTAAAGTCTGTTTAGTTTTTAGTAACCTCATATATATATAATATTTGGAAATGTTGACTCATAGCTAAAGAGTCAGCCCTTTAATCAGTCACCTAGTTCGTCAATGATGGAACTGTTTTGTAAATACGTAATAATACCGCATTCTCATCAACGTAGATGGTAATGTGGTATCTGCCTCGTAATCTTCCAATTTACTCTTCATCAATTGGTGCTGCCTGTGGAATTATTACCGTGTGTTACCATGACGACGTAACACGTCGCGGGAGACGGATCCCATCAATCGCTTCAATCATCCGCATGATTATTGATTAGCACCGTAGGACCCGCACAGCGAACTGTGGAATAGTTTTACCTGTGTGATAGTATTGATTGTAATTTGGCTGGAACAGAAAGGTAAAACCAAATTTTTGTTACGACTTTTTTTAATTTCCATCTATTATTTTCTTGTTTCCGACATTTTAATTCGTCGCTTAAACACTAGGACTGTGGATTCAGTTTTCGCTCAGAGCTTAATTTTGGTCAAAAATCATGCCGTGTATTGAATATTATTTGCATATGATAGAACTGTGAACAGTTGTTTGCGCAAAACGTTTAATTTTAAAAGTTTTCTAACAGACTCAAAAATGTGTACAATCACAGCATTGTACTTGAAATGTGACATAAAGGGTTTTTTTTTTTTTTTGGTTTTAATATATTTGAAGATTTCCGTCTTCTGGGTGAATTCATCGCCCTGATGACGGAGGCAGTATGACCTCTGAAACGTTGATTAACATCGACCAGACTACACAGCGCAACAAACCAGAAGACAGAAATCTTCATACTCATCGCCCTGACGATAGAGGCAGTATGACCTCTGAAACGTTGGTTAACATCGACCAGACTACACAGCGCAACAAACCAGAAGACAGAAATCTTCATACTCATCGCCCTGACGATAGAGGCAGCATGACCTCTGAAACGTTGGTTAACATCGACCAGACTACACAGCGCAACAACCCAGAAGACAGAAATCTTCATACTCACCGCCCTGATGATGGAGGCAGTATGACCTCTGAAACGTTGGTTAACATCGACCAGACTACACAGCGCAACAACCCAGAAGACAGAAATCTTCATACTCATCGCCCTGATGATGGAGGCAGTATGACCTCTGAAACGTTGGTTAACATCGACCAGACTGCACAGCGCAACAACCCAGAAGACAGAAATCTTCAAACTCACCGCTGTGAGAACCTCAAGTCTTACATTTAAAATATTTATTGGTGAAACGCAACTTTCGTTCTAAAAATATGATAATTTTGTGGAATATCTCTGTAAATAAAAGTATATTTTCAGTTTATGGACATTAGCACTTCAAACTAAAGAAAATGTTCCTAATTAGTTTATTAGCAAAATTAGCATAGAATATATCGTTTAATACCCCTAGACTTGGTGCATTATTTTTTTTAAAAATTTACCGTTAACCTCAACCAACAAATAAACTGACTTCAAGAAAAAACAACTTATCTTTAACGTCATTTAACCAAGTGTCTACGTCACAGTGCAGTTTCATTTCATTCTGCAGTATATAGGCATTCTTTTTCTTGTTTCAGAACTAAGATCTTTACCACATTCTGATAAAACAATATCGACTATTTTCTGTATTTTGTGTTCTGTTTAAACGTTTGTTGCAATAGGACTATTTTTCGTGTCTGTTTGTTCTGGTTTTAATATTAATATAATTTTACTAGAAGCAGGGATTTCGATGACATTAAATCACCATTTGTTATAACAGAGATATATGAGTGGGCATGTTATGTGTGCGGGAGAGATGATAGATTCATACAGAATTGTATTTTGAAAGATTGAATTCTGACGTAAGTTGGGAGGACAATATTAAAATGACTGAATTAATCTATCTCAGTATAGTGACATACGCAGGGCTGTTGCAAACACGGCAGTGAATTATTAGTTTCATAAAGAAACTGGGAATTTCGTGATTATCTGAGTGACTGTCAGCTTCTCAAGATGGACGTTTCTCCACAAGGTTAGTTAGCTAATTATTTTAAGTAATAACGAATCCAGTTAACTTCTAGAGCTAGTACTCTTTTAGGTTTATACCAGGTTCTTCGTGGTTTTACGCAGTCTCTCCAGGCAGATGCCGGGATAATATCTTAAATTGGGCCACGACCACTTCCTTCCACATACTTCCCAATTCATTACTCACCGTTATCCTCTCATTCGACGATATGTAGTCTAGATACTGAAAGCGTCGTTAAATAAACTATAAATAAATAAATATCTAGGTTTGTACCATCACTAAAAGCTAATTAGTATGTAACAGTCGAAAGCTGACCTCTCAGCAGGTTATATCTACACAAGAATAGTCTTGGGTCTCATCTCATTTTGTGTGATCAGTGACCCCCTGAACATGAATGTCATTATGAGGCTGTTTGTCTTGACACAATTACTGTGTTCAATTAATTCACATGTGTGGCTATGCTAATTGTAAATCGAATTTCACCTAGCAAGTTTGCATGAGACATGTGACTGGTGCCCGGTCCGAACTTCGGCCAGGACATCAATTGTCCTGACTGAGATTTTCTGTGGTTGTCCTCAGTCCTTCCACGAGAATGCCGGGTCAGTGCCTCTACGTAGGTAACGATCGCTTCCTCCCCAATCCTTTCCAGTTCACTGAATTCAATCATCCTCTCACATCAATCGACTCTAATCGCCGGTGCAGTTGATACGACGTTATTAAATAACTAATCCATTCAACAAGTCACTTTTTTTATAATGAATCCATTTATATATGGCTTAGATGATAAATATGATGATGATGATGTTATGTATTTAGGCCTGTGACAGTCATGGAATGCCTTGGAAAAGTTTTATTGTCTCCTACGTTGTCTATTATGTTAGTTAAAACTGCTTAAGACGTTACTAAGTAACCCGCTATAAACACCATACCACCCAGACGGGCAACATTGTATGGGATTTGGGCTAGATTTCTCCATGCCAGGGGCTTGACTGTGCTTATGAATTATAAACACTTTGAAAAGCTGCCGGCGACTTGGATAAGCAGGTTTTTTTTTATGAGTTTTCCAGAATTGGAGAAATTTTGTTCTGAGAAACAGTTTGTGTTAAATTCGACTGAGAAAAGCAAACAGTAGCTGAACGTTATCTCGTCCGCCACTTGACGTTGAAGGTTGCAGGGTATTTATAGGCTAATCGAGCCAGTCTCTTTGCCGCTGATGAGTGGTTGAAGATAAAAGTTTTCAAAGTTAAATTGCTACATCTCCAGTCTCTGTACAAGACTGATAGGTCATAACCCTGCCCTAGGGGACGATAATTTCCTCTCTAGTGACGCTTCGTGTATCCGCGCTGATAAAAAATTAACGGTTAGTTCAGTAACAGTTACGTTTTCGTAAAACTGGTTTAAAATATTGTACCAACATTGAGATTAATCAATAAATTGGAGATTCCTAATGGTATGGTATTTTCTTACTATTACCTTAATTTCTCAATGCTTTTCTTATATTCCTACTTTCGTTTTCAAATATTTATAAATGATCTCTGTCTCTTTGAAGGTTTCCTAATTTATTTCTCCCCTTTGATTTTGTATTCTGATATTTTTTACAAATCTCTCGTATCCTATTCTTCGAATGTTATCCATTCAGTTTTGTGTTCTATAATAACATGAGATTAGCCACGGTGGTCTAGCGGTTAGAACGCTGGCCTTGTAATCCTGGGGTCTCGGGTTCGATTCCCGGCGGTGCCCGAATTTATAACTTGTGTTGGGCAAGTCCGTGGTCTAGGCAACACGGAGTTTTCCTCCGGGGGCTTCCCCGGTTTCTCCGTGGCATCCCAACAATTACTCCATTCACACACACAGAAGAAGGCAATGGCAAACCACTTCTGGATCATCTGCCAAGAACGTATATGAACAGGTCCCAGTCCGAGAAAAGGATGGAACGATCCTGTTCATATGGACCTGTCGTCAGACAGAACACTAAATAATAATAATAACATGAGATACATTGTTTAATCTTTATTTTATTTTCTTCTTTCGTCTTTTATTTATTCAAATATTTTCTTCAGCATGTCTTGGACACCTTATTACAGAATCTTAAATTCTGTCACCATCCACATTTTACATAAACACAAGCCGGCTGAAACCGCCATTGTTTTATGAAGCACTATCTGTTTATCCTTTGAAGTTATTTTAATTGCATCTGAAAGCTGATACTACTCATCTCGTATTATACAGAATGTTTATGAAATACATGACACCAATTTAAACCCGTGTTTTCTGCACAAAAGAAACGAAAAATGTCTTTGTAAACCTGGATCCAAGGAGGCTTAGTTTTAGATTTATGGACCATAAGATTACCTGACTAAAACCTGCTGCACTTTTATTTATGGGGCCATTTTAAAAGTGCTGTGTATGCTACGGCAGTCAATTATGTAGCAAAATTGCGACATAACAAGGAAGGTGGATGCAAGTTTAATCCATAATACTCCCAGAATTTTCGAGCGCGTGTGACAGGGCTTAATGAGACGCGAAAACACAAGGGAAAGCTCTGAGTATTTATTTATACTTTGTTATCAACGCAGTAATAATAACTTTGCGATCAGCGATTTGTAAATAAACACTTTCGTGCATACGTCTTTTTCACTTTATTATTTTATCTATTTCCTTCCGAAATAAAACAGGCGATATCTCAAAGATGAAGAGTTAGAGGACCCACCATCTTTCCAAAGACTTTATTTTTGTAGTTTTGTGTGTAGAACACTCCCTTGAAGTGGTGAAATATATCTCAGAAATATCTTGTAGTGGAATTTAAGCAAATGAGGATTAAGTGGTACGGTGGAATGAGAGCTGTTATATTTTTTCTGCTTAATTTTCATATAACTCTCGATTGTAAAGTGTTTATTAAAGGCGACTTTCTTGCTTTGTTCATATATTTAATTTTCAGAACAAAAAACTTTGTACTGTTAGTAATATATGTCTACCTTTGGCTGCAAATGCGTGTTTTATTCAAGTTTAATTTCTCAATTGTGTCACCATGTTAAAAAAATAGTTCCGGGTAATACATACGATGCAAAGGTGATATGAACAATACGAATTTTAATTTAGTCACTGTTATATATTTAATGATATTTAGTAAACTATTTATGGTTTAAATATGAGCCGGGATAGCTCAGTCAGTATAGTGATTAGCTACGGGCTGGACGACCGGGGTTCGATCCCCGACGGGGGCAGAGGATTTTTCCTCTAGCCTCTGCGTCCAGACCGGCTCTGGGGCCCACCCAGCCTCCTCTACAATGGGTACCGGGGTCATTTCCCGGGAGTAAAGCCGGCCGGGGCGTGATGCTGACCACTCACCCCCATCTAGTGCCGAGGTCAAGGAAGAGAGGAGCTATACCTCCACTTACCCCAAATGCCTACATGGCATATAGTGGGACAAACTTTACTTTATGGTTTAAAGGGGAAGACTAATGTTTGGAGTGTAGAAATACTTTGAAACATAAAAAGAAAAGACATGTCAGATATCTTTGAAACTGCGCCTTACAAATCAGTGACGCGTGCTACCTGAGTTAAAATTATTGTAAGCTATGTTCATATTCCCCACAACCAAAGGTAATATGAGCATGGTGACAGGGTGGGCTATTTGTAATTGTAGACAAGCCAAATTTAAGTCAGTGCATATTACATTGGTATTGGAATCAACTAAAGGACTTATGTATGTTACCGTCTTATCTGCATCCTTTTATTTGAAATAAAACGCTGATTTCTATACGTGACCTTAAATATGATCATATTTACCAATCCCCCTATAGTTTTGGATGCCTACGGAATGTTAGACATTACACATCTTATGCGATGCAGTTAATAAATACGACGTTTCGGAGGTTTATTGTTTTCTCTAGGTGCCCATTAAATGTTTATTATTTTTCATTATGGTATAAGTGGCAACTGTTGGTATTATATATCCGGGACTTCATAGATACTAGCTCAGGGTGCTGACCAGTAGACTAACGGGATGACCCAGAAGTGGCTGCTGTTGTACGAGCTCTACTTCAGGTACATACGAGGTGCGATCGGAAGGTTTCCAGACTGCGCGTATAAAAACCCGTACACTTATCTCAGGTATTAAATTCATCCATCACCCTCGAAGTAGTTCCCCTGGGAGTGAACACAACGATCCCAGCGCCGCTGCCAAGCCTGCAAGCATCCCTGGAAATCTTTATTTGTCAGCCTGTCAAGCACCATCTGCGATTCTGCCTGAATCTCTTCTATCGTCTCAAATCTCCTTCCCTTTAGCTGAATTTTCATCTTTGGGAAGAGGAAGAAGTCACACGGAGCTTAGTAAGGAAGCTGGGGTCGGTTCTTGCAAGATCTTTGAGCTCCTGACAAACGAGAAGTCGATTCTGCTTCTGGTCCTCAGACAGGATGCGTCGCATGTGGAGTTCTTCCTTTAGAATCAGCTGACAGGTCCCATAGCCTATCCCAACAATGTCGCACAAGTCGTTGATGGTACGACGTCGATCTTCGTGAATGGCCTGCCGAATCTTCGTAACATCTTTGGGCGTTGTGCTCGAAGATGGTCGTCCAGAACGCTCGTCATCATCGACAGAGGTTCGACCATTTTTAAAACGTGAATGCCACACAAAAGTTTGTGCACGACCCATTGCGGACTCCCCAAATGCTTGCTTTAGCATTTCATAGGTTTCCGTAGCCGTTTTGGCGAGTCTTTGGCAAAATTTGATGCACACGCCATTCCGAAATCGCAGGAGTGTCGGTGTAATGCACTACCAAAACGCCCGTAACTAAGAAACAAATGCTAATTCGATGATGCCGGCTGGCACACTGATTCACTATGAGTGTAGGCCGCACCCCCTAGCGGCAGAAGCTCGTACTACATCCGGTTCGCCCTCTATTGACACAGTCTTGAAACTTTCAGATCGCACCTCATATGCAGTTACTTCGTACCCCTTAGATTAGGAACCGACGTATCTTACACCAAGGCTTAGTCGACTGATGGCCTTTTGTGTTGTTTTGATGAATACCAATTCATTCAGTTTTCTAGTCTTCCTGTTTTCTTCTTTGTGGTTGAGTTCTGCCCCAATCCATTATATTCTGTGGCTCTCATCCCACGACGTTCTGCTACTCTAGATTCTCATATTTCTCCCATTTCTGAGCTGCATGTATGCTCGTCGATTCTAGTGCTAGGTGATCTTCCTGTCTCTCGTATGAATTTTGTTCCATATTCGCATGGGATGCTGTACTTGCAGTTTCCTCTTCCCCACAGGCATATCTCATTTTCTGTCTGTTCTTTGCAAGTATGCCTTGCAGTGCTGTTCATATTCCGAATGTTTCCGATTATAAGACCCTCTCCCCTATTCTCTGGATGCACAGTAATACTATGGAAGCTTTCGTGGTTTCGTGATTAGCGCGGTTCCGTTTACAGGCAACTCCCAAAACGTCGACGAGTTTAGACAAGTATTTTTATAACGAATCAACGATTGTAATAAACATCTTGGACAGGCCTGCACAAATTGAAAGTTTGCGTGGGCGAAGATGTAAACTGTAGAAATGGTTCGGGCCGAAGTCACGTGTTTCGTGTATGACAATTACATTAGTTGAAAGTATATGCACGTTATGCATTAATTATATGTAAATAAATATATTAAATGTAACACTAACCAAATGCTTTTAGGGAAAACTGATTTATGTAAATATTATATTTAAATTTTCTTACGTATTTCGCGTACCGCCAGTGGTATGTGTACCATAGGTTGAGAAACGCTAATCTAAAGTATTACTCAATAATGGAGAATGGTTCGATATATCGGTAGATAAGCAAACATTGCGAAGGAAAGCTGGGATGCATCCAATTAATAATTGCTATATTATCAGTACAAGATATCACAGATTGTATGTCTGATTTGTGTTCAGGGTAAGGTTGCTTGTGTAGCAGCCAGGGTAACGGGTATCGTGACCGAAGTTTAATCTTTTTGTCTACCTTCGAGAAAATTCCGAGAGGGTGTCTTGACAGATGCTGTCATCGCTTTTACAACCCGTCCGTTCCACCACACATAAGAACCTTTAATTTTAATTAAAAGCCGATTAATCCGAAGTTCATAAAGCACAGTTACGTTACCCATGAACAACCTGAATAAAGAATGAATGTGGAAAGAAAATTTAAAAAGTTTACAATTTACAAGTTTACGATTTTCATGTGGCTACATCGTTGTCGGCTTCACTGGATCAGGCGTCATATACAAGAGTAATATAACAATGCTGTTCTACACGGATAAATTCCAGAGAAAACTATGCATGTTACGAGATGCGATCGGAAAGTTTTAAGACTGCGCCTATAAAAACCCGTACACTTATCTCAGGTATTAAATTCATCCATCACCCTCGAAGTAGTTCCCCTGGGAGTGAACACAACGATCCCAGCGCCGCTGCCAAGCCTGGAAGCATCCCTGGAAATCTTTCTTTGTCAGCCTGTCAAGCACCATCTGCGATTCTGCCTGAATCTCTTCTATCGTCTCAAATATCCTTCCCTTTAGCTGAATTTTCATCTTTGGGAAGAGGAAAAAGTCACACGGAGCTTAGAAAGGAAGTTGGGGTCGATTCTTGCAAGATCTTTGAGCTCCTGACAAACGAGAAGTCAATTCTGCTTCTGGTCCTCAGACAGGATGCGTCGCATGTGGAGTTCTTCCTTTAGAATCAGCTGACAGGTCCCATAGCCTATCCCAACAATGTCGTATGTTTGAGAACTGGATCATAATTTCTCATTACGTATGTAAGAACAGAGCTTCAAAGAAAAGTTACATATAAAGTTCTTGGCCTAAGTATATTTCTGTTAACAAAGTTGAACAACGCTATCCTCTGTATTTTCTGTTCAGAAATTTTCAATGTAAGAAAAAACTGTATTTGAAGTGAATGTACAGGAATAATTCTTTTAATGTCATAATTGGTTTTTAACACCATATTATAGTAAAATATTAATTTGGACTGCTTTTATCATAGAGTTTTGGAGAGGTTGCTTGTTGAACTGTGCGCATACCACGAGCTAAACACTATAACTGCTGCCGTAATTAATATTACAATTAACGGAAGGCTTACAAGTAGTACACCTGCTTTTGGCATTCTATGTGTCATAATATAGTTAACGCCAACACCCTAATGCCAGTGAGAATATTTCTTAGCTTAAATAAATGCAGTCTTAATTAAAATGTGCAACATTCATCAATCAAAATGTAGCTATGGAAAGGAAATGGTGTAGTAATAATGAACTCAACTCCTGCCCGGAGGTTCATCGTATATTCAGGCACAAATTAAAATTGCTAGCACAATCAGTTTTTTATTAATTAAGTGCTTTCCTTGTAACGATTGTATGGAGTTAATGCTTAATTCGGATTCACTGTGTCTCCACGCGCGTATTTAATCTTTAAAAGTATTAAACACATTTCACTGAAATCTGTTATTGCATTTCAAAGCAAAAATTAGCAGGAATATTTAATTTAGATTCATATCCATCGAATAAACCTCGTAGTTTTCATGTATCTAATATCAAACTTAATAGATTTTTTCCAGACAGTAACTTAGGCGGGTTAATATGTGTGTTAGTAAATAGGTTTAGTATACCTTTTTTGCAAAATTACTATCTTATTCTGGAGAAACTTTCTACGTTTTACTACATTTTTTTTTGGAGAGCCTTATCAGTTAGGTCAGTTAAGATTACTTCTCTTTCAATCGATTGAAATTTTTTGTCATATGTCACTATGCATATTTTAAATTTCTAATGTCCAGTGTGGGATATTATGGCGTGTCTTTAATATTAGTATTAAATTGTGTGAGGAGTTTAAGAACTGAATGAGCTTTACTTTTTCCTTCGCCTAACAGATACCTGAGCCATCTTTCCAATACTCTTCTACCAATCTACATCAAATAATCTGTGATGACGATAAAACGCTATTAAATAAGATAATTATCAATCAACCCACAAGTAATTTATTGTCGTCTCCACGCAATTTTATGGGATATAAGCCGTCAAAAACAAATTGTCCTTCTTTGGAACTACGAGGGATACAATATCTGGCAACATCAGTTCCCATGGTGCAAGGTTTCTCCATTACTCTTCCTGGCTCTAGTAATAACTGTTCCATTTTGACACAACCTCTGCTACGTCTCAATTAATACAGCAGGATATGAGGTATGTAATTGTGACAGTTTCCAATCCAGAAGAAGCTGAGCAGACTAACGTTTCAAGTTCTTCTTAGTTCCTAGAGACAGACGTCAGGATGTTAACGTAAACAGGCGAGGCGAGTATCACACATAGTAATGAAATGATGAGAAATGCACTGATATTTCGTCTACAAATCTGAAATAAAGAGACCGTTTGATAGATCTAGGCATGGATGATAGGATAATATTATAATGAATTTTAATAGGAAGTGTGAGGACTGGATTTAGCTGGCTCAGGTCAGGAAATTGTGGACACCGTAAGGAATCTTCAGATTCGATGAAACGCTTAGAATTCTCTGACTAGATTACCAACTGTTATCGAAGTTTCTTCCGTCCTCAGGTAAAATAAGAGGATGTAATCCCTCATTGAGATATATCAGTGGTATTCAACCTGGGGTACGCGTACCCCCGGTGGTACACGAAGACATCTTAGGGGGTACGTGAAATTTAAGAAAATGTATATATTTTATGATAACACTTAATAATCGGTAATGTAATTTATTTAATTTATTTTAGATGTAGATTATATACTATGTATAACTTGAATTATACACCAACAATTTTGGGGGTACAAAGTTTAAGAGAAATTATATCTGGGGGTACGTAATATCACTGAGATAGATCATGTGCATTTCCTATCACGTCTTTCATACATAATTCATAACCGTTGTCCCATTCGGCTCCATAAGAATTGTGCAGATGGATAGGCGTTGTTAAATAAAATGACCAGTTCCAGCCATCCTAATATATATGACTGGAAGCTACATAAAGTCGGCAGCTAATAGAGCGTTTTAAAAGAAAAGAGTGACAAACCAACTAGTCCGTATTTTCAAGTCATAATAGATATTCTGGTTTATATGACGATAGAATGATCGACGATTTTCTATTATCAGCCAAATGCTCTACTGAAATCGTTGAAAAGTCTGGAACAAATCTCCGGAACACTCCGGCCAGGCACTTGATTTAGTGCTAGTAAAAACTTACTCACTTGCTAGAGTAAAAGATAACGAGAAAACGTGCACATATCGATACTTTCCGACTTAAGCCAGCGGAATGTGTTCTGCAGCCGGGTACAAAGGCAGAACGGCACGATGTCAGATACTCTGTATTAATCCGTGTGAATGCCCCTACATCCATGTCGGGCCGGTGCTACAACGGTTGGACACGTTCCTGTTAACGACAAAGAAACCGGTACCTGGGACGGACTGCCTGTCGGATTAAAACACTAAATGTATCACAACTAAGTTTAACACAGAGCGTTTTATTGTTCGTCTCAATGTTTTTATTTATTTATTTATTTATTTTCAAAATTCACAGCATTTTGGAAATCGGTTCTTTGTTCGTCTTCAGGTGACCAGCGACACGGCGTTCTTTGCACAATGTGCACGAAATAAACGCATAGAGGACTGACCCACTAGGAGAATTCAGAATTCGGAATATGCAAAACCACTTGCGTAAACGCTGTGTATTCCGTTCTGGATTAGTCCTACACCTTACCAGTCTTGTTCTTTAGGACATTATCTATCACCAATAAGTTTTGGAATAGTTCCTTCCGTCCATCCGTCCATCCGTCAGTGTATACGTCTAACAACCCTCCCCTCCCGCCCCAAAACCCAGAACTTTAACCAAATAACCAAAGTAGTATCTCTGTTTGTCTGTCGATGTACAACTATAGAAAGGCTCGACCGATTCTCATTTTTAGTTTAATTTTGGCTGAATCATAGGAAAGTAACGAACATACCTGCATGCTTTTCTGAGCCCTGAAGTGACTGGACGGGGAGTACTTATGATGGTTACCTTGATTAAAGGTCAAACTGGGGCAAATTTGCTTGGATTGTTATGCTGTGTGCACATTTCCTAGCTTGTTTTAAAATAAAATCAGTAAAGTTCGGAAAGTGATTTTGTTCCCGATTTAAGGTGACTGATTCCCGAATTATGATTGTAATTAATAGAAATATCTGGACCACGAATGTTGACCTAAAGAATGATTATAAGTCTACAAATTATGTCGACCACCGCATGGGCAGAGACCTTTTAATCTACTCGTAACACTAAATCATCGTTGGGAAGTCTCCTACACTGTATTATGGAGAGCTCTTTTTGGGCAGAGCAATGGACCTGTCGTAAGACAGAACACTTAATAATAATAATTCCGTACTAAGTTTTAAAACAGTCAGAGAAGTGCAAACGGAAATTTTACATGTTGTTTTATATGGGTGTAGAACTTTTTTTCTCTCGCTGAGGGAATACTGTGTTAGGAAAAATGAAGAGAGTAGACAATTTGGAAGACCTAGGCGTATATGGGAGAAGAGTACTGAATTGGTATTAAAAATAGTGTGAGAGGTTGTTGAGACTAAATTCGTTTGGTCCAAAATAAATACCATTGGCGGGTTCTTGTGAACACGAAAATGAATTTCTGGCTTTATAAAATGCTGTAAATTTCTCGACTAGCTGAATTAGTAGCTTCTGCTTCACTATTAATTAGGCAGAGTCCGAGGGGGGGTGCAATTATGAATGTAGTCATGGCATTACCCCATGATTGCGTATTGGGACTGCGGAATGTTATATTAAACGTATGTGGATACCTGGTAATCCTAGCCGTGAATGTATCCTGGATCATTCGAAGCACGAAGTCAACCAATCAACAGCGACATTCATTTCCTCACCTGACAGGAGATCAGGACGTATCTGTCGCTCGCATCATCTGGTAATAATTAGGGTGGGAAGGTAGAGTAACATATATGTTTTTTCCATTTATTTCCGTGTTGTATTGTTCTTTCTTTCAGTTAAATCCTATCTGACACTCTTGTAAAAATGTCTTCTCGGGCTGTGACTATCGAGAAAGAGAGTCCCTTTCGATAGGAACTCCATACATGCACGAGATGACTTTATTGCATTAAGTCTATGTGAAAGCTTCGGGGTCTTACATCCTCATTCTTCTTTTAATCCATTAATCTGTTCCTGCCACGGTTCATAAAAATATCATTTCTACTGCTTTTATTCGTGAACACAAAAGGATTTCTTTTGTGTAGAGAGCGCAAGTTTTCCTTGTACTTCACTTTCAATAAAGCTAACCTTGACGTCTTCATGTCCTCTCACACGTGCCGACGTCTCATAACGCAGATCCGTTCCAGCTTTACGCATTGCTTATTCGCGTGATTTGATACAATTTAAAACAAAGTTTTAAGGAATGTATCCTGTTACGTTCGTCTGTACATACATTAATTCTTAATTATTGTTCCAATGTTTCTTAAGAATCTACTGTCGTTCAGTTTAGCTATTTCCTTCCATAGGTAACTACACCTACATAGTCAACTCTACTAAAATATTCAGGATACTTAAGACAGTCCATTACATGGTTAAGTCAACAACAGAAAATATGTATACAAATTAGCACTCATATCTTTTAGTTTCGAACACGTAAAGAGAATTTCCCTAAGATGAACAATTAAGGTCGAAACATGTAGTGGTTTCTTAAACATTGAAACTATAATTTAGAAATGTTGTGTAGACGGTCTGGCAATCTAACTTAAAATCAAATTCCAACTTGACGTGAATGAAGGGTAAATTTTATTAGCAAGCATTATAACACCGAAAATAGTCCCTGTAGAAACATTATTGTTTATAATCCGTTCCTTAATGTATTTTTTATTTCTAATTTTGTTCCAATACACATGTGACTTAGGATTTAACTTACAAGGAGTAAGTCGGTATCGGTGGATTGATTTAAAATATTCCATTGAAATATTTTTGGACAAAATCAAAATTTTAAAATGTTATTATTAAAACGTAAACACACCCCGTATTATTTTATTGTCGAACAGGCTTTAGATTAACAGAAGACATGCGTCTTAATGTATATTACGATCTTCATATAAGCTTTAGTTCAAGCTGTCGTGTAGGACCACTTTAATAGGTTTTATGACCATAATTCGCCAGATATGTTATCTCGACTGTACACAAATTTCTAATTATCTGACCCAAATATAACGGTTTGAGGTGTAAAAAATCAATGGACACAATTTTACTGAAATACTCTATATAAATAAATTAAAAATCATAAGATACTAATGTGTATTCATTTATAATGACAATGAAGCTTCACATACAAAGGTATTTTCAGGAGTGATAGATCAGCAGTATATTATACAAAAGAGTGTTCACACATCGTAACTTTTAAATAAGTTCACATAATTATTAAAGCCCGGAAATACTGCTTAATACATGTTATTGCTTCAAAATTAATTTCTAGGTAAGCAGAAAAATTAATCTAAATATTCACAAGACGCTTTAATTAAAGAGACTCTAAATTTTTAATATTTTCAATCGTAATCTCAGTACAGCTATACTTTTTGTTCTATAAATGTAACAGAATTAATAGTCCATGAAAATCTGTTTAACGTCTGGGGTTTGATTCAAATTACAATTTTAATTAAATTGTGCGAGAAAACCGTAACATGGCTTCTTTTAAGGGGTACTGCTGCATTCTGTTTCGCTCTGCTAGAGACAGACACACATTATAACAGTCTGACGATATCAGTAATCTGAAAAAAATATTTGTAAGGTTTACAAGAACTGTAGGCCTATATACGAGGTGCGATCGGAAAGTTTAAAGACTGTGTCAATAGAGGGCGAACCGGATGTAGTACGAGCTTCTGCCGCTAGGGTGTGCGGCCTACATTCATAGTGAATCAGTGTGCCAGCCGGCATCATCGAATTAGCATTTGTTTCTTAGTTACGGGCGTTTTGGTAGTGCATTACACCGACCCTCCTGCGATTTCGGATTGGCGTGTGCATCAAATTTTGCCAAAGACTCGCCAAAACGGCTACGGAAACCTATGAAATGTTAAAGCAAGCATTTGGGGAGTCCGCAATGGGTCGTGCACAAACTTTTGTGTGGCATTCACGTTTTAAAAATGGCCGAACCTCTGTCGATGATGACGAGCGTTCTGGACGACCATCTTCGAGCACAACGCCCGAAAATGTTACGAAGATTCGGCAGGCCATTCACGAAGATCGACGTCGTACCATCAACGACTTGTGCGACATTGTTGGGATAGGCTATGGGACCTGTCAGCTGATTCTAAAGGAAGAACTCCACATGCGACGCATCATGACAACGCGCCAGCGCACACCGCCCTCAAAGTTCGGCAGTTTTTGGCCTCAAACACCATGGCCGTCATCCCGCACTCTCCTTATTCGCCGGATTTAGCTCCGTGTGACTTCTTCCTCTTTCCAAAGATGAAAATTCAGCTAAAGGGGAGGAGATTTGAGACGATAGAAGAGATTCAGGCAGAATCGCAGATGGTGCTTGACAGGCTGACAAAAAAGATTTCCAGGGATGCTTCCAGGCTTGGTAGCGGCGCTTGGATCGTTGTGTTCACTCCCAGGGGAACTACTTCGAGGGTGATGGATGAATTTAATACCTGAGATAAGTGTACGGGTTTTTATAGGCGCAGTCTTGAAACTTTCCGATCGCACCTCGTAGTTAGTATGATTATAAGGCTGGTGCAGTAGACGTTTTTGTTCTCATAGTTACTCTAAAATACTGTTGCCACCTACCTGTTTGCCTCAGCCACACATAGTCGCAGTCATAATTGAGGCACGAATCACACTGAGTCATGAAACGTTAGATTACGATGACCTTCACACACATTAGTAAACTGAACTTACGTCTGACTGGAATCGGCGATCCTAAAGTTCTTCACAGATACAAAAAATACGGATATCTTCCACAAATTGGGGCACTTATTTTTTGAAGACGACTGTAACTGTTGCCTTGACAACAATTGTAAGGTCCTTGATTGTTTTTATTTTTTAGATCTGGGACTACATGCACGTCTGTTGTCGTAAGACATCAAAACATCGAACCGTCATATAAGTTGCTATTTAAAATTGTCCGATACAAATAAAAATTGAAATGTCTCGATAATTGTTTATAGAACTTTCCGATATGAAATTTCATTTTATCCGTTCTAGAACTGTTACACATGCACGGGAATTGACGGACGGAATAAGTTTAATAGGCACTCCGCAGGGTTGCTAACCCGTAAAAATTCGATTTTCTTT
This sequence comes from Zootermopsis nevadensis, assembly GCF_977971745.1. Classification (NCBI taxonomy): domain Eukaryota; kingdom Metazoa; phylum Arthropoda; class Insecta; order Blattodea; family Termopsidae; genus Zootermopsis; species Zootermopsis nevadensis. The sequence continues at coordinate 9,437,519 of NW_028259138.1, read as the reverse complement.
GGAAAATCTACAGTAAATATAAAATCTGTAATTCGCCCTTTCTTTATTTTGTTATACCCTTCTTCCAGAAATGTTTTTCGAACTAAATTAACTTAGAATGGTACTGCGACTTCGAGCTTTCAAGTTAAATGGAACAAGAAATTGTCTAGTTAGCTTTATAAAAAATCTGATTTCATAAATCCGCCTACACCGAATGTCACAGCTTCTCCTTACTGCACGGGTAGTCTCAGGTTAAAATTTCGACTCCAGAGACAGGTTATTCTGTATCCAATATAAAAGTTCGTGACGATGGCGAGTTATTTGAATAAAAATTTCCTTGGATATTTCCCATCGTCTAGTAAAATAATAAAATAGAAAACGACGTTTCGGAGATGGGGCTCTATCTCCATCTTCAGGTACCTACTCTTTTGGGCCTCATCACTATCTACGGTCCGGAGATAGGGATTAGCTCTATCTATCGGGCCCAACAGAGTAGATACTTGAAGACGGAGATAGAGCCCCATCTCCGAAACGTCGTTTTCTATTTTATTATTTTACGAGACGATGGAAAATATCCAAGGAAATTTTTATTGAAATTCACAAGTTATTCTGACTGAGTTTTCAGTGTTTTTCCACAGTCTTCTCAGGCAAATGCCAGCATAATACTTTAAGTTAGGTCACGACAGTTTCTCTCACATCTCTTTCGGTTCATTGTTCATTAATCATCGTGCATTCGACGATGTGTCGTCTTAGCTATTGACAGGGTCGCCAATATTTTATAAGTGAGTAAAAACGCCCCCCCCCCGGATGTTACATTGCCGAAAGCTTATGAAGCTGTATAAATTATGTTCCTTCATTTAGAGTGAGGTCCTGTCGAATCTATCTGTGTAACAGGGAAGTGTTGGTTCGTGATCATTTGCTTCCCTTGGTGATGCACATCATGGAACTCCTCATTATGTAGTTTTCTTCTATTCTCCTACCGCTGTGTAACCATAGATACTCGATATATTTCATTATTTAATTTTTAAGATAGTGTAATTGCGTCATATTGTGAATATTATATCAATTATTTGTTTTAATCCGTCTGATCACAATATAATTTTTATTTAAAATTTTCTTATAATTAAGATAATAAAATATATATCATTCATGTTCCATATCGATTGACTAGTACTTCTGGACATATCGGGACACTCACTCCTACATCTTTGACCGATATGTACATCTAATAACATTTAAGAAAAACAACACCTTCGCCCAAAATGGAAAAACAAACGTAATGAAACATCACCAAAAAACTACAGAAATCATAATTGAGTTTTAAGTTCTTAGATATATTTTACACCTGATGATGGTTTTATAAAAACCGAAACATGTTGTGTAAATGTTCCGAAATGTAAATCGATCAATCGATATGTAACATGAATGATATATGTTTTATTATCTTAATTATAAGAAAATTTTAAATAAAAATTATATTGTGATCAGACGGATTAAAACAAATAATTGATATTTAATTTTTGTCATGGGAACTATGACCAAGCTGCATCGATTTTGTAACTGAGTTCTGTACGTTGGCCCCTTTGCGTCAAAGATTTATTGTTCTCGTGATTAAATTATTATTCCAAAGTTCGTATGCAATTACAGTCTATTGTGCCGTACCTCGGGAGTCTTTTGTGATGCCACGATCTTTTAAATTTCCGCCGTTCCAGTTTGTTACACAATACTAGAACCTCTTTGTTTGACATTTCGCCGACATCTAAGGCTTTCCCGGCGCCCTAGTGGCTCAGGGCAGGAAATTTCCCGTCATGCATCTCCCTCTGGAGCAGTACTTACTGTTATTTTAATCGACTGGAAATCGGGTTTGGATACTGTTGTGTTGTGGCCTCTCAGTAATATCACTGACGATGATAGTATTTGAGATTGTCGTCTCGTAGGTGATTACTGCCTCCGTTATCAGGGTTGCGATCGGTCGGTCTCTGCGAGAAGGCTGTCAATTTCGCACTCGCTGCCATGAAAATCTGAAATGTCACAATATTACTGTAACATTCTGCAAAGTGTCATTGCACACGGTTCATTAAAAATGCGTGATATAACCGTTTCATGATTGTGGATTTTTTTTCAATAATTCCCACCAACCAAAAGAAAAGCACGCCATTTTGGGTTTCACCATGCAGTTTCAAGTATTGGTGCACGAGTCTTGCTGTTAATCCAGAGTTCATGTTGTTTAAAATCAGTAAACAAGTAGCTCTTAAAGAACTGTGATTTTTGTCAATTATGCAGCTAATCGCTACGGAAAGTAGTTCAGATGTTTTTAGAGTCTGGGCCAAAAAATGTGAGAGTGAGTGAGGGCACTCTTGGGTACTGTAATTTATAACTCGGAAGAGAGCTCTGTAGGAGAAACAGCGGCCAAGAACAAAAGAAGATAATATTCCAATTGTCCTGCTGTGCAGATTTGAGCGACCTTGCAACGTGAGTACCAGACGATCAGATTTCACTGCTAGAAGATGGGAACGGGACACTGGCCAGTGACGTTCATTTACTTGGGTTTACAGGACTGGCCGGAACACGTGGTCTATTTGCAACACACTTTTTATGTGATAGTGAGGGTAATGATGGAAGCTGAGGTCGCTGGCTACACTTAAAAACGCTCTCGTCAGGAAGGAGTTTTAGAAGTGCCACAGTTATGGATGCGTTCAACTCACGCGTCGTAACCTGAAGAAGGAGGTGAAGAGAAAATCATTGTGAAAGAAGAACTCGATATAAGCTGGTGTAGAATGTCGTGAATCAGTCACCACGGCTGGGGAAGGATAGCTGGGAATCAGCTGAACAGTCTGTCGTGGACAGCAGATAGGAGATGTTCGCACAGCTTGAAAGTTGACGAGATAGCAATTCTCCGTTGTATTAAAATACCACATTACCATAAACCAGGGGTCCGATGCTAAGAATCTCTTGGATTATCTGTAAATGATAACGAAGTGTTCTTATTTTTCTGCAGCTTAAGATGGAATATGAGTTGAACACAAGTAAACAGTCTCACTACATATTACATATTGTGATTTTCATACGTAACATGACGCATTGTCCTTGCAAACTGAATTTGGCAAGGGGCCATCATTACACTTAAATAAAACACTTGTTTTGAAGTCAAACTTGTAATTTCAATCTTGATTTGAATCGTGAACTTAAATTTTACGACCGTTGCAAAACAATTACAGTTGCTAAACAAAATTATTTTTTAAAGAACGAATTCTCTCCACATTATCCATCGTTTCGGTATTTTTGTTCAAAGCACGACGTTTCGGAGACTCGAATCTGTCTCTGTCTCAGGTAAAAATCTACTGCGTTGACCCCAGTCGATAGAGCTATCCCTGTCTCCGGATTATTTTTAATGCCGAATTTTTTGCCATCATATAGTATATATAAAGTTGTCAGAAATCATTCCACGTAATAATTAGCACCAATAAAGTGCGATATGACACCCTTGGTTACTGGGTGAGAATACTCTCCGATAAAGGCCTAATTAAATAATTAGCGGTGTGCCAGTAGATATATAACGTATCGATTGGTGGTGACTGAAATAAATTTTGCGGTTTTATGATTGGATTATAAATGTAAACTATTCAATGACTGTAACTTTGAAGATATGCCTACACAAATTACTGAAATGCTATTTTAACGTTCCAGAGATTAACTGACTTCATGGAATAGAGTCCATTACTTAAGTAGTTGTATCTTCATGTCATCTGATCGAAATATAGATTATACGGTTTAGAAATTACAACAATTTTATTGATGTTTAGGGACTTAATTTGAGTCATTTTCAGTAAGGAGCCTCTTAGATAACAGACAAATGGACTGTAGTATTAATCTTCTCCCGATATTATTTTGTGAGACAGATAGAGGACTGATGCATGGGATACATCGATCCAATCTTCAGAAATAAAACTTTACATATGATGTGAAGCTTTCACTGTGGCTTTTATTAATGAAGTCTTCTCGGGCTATCAGCCGTGTTGGTTGGTGATCAATCGGCAACTAACACGGCTGATAGACCGAGAAGACTTTATTAATGAAAACTTTACATTTCCAAGGATTCTTTCAGTCAGGTCTGTAGAATCCATGTAACGTACTTATATTCATCTGAGACGAAAGGAAATTGAAGTAGTCGCCTTTGTCGAATGATAGCTTTGTTGATATGGCATAAAAAGGGTTAACATTGTGTCATATTTTTATATATTGTCTGTTCCTTCTTCTTACGCTTCATATTTTAATTCTTCATCATCACCGTCTTTTTCCTACCCTTCTTTATCATCTTCTCCCCTTTCTCCTTGCTTCGCCCTTGTTGATATTTGCCAGTGTCCTGACCAGCACATTCGATAATTATCGGTAAGAAAAATACAAGAATCTTCACTAAGGGAGTCAAATTTTTTATAGTCCCTTATGCCATAATTCAATTTCTAAACCTCTGCTATAATGTGGGACCGAGAAAATGAAATTTTCCTATTCCCAAATATGCAAGAATTTTGGACACGTCGTTTTTTTTTGTATTGTTGCAATTACCAAAATTTACTGCAGGCTTTACTACTCTGATGGATCTGACTCCTCTTCCATCACATACGGAAACTAACACCGCCAATAATTTTTATTTTATTTGCGTTTTCCTTTGACTTTTGAGCGGAAATGTCTGACATTTCTGTTACTCACAGCCGCTCATAGAAACAGAACATATCACGGATACTCCGTTGTTCCCGTACGCTCTTACGGTGGCTGAATAACAATACATTGACTCGACGGAACTGCGTCACATCTTCTGAATGTTCTCTGGAAGGAAGCTACGAGAGAGTTATAATTGCAGCCAGAATTCCGTCCATTCACTGGAGTGTCATTGTGCAGGCAGTAGATTGTTATCTAATCAACACACGGTTTATTGTTTTAATTAACTACAGCCAATGTTTTCCCTCGTAGTTCTCGGTTTCCATTCAACGTTTCACAAATTTTATGTAATCCGTATGGAAATATAACGGGTGCTCGAATGATTCTAAGATTCATTCGTGGTTGAGGTGTCGTATAATTATACACAAAGACCAGAGAAACAATTATTATTTTTATTTAGTGTTCTGTCTGACGACAGGTTCATATGAACAGGATCCTTCCATCCTTTTCTCGGACTGGGACCTGTTCATATACGTTCTTGGCAGATGATCCAGAAGTGGTTTGCCATTGCCTTCTTCTGTGTGTGAATGGAGTAATTGTTGGGATGCCACGGAGAAACCGGGGAAGCCCACGGAGGAAAACTCCGTGTTGCCTAGACCACGGCCTTGCCCAACACAAGTTAAAAATTCGGGCACCGCCGGGAATCGAACCCGAGACCCCAGGATTACAAGGCCAGCGTTCTAACCGCTAGACCACCGTGGCAAAAAGTTCTAAGCCAAACAAAACATTAGATCCGGATGTTTTAAATAGAATTTGTATCGAAATGAAATCTATCTTAACTTGACAACAAAGTTACATTCTCTATTGTTTCAGTATTTAATAACTATCCGACTAAGTAACTAATCCAATGGGAAAGAGTGTTACCTTAAAAGGCGACAGTGGCTCTGATTTTCGAGAAATTTCCCGAATTCCATAGAACCCGAAATTTCATTGCAGTGTTCTTAAAATATCCTGAGCCAGAGAAATACAGTGAAAACCTTCTAATCCCATTTCCTTAAGGCAATTTAACATTATCATTACATCTAATTCTAGATCGCGTAAGTGGTTTATTCTTGTTATTCTTATTAATATTCTAGCTAGCAGACGTAAACGCAAGTGGACATGAACTCCGTGGTAGCAATATTTTCGGAATTAATCTGCTCTCGGTTTATTCATGAATGAAATTTACTTATGTTGCTGTCGTCTCCAAATATTTTAACTGTGCCAATTCACATTTTTAAATGATTCATTAGTTACCATTACCTTTAACTCTGGGACGAGACACAAACACATACGAAACTTTCTCGGTGTTTGATACTAGACAAACGTTATTAGCATCTGCAAGAGTTTGTGCGTCTTTATTTATTGATGTTTACGTTGTATCCAATTTTTAACAACGTCACATAGACCAGTAGCTTATGTTTCCAATTCGGTCCTGTACTTTGCTGTTTTCTACGTCAACTTACATGCAACAGACAAAATTGTAGTTGAATTTTGAAAATGCTGCCTTACATTTTTTTTTTAGACTTTGCCGATGGTGTAAATATTATAAGATTACGATTAGGAAGCTGGATTCTAGAACAATCTAGAATCTTTTCCGAACTTCAGCTAAGTGACTGGACTCTGCTTCTAACATGAGGTAAAGAAAGAGAAGAAAATCACATTTGTTGGGCTGAGCTAGTCTCACGTCTCGTATGTACTGGTCCTGTACTAAATTCAGGGAGAATGTTTTCCAGCACATTTTTCCAGACTCACAGTGCGCAATATTTCGTGGAAAATTTAATTCAGTGGAAAGCTGTACTTCAGTCGGACACTCGTGCTTTTCGAAAATGTTCTTTACGGTATTATATGCATTAGCGACTTTGATGTATGTTCATTGCCAGTGTGAGTCTATCGTTATACGAGATGCGATCGGAAAGTTTCTAGACTGCGCGTATAAAAACCCGTACACTTATCTCAGGTATTAAATTCATCCATCACCCTCGAAGTAGTTCCCCTGGGAGTGAACACAACGATCCCAGCGCCGCTGCCAAGCCTGGAAGCATCCCTGGAAATCTTTCTTTGTCAGCCTGTCAAGCACCATCTGCGATTCTGCCTGAATCTCTTGCCAAAGACTCGCCAAAACGGCTACGGAAACCTATGAAATGCTAAAGCAAGCATTTGGGGAGTCCGCAATGGGTCGTGCACAAACTTTTGTGTGGCATTCACGTTTTAAAAATGGCCGAACCTCTGTCGATGATGACGAGCGTTCTGGACGACCATCTTCGAGCACAACGCCCGAAAATGTTACGAAGATTCGGCAGGCCATTCACGAAGATCGACGTCGTACCATCAACGACTTGTGCGACATTGTTGGGATAGGCTATGGGACCTGTCAGCTGATTCTAAAGGAAGAACTCCACATGCGACGCATCATGACAACGCGCCAGCGCACACCGCCCTCAAAGTTCGGCAGTTTTTGGCCTCAAACACCATGGCCGTCATCCCGCACCCTCCTTATTCGCCGTGTGACTTCTTCCTCTTCCCAAAGATGAAAATTCAGCTAAAGGGAAGGAGATTTGAGACGATAGAAGAGATTCAGGCAGAATCGCAGATGGTGCTTGACAGGCTGACAAAGAAAGATTTCCAGGGATGCTTCCAGGCTTGGCAGCGGCGCTGGGATCGTTGTGTTCACTCCCAGGGGAACTACTTCGAGGGTGATGGATGAATTTAATACCTGAGATAAGTGTACGGGTTTTTATACGCGCAGTCTGGAAACCTTCCGATCGCACCTCATAAAGATCATTATACTTCCCAGGATTTAGTCTACTTTCAGTCAGATTATGTGTTACGTCATACGCGTTTACCATATCCAAAGAAGTGTCAAATAGAAATTTTAAATTTGTAAGATTTTTTTCCTGCTTATCGGCGTTTCTGCACTGTGAACAAGCTATGAGGAAATGTAGAAGACTTGTGAGATATCAGGTTCTCACAGCGGTGAGGCCGGTGAGAAAGCCCCGCGAGGCTTACTCATCGCCCTGATGATGGAGGCAGAATACTTTTCTGAAACGTCGGTGAACTTCTACCAGGCTACGTGCCGCTAAAACCCAGAAGACGTGTAAATCCTATTACTGAGTTCCATTTGAGCTCCGTGTAAAGTGTAATTTATAAACAATGAATAGGTATGAACCACAACAGAGTACTAAAAAATGTTTACGAGGTGCGATCGGAAAGTTTCAAGACTGCGCGTATAAAAACCCGTACACTTATCTCAGGTATTAAATTCATCCATCACCCTCGAAGTAGTTCCCCTGGGAGTGAACACAACGATCCAAGCGCAGCTGCCAAGCCTGGAAGCATCCCTGGAAATCTTTCTTTGTCAGCCTGTCAAGCACCATCTGCGATTCTGCCTGAATCTCTTCTATCGTCTCAAATCTCCTTCCCTTTAGCTGAATTTTCATCTTTGGGAAGAGGAAGAAGTTAGAAAGGAAGTTGGGGTCGGTTCTTGCAAGATCTTTGAGCTCCTGACAAACGAGAAGTCGATTCTGCTTCTGGTCCTCAGACAGGAGCCTTGGCACAAACTTGGCTGCGATGCGTCGCATGTGGAGTTCTTCCTTTAGAATCAGCTAACAGGTCCCATAGCCTATCCCAACAATGTCGCACAAGTCGTTGATGGTACGACGTCGATCTTCGTAACATTTTCGGGCGTTGTGCTCGAAGATGGTCGTCCAGAACGCTCGTCATCATCGACAGAGGTTCGGCCATTTTTAAAACGTGAATGCCACACAAAAGTTTTGTGCACGACCCATTGCGGACTCCCCAAATGCTTGCTTTAGCATTTCATAGGTTTCCGTAGCCGTTTTGGCGAGTCTTTGGCAAAATTTGATGCACACGCCATTCCGAAATCGCAGGAGTGTCGGTGTAATGCACTACCAAAACGCCCGTAACTAAGAAACAAATGCTAATTCGATGATGCCGGCTGGCACACTGATTCACTATGAATGTAGGCCGCACCCCCTAGCGGAAGAAGCTCGTACTACATCCGGTTCGCACTCTATTGACACAGTCTTAAAACTTTCCGATCGCACCTCGTATATACGCCATTAATATTAAATTGCGTCTATGTCCAATTGTAGTTTCGTGGATTAAACAGACAAACACTACCTCATTTTATGCACATCGTCCAAAGAAAATATGAGTATTGCCAGTAGCTTCTATTGTATGAACCAGTACTTGTCTTGGTCACGAAGTTGGAATTTCTGTTGCAATAATAAAAATGAAACCCCTGTTTTATTTTGTTTAACAAAAAGTGTTTCTGTACAGGGAAATCTGTTCTGATAATATGTGCCATATATCTATCCGTCGGATGTGTAACTGAAAAAAACCCTCCGAAGCAGGTGATAGATGATCAGCCGCCCTGAGTCCACTAAAATAATGGTGACATTGAAACAGCAAATATGTAAACCGAATTATAAACTTAAAATGTAACATTTACACGGCTATTGTTCAATAAATTTAATTAAATAATTGTTTAATCAGCTACCGCATTTTACTACTGTATCATATTGCAGATATTTTTTGTATTAACAATCATCAGAGCGTTTGTAATCGATATTTAAACTCAGTGTCAGACCAATTAAAATAAAAAGCAGCTGCAATTTAATATATATATATATATATAAGTAAACAATTGATGAACTGCTGATGAATTAATCATTACATACGTTGTATTTATTCAAAGATAAAGTTAGGGCCTGTAGATCAAGTTTATCTTGGTGTGCTTTGCATGAAATGCATAAGCTTACAGCCTAATCGGAGAATATGTTTATCCTTCTTCGTGAAGTCGTGGATAATGATTAAATATTTTGATTTTACTCTGTGATATGTGATAACTCGTTTATAATTTCAAGGTTGCTTTCTCGCACCCTGCTCTTATTAGAGGTTTAATTTCTTGAACATGTATTGTATCCAGTGTTCAGAAAATATTACAAACCTTAAATGTTGTCTTTTCGAATGTGGTCACTAATATGAGGTCAAATGTATGGTTAGGGAATGTGAAATAATTGCTCTTAACAGGACATTTGAGTTGTTTTATATTGATTTCTGATTATTAAGTCGTGAGACGTTTCTAAATCTATAGCACGATTGCCCAAGTACATTTTTTATTTTACAGTAGATTTTATCTGCAGTAAATGAAGGAGAAGTCTAACTGGCATAATTTTATTAGAGTAACTATGAATGAATGATACCGACTAATTTCTCTCTAATATCACAGTCAAATGAGCCATGTAAGGTGCAATTTTATTTTTATTTAGTGTTCTGTCTGAGGACAGGTCCATATGAACAGGATCCTTCCATCCTTTTCTCGGACTGGGACCTGTTCATATACGTTCTTGGCAGATGATCCAGAAGTGGTTTGCCATTGCCTTCTTCTGTGTGTGAATGGAGTAATTGTTGGGATGCCACGGAGGAAAACTCCGTGTTGCCTAGACCACGGCCTTGCCCAACACAAGTTATAAATTCGGGCACCGCCGGGAATCGAACCCGAGACCCCAGGATTACAAGGCCAGCGTTATAACCGTTATTGTATTATATTCACATCTAATTTTGAAATTTGTAGTTTTGTTTTTACATATTTTGTACAAAACAAGGAATATAGAATATTTTTAATTTAAGTCTATTATTTTTTTGTATAGAAATAATGTTTGGTGGCTGTGCTGGTGCGTTGGCTTCCCGTTTCTTAGCCCAGCGGCACATCTGTAAAATTTCTTTACTGCAAGGTCTCTGTTTTTAATATCAAGTTCATGAATTAATTAAACATAATTTTGTATTATTTATATGGCAGATGACAAATGTGGCAAGTGTTTGTCCAACTTCTATAGCTCTGAATCTAAAACTTTTGAGTTTTTACTTTCAGGGCTGGTAAATGCTTGTCCTAAACATATTTTATTTTATGAGTTTCATTTGGTTCTGAGAGTAAACTGAGATTCATTCCCTAAACAACATAACCAGTTGATATTTGTCGGATATTTGTTGTGCTATTTCTGAGATTGAGTCTGGATTTTTAAACATTATTTAAATAATCTTCTGCGTTAAATTGTTCAGCGACAAAATACATGAGCTGACATTGAAACGGGATTTAAGTATGTTGCTGGCTGTACTGAAAGTAAGATAATATATTTACATGTCGCTGTGTAAGTTGGAGTCAGAGATTACTGTACATGAGATTAATCTTCCTTGTTCTTTTGCCGCAGAGAGTTAACGTATAAAATAACCATGTACTGCATTCCTTGACTCCAACTTACACAGCAACATGTATATATATCATCTTACTTTTGTCTAAATTCATGTTTTAATGTCGGCTCGTGTATTTTGCTCTTGGACGCTTTGAACTCAAAATCTTTTAAATAATATTTTAAAAATTCAGTTTATGACTTAAATAAATCACAACACACGTCTCCGTTACGACAATCAATTGGTTAAATTTATTTGGGGAAGTAATTGCTGTTTATTCTGAGAGACAAACGAATTACATAAATTATCTCCTCGAATGAAATCCCTACTTACTTAGTTGCTAGTGTGAGTGTTTTTGTGTGTGGTCAACTACTTTTTATTAACATTTTCAAAAAATTTCCTAACAAAGTAGATAGCGGCAAAGATAGAAGGGCTGACGAAAGATAGCAGGAAAGGACACTGAAAAAAGAGAGAAATATATTCATCACCCCTTCAGTGCACAAAACTTTGAAGATTCAGTGAAAGGCCAATATTAACGTGTCATTTGATCATGAATTTCCACAAGTGAAAAAAGAATGTGCTAAGTGGGTGTGGAATTTATGCGTAAAAGAAAGATTCAGCAATTGACATTCTTCAGACTTTGTAATTATCCCAGATACGTGAGTGAATTCATATTGGTTTCTTATTCTTACGAAAATATTTTAATAATAATCGTTACTTCATTAATATACTTTTCAATCTCAGTTTCGACGTAAAAACCCCGTTGCTTGCCAGATGACTGCTCGGTGTGAGGATCCAACTTTGTCACAATTCACTCCTTTATGTAAAAACTTCAAAGAATATAGATGAAATTCGATTTGCCTTCACTGCGAGTTGTTCAAGGTTAAACCATGTTTGCTAGGAGAGACAACCTAATACGATGACCTTACCTCTGGTTCAAAAGTGCATTACAGCAACCCAAGAATTCAGTCGCCTCGCTTCTGTGCTCAGTTGTTATTAATACATTTGCCGTCCATAAATGTTTATGTTCTCATACGAAGAGGGGAAGCATTATAATCTAAATAAATATATAGGAAAATAATTCGTAACTATTTATTATTTCCATTTACTTTATCCACATCTGGCTATGACGAAATCGAACTGGGCTTACTTCAAAATCCGTTCAGTGCTAATTTTAATATCTTGATGATATAATATTTACGATATTGTACCTGAATTTATTAAAAATGTTATTTCCTGCCTTCCAGAGAGGAACTCTATTTGAAGTACTTTCGGTCGGTGTCGATAGTTTACATACAGTTAAGTAATCTTTAAGTAAATTCTCCTCGCGGGACTCCCTGGTACAGCCACCCCGAAGTAAACCACTGGAGCACCCGACCAAAATCTGTTGCTTTTCTCTGCTCAAAAGTGTCCGTCACCAAATTGCATGCTTTAGAGTCATAGCAACGTCGTAAAACGTCTCAACACAAACGTCTAAGTCCAGGCAGGCGATGACAGCTCGGAACTCTCAGCGTAGCAAAGCTAGCAACGCCGTACTAGTGACTTGTTGTTAGAGAGATGTGGAAAGAAGAGATGGCGTCCTTCCATGGTCTTGAAGCATGCAATTTGGTGATGACTACTGTAGACAAGTTTCACTCTTTAATGTAGAGCATTACGTCTGTCATCTGTCTAATAGTGTTTTGTTGAACTGTACGGGGGCATTTTTTATGCCCAGAAAATTTCCTTCTAAAAACCAAATACGTTGGTCCAAAGTAATCTGGAATTAGTGATGTCACATCTTTCCTGTCAAATCTAATTTTGTACGATAAGTCCATGCAAATTTTACAACGTTCTATAATATAGAATTTGAGGTTTTCACGGCGGTGAGTCTTAAGATGGCTGTCTTCTGGGTTGTTGCGCCGTATAGTCTGGTAGAAGTTTACCACGTTTCAGAGGTCCTTTTTGCCACCATCATCAGGGGGACAACAGTTATTTTCACGTTCTATAGTGTTAGATGTAACAAACAATAAATTATGTGAAATCGGAATTGGATGATTATGAATGGCTAGCAGATGAGGATTTTGAAGGTAGCGACAGTGTTTCAGAACTTCCTGTAGACGCTGTGTCAAATCGGGTGATAACTGGAGAGTTTCGAAGCATTTTCGTCCTGAAGACACGTTTAAATAAAGCGTAACCCCTACACCAAGGAGATCTGATGGAGATGTTCACATAGATACAAGTAAGCCCCACGTGTATCGGTACAAAGTAAGTTAAAATACTTAGAAACCTGCAAATTATTAAATTACTCCAAAGATTTTTCTCGCTATCTTCTTTTTTGTTATTAATACCTAATAAACATTAAACCAAATAGGTAATTAATGCAGTGCTGTAAAGAAAAGAAAGGATACGTATTCAGCCTCCCAAGCTTATCAGAGCGACATTATCTTCCAAATTATTTATTCACAGGAGACTTAAGTTCCGCCCGGTCTTCAGAATGCTGACCTAAAGCTTTCCGTATCACATCTCAGCTCTAAACCCTTTCCGGGTCTAATGCAGTAGAACGTATTAAAATTAAATGTCTTCTGCAGTTCTAAGCGTCCTAAAGTGTGGCGTATAAAGGGAATTTTAAATAAATAAATGAAGATAAAGAGGAAGCGATTGAAGGATGGAGAAAGAATCTGAGAAATAACGACGAAATACTGGAATAAAAGAAAGGGAGAAGGAAGGAATCAGAAACAGAGGAAGAAACACTGGAAGACAAAAGAAAGAAAAATGGAAAATAATTAAAAGGAAAGACGGAAGTAGTAATGAATGGAGAAAGGAAGAAAGAAGTAATTAATTGGTCTTATGATTCAGTAGGCTACGCTCAAAATGTGCTGCTGAATGTTAATTATGCACATTTATATAGGTTACTTAAGCGGTTACCGAGTAAACACACGTCCAGTTACAAATTTGTTATTTTCTGTTTAGTGTAGGTATTACGATTTTTGGTAATAATGCGCGCGAATAAATACAATTTTCCACTTATTAATTTACCCATTTGCTGCATTTATTGGACCCGACTGACTTTATAATGACCTTTCGTTGTATTTATACACACTTTTAAGCCGGTACGCATAGTAATTTTGTATACTTTTTTCAGTTAACAAAGTATTTAAGATACGATTTTTGTGTTTACGTCTACTTACAGTAATGGAAAATTATTCGCTAGAAACAGCTCTTTTATCTAACACAGGCTAGCAGCAAAAGTAACCCGTCCGTTCAGTAGGGACAATCCGACCGGGAACCGAATTTTCCGAACTTTGAAGTTTCGTGGCTTCCCTCAATTTCTCTGGGGACCTATCGTCATGGTTGAAAGGTCGACGCTTCTGTTTCGTATTTCGGAAGTTTTGGTTCGATTCTGGATTAGGAGAATGGCTGCTTTTATTGTGTTTCTTCTTGGATTTACCACGTCTCTCCGGACGAACGCTCAGGATTTATCTTAAAATTTGCTACTAATTTTTCCACATACTTTCTAATTTAGTAACTCTCAGATTCTATGCTTTTTCATCTATAAGTATAAAAATGTTAAGTAAAATAAGAAAGAAATTTTACTCAAGCGAATTTTAGAAAAATTAACTTATATTATATCATGACCGTTTGTCTAAAATTGCCCCGAATATCTTATTCTTGATTCTTACAGCTCTTTATGATGAGCATTCAACACGTAGTAGCTTTAGTGAAGATTAGAAAGATGTTAATCCATAGCAAAATACACGGCGTTTTCACATGAGTCATTTTCGCCTTTGCATTCTGAATGCTCCGAATTTAAATAGAAAAGTACCCCACCAAATTTACTTAAACTACATAAGCGTTAGGATATGTAGCGTCCAGAAAAATCGTACCAGTCAATACATCATAAACGATATAAAATATGAGCTTGTGTTTTCAACACGAGACATATTCATCAGCTCTTATCAGCTGCATTTCTTATTCACAAAACTACAAAGAACTGTAATCCATTTTCCACACTTTCCACTCTTATCATCACTACAAATACAAGTTTCAAAAGCGTTGTTTCATTCATGTTTATTTATCTATTTGTGTATCAGAAACTCGCGTTTGAGAGGAGAGTATAGATTCGAATACAGGACCTTTACTGTATTCCGTCATGACAAACGATTCAACACGTGTAATATATAATAAAATGTATATCGAAACCTCTCTTAAACTATTTTGTTCAGAGAAAAATATTAATAAAACACAAGGTTTTATTTCTGAAAAATATCTGTGGTGGTTATACCATACCCCTTATAGAATCCAAATTTCTTTATTGCAATTTTAAAAATTACTATTACTATTATTTATTAGTTTCATCTTCGAAAATAACTTTAAATTTTTCGGACATAATATTAAAAATCGGTCCCCATCTCTTTAACTGTTGACCCTAAAGAATTATTTAATATAATTTTTCTTAGTTATAGGCCTACGTATGATCTATCACTAGACCAGATGTCAAATGCCTACTTTTAGTGTTTGTGGCTTCATGCCAGCAGACGTGAAACTAGATATAGATTTAATATATTTTGTCGTCTCCACTTTTTACAAGAAACGTAACAAAATGTAAGTGGTATAATTTTGAAGATCCCTTGTCGCACGTAATTTAATTAACCTATATTAAGTACGCTAATGTCGCTAGTATAGCTTCCACCTCACAGATTCGTATGTTATGTCTGTTTTACCGACTGCAGAAAACCCATAATAATTAATTTCCAAAAAAAGAAATTTTACCAAAATCTGCCCAGCGTTTCTCTAGATGAAACTTGCGAGCATGGAATATATAATAACCTACAATTGATCGTCATTATTATGGCCTACAGTGGCTCTTTGTTTCTGTAGTTGTACTTCGACGTTCTTAATCAGGATTGATTAAATAAATGTGTACAAAATTTTGGCTCGACAACCTGAAGGGATAGAAATATTTTTGAAGGCCTCTACGTGAATAGTTGGGTCATAGTAAAATGTATTTGACAGAAATAAGGACTATTTAGACCATTTAGACTATTTTAATACGGTGTAAATTAATGATCAGAACAAAATGGGACTGTCACTTCATAAATGAAGACTCTGTTCCAAAAACGTAGCTAATTGTAGGAAATAGAGGTGACGGATTTTATTAATTTGGAGAGACCTTGGAATATCACTAAGAATAAGAGGCGCGGGTTAGGAACCTGCCGATATCGGCTCAGGCGAAGTGTAAGAAGAATGTAGCAATCTGGTCATATAATTATTGTCACTCTGGTCCTTAGATTTATCTCTCACTTTGTCATGCGACACTCCTACTTCTGGAGCATCTGTGAACTTGTGAATCCTTTGTTTCGCTTGCAGTCCGTTTGGCGCAGTCTCTGCTGTCTCCTTCAACTTATGCTGACAACAACACATCTGACTCCCCTTCCAATCGCCTATGGTATGTGGGAGGAAATCTGTATTAGAAAGAGACAGCTGTAAAGGAGGATGTAATTTTGCCAAAGGCGCCTACGTGCCTTGTGCTTGGAGAGCTTTGCATATATCTGCGGTGTGTACTGGCACATCTCGTACAAAAAACCATCACATACGTGTATTTGTTTTTGTGTGGTTTACAAAGAAACATTCCTCTGCTAATGCATCCCATATTTGCTGTAGCTGCTGCGGGATTCAGAGAAACGCCCGGTAGAGGCGCTAGTGGAGGCGCCGATAGTTTGCCCGTCTGTCAGACCCGCGACTCAAGGTGCCGGCGTCGGTTGTACGGACGCGTTGTTGCCGTTCGGTGTACCTGCTGAGGCGCCTGACGCTAAATCTTTTGTGTGGGGTCAACAAACGCTGTTCAAAGTGATGGCGTGGGAGGACTAATATAACTGTTTAGCAGGTAAGGTTCATTCTGTTAATTTCGTTTTACATTTCACTGGGTGTCGTAGTTACTGTTTTAATCGAATTTTTAAGTGTGAGTTTCGATTCTCGGGTCAGGCTGAGATACTTATGTTGGTGAAATACTGCACAGTGTTATAGAGTAAGACATGTCAACTAACTGTTAATTTCTAACCGTTTTCGTAAGACTAAAAACCGAAATACAGAAACAAATTGTTCGTTGTAAATTTACAAACTTCAACTTATAACTTGCTTGAGTTTAAGAGTAGGTTTTAAAAGCAGTTATTATACAGTTTTCATTCAATCTAAATTCCAAAACGTAAAGATCGGAATTTATAAATCAATACTTTTCCTGTTTTATAAGCACGTGAAAATGCTCGCTTGCTTTAAAGGGGAGCTATAAATTACAAGTGTTTTAAACATTTTTTTCGAATAAAATAGTTGAACTTGAAGACGCTGAAGTAAATAACTTACACAGGGTAAAACAGCCAGTTGAATATATTTTGAACCAGCCCAATCCGAGCCACATTCTCATATATAAAATATATTTTAATATTGTTTTATCGTCTACGTCAAGGTCTCTCAAGCGTATTTCAAGTTATGCCCATGTATGCTATATGCTATGCTCCGTTCTGTAAATATAATAGCTTTTGGTGGAGTGCAAATATGAGCTTTCTGTTATGCAACTCACGATTAATGTTGTCTTAGTATTTAGACTTCAGATAATCTGAAGGGGGAGACCACTTATAAGGTCTAAGTGCAGATGAAAAGATAACATTGAGATGGATGTTAAAGAATAGGGTGGAACAGCGTGAACTGGTTTTATCCGACTCAGCTTAGGGACCAGTATCAGGCTGTTTTTAACACTGTAATGAACATTTTGTTCCTGAGTACATGAGCGACTGTACAATTATGAACAAAACTCTGTCTCGTGGAGGTAGTGTTAAGGCTTTTAACTGTGTTGGAAGTGAAACAAGATGATAATACTACGCTGTATTAGTTTTATAGTTTTTCATTCTTTGCGCTGCTTGTAAAAACTAGTTGACGTAATGTAAGTTTATGAAACGTTTCTCGGGCATTATGAATACTCTCAAGGCTATAAATCCTAAATGTGGACTTTTAAGGATTAGTTTGAACATTTCTGTCTTCTGGGTTGTTGCGCTGTGTAGTCTGGTCGATGTTTATCAACGTTTCAGAGGTCATACTGCCTCCATCATCAGGGCGATGAGTATGAAGATATCTGTCTTATGGGTTGTTGCGCCGCGTAGTCTAGTCGATGTTAACCAACGTTTCAGAGGTCATACTGCCTCCATCATCAGGGCGATGAATATGAAGATTTCTGTCTTCTGGGTTGTTGCGCTGTGTAGTCCGGTCGATGTTAACCAACGTTTCAGCGGTCATACTGCCTCCATCATCAGGGCGATGAGTATGAAGATTTCTGTCTTCTGGGTTGTTGCGCTGTGTAGTCTGGTCGATGTTTATCAACGTTTCAGAGGTCATACTGCCTCCATCATCAGGGCGATGAGTATGAAGATTTCTGTCTTCTGGGTTGTTGCGCCGCGTAGTCTGGTCGATGTTAACCAACGTTTCAGAGGTCATACTGCCTCCGTCATCAGGGCGATTCATCAAATAGAGTTACCTACCCCAGCTATTTGTAGGTATCCGTCCATACGTTTCATTAAATTGTGCTAATTCTGGTTTGTTTGTTTATTTGTAACAGATTTAAATTCTGCAGCACTCACAAGAATAAAATGTCGATGGGCAATTCTTGTCAAATATTTCTTGACTCTTTAGTTATCTCAATAATTTTCCGTACTCTCCTTCTTATTATTCTTCTCTTCTAGTGATTCAATTTTTATCCTACATTTTTTTCTTTTCGGACACATTTCCTCTCATTTTAATACGATAACAGCTTGCACGAGACATGATGGACTGAGACACGGCCTTCCATTCCGCGATGCATTATGCTGGTGTACACACCTTCCAGACTAATCTATACAGTCGCTCTACAGTGCTCTGGGAAAAGCTATTTCAGCTGCTCTAGATGTTTGTTTAGCGCAATATTTGTTTCAGTGCACACGCGTCTAGAGAACTCTAGCGAGTTCCAGGTAATTTTCCTGTGCAATGGACAGCGTACCGTAAAGATTTGAAAGGCAGCGTAATGCATAATTTCTCCTGCGGCCAGTACACATAATTAAGAATTGCATTTTGATTAAACTACATATAAGAACGTGACAAATTTAACTCAGAAACAGTCTTAATACAACTGTAGGTATGTGTAATGCTCTGAAGCACTTGAGAATGGTTCATAATGAGAACAGTATCTGAGATCAACACTGTAAATGAAAATGTCGCGTATGCTGAAATTAAGAGATCAAATTTGTAATTTTTCTTTCCAGTTTTTCGAATTTTTTTTTTCAAAATCCCTGAAGATTAGAATGCGAAAACAGTAATTTGGCCATTTGGTTGTGCAGGTACGAAGTGGGAACTCACTGTGAGGGAAGAATATAAATAAATGTTTGAAAAATTTAATGACATACAAAGATTGGCAGAACGAGGACTTCTAGTATTTTATGCAGATCACCTAGTGTTAGGATATTGAAATTCTGTAAAATATAATGTGGTGGGTAAATGGGTAAGTCTGGGAATAAAAAATGCATGCAGAATCGTACTATGGAAAAATTTCGAGAACGTGAAGTTGTAAACTGAGAAGAGAGGATAATAAATAATTTCAAGATGAACGTCAGAAAAGTAGTTTGCGTGGGAACTTTTGGGTTGAACTGCCTTAGAATCACGTGCAGTTGTCGGCTGTCGTATTAGCGATGAACTTCAGTACGTGAAGGGAATTGGTCGTGGTCTATTTTAGGTATTGTTTTGGCTATTCTCTGAATATCTTTGTTGGTGATCGTATGTCACTCCTTTCTTTATTTTGCACTTTACCAATCGTTTGTTTTTTAAAATGTCTTAAAAGTCTTAAAACCTTAAAAATCATAAATCCTACTGGAATTTGCTTACTTGGATTGAGGAAAACAACGAAAACCTCTGTCAGGATAGCCAGTGTTTGAACCGAGATTTGAACCACGACCTCTCGAGTACGCAGCAAGATCAAGCTACTACCCATTTGACCTCGCCGTTCAATCCTTGATGCATTTATCACATGTAATCAAATTCTTGGGTCAATTTATATGTGGTCATAGAAACGCATTTACCACTCTTCATGTCTCTGTTGTACTTCTTAATCGTATATGACGTAATTGTATTTACATTTATTACAAAATGAAAGGCACCGACCTAAATTTTATATATGGATTAAGTGTTGAACTCAGTTATGAAGTTTCGATAAGACAACGTAGCACAACATGATTATTGAATAGCAATTTTCCTTCACAGAATTTACTTACAGAAATTTGTTATATTGCTTTAAGTGCTGCGTTGTGCAAGATGAAATACTTCCTAGGAACAAACCACCGGCAATTATTTAAGCAAATAATATGCAAAAAAAAATGAGTGACTTCTTTCATGATTGATTTGAACAACTTTCTTTTTCACTTGAAGTTTAAGGCGTTCTGTACAACTTAAATAATTTTTATAGCCAATTGGGATTTGGGATCGTACGAATTTAAAAGTATTTTCA
Source organism: Zootermopsis nevadensis (assembly GCF_977971745.1). NCBI lineage: Eukaryota > Metazoa > Arthropoda > Insecta > Blattodea > Termopsidae > Zootermopsis > Zootermopsis nevadensis. The sequence goes on along the minus strand of NW_028259138.1, from coordinate 9,417,136 downwards.
GTTATATAAACATATGTTTAAAACAATTAATAACATAAACACATATTAAGCGCCCCTCTATATACCTTCACCTTCGCATTGCATCAGCGAGTCTCGGAACAGAATTTTTCCATGTAATTTCAATGGGAATCTCACGACATACCCTCACCCCGCTTACCGCCATCCGCCAACATCTTTACAAATATACCGTTAAGCCTCATAATTAAGTCCGATACAGTGCCATGCCATTTTGTTTTCAACTGCTATGCACACAATATCCTGGGATTCTAGTTTTAAAAATAATGAACAATTCTACGTTAATAGATAAACCACGTAAAGAGACTAGGGGGGAGTTGGGATATGACTTAGAGTCAGCGGTGTCAATGGCTAAGTTCCAAATCCAGGCAGTTACAGTGAATGAACTTACTGGAGGGTCTTGATTTAAAAATGGAAACTACCGAGAATAAACTAGATGCAGTTAAACAGGCAACATTCTAACAGGAGTTCAGGCATGACACACTTTGACTCGTTTCATGCGTTTTGACAGTGTAGTAGACTTTTCCGTAATAAAAATGTTTTCGGCACTCTTTGAGTAATTACTACAAAGTTTGGAAAATGTTTACCTTGAATCTAATCACCACCCAAGTTACGATAAAAAAAGTTAAGTACTACACGGGTGCAGATGCTTATAGTATAATGACAATCAGCTACTTTTGTCGTACATGTGGAAAGAAGGCATTATCAGGTGTTCGCAAACATGTGAAATTCTAGTAATTTGGTCTAGGTTCACATTTCAAACATATTTATTTTCTGACTACAAGTTGTATGTCTGTAGTGCAAGCGATATTTCATATTTAATAGTAAATTACAATTTTATCGGTTTTATTTAAAATGATGTATTTGTGTAACGTGCAGTAGAATCCGACGTCTCATTATTAGGATTATATGTATTTTGAATCCATAATATATTTAACAACTCGTACGGATTCTAATAATTTGTTATTAACTGTTTTTGAATTGTGAAAAATTAAATGATTTTAATATAGACTTTAGTGTAGGATTACTAAACAATAACGTAAATAAACTTCCATACATTAATTTAAATGTACGATTCGCTCAGCCCTCTGTATTTGTCCGTAATGACATTTTCTTGTGTGTTTGTATTGTCTTCATTATTTACGTTTCGAAATACTATTTCATAACACTTACCTTTACTTCACGTCAGATTTGAAATTTCTTGATTACAGGTTAATCTCTGTCATTGCAAGAAAAACCATTTTCATACTTCTGTCTGTAGGCTTGTACCCTGTGCAAGGATTGGTAACTTAATGAAAGTGGTTCTTAAGGTTTTCAGTTTGGGGTCGTATTAACCTTTTCTTAACGGGAGCCATGGGGTTATAGCAGAAGACAGTTTATTCACATTCATAGAAATTTATTAAAATCGTTACTGACTTGAATGTGTAAACAGGTCTACATTACTCAATAATTTTTTGTAACAAATAAAGTCATTAGTGAGATGTCTGTCAGTGCAATTTCGTGAGTAATATTTCAGTATCAGATTTGATTTCAGGTGTTCGTCAGTGTCACGCGTCCGCCCTCTGCATTAATTCACGTTCTTCGTTAAGATGAACAATTGCTCCTAATTATGCGCATTGTACTGCAACAAGTTGACGACATCGACGAAACGTATTTATTGATATCAGGCAAATAGGTTGTATCATATCGGTGGCACTATTTTGCGCGGACCGCAGAAACATATCGGACGGCCGCATGAGACCCATGTGCCACGGGTTGAGAACCCCCGGGTTATGGCGTCATCCAACTCGACCGTGAGTGCCTTTTGTTGTAACTCCTGACCTCTGTACTTTTAAAATTTGCTTCCATTAATAATTCCTTTATGGTGATATATTTAGCGTGCAAACTTCTGAACTGGGAGAGATATAATCATTAAATTCCGTGCTATACTAAGTTTGTAAATACCATAATTCGTATCTTTTTTAATTTAATTGATATATAACTTACATTTTTGAAGACATAAAATAATCACAAATTCCACGTATCTGACAATAAAATAAGAATGATTTCTAAGATGACACACGACAAGCTTCAGAAACGTTGTCCTCAAAAATATACTGTAGTTTGTAAACAACATTTAACCTAGTTTTGTGTAATAAGTCTACAATTACCATAAACGTATAAAGTATCGCCCTGAAGCCCTTTGCCGTGTTTGAAGCGAAGAGAAGGGTTGGTGTGTTGGCTAACCCATTTTTACTTTGAAGTAGGCTAAACCAAGGTTTGTTTGGTTGCCGCAATATAATATTTGATGGTGTGTAGAAGGACGAGCTTTGAATTCTCTAATGAACTCATATTGTGTATTAAATTTGGATGCTGGTATTTTTCTTATACATTTCCCGTGATAATCAAAACACAAGGAAGACCTGACATGACAACCACAATATGATCACAATCTCTTCATCCGCTTCGGATGTATTTTACACTGGTTGCTCTTCAGAATAAGTAATAAGATTTAGTTCCGTGTGGGAGCTTTCCTTTAACTGAATTATTAATGACAGTATTTCTCATAGGTGTAAAATGTCGTTTTTTTATGGCTGCCAACTGCTCTCTGTCACTTTGGGGTGTTTTTTTTTCTAGTGTTCTGTCTGACGACAGGTCCATATATTATGAACAGGATCCTTCCAAACTCTTCAGGTTGTCAGGGACCTGCTCATACATATATACATTCTTGGCAGAGTTGATCAGAAGTGGTTTGCCATTGCCTTCTTCTGTGTGTGAGTGGAGTAATTGTTGGGATGCCACGGAGAAACCGGGGAAGCCCCCGGAGGAAAACTCCGTGATGCCTAGACCACGGCCTTGCCCAACACACGTTATAAATTTGAGCACCACCGGGAATTGAACCTGGGACCCCAGGCTTACAAGGCTAGTGTTCTGACCGCTAGACCACCGTGGCATAAATAAGTGGTCTATGGAAAAGACGGCGGTATCAGTCTTTGTCTTCTGAGATGTACACCTTATTTTCTTGTATGCACTTAAAAACTTTGCGAAGGACAAAATCTGTTGTATAATCGTGGTGATCAATACGGTGAATTACAAACAAGAAGTACTCCAAAGAACTTACTCCTTCTACTTATTCTGTATGGTGTTGCTATAAAAACTATGAACTAATGATGTAAAATGTTGTGATCGGTTTCAGTACATAATATTCGCTTCTGTGTTTGCAACTACGTTTTCCACTTACTATTTTATCATGCATGTTAATGCTAGTGTTTGGTCTAAAATATAAAATGCTGAAATTTTAGGCCATATTTATGATGTGCCTCAATAAAAAAATTCACACGCACAACTCCAGACAGTCATCTGTTATCAAAATGAAGCCAATAGTAAAGTATATATCGCTCAGCGGCCATATTGTTGTTTTACACACTAAGGAGTTACATTAAAATTTGTATGTTTTTTTTTAAAAATGTCTAATTCAGGTTTCTACATTATATGAATTATTTTTATAATTCATTGTATTCATGTTAGAAAAGGGAAGGATATGATTTCACAAATATTTTATATTGTTTACATCTGGGATTCTGCAAAGTTATCGCTTTGTGTATTAATGTTTTTACTCTTTCATAGCAAAAAATAATGGTGGGCAGGTTTGTTTATTCAATTCTAAAGGGTTTTGACGACGGTAGTTTACACTTAAAATTCATTGTCAGGACTTTTTCCATCGTCTGTTCTTTAAAACCACGAATTTTCGGAGGCTGACAAAATAAATCGTGCAAATTGCACGATTTATATTGTCCAGTGACAGAGACTAGCTCTATCTAAGGGGCCTAGCGGAGTAGGTACCTCTCACCTGAAGACGGAGACAGAACCAGCCTCCGAAACGTCGTGGTTTTAAAGAACAGACGATGGAAAAAGTCCTGACAATGAATTTTATGGTTTGTTTATCCATTATAAAATTGCACATGCTACTCTAGCAACCTAAGGACGTCAGAAAGAAACTTGGAGAGACAGAAAGATTTTGTATAATATGGGTATAGAACATTGCTGTCTGTGGAGTTCTAGAACAATACCATCAATCTTCTGAATACACAGGATGCTTCGATCAACTGTACTACACTGAAGGAAATTTTCTCTGGATTTGTGACGGTTCTTTCCGGTTCGCTGAGCCACATTGCCATTTCCCTTCCCTCTTAGTTTCCCGTGCCAAGGAAAATGAAGACGGAGGCTAGCATCTAGGAAACCAGAAACATTTGATTAATTATTGATTGTTCCGTGCTGCCACAAATGTCATAGGTTCTCAGTAAGCAGTAAACTTCTGTGTGAGCCGAGTTTATTCTGAAATCTTCCCTGCGTCATGAAATCGCGTGTACTTTCGGAAATTATTAGGCCTGTAATACGCGTGCTTGTATTAGCTAAAGACTTTTTATTAGTACGGGGTTTTATTAAAAATGAGCTGTGACAAAATTTCTTGTTTCTTATACCATACATTTGTTAATATTCAATTGTGTGTTTAAGACTAATATTTACCTATATGGTTTTTAACAAATGACATAACCACAGGAACAATGTAGATGAAATTTGGTTTCTCACGTTGCCGCGTATAAAGACTATAGGCTGTTATGATGTCTGATTAACATTTATCGACGTTTCAAAGGTGATTGTTCCCTTGCCCTGATATTTGAGGCAGTAAGTTACTCGGTAAACTTATACCAGACTACAGGGCATAAGTATCCAGAAAGTATTAATCTTAGTAACCTCTTAACTGACACGTGATAATGTGTTCCATGATACAACCCTGAATCATCTGCGTTTCCATTAATAAAATAATTAATATCGTCGTGATTGTGTAACTTCATTTCCAGATTACGTTTGGTCTCAGATAAGATACCTTAACACAAACTCCGATGATTCTTCTATGATTTTATTGTCTAAGATAAACTCACGCCCTCACAAAACTATGTTACGAAAAGAAGGATTAATAATGAAGGAAGCCAGGAAAGCAAAACTCGTGGAAATCTGTAATTAAAAGTTTCTTTCTATTCCTCGATTCTACACAGCTTAAATTTTGCATAAACTTCTGCAATTTCTAATTCCATTAGGCAATCCCATTGATAAGAGGCTGATAGTCGATTAATTGTTCTACAGAAATTACGGGATTGTGCAGAATCCGGGTCTTCGTTTCCGTTCACAGGAGTCAGTCACTGAATTTGTCCTGAGCGAAATGAATTCAGTCCACACCCCCATATTCCTTTCCATCCTCGTCAGAATTTCTCAAGTGGTCTCTTCCCCTTAGTTTTAAAATTACAATTTTGTACTTATAAGCCTTCCCCCAGACGTGATCTACTCGTGCAGTGTTTCCTGCGTGTCTCGTCCTCTTTGAGTTCCTCATTATACAATTTATCTGTCTTTTTCTTACTTCCTGTGTGTTAGTCGAATGCATTTTGCACAGAATTCTGTTTCCAAGCGCACTCAATGTTCATTCCTTACGGCGAGTGACAAAGTTTTAAACCGGGATAAAGCAGGTAAAATTATACTTTAGTGTAATTTTTTATTCATTCCTGTAACTACTAGGTTTACTTGTGAAAGTTTGAGATTGCTTTGATGGCAGCCGTGGATTGCTACAGTTCAGTTTACCAAGTTCAGCTTTAGAGTCAATACAGTGATGCTTTTAAAGCAACGCAAATCACATCTCCATTGACGTTTCATTCAGTCAAGTTCTAGAGGGATGACATCTCACAGTAGTTTGGTTCCAGACTGTCGGATTCAGTAATTTTGCAGTTCGAGTTAAGGTTAGCAGCACATGGCATAGTCCTTACTCTGCACTAGGAGAAAGGATGTATAACAATGGATCAATGATTTCTTTGTATCTCGCATTGAAAAATGTAATTTACTTAACACAGCAAAAGCACTTATATACGAATTATTGAATCCAAAACGATTTAAACGGAGACCATAAGAAATGTTATACTGAGTCTGATTATACATAATATTTTTGGCTGATGCTGTATGTGGAATTATGCACAACCATTTTATTCCTGGTTTGTTCTCGTCACTATGAATATTATGTATAATATTGAAGATTTCTGCATATTCTTCGCCCTGATGACGGAGGCAGTATGACCTCTGAAACGTTGGTTAACATCGACCAGACTACACAGCGCAACAACCCAGAAGACAGAAATCTTCATCCTCATCGCCCTGATGATGGAGGCAGTATGACCTCTGAAACGTTGGTTAACATCGACCAGACTACACAGCGCAACAACCCAGAAGACAGAAATCTTCATACTCATCGCCCTGATGATGGAGGCAGTACGACCTCTGAAACGTTGGTAAACATCTACCAGACTACATAGCGCAACAACCCAGAAGACAGAAATCTTCATACTCATCGCCCTGATGATGGAGGCAGTACGACCTCTGAAACGTTGGTAAACATCTACCAGACTACATAGCGCAACAACCCAGAAGACAGAAATCTTCATACTCATCGCCCTGATGATGGAGGCAGTATGACCTCTGAAACGTTGGTTAACATCGACCAGACTACACAGCGCAACAACCCAGAAGACATAAATCTTCATACTCATCGCCCTGATGATGGGGGTAGTATGACCTCTGAAACGTTGGTTAACATCGACCAGACTACACAGCGCAACAACCCAGAAGACAGAAATTTTCATACTCTGATGACGGAGGCAGTATGACCTCTGAAACGTTGGTAAACATCTACCAGACTACATAGCGCAACAACCCAGAAGACAGAAATCTTCATACTCATCGCCCTGATGATGGAGGCAGTACGACCTCTGAAACGTTGGTAAACATCTACCAGACTACATAGCGCAACAACCCAGAAGACAGAAATCTTCATACTCATCGCCCTGATGATGGAGGCAGTATGACCTCTGAAACGTTGGTAAACATCGACCAGACCACACAGCGCAACAACCCAGAAGACAGAAATCTTCATCGCCCTGATGACGGAGGCAGTATGACCTCTGAAACGTTGGTAAACATCGACCAGACTACACAGCGCAACAACCCAGAAGACAGAAATCTTCATACTCACCGCTGTGAAAACCTCAAATCTTACATGTATAATATTGTTTTCTTAAGAATACAAATTGGATTATACAATATTATCAGATGTTATTAATATTTTCTCTTCATTAAGCTCTAAAACAACAGTAGATTTGCCAGGAGCCTCTGTACTATCTCATATTGTAAACGTATACTACAGTTAACAGCCCACAAATCTAATTGAAGGTTTTAAAGCAATATTGGGCTAACCCACAAAGCTGGAATTTCGGGAATATATAAAAATATAATCTCCCTCTGTATGCATATGCAACTAGGCTAAACCATTTGTCGTTTCTTTTAAGTTAGTGTCTTTCAAAATCTTTCAAAGTGGAATTAGAGCCAACACGTAAATTTGTCTCCGGTTGTATATGATTTAATAAAGTGTGGTTTAGTCCACTGTTGCTCCCAGGACTTCAGTTATTACTGTTACTTTTAAAATTAGTGTATTTTGGGTGAAATAAAACCGTAGAGACATTGCCGCCTACACTGAACATCCACAATTAAACGTCCACACACGTGGACTAGTGAAGTACGTAATACTCGGTGTGACACATCCGCTTTGAATCTGTGACATGCCCCCGGCTGTACATTTGTGAGGGATGCAGCAACTGACCTCTTCCTCGTCACTCGGTCAGTCACACAATTAAAGGTCACTAGGGGGTGGAAGGGTTATCGAAAGGGTTGGGATATGAGCTAAATATACACAAGCTCTTTAATGGCTAAAGGGAAACGAAAATTTACAAAAACCACTCTTATAAAATGTTACTTTTTGTCTAGGTTTTTTTTTTCGTTTTTGTTAAAACCTACACAGTCACACAGTATTGACGTAGCTCCTTCACTGCTCTTTTGTAATTAATTAAACTCTGTTCGCAATGGAAGTAGGGTAAACTGACTGACGCCATTTTCTGTGCACTGATCACCAGGGTGAATTACCGATCTCGATTCTCATCGTAGATATTGTGTATTTCATCTCTTTGATAGGTAAATGATCATATAGCTTTACTGTTCTGTCCAAGAACAATTTTTGCAGATTATTTTGTTAGCTTTTGTATCAATGAATCTCAATATGAAAATCAATAACTCAAGATTAATATTCGCGCAGTATCAGAAAGGGGCTTACTTTTCTTGCATCTCGTCAGATTTCCTCTCTAGAATTTTTTATTAATAAACCTTATTTATCAGAAGATAAATTTCATGTACACGTAAGGTTCGATATACAAAGAAGTCATGGAAATTGGATAGCGGATGGAAACATCTTTGGGCACAGTAGCTGTAATAAGGCGAAAAGGTGAATTTTCTTGTAATAATAATTTTAATAGTCTTTTACAAAGGTCTGACAAAGAAGACCACTCCTCGGCAGGGATGCCATCAGCTTCTGATTATAGCATTCTTCGCTTAACTTGCTTCAACTAAATTGTACGCCTTCTCTCTTGGAACGTTGAAGATTTCAATTACAAAGAAAAAATCATTACTGTGAAAACGAATTCTGATGTAGGATATGATTAGAGAATTATTAGAACTGAAATGTAACAAACAACTCAAACGGGTAACTGAAACATTTCTTGCGTGATTTAAGTCTTTATATTTTCGTTGCTACTTGGAGACAGTATTTACAAGACTTCTAGTAAATTACTTTACGATAACCCAGCACAGTGATAACAAAAGCGAAAACAACAATAAAACTTGTATCTCGTTTTACACCGTACAAAAAATAGGCAATGCTGTAATTATGTAGGATAGACTGTTTTTATATTTACGTCTTTAAACAGTGGACGGTAACAGAAAGAATTTGAATGCATAGCAGCAAGCTTTTCCTGAATGTAATCAAGTCTAAGTTTTTTCGTGAATGTAGTTCTGGTTTATTACCGTCGTTAACAGATATGTGAAGTTTGTAACAATTCAAATGAACTGTTAACTGCGTTTTTCTTCTGATTTTATCCTATAGCCCGATGACGAAACATGAACGTATATTTAGCTTTCTCTGTATTTGTGTCACATCATAACGGAAATGTCGGGGCTCCTTCAGGATATGGTTTTATCGTGTCGTATTAGTGCCTATAGATTAAATAACAAATAGACGAGATTGGTTTGAACGTTATTTATGGCATCAGTTAAACAAAATAGGATATAATGCGGCTATCCAAATGTATTTTCTAAGAATGTGTTAAAAAATGGCTCTGCCTAGCGGTCTGTTCCTTTCAGAACAACATTTTGTTCGCATTCTCAGCTCTACCATGCTACATGGCCAGCCCATTGCATCCTTTAAGTTTAGAGATGATTAAATAAGTTAGTAAACGATATACTCGAGAAAAGATGAGGTTCTTCTACGCGTAATCTTAATTCTTCTTATGGCCAAAAAATTGATCTGTCAAGACCTCAAGATTGTAACCTATTAGTGCTTCGTCAAACATCGCCCGTGACTCTGTCGTCCGGCGGATATGAAACCAATAACTCTTTTCTGGCTATCTCTGATTCATATAGAGAGACGTAACCAATATTATTTTACGGTTTTCATTTATTTTCGACTGGGTTCATGTCGGCAAATTGTGATAGGAGCTGATAGGTTAGACAGAAGTGAGTGTGAGGCGGGCCGTAGTCTGCCCCATGAACTTATCAAGTGACAAAGAAAATGAGAGCAAAGATTTGATGGAATGTAAGTAAATCTCTTAGTAATGGACGGCGAAATCTCGTCTGTTATTACTATCCTGGAACATGCAAGATTTGTGACGTGGTATCGTCGGAATTGGATAATTGTCTGTTTTACTTCGACGATGTTTAGTAGTTACGAGTGAACAAGGCTGTACTCTTCGGAGTATACTGACATTCCAGGGGTGTTCTTTATGACACGACACGGGCGGTGCTTTAACAGTTTGTTACGTTGGTAGCCACGGGTCAAAAGAACTGTGGACATACGAGGTGCGATCGAAAGGTTTCAAGACTGCGCGTATAAAAACCCGTACACTTATTTCAGGTATTAAATTCATCCATCACCCTCGAAGTAGTTCCCCTGGGAGTGAACACAACGATCCCAGCGCCGCTGCCAAGCCTGGAAGCATCCCTGGAAATCTTTCTTTGTCAGCCTGTCAAGCACCATCTGCGATTCTGCCTGAATCTCTTCTATCGTCTCAAATCTCCTTCCCTTTAGCTGAATTTTCATCTTTGGGAAGAGGAAGAAGTCACACGGCGAATAAGGAGGGTGCGGGATGACGGCCATGGTGTTTGAGGCCAAAAACTGCCGAACTTTGAGGGCGGTGTGCGCTGGTGCGTTGTCATAATGCGTCGCATGTGGAGTTCTTCCTTTAGAATCAGCTGACAGGTCCCATAGCCTATCCCAACAATGTCGCACAAGTCGTTGATGGTACGACGTCCATATTCGTGAATGGCCTGCCGAATCTTCGTAACATTTTCGGGCGTTGTGCTCGAAGATGGTCGTCCAGAACGCTCGTCATCATCGACAGAGGTTCGGCCATTTTTAAAACGTGAATGCCACACAAAAGTTTGTACACGACCCATTGCGGACTCCCCAAATGCTTGCTTTAGCATTTCATAGGTTTCCGTAGCCGTTTTGGCGAGTCTTTGGCAAAATTTAATGCAAACGCCATTCCGAAATCGCAGGAGGGTCGGTGTAATGCACTACCAAAATACCCGTAACTAAGAAACAAATGCTAATTCGATGATGCCGGCTGGCACACTGATTCACTATGAATGTAGGCCGCACCCCCTAGCGGCAGAAGCTCGTACTACATCCGGTTCGCCCTCTATTGACACAGTCTTGAAACTTTCCGATCGCACCTCGTATATCACTCTTACTCGAAAGGAATATTATTTTGCCCGAGGAAATTTTTGCGTGAAATCAATAAACTCTGTTCCAATTGTGTGACAATGTGTGCCAACATTTTGTTTTACGAATGGAACCGAGCAGAGGCAACTGCAGTTGTCTACAACAAATACCTTGTCTGGAATCTTGACACCAGCTTTTTGCCAGTAAAAACAAAACGAAACAATAATGCTTTCTATAGTACGGAACTCGCTGTGGTGTTAATTATATTTGAGTACAAATATGTTCTTAATACGATGTCCACAAAAATTATCGTCAGGTTTAACATTCAGTAACTGAATTTTACACACAGTATAAATATTTACGTATTTTGCATAATTCTCAGAATAAACAGCGACTATATCCCCAAATCACTTTAACTAATTTATCTTTGTAATTGTAACGCGCTATGTTTTCTTTGAGACAGAACCCGGATGTTTAAACATCAATTAGATGTGCTTCATGTTTCAAAGGGTTAAACTTATTAGCATGATATTAATATTCTGTCTGCGCAATACTTACTCTTCTAATCCTTTTGTTCATTTATTAAATCATCACAATCTTCATGAATTACGTTTAAGCTCGTTTCGGCTCCAAAATTTGTTTAGCCATATATTCTTTTGTCTTGCGACTGATCTTGCAATATCTTTTTTTGTAAACAGTTTTTGTACAGCCTTTCTATATGTAAGGACCATTGAATTATATTTTGTAAGTTATATCCTAAATTATCCTGTTTTTCCAAGATAGAATTTCCTGCAGAATAGTTAGATATATTGTTCTCACGATGATGCACGTGATGGCGATTGTCTTCTGCGATGTTGCACCGTATTTTCTGACAGAAATTGACCCGACTTCCTGATTCCGCTGACGATGAAGGCAGTAAGCACCTCTGAAATTTCGGTCAATTAAATACTACCAGGATACACGGTACAACATCCCACAAAATGGTCATCTTAATGCCTAAGAACCTCTATTGTGTGTGAAATTTGTCAGATATAATTTACTGTACTCAACTTTACATTTATTCAGTAATTTCATCAGCAAAACGAGTTAAGACTCTGCAAACGAACAGCGATGTACAGATCACGTAGCACTGTAGTGTTGAACTTGTTCTGTAATTACCGTTACAGTTGTTATTTCAGAAGGAGCAAATGATCTGAAGACGGTATTGTCTGTTGAACCCACCTCCTTCACCCACGATGTTTCTGCCCCGTTGTTCAGACATCTCAAAGCAGTTCCGTGACGCACCCCATAAGATAAAGGTTATTAGTATGAATGTGAAGCATTAAACCATAGACGTACACATCCTCCTCATTCAAGAAACTTGCTGTTTCTTGGAAATACGAAATGTCTGGACCCTCAATGTTAGAGACAGAAGTTCTGAAGGAGAGTAATAATTTACAGGGCTGTTTCTTATTCACATGTAATAACGTTAAATTATGTTAACCAATTCATAGATATGTGACATTAATCATAGTGTCGGATTAGATCCAGTTTGTTTCCAGGAGCAGACAACTCGGAAAGTTCTAGAAAGAAACAATTGATATAATAGCATGATTATTACCGGGGCAGAACTGATAGTTAGATTTTGCCTTTGCTGTGGATGTACATAGGCATAGAGGAGTTTGTTCCTGCGCCAGAAAATCATCTGATAGATCAACAAATCATTTCAAATATTTCCAATCAAATTTAGCTTCAATCATTAAAGGTAAATTAAGTTATTAAAAATGGTGGTTTGATTTTTAAGCCAGCCCATATGGACCTATTTACCTCACATTTAAGGAGATATTTGATGCAAAACAATGTTGAGCTAAAGTCGGCAAGGAAATAATGCAGAAAGAAGAATGAATAATTAAATACGCAGAGCAGAGCCTTTCTTAAGAAGCTAGTATTCGCTCAGACGTTCGAGAAATTCCTCGCCTATTATGGAATCCGAAAATTCATTTCAGTTTACGCAAAGATGTCTGTCTTGAGCTATATATATATATATATACACATACATACATGCAATCGACAACCTGGTATCCTCTATATTTAATATTCATCTTCATAGTCCTTATTACATTCATTTCAACCTAATTTTCAGTTTTCGGACCTAAATTCTGCTTATATTTTATATCTCTTATTTACGTATGTTACATTACCCGCCGATCTCTAGCTTCTTGACTTAACCCTATTATTAATAATATATCGTGATGTGTACACATTTTCAAATTATCCATTATTCTTCTTTCCCCTGACTACCTACCACTTAGAACCGAACATTTTCTGAAAACACTTTTAAAAAACCTTAAATGTATATTATTTCCGTAATGCGAGAGACCAAGCTTCACATCTATATGAAAAAACAGATAAAATTATAGTTTTATATATCTTATTTTTGTAGTAGACTAAAACTGGATTTAAGTAGGAGAGGCTGGGACTGTACCTAGAGATTTTATGCTGGTGTTGAATGTAGTTTTGATCGCTTTCAAGGAAGATGGAAGCTGATGTTAGTTTGTTTGAAAATTTCTTCCAATGTGTTTCAAGGAAAATCCGGACATCTGCCATCTTTTTATCATACTAAACTTCCTTGAAACCTTTGAGGGCAGATTGTACTTCTGAAGTGGTTCCAATCCTCCGCCAGTCAGTCTGCAGGCCGCCAAAAGTTGCTAACGAAAATGGCAACAGATTCGTACGTACACACGATATGGTGTTCGCACGACCGAATTACTGAAATGTTGATGTTAGCGATAGCTTAATTTTTGTGTGGATCTGTAAATTGTCTGGTAACGGATGAATGTAAAACGTTCCCCCGTGCATGTGAGGGCAAGTCCTTTGAGGGTACTTCTGGTGCAAAACAATAAAATTGGCATAATCTCTTCCTTCCTAGTATTTTCCACCTCATCACCCTACTCTTCGCATCGTATAGTTAAAAAAAGTAATTCATTCAAGAATTGATCAGTGAACCCACCAGAGCTTTGCCAGAGTGATTACTTTCATCGTACGGATAAAAATTTGTTCTTGCCCATGGCTATTTGCTCACATCAAGTTGCTGCTTTATGTTCAAAACAATCTGTCTGACAAAACAAATATTTTGGTTGTTTTCATTTATTCTCAAGGGAACCGTAGGGCAGATGTTCGGCCCAATGAATTTCTATCGAAGCGAAAATTTACAAATTAAAATCATCATCTGCGTGACGTATATCCAGTCTAAGTAGTTTGTTGTGACATTCTCACTGAGTATCTGCAGTTAATGTGAACAGATGGTAATGAGAATTTTTATAAATAAAATTATAATAATTTTATTCGTTTAATTATCTTTAAATATAGGCTAGTATATTCTATTACGTTTCGTAAAGCGTAAAATATCAAGATTTACTTCTGAAATTAGGTAGCAATTGGCTTACGTATTTATACTTCCTCTAACAGAAAGGAAAATACATAATTTTTTCACTTGTTAGCTCCACTGAGTACTAAGCATAATCTAGTTAAGTTCTGCGTTTAAGTAGCTTACGTTAAGTAGCTTTAAGAAACAATGAATCACCGTTTAATGATGTGTAATATGTTATCACAAATACGAGGGATATTGAACATACATATTAATGTTCTATTCTAAGACGTCACTTATGTACTACCATAACTATTTTGTGCAATTCATTTCCTATTTTATTTATACCAATATTTTCTTATCAAAACTGGGCAGAATACATGCTAAGACCACGAACAGTGAGCATATATTTAAGACCTGACATTCATGACAACAACAGTTTCATTTATATGTAAATAGATTCAATTTATGAAACTTTCACAGCTGAGTATAATTGATCCTCTGATCATTAGTGATAAGGTGTCACGCACTGTTACCAAAACACATGAAGGACGAAGGAGACTTTGCTCATCATATGTATCCTTCACTGAACACTGACGAGGATCTGAATGTGGGTCTTTGTTTACTGCTGTAGCCACAAGGCACATTCATGCTACCTGCATGCCAGCCAGAACCTAACCTCACAGCTACGCAGTAACATTCTGGAATCATCTTTTAGGCGCATTGTCGATGAAATAGTAATGTGAAATGTGAGGGATTAAGATGGGGGCTGAGATAGGAAAATGACCCTTATGTCTGAAGGAGAAGAAAGATGATAAATATATATTATTAAACTTTAAATAAATTAATAACGGAGAGAGAAATACAAATGTAACAAAGGGGTTAATATAAAGAGATTAAAGAACTGATCTGTGGTAGCTGATTTAAATGAATGCTGCTTAAAAGTGAATGGAAATAGGAACATAAATTTGGCGTGATATAATTAAAAACTGGGGGTGAGGAAGAGAATTATAGATGTAAATATTAAATATAAACTATGAAAATGTCGATAAGGGATATGAATGTAGAAAAACCATGGAAAGCAAGAGACCATTGTTAAGCGATCACAGTCTTAGGTCTATGTATAAATGAATGCATTGTAATAAACGTACGTACTTATGTGGAATATGCAGTTGCTGTATTCACTTTATTCAGACGTATACATATTCATATTTATTTAAAGTAGCTTCAAATTAATTTTGAATTTTAAAGTAGTTTCAGCAGCATACATATTTTTCGACACTGTGCATTTCGTGAAGATTACACTGTTTATTCCCTGCAATCCGAATTGTGATATTGAAAAATATTATTATTTATGTTATACAAACGAAATTCGCACATACATAGCGCAAAATATCGTGTGATATGCAAAATCAGTTTCCTGTTCTTACAGACGCATTATGTACCCAACAGTGATGTTAGTTTGCTTTGGACTTCATTTTATTTGGAAGTTTGTATTTTATTTTATTAATGGCGACGAATGTGTGACCTAAAACGACAAATCTTAATAGTAATCGATTAAAAGTTCGACGTAGAAATTGTAGTCACAGTTCTTCCTAACCGAACGAGATAAAAGTAAAGATGATTTATGTTATTAACATGTATTTATGGAAATTTTTAGCTTTGGTCTGTTTATATTCAGTTTTAGAAAGTTACAAATTGGGTCGGCATTTCAGTATCGGAGTTGAACCAAAAGACAGCTACAAGAGCAAACTTCATTTGCAATTCTTAGCAAATCATAACTTTCGAGCTCAGAACGTCTGAAAACCAGTGATAATTTCTGAAAGCGCACAACTAGCCTTTGGAATTAACAAGCCTTCTGTGGTGTACGACGCTGAGGAGAATATTTGTATCTGGCAGAAGGAAATGACAGGGCAATGTCAAAAATTACACAATGAGGAAAGTCATAAATCTTTACTCTTGACCAGATATTATTAGAATGCCTGTCTTCTGGAGTGTTGCGCCTTGTGGTCCGGTAAACGTTTATCGGCGTTTCAGAGGTGATTTTTGCTTCCATCATCATGGCGATAAGCTTCTACCAGACTACACAGTGCAACACTTCAGAAGACAGTCATCCTTATAACGTGTAAGATTTGAGGTTTTCACAGCGGTGAGCGATTCATCGCCCTGATGACGGAGGCAGTATGACCTCTGAAACGTTGGTTAACATCGACCAGATCACACAGCGCAACAACCCAGAAGACAGAAATCTTCATACTCATCGCCCTGATGATGGAGGCAGTATGACCTCTGAAACGTTGGTTAACATCGACCAGTCTACACAGCGCAACAACCCAGAAGACAGAAATCTTCATACTCATCGCCCTGATGACGGAGGCAGTATGACCTCTGAAACGTTGGTTAACATCGACCAGACTACACAGCGCAACAACCCAGAAGACAGAAATCTTCATACTCATGGCCCTGATGACGGAGGTAGTGTGACTTCTGAAACGTTGGTTAACATCGACCAGACTACACAGCGCAACAACCCAGAAGACAGAAATCTTCATACTCATAGCCCTGATGATGGAGGCAGTATGACCTCTGAAACGTTGGTTAACATCGACCAGACTACACAGCGCAACAACCCAGAAGACAGAAATCTTCATCCTTGGCTTGGCTGCACGCGACAGAGACAAGCGACCGAGGCAGGCGACAGAGACGGGAGACGGACACAGCTTGTCGCCACACAATTTTGAGGTGACGACCGAGACATGCGGCAAAGTGTTTGTTTTCTTTGTTTTGTTGAGACATACGTGCACATATTCTGTAAAAAATGAGTACAAAAATGCTTCTAAAAAGGTTACTCGAAGAAGAAGTAGAAGATGATGTGTTGCTGTGTTATTTGTTGCGAAAGAAACAAAGAAAACCTATGAGTTCAATATTCAAAACCAGACGTGAAGAAGGATCTTTCTGTCGGTGGTCAGTGGTCGGTTTTCTGCTACTAATTCTACCAATTGCTCATCTTGGTCACCAGTAAATTTAGTTTCTGCCATTATTTTACTCAACAACACACGTGCTGCCTGAGCCCGTCGCGAGACACTGCTGGTCCGAGAGCGGTCTCCTGTGCTTTGTCTCTGTCGCCTGTCTCTGTCGCCTGTCTTTGTCTCGCGCTCGTAATTGTACTTTTATACTCGCCGCCGTGAGAAACTAAATCTCACAATACGAAATCAATTCACTGTGAGACCAGTCAAGTTGAAGGTCAGAGGTCAAGTATCTTTAGGTTTAAATAACGCCACGTCAACCGCAGAGTAGCGTTTCCAGCCCTCGTAGTTTGTCACGCCACGAAATAAGTTATTCAGAGGAATTAACTACGTATATTTAATTAAATAGTTGTTAGTGCCTGATACCTGCTACTCCAGTATGTACAATATGATCTGCTTGAATGCAATAGAGCACTTGTAAAACATTGAATAAAATGACTCACAAATACAAACAAAATATAGGTAGATCTCTTGAATTCAAATGAAATTCCCAAATTGTATGTAACTGTATTCAGTTAACTGAAACACATTTCGATAAAACGCTATTGAATTAATGAAAGGCTGTGAATGTGTTGGATGTTATTATGTTTTTTTTTACATATTAATTGCATTCTTTTTAAGGTAATTATTTGAATATGTTTTATTGTAAAGCATGAGGATTATAAAACCAATAATAGTCAATAACTCTAGATATAAAATTCATGCATTTACGACATATACGACTAAAATTATAATTTAATATATTATACGGATTAAGGTAGATGAACGTGGCTGTATTTTACAGGTTTATCGTAGGCCTAGGTGATTAAAAGTTCCCGTGATTCAGTTGGAAGCTCTTGTTAATTTAATCTCTCTGGAAGGACACTTTTCCTACAGCCCTGATAAAGTGTGGTTTCTTCTACACTTTGTTCATATTTAAATGAAAGTGTTACATAGTTTTAATACACTACTAAAATTAAGTTATGCAACTTGTTTAAATAGCCAGACATTTTTGTCGACGTATACCATGTAATATGCATTGTTTACCTACGTACGTATACAGATTTTCAAATCAGTAAAATTTTCGTTGTGAATTACTTTATCATGGTTTTGAAAATTTGTTGAAGAACTTCGGTATATACGCTTATTCGTTAAGAAAGTTAAGAAATAGTCGTTTAAATTGATAATTTAGCTAAATTTGTTGCGGTTGTAAGCTGTCGATTGCAATATATTACGCCGCGTGGTCTTCTAAGTAAGTGCCAACGTTTTGAAAGAGCTTATTTTTTAATCGCAGTACAGTCAGTGTTTATTTGAAAACAAAAAGATTTTCGCCTGTGGTAATAAACTTTTTCGCAACTTCATAGTCAAGTCGATTATATGTTGTTTGGACCTAATTAAATCCGGCCTGAATGATTTATAGAATGTTGTCATGTATACAGGCCGAATATACATTAGTACATATGTAATTGGCTTTGATGTTCATGTATGTTTATTGCTACAGACAGAATTTTACTTCGTAGGAACGAATCGTTTCCCAATGTCTTTCGTTACGTAGGTCTACTGACAGCGCCGAAAATGTTTCAGGTAGGCGTTCCAGGCCTTTATATTTTGTAAATCTCAACCATGTATCATCTTTTGTGGACGATGCATGGAGTTGGACTTGATTTTCATGTAGGGTACGAATTATATTGTACAGATACGAACCAAATTAAATTAAATCCACATATTTTTGTGTAGAATTAACCCCTTCCTAATAAAGCATTTTATTAAGCTACATTTAATAATTTCGGGGAAATAACATTGGAACAAGTGTAAAAACGGAAATTCACCCCCTCTTACACACCCCTATATTTTTTCATATGCTTTCCTGTGTATGTTTAATAATTACTTTAATATGGATCCGGAGCGTTCTGATGATAGGTCGAGTAAACTGTTTTAATGTTCTCAATAAATTGCATTTCTTTGTGCATTTTTCATCATTTTATCAACTTCGACCTGATTGTATAACTATTTATGCGTTTAAGTGTTTTCCGGACTAGGCTGCTTCTTATTCTGATGCTCTTACAAGACAGGGCAGAGGACACTTTGTCAAATAAGGCAGTAATGATCCCTATGAATCAGAAGGAACTGATTACGTTTTTTTTTTGCTTTCTCACAACTTCGCCTTTTACTAGCAACGAGGATTGGCGTATTAGCTTCTTTTGTTTCCCACAGTCTCCCGATTCTGTTGTTTGCTGTCGAACGTTCGTTCTACGTGGCTGATCCGAAAATTAACGAATTTATCCGAATGTAGAAGCAAATGGCGCCTCCGAACAGAGTTCTGTGCTAGTTGAGTCAGGTTACTTGTAACGATTGTAGCGACTGCTTGAAAAAGAGTTAACTTGAATGTGTGTTTCCTGAATTATATAGTGATCAGTGAAGTAGATAATCTGTGCAGTGTTGACTGAACTCAAAATACTGCAACAATGAACTGGATTAAGGCGGTCACAAGACAGGAAAGTTTGGAGATTTTACTTCGTCCGAGGCTGCTAGTAGGTGAGTTGATGAAAGGAGAATCAGTTTCGATCATTTAACATTGAATTAAACATCAACAACCTGTTTTGAGTAGAAGACTGCAAGTATGATCTTTTGTTGACTTAAAGTGCACGAGTATACTGATAGCTCTTGTGATGGATCAAAAATTAACCTGAAAATTAATTATTTAATTTCTCTTAAGCTGTATCACGGGTTAGATTTCTGACACGTCTTCTCCTTTTACAAAAGCAGTATGAAACTTACATGCTCCTTACGTGCACGTGTTTCCATGCTTCTGACAGTGTGTTCGTCTATGTGATGACTATGTATTTTGGTATTCATATATTTATTACTCTGAATTATATCGGGAAAATACTAATCGGCAAACGCATGAACAATTATGAAACACGTAAGAATACGATTCTTATGAACAAGTTGGGACAACTGTCTCTGGTAGCAAGAGTAGTAATAGTAAATAGCTGTGAAGGAGACTGAAAAACGGACCAAGTATCAAGACCTTGTATTTGAGCTAAGACAGCTGTATCCAGGATTTACTGTCAAATTAGTACTCATAATCGGAGTTTTTGGAGGGGGGAGTCAAGTCGTCACTGCTGGCTAACATCAAGCTTATTCCGGCATTCCAGCTAAAGCATTACTCAGCTGTATGTAAAGGCCGTGCTTCTTGGGTCGCTCCGACTACTGCGCGTGCGCACGATCCCAACTGTTCGAGCCGTGGCTACAGTTTCACCTGGCCTGCAGGCTTTCGAGTTTTTGGCTGTTTGTGGACCAACCAAACAATTGGATAATAATAACGACAGGGAGGACAGATCCCGCATTATATACATCACAAACGGTCATAAGAAATAAATATATAGCGTTACTTTAGAACAGAAATACTCGTAATACAAAGTTAAAGCATGGAATTTAGGTACCAGCAACAAGATGAAAACTTATGAACTTAAGATAAATATCATAAAGGAAATGTGGCGCCAAGAAGAAACCTGTATAGTTCTAGTATGCTTGTCTTCCAATGAAATTGTCCCAAAATACTTCCATAGCACCATCAAGCAATTGAAACTACAAAAAAAGATATTAACGTAAATTATACAAAACTCACACATCTTGACAGTACACGAATTTTTAAATTATATTGAGCTGTTATAATTATGAGAGTTTTGATTTACATTGAGTCATGTCGACACATTTCATACACAAATGGTAAATTAGTTAATATTTATTTTAATGCACTTGTTTACATCAATCACACTAATAATAATAACAATAACAGCAGCAACAATAATATACAAACTCCTAGTCGTACTTTATATATATATATATTTATTTATTTACTGTGGAACCCTTCATGAGTTCCCTTGCTGCAAGCCATCGTCTCTTTGATTTGTTTTGGATCTGTATCTACAGAGCTGTAAGGCATGAAAACTTCAGTCACCTCAAAATTCGTCCGCCATTCAAAAGCGCTTTATTACTTTTGTGAAAACAAATTGTCTTTTTGCGTAGTTCGGAATCTGAATACGTTTCGCGACCCCAGACGCCACGCTTGGAAATTGTTCCAGTCAGGAGCTGAATATGTAAAAATCCCTCTTCGTGCTCCATGACGTTAATAATTATGCCATGTTTACGGCACGGATAATCTTTAGTGCTAGCAGAGTTAAGCGGATATTGCACAGCTCCCAACCACAAAGGGACTAGCGCGGTAGGATATTTGACAAACCTCCATAAATACACCGTCACCGTCTACAAAAAGAAAAGGAATGAATAGCTTTTCGCGTAATCAGGACTCAGACTACAGGTTTTTAGGAGTCATTTGTCGTCGGATATGGCTGTACGTTACATCACATAAAACTCTTTTCTCAGTTACACATTCTTCTGGTGTTATGTTTTGCTTTAGTTATATTTAAACATGAATATACCTCTGTTTCATGGAATTCTACTTAAATTATACTGACGCCAGAAAGCTTGGGCGCATTCACCGGAAGTTTCTCGCCCTGTGTTACAACCGTTTCTTTCTTCAGATCTTTTATAGTGATGCGAATGTTACATAACATTCAAATTTCCATGCATTATGCACTAGGAGGCGCCACAAATTCGCTTCTTCTTATAACGGCATTAAATGTTGTATTTATTTATTCGAAACTGTTGGAATTTGCGTTGCTGAGAGGAATCTGAGAGATCCTTCTTTGCTTGTTCTTCACGTAAAATTTACCGCTAGATGTTTATCAACCTCAAATAGCATTTTTAAAGATATTTTGTAAACATTGGTAACGCTTAATTATATTTTAATGTAATATTTTTTTGTTACTGGTAGCCCTTCGTGTATTAATTTTGTTTTGTTTATGATGTCATGTTATTTCTTATAATTCATTTATTACTTTGTTTTATACATTGTCGTTGTTTTGTGCTGTTTGTATTTAATATTATTATTATTTATACTGTCTGTTTCTTACTGATGGAGACTATTTAACCTCTAATATGAAACGTGAGGGCACAATTCTATTACACTTTCCAAATAATTTCGATGTGTTAAACGGAGCTATGATTTTAAACTACTGATGATTGTGTGTAGTTTGCGAGAAATTACAATTTACGTACAAAAAATAATTATTTTCCATTTGACAGTGACATAAAAAATACTGAATTTTTTTTAAAAATTGTTTACTACAGAATGTAAATATATATCATCATCCTGTAATTATATTAGGCGACTTCGATGTAGCTAAATATAATTGGCTTACAGTCACCCCACTATCTATTGTTATTAATACAGTAACATTAAAGGACATTTGGTTGGCCTTAATGGTAGCGAAACTGAGACCCGCCCAAGGACAAACGCCCTCGCTGAGGATCGGTATTTGGTGTTTCTGTATTGAATTATCCCATGGTCGCTACCATTAACTGTTACTCCCATTTAATTTTTATTTTAAATTAACCTTCGACCCGTACCTAAGATCAAGGAGATTATTTTTTGCTTATATATCCTATATAATTACGGCTCGTCACGTGTTTTTAAAGACAATTCCGTTAATTCTACAATTTATAAATTTACTCCAACTGTCTCTCAGGCTATTAACGAAATCATTTTTTCTGTGAAACACAAAAATCTCTTCCTTACCTCATAGGTATTTTAAATCAAGAATTAAATGTAATAAATCTAAATCCTGTTTTATTGTAGTATTATTTCGTATTACATAAGCTGATCAGAACTGCTATTAAGGCACATATATTGGATTAGTTAAGAGCTATTTATAATAATTTGAGGACGCAGTTAAAACACTATTAGGAATTAATTTCTAAATTTAAAAAGAACGGTCAATCTGGTACCCGAATTGAAATTGGAAACAAAATGTTCACTGGGCCGCAACTGAATGCAGAATCCTTTTCTGACAGCGTTCCCTTTTTTTTTTTTTTAACTCAACCTCTTCTGTTCGAGTTGCTAACAATTCTGACAGAACAAGTCCGGATTTTCTGAATATTCCGTACATTTCAGATTCAGAAGCTGAGAAAGCCATTAGTCGTCTGCGTTCGACGAAATGCTTCGGACCAGATTAAATTCATAATTTTATTATAAAAGGTTGTTCTGAGATACTTTCTCCCCCTTTACGTCACGTTTTCAATCTCAGTTTATTAACTGAGACATTTATCTCGTTATGGAAGCAGGAGGCTGTTTTATCTATCTTTACGAAAGGCAACACAGCTCCTGTTTGTTCTTATAAACCTACCTCGAATTTTTCTTCACCTTTGAAATTATTATACACTGGCACGTTACACGTCATTTTAAATTTAAATTACATCAAAATCAGCAGGTTTTTTTTTAAAAAACTAATTCAACGGAAACTAATTTAGCAACTCTTGCTACTGCAGTGATGCAGTCGAAAAGGATGGATAGGTTAGGGCATGCAGCACGCATGGGCGAGATGAAAATTTCATACATTTTAGAAGAAAAAAAACCCTGAAGCAGTGAAGACAAGTTAAAAGGCTTAGGCGTTTGTTGAAAGACTAGCATAGTATGACCCGTCAGAGTTAACGGGAATAAATCATTTTTGTGTTGAACAACAATGAAAGTTATTGCGGAATTATTCTTGCAAATTGCATTTAAAGTACGAAATTTATAAAAAAAAATTCAAGAACTGAACTTCTTGAAAATTGAAGCCAGATTACTCTCAAACATTTCGGTACAAAACCGATTTTCTGGCTCCAGACTCCCGCTAGACCCCACCATAGCCTAGTTCGCGTTTTCTTGCTACCAGATTCGCCACCGTTAGGACGTATTTTCAGTTTCTGCACTCGTACAATCAAACATGACGGATATTGACTATGAAAAAGAAGTAGATGATGTTGCAGCTAATAATGAAGCTGTAGGGTTAAGGTGTGGACTGGCTAGATCAGGATATGACCCACTGGATGGCTCTTGTAAACACGGTAATGAAGGTTCGGTTTCCATGAAAGAGCTTGGAATTTATTGAACAGCTAAGCAAATATCCGAGGAGTTGCAGGTATGATATTGGTGTCCTTGTGAAGTTCTCTATTTCTTGTTCATTTTGAATAATATGCGGGCTTAATTAATGTTCAGTCACACTTTGTAGACGTGCTTACATTCATAATTTCTTAAAAGAAAAAATAGTAGGAAGTAGTCTTTCTGTTTATTTATTGCTTTTCGCATTAATATTTACTTTTCATTAAGCATTCCTAACATATTTACATCTAAATAACGATATTATAATTTTCAGGAATATATCAAGGATTCTTTTTCTGCCTTTATACCAAGCAATCGACAAGTTCTGGGTCTGTTAAATTCCTTAAGAACGTTGCCAGAAAATTTTATGATGTAGTCCAATCTCTGTTTATGTAGGTGGGCCTATATATTTACATGTCTTACGCCTTGTAAGAATTGCATAATGCTAGGCATTATTCTTCCAGTATGGAGTGCTCTCCATTATATGGCGTGTCTGCAAAAGGGGATGTTGACGCCGCGAGCTATCAGCCTGGCGGTGGAATGGAGCGATTCGATAGCAAAAGATAAGATTGATGGACTGTCGGATTTGTAAGAGGTGGGGGGTTGAAGGGCACAGAGTTAGGAGATGGAGTAGTGGATAGACAGATGGAAGACTCTTTACTTTATAATGTAGTATTTTATTTTACATGTGGGCTGTCGCAAAACTGTATTAGTAAGCCTGTTCGTTCAACGGAGTTGTTTAGTGTTTGTTGTATGAATACCTACACCGATTTCACCATTTTGTGACACTCCAGTTTATAAAGGACGCAAAAGTGTTCTCACGAGAATTAAAATAATAAATTATTCAAGTACGCTGACTCCAGAACTGTGTTTCTTGATATAATTCAGTGGTGAATTTGTTTATAAATGCCTGGAAGTGAGAATTTTGGATGCCTGCAGCTACTGGTTACGTCACCCACATAAAAAGCTGCCTTTGAAACCACTCTTTCATATCATATTTAATGTTAGTAATTAGTATTCTATCTTATTTGATTACACTCGTGTTTAAGAAATTGGCGTTACACACTTCTAGCCTAACAAACGTCTTACGCCATACAACAGATAACTAATTAAGTAGCTGATAGTCGCTCAGCTAGTCAAAAATTCGCGCCGTCTATGGAACCAGAAGGTTCATTGCCCGCTGATTGATGTAGTCCACGCCTTTTTATCCGATTTACGTAAGATAATTTATACATTCTGCCATCTATGCACAGTTTTTCCGAGTAGTATTTCCCTTCAGGCTTCTGAAGCACAATTTCGTACGCAGGTATCGCCTCCCCCATGCCTGCTATATGCCCTGCCCTTCACATACTATTGATTTGATTATCCTTATTATATTTTGGGGGGAGGATACGTAAAACGACGTTTCGGAGATGGGACTCTATCTCCGTCTTCAGGTTCCTACACAGTTGGGCCCACTAGAGATAGGGATTAGCTCTATCTAGTGGGCCCAACTGTGTAGGAACCTGAAGACGGAGATAGAGTCCCATCTCCGAAACGTCGTTTTACGTTTTATATTTACTAGACGATGGATAATATCCAAGACAATTATTATTCAATAGAAGAAGGCTGTGTAAATTTTTTAGTTAGTTTTATGTGTGATATCAAAAACAAATTAAATATTTGCAACTAGGCATTTGAAATCTGGAGTAGAGATACATTATATACACATAAATATATTTCTTGATTCATTTTAATATTCGTTAATCTACAATATGGCGATGGAATGAATGTACGTCTGGGCAAGTTTCATACATGCGTAGGAAGAATGCGTGATGATGTATATAATTGCACAGAAATTAGTTCCATATTTACATGCTTATTTCTTTAGCTTCTATTTAGAAATTAAGGCGTTTAAAGGAATTACGAGTCGTAAGTTCTTTCCAGAAGTTATTCTTGTTATTTTAGGCCAAAAATGTGATTTAGTGCATTCTTATTAGCACTGCTCCGTATTCTACATAGATCCGGTAATTTTAGAACTTTTCTGCGCACAACTCACTGAGGATTCGTATGAGAGTGGAGGTGGCACTCCACACATTCTTAATCTCGGTCCTGCGTTGAGGCGAAAGATCGATTCGACTATCCGGCCGCTTTACTCTCGATAGAGTACTATCCTATGAGTCTGAGCGGGTCCCAAAGCCAGTTTTGGACTCAGTGACGAGGGG
The DNA here is from genome assembly GCF_977971745.1 of Zootermopsis nevadensis. Classification (NCBI taxonomy): domain Eukaryota; kingdom Metazoa; phylum Arthropoda; class Insecta; order Blattodea; family Termopsidae; genus Zootermopsis; species Zootermopsis nevadensis. Next base: position 9,390,738 of record NW_028259138.1, on the reverse strand, counting down.
AAGAATATGTCTCTCTCGGGAATCGAGCCCCTTTCGTCCAGTTCGTAGCTTAGTCGCAGTAGTGACTGAGTTACTTCAGTCGTAAGAGACAGTTGTTCCTTTTTCTCTGTCCCTCTCGCCCTTGGCACACAGACACGTATTAATGACATGATATGACGTTCAGGTTGTACGCTTACTCAATCTGCTATAAAGCAGACGTACACTTTGTGTGAATTTCTGTGGGAGTTAATGCAGGTGGTAAGAGAATCCGACAACGTAACTCCACCCTAGAAGCCTTCCCATCTCCATGATTTTATGCTTAGTAATAGGAATGCGTTTTTCTTGTACAGGACGGTTCAAAAACACCTTACAAACTGCATTAACTTATTCATTAGGACTTCATTCTGAGTCAAACGTCCGTATAAATATCGATACACTAGTTCTTGCTACTGGGGTGAAGATAGTTCAATGTCGTTTATAAATATAGTAATTGTATTATAAACGATAATTTATAAAACGATGTACGACAAATTTCAATTTATATATTTTCTGATGCGTTAAAAATAAAGCTTTTTGTGCATTAGTGATTGCTCCCACCACGGCTTGACTCCATCTACTTCTGGCTTATCTCACTTAAACTAAACATAACAGTCTTATGCTTTGAACAGATAATATAAATTTGTTATAACTCACTGTGAAGTCTAAGTACGCAGCGAAATTAAACCTGTGTAATCGAGTAAGGTCGCCTTTCCGTATCCAATATTAATGCGGGCTTCCGGTCTCGGTTTGAACCCCTGAATAGATTTACCTCGTTTGGTGCTCGTGTGTAGGCATGGCCAAAGTCAGCGTAGTCTTTAAAGTAACTGGTTACTTGAGATTTCAAGTTTTCACGGCGCCGAGTATGAAGACTGTTGTCTTCTGGGTTCTTGTGGCTTGTGGCCTGATATTTTACCGACGTTTCAGAGGTGCCTGCTGCCTTTATGATCAGGGTGTGACTGGTTACAGGCTGGATGACAGGGGTTATATTCCCAGCAAAGAAAGATTTTTCTTTTCACTACTTTGTTTAGACTGGCAGTGCGGTTCACACCGTTTCCTATCCAATGTGTTTCAGAGCTTTATATTCGGGGGCTAAAGTGACCGGAGCGTGAAGCTGTCCGTCCACTTCCATATATTACCACAATTAAAAATGCACAGTGCCTCCTACATTGAAGGTTCACTGAAGATGGGATTGCAATTGATTAAATTTATTTTACTATCAGCAGGACAGAATGTTTCTTGAAGCTTATGAAATTTATTGCAACGTTGCACAGTTAGTTCCCCTTATTTGCATTGAAACTGTATGCGATGTTCAAAATTATAATTAATGTTTTCAACAGTCGGGTTCATCAACACAATCGGCGGTTCATCGTGCAGTCCTGAATACCAAGTCGAGGTGTGTTACGCGTGAAAGCGGCCCTGTTTTACTTAACTTCATGAACCGCAAAACAAGACGTGTGAGACACGCCCTCACAAACGCAACAAGGCTGTAACTTGATTTAATTTACTCATTCTGTGTCAAGTCTAGGCTACAACGTTCCCTCTTATGAATACTATGGAGCAGAGTCCGTTTTGAGAAGCAATGTCGTCCAACTAGTTAAATTCCTTGCCCTTATGGAATTCGAAGATTTATTTTTATACTCACAAGGGCATGCAAATGGTCTCTATCCTAAGCCAGATTGATCTAGTCCAAAACCTCACATTCCATCTGTTTTATATCCATCGTAACATTGCCCTTTGTATACCCCTAGGTCTTTAAATTGGTGTCTTCAGCACAGATATTTAAACTAAAATTGTATGTGCACTTCGTGTCTAATATGCTTGTTAGATGATCTGTCCATTACAGAACGTACACAGTACATCTTGCGCGTTTAATTCTGGTTTTACTACAGACTTAATTGTTTTCATATGTAGACAAATTTAACTAATACGTTTGATTATGGTGCAAAACTTTCGGATTTGTTGATACAAAAAACGAATTTAAGAAGTTAATGATGACACAACTTTACTGGCGAATTCCAATTGCTACACAAGGCATGGGTTGAACAAGTAGCTATATTACGTAAATTCTTGTCAAGTCATATGTATCCATAAAAGGCGTTTAATCTATTGATCTGAGGCATCTCCATGCAACTTGTTTAAATGTAGTGGACTAAATTGGCAGCTTAGAGACATTTCAGCTGTTAAAGTTTAGTACAGTTCTGACAATAAGGTCAGTGATGTCTATATTACAAGGTATAAATTACTACGAACTTACGATAACTAACCCCTCCAATGAAGATAGCGCTACTGTTGTTGCGTCATACTTCTGTAATCGATTGGTCGCGGCGTCGTTATGGTTCGATCCCAAACCACGAATACGTCGTACTATTCCGCTAAGTGCAGTTCAGAGTTCAGCGTTAACATTACAGGCGTTTGTATGTGTACAGTGGTATTGTTATTCGATGATTTCTGTATTTTAAATCGCTAAAGATTTTGCGTAACATTTTCCTAGTGCAATCATGACGGTGCACATTTAATAGAAGGTATCGGAACTCAGTAAAGAAAGTTACGTTCGGCATACGTAGAAGAAACATCGTTTATATTTTCGATATGATGACCTGATTTTACTTAATATTTTTATACCTTATTTGAATGTTGTAGTTTTGTTACGTGTCACAAAAACAAGAGAGAGAGAGAGAGAGAATGACATTACAACAGTTGTTTAAAAATTTGAAGTTTCAAATTGTTTTTAAAATATTAAAAACTATATAGGAAGTGGTATATTAAATAATATATAATCTTTCATAACATTTCAAACTGTAAAATCACCGAGTAATGGTATGAAATGTTTTCGTAAATTAGATATAAGCCTCCATTTCCAATGTTATTTTAAGAGGCGGTCAGATACTGCAGAGAAATCTCAGAGTAACTGTAATAGCAGAAGTAGAGAATAAATTGGACAATATTGGTAGAATTGGTTGATGATTGAGACTTCGAGATAATAAAAGGAACTAATATCGCTCGTTTATGGTGAATAGACGTTCCCAATCTTTCTCAAACTAGATCTAAACAGAATCTTTGCAATTTCGTAAAAAGTAACAGACTTTCATCGGCCCGCCACCGTTCCCAGAAGTACATAACACGGATGTTTCACGATGTCTAGTAGTTTTCTCTAAGATTTGTTAGCACACGAAGTAAAATATCCTACGTATAACATTTAATAACCTGCAACTCGAATATAGTAGAAGACTCGAAGGATATTTTATCTGGTTTCGCTTTATCGATAGATGGATATTTCTGTAACAAAGGCTTCTTGTAGCATTCGTTTCGATGAACAGCTGATGCTGAACATAAGTGTTTGTGTTTTAATTTATTTCATATAATGAAATTATTCTAGAATCACTCGAAGGTCAATAGGGACTTAGCGTATGAGACGTTGTGTAATCTTGCAAGAGTTAAACTTAAATGTTTGATATCCGACAATAAGACTTCGAAGACAAAAATTATGCAGGTTTGAATGGGTCCTGTTATTGAAAACTATTACACAAAAATGCAGCTTCATACGTCTGTTATAAAGTTTCTTATAGCTATATGTAAAAATCCATATCTTAGAGAGATAATTATGTTGGTATTATGTTAATATGGGTAGAACAAATATTATGACAATTTTTAAGTTGTTCGTGTACGGCACTTTGGGGTTTGGTTAGGTCCTTTTGCATTTTGAGACGGAAAATACCGATTACGCGCTAATATGTAATTCGAAAGTGCCGGGTTCAAATCTCTTCAGAGTATTAATTGGTGTTTTCTTAGTCTAGTTTGGTTATTGTAGGCGAAAAGCGGGCAGCAACTGGTTTCTTCCCAGTTCTTACCCACGTACTGTATATACTCGCATTATATCAGTCAACGCTTTGTAATCTGTTTAGCTGATCCAGCATCATTAATACGATCTATAAATCTATAGATCTATAAATTTGTAGAACATTTCTTGGAGTCATACAATTGTTGATTGTCTCCGGACCCCTTCTCGCCGGTCATGCTTATTTATTTCGTTGTGTTAACGGTAATAATAAATCCTCCCACTCATGTATCAACCCTTCAAAACTTCTACAACAATTACAAACGCATTGGCTTTCACGTGATTCAGCGCATCTGGTGGCGGCTTTCGGAACCCCCTGATATATGAGTAAAAACCAGAGTAAGCCTATTTAAGAGAAATATTGAATAACGTATAACTGTTTTAAGTTTAAAGCGACAAGCAGTGTCTGCCCTCGGAGATATTTAGCACCCGTGACGTGTGAGATTGGTAAACATGTTTACATGCCGAGTGAAGTTATTTTTAAAAATTGCAGCACAACCTGCTTGAGGTCAAAATGGTAATTGATTACCTCACAGTTTAAATATGATGAAATGTGAAGTCGTTGTATGCCCGAAACCAGGGAAAATAGTGGAATAGTTTGTAACTATTGGAAATTAAATATTGAATATCATGGATATGCAAAACAGGTCACTATATATTCCACACAGTATTAAGTTCACTACGATGAAATGAATATGATGAAAATGTATGTGGTATTTAATATACGCCAGTTTCAGTTGCCTGGTTGTGGAGACATAAAAATAATATAAAATAATCTCTTAGTATAATGAGACACCTTACCAGAAGATGAAAATATTTCCTATCCCCTAAATTCCATATAGACGTAAATAAACTGTACCTCAGAGAATGGACAACGTTTAACAAAATTTGTCTCTAATAACCTCAGTTTTTGTGTTCCTGAGTCTTGACTCTTCTGTCAGAAATAAAGAACTCATAGTCAAATGGGCTATAATATCATCGGTCTTGTTTGTTCACTGAAAATACACCAATATAAAATACAGATGAAACTGCGAAAGCTTAAAATTAAAGTAAAACATACGAAATTAATTACTTCAATACAACAAACAATTCTTCAAAATTATATTTATCAGTTATGGAAACTTCGGTATACACTCTCCCATTTCAATAGTAATCCTATTTCTAATAAACTTATTTTTTCTTACGAGCGTATTGTTAACTACCAAAAACTATTTTACGTACATTTGTGTCTTCCGATAAAAATTGTTGTTAGTCGTAAAGTCTAGACGTTCCAAATGGGATGGACGTACTGCTCCAATGGTTGTCGAGCTGGGAGCGATTTGGACCGAGTCTGTCTTCAGGTCTTGACGTAGATGGATGGATCTTGGTCGACAGAAATCTGCCTGAGAGGGATGCAAGAATACGAAAATATTTATTCACCGTATCGTGCATGCTAGTTTATCTACCCACAACCCAGAATATCAGAGACAAATTGACTGCAACGTACACATGTACAGATATGTCTTCGTGTCATGTATGAAATTGATGACCAAGAACGTTTACAGACTTTATTTTGTGACGTCATATGCCACTACTTGTAAGATATTCGCTTAATGTGACCTGTGTCCAAAAAGAGAGGAAAATATATGCATAACTTATAGGTTTTATGTTTCGTAGTATTTTCATCATAATGGTACATACATCGGTTTCCTATTATCAATCGAAAAGTGCTTTGAAAATTATTTAATATTCATGTGTCATTTTTCCGACAAGGGTTCTGCTCTGTAATGTTAGTTAATACAAGTGTATGAGATTTAAACAGATGTTTTGTAAATTATTGTACATTTTTTCGAGATTAATATCCACGAACTTGACTTTCTAGCGTTATCGTTAAAGATAGGATTATTGTAAGGTTTTGCATTGATTAATATGGAAGTTTACAGCATTTTGAAAATTGCTTAACGTCAGTCTTGTACATCGCTAAAATCAAGGCGTAATAAAATGTTGCTTCGGGTATGAAATATTAGTTCTAATTAATGTTCCACTGCTGCAAAATTTTAGTTTTTTAATCTTATTGCACGTGCTGTAATATTTATGCTGTGACAAAATATGTACTCTTAATTTACTGTATTTTTGTGGGAACTATGATACTGATACATCGATATATATTTTGAAGCGACGTCTTTTCATTATGTTCGGTGATATTAGAACTTTCTCTCAGGTAATATTGCCTTCTTTTGATATAGGCTTACAGTCTTATTTTTGTCGTATTAGTTTTGCTTGGAATGAACTGAGTAATTTCGTAAGATGAGGGTAAAGGAGATGAAGGAGTGATCTGTAACAGAAAGGAATGCGTGTGATGAGGAAAATGTAACAGGAGGGATTTTCTTCCTGTTCAATCGACCGATGGAAAATCTGAAGAATCTTGGTGCATTTGGCATTAAATAGCGGGTCCCTTTACGAGAAGTTCTGCAGTAACTGCGGATGTCAGAAAATTGAGGAGAAAAGTTACAGGAAGAAAGTACAGAACTTTGTCTCAGATGTGGGCTTCCAGTTCAGGATTGATTTAACTTGGTAAAAATTCTAACAAGTTTCAGGAAACTTTGCAATATGTGTACTGTGCAAGTAAAATTCGTTTTACTCAACACACGTCTAAACGAATTACATATGAATGCATTCGATTATTTTCCATCGGTTCTCCTTCAAATTGCATCTCATTTTAACATTGCTTCAAAAAATATTTTGAACGTTGCCATAAGAGACAGCTCTAAACATTTGTATGAAAAAAGTGGGCCGTTGCAGCTAAACTGAAAAGAAACAGACTGGCTTTGACTCAGATCTTTATTTTAAAAGTTGCACGTTAAATAAAATTTTAAGATGTAAACTGATAAGATAATTACTTTTAAAGGGAAATCATATTAGAAAAATACTGTAAAAAAGGTTAAATAATAGAATAAGTCTCCTGTATTTTGTTACTCGGGTTGTGGTTTTTCTTGTAGATAAGGGGAATATATATATGTAATAAACCGAATATATGTTGTGACATGGTGGAAAAATCTACAAAAACTTATTTTCCATCGGTTCTCCTTCAAATTGCATCTCATTTTAACATTGCTTCAAAAAATATTTTGAACGTTGCCATAAGAGACAGCTCTAAACATTTGTATGAAAAAAGTGGGCCGTTGCAGCTAAACTGAAAAGAAACAGACTGGCTTTGACTCAGATCTTTATTTTAAAAGTTGCACGTTAAATAAAATTTTAAGATGTAAACTGATAAGATAATTACTTTTAAAGGGAAATCATATTAGAAAAATACTGTAAAAAAGGTTAAATAATAGAATAAGTCTCCTGTATTTTGTTACTCGGGTTGTGGTTTTTCTTGTAGATAAGGGGAATATATATATGTAATAAACCGAATATATGTTGTGACATGGTGGAAAAATCTACAAAAACTTACGGACCGAACTGACATTTTATAAAGTAACGGAATTTCCTGCTATGACATGGATACGAAAGTTGGGCTCTCAGTAGAGCTGTGGTGCTTGATATATTGAACGACTGGTGAGCAATGTAACAGTAGCGTATGAAACACTGCATACGCTCACCTGAGATTAATAAAAACAACGATTTCATAGGCCTATATAAGGCAAGGGAAACGTTACTAAACATTACCGTGTTTGTGTTTTGGAAGTAGATTTGGAGACGATGCAAGGTCTCTGAAGTTTTGATGATTACTTTTTCAGTTTCAGAACTCGCAGGTAAAAATAAAACACTTACTTATGCCTAAAGAAACAGTGGTCCATGTGGGACCTTTACCAAATTTATCAGTCTTCTCAGATATCTTTGGAACAATTACAGTGACGAATAATGTTCTAGAAGTCTGGTCGTTCAGAAATGCAGTATTATTAAAACACCCCAACAATCTCGCCACAATGTTAAGTAATAATAACTCAGTTCTATTCTTTATTATTAGTGTGATGTATCAACAGACCAATTACAGATAATAATAAAAATAAGAAACATTATTATGTCATTATTGTGTTATAAATAAAACATTTTTACCTTCCATTTTAGTGTTGTTCTGCTCACTGTTAGTCAGACTAAAACCGTAGCCATTCTGTGCTGCAAATATTTTAGATATTTTTTAGAACATTCCGGAAACAGTATCTTCTTCCGAGCAGTTTTGTGAATCTCCATAAAGTGCCGACGTTATGAATGCGTGGAGCTATACCTACATTTCTCGTGACGTGGTGCATAATTAAAGAAAATTAATCTTATGTTTTTATTATGTCCGTATGTTTCCGTACCTCATGTCTGCCCCCATTAACGTTTAAACCACAAATACGATCTCCATTTGTGTTTGCGAATCTTCCACTCTAACGCAGCCATTCAGCTCTTTTCGCCGTGGAACATAGTCTTTGTTGAAAAGCTAACAGTCGTCAAACTAGCTAAGAATTCCACTCTTTTTATATGATCCGAAGGTCAACTTTCGTGTTCATAGAAGTCTTCTACTGAACCGTGTTGAGCTAGTTCACATCCTCACAACTTATTTTGTTATGAATCTCTTAATATTATTCTCCCGTCTGTTTCTAGGTCTAAAAATGTATATTTTTGCTTCAAGATTTTCAGGGTAAATATTATTCGTTTCTCATATATCCTATGTGCATTTTAATTTCCATATCGTTGATAATATTATCATGACTGTCTTGTGAATGTCCATGTGGGAGTGGCTTAGAGTCATGTAATGTAGGACCTTGGAATTTTGGTTAGGGTGGCTAATCTGTAATTATATGAATTGTGTCTGTTTGGCAACGAGAGGTAAAATATCACTGTGGGAAATTTTCTGTGTAAGTGGAAAATACAGAGTTGCACGTTTAAAAAGTTATAAATGTTTCGGTGTTGAGAGTCTGAGGCTCTCTGTAAAGTAACAGTTATTTAGAATCTTAGTACGATTTATGTAATAAATTATTACTTACATAACTGCATGTTAAAATTATGAATGTAGTTTTGCGAAAATTTTAAGATTGTTTGTGAATACCATGAAGTTCTGTAAATGTTGGAAGAATGCACAAACGTACTTTACTGAGTTAATTTAATATGTTTTACGTTATCCTCCGTACGCGTGAAGGCATTTAAACATAAGCAAGTTCGTTGTTTCCAGAATCATTTCTGTCGCATATATATTGTTCAGACTGTACAAACTATGAAATAGCAGGACTCGAGAAAGAGTTATGATCGTTTATCTGATAGCTGGAATTCTGTTAGGGAAATTTAATATTTCTGCTTCCTCAATTCAAAGATCCCAGGTTTTAGCTGGCATTGATAGGAGATCATGTGCTCACACAGCATAAGATTTTTACTGAGACTTCGATAAAGTGCAAAGGAGATTTATGTAAAGAAAGGATTTGTATGCTCTGGTATCTTACCATACGCACCAGTGCAATTCCAGAAGACAAATATACACTCTTTCTTCTCTTCAGTGACTCAACTATCAAGTTAGGCTTCTTTAAATAAATCTTTGTTCGTGTCCAAGAATATATATGGTGTGTTCCACAAAACTTCGAGTGGTTATTTTCGTTGGCTTATTTGGAGTGAAAAATGTTTATAAATATTGGTCGAAATTTAAATCATTACTTAGTTAACTGAGAAATATTTGTGCTTCTGAAGATACATGAAGAACTTTGCGCAACAGAATAAATCAGAGACGAGATGAATTCTTACAGCTGTATAACTTTTATATAACACATGCTGATATAAGACGAGCTAGGTTTTGAACAGAAAATGCAGGAGTCCATTTTGAAAAGCAATTTGTTTTGTAAGAATGTAAGTTAAACATTTCTCGAATAATGTTCCGATGTGTTTGATTCGTTTCTTCAATTAAGATATCTTATTTAATCTGTGCGTTTCTTTGAGTTTCGTCTCATTTCATAAATCACAACTACGCAACGGTTGAGAGCGCAGGCCATGTTGATATAACATTTATCACTCGAATTAAGCCAGTAAATAAACATGCGACGTTTAGCTGACGCTTCGTGAAACACTAACTGTTTCTGCGAGCATATTCCAACATGTAATGGAACGAAAATGAATTGCAAGAAGATTTCCCCATTACCTTCAGATAGAATAAATGATTTATGAAATTTCAGAACTTTTAATAAGATAGAGAATAAGGAAAGAAGAAGGGTAATAATGATAATACAAGAAATAAACCACTTTCTTGATCCAGCAGTGATGCAAATGACTTCAGTTACGAGATAAGAGAACAAAGCCCAGGTAACCAAGTGAAAAAGACAACTGAGACGGGAAGGAATATTACTCAGATTACTTTCCAGGCGTCGTCTGTAATGCAAAGTATTACCAGCAACAAACGGTCTCAATGGGAACTGATCTCACTGTCTGAAATGCAGAACATCTGTCTAGCCATGCATGGAATTTGTACAGGGATGTTGGTTGGAGGCTTGTAATACGAATTACATGATGCGGGACCTCATAACTTTACTCTTTACAGAATGTCAAGGCGATTACATCAAGGAAGTATCGCACATTTGGGAGCTCATAAAATTATATAAGATTCCTCTGAAAACTTTAATTAAAAGGAACATTTAGAAGACCTACGTGTAGATTGGGGTTAATATTAAAGTAGTTACGTAAGAAATAGAGTGTGAGTAGTTTGTGTAATTTTGTTTGGTTTAGGACAGGTTGAAGTGACAGGCTTTGGTGAAAGCGGTAATGAACATTTGGGTTGCATAAAAGACTGGAAAATTTCTTGGCCATTTGAAGATTTTGCGCCCTGAATGAAGTTAACCCGATGATATTTAGGCTTTTAATTTAATACAATTTTTACCAGTTATTTATTACTAATGCAACATTTTGAACACGTACACACTGTTAATAGGAACTTTGTCGGTTTCATGTTGAAGCTGGTCTGCTCTGATACGACACTGAAGAGCGCCACACATAAGCCTTTTGGTATTCTCTAAAACTTTGGCCCCTTTCTTTTGTACTCCTAATAATTATTTTTGTGTGTTTCTGTTTTGTCAGTCTAAAAGGGCTTATGGTGGTCTGACATAAAGGTATTTTGTTCGGTTGGCAGGAAGTACAGAGACGGATTTGTGGTCCCAACAAAATAAGCTTAACATTTACTTAACAATTCCCCAATGCAGAACAACTTTTTCCTTTGGCAATTTTATCTTAAAATTCAGTTTACAAACTTGTAGGACTTACAAACTGCTCATTTGTGGCTACTGAACATTGCAAGACAAAATGAGAACTTAGAAACGCAAGCTTTCTAAATAAGTACTGAACGTTCTAATCGAGAAGTTATTAATCCTGCGTCTGATTTCCAAAGGTCTTGTGTTCAAATCTCAGCCTATAGGCGAAAAATCCTGTGTGACAGTCCCTCTGTAATTTTTTCAGTCCGTCTATCATAATGCTGGAATGGTACCGTTGAAGAAATGGCGACAGATTTCCAAATTATCATTCACTTCCATCCTACATTCGGCACTACGGAACGTAGGCAGTTGAAAAACGCCGTCAAATAGACGCAAACCGACAAGCAATCACTCTAAGAAATTAAGAAACATGTTTAAGTGGTACGATGTGAGTCATAATTGTAAAAATTTTACATCACTAAATTCAAAGTGTAAGTGTAAAGCATAAAACAAATAACAAGCAATTACGGACAAGAATTGCGCGTGACATTCTCACTAACTGGCTGTTAGCAAAATGCAGCAGTACACGAGAATGCAGCCTGGGTTTCACTCCCATATATAGCCATATTGATTTCAATACATCTTTCTGAACCCTCTGTTGTGGTCGTCCCTACGAGCTGTAGTGAAATCTCATGTTGAGGATTTATAAATCATATAAAAACGACTGGTGTGGGCTTTGCAAGTACAGTGTGTCCCAAACGTCGTGCCTAATTAAACGTAACAGTGACTTCAAAATGAGACTAGATAATTGTACGCGATTGACAGCAGTTAGTAATGACTACAAACAAATTATATTGAACAGAATGTTATTTTTCTCTGTTCAATATTTATCCAGACGCAGATGTTGGCACCAGGCAGGTACGGTTAAAGTAGGCATGTTGGTACACCTGGGGGGTACATACACAGTTCAGATGTCGACTGAGACTTCCTAGTTACCAATAATTGCTATGAGTGATGTGGTCCAGCGTCCTGTTGTGGACGTTACGAAGGCATGTCTAATGTACGATTATATCAATTCTGTTACACGCCACAAACTTTTTAATTAGTGTCATACTACGCTTATACGTACCATTATTAGGCTCTTTAAAATTGTTGGAAAATAGTTCTATTTCCTACAATTTATGTTTTGTGAACAACCAGAGGATGGTCTAATTTTGACCAAAATACGTGCCTGTAGGGTAATTTTAACCATTGTGTTATCATTCAATCTTTTGTGTGGCGGAAGTGGAACATTTTCTACACACATTTTTATGAGGTTTTATTGAAGGCACGATAACAGATTAATTATGCTATGAAATGGTACAGATTGAGTTCAATGTCTATAGATTATTTCCGGATAATACTCCACGTAACGTAACAGCTTGTCTTGTTTTCTATATTCCATGAATTTTCTTCAGAGAATAAAGTCGCAGAGGCAGATAAGTTTACGATAGGAACAGCATGTCTCAAGAATACATTGGATTATGTCTATTCTGTTACGAACTTGGTGTATTATAAATCCAATACAAAAATTGTATAATATGTCTATAACGTGTCATGTAGCTTCGTAACTTCATTTACAGGATACATCAATTTTTATCTTCCATTCACCAATTTCACAATATGTTTATCCCATATAGTATCTAATGTTTGTACTCTGTCATCCAATGCTGTTTAGTAAAAGGTTTACGAGAAACTACAAGATTCTTTACTCTCGACTCCGGGGAACTTGAGTATCCCAACACTTCGTTATACTCGATGCATCGGACATCTCACACCAAAAATCAGGAAACTTGAAGGTTTTTTATATTTTGTTAATTTGCTTTTGAAATGTGTAATGAACTAATTACATGGAACTGAGTCCTTCTTTAGAAACTAATATTTGCTTAACTGCCCAAGAAATTTCTCACCTTTATAATACTCGAAAATAATTACCTTACTGATAGAATACTCACCTGAGTTCGTCCCCTTCGAACCCCGGATCTGTCACCAGCGGATTTCTCTTTTTGGGGGTTTTTGAAGGAGAACGTGTACAACATAAATCCGCACATATCAGAATAACTTAAGTAAAATAATGAACTTATTCCAGATGTCACTGTAGAAAATCTAAGCTGAGTTGCATCAAACAAGGAATATAATGTACGCTTTGGATATTTCCGACACTTTATATAACGTTTTTTGTTTTTTCTGATATAATTGTTTCTTGTTTTCTTACAAACATAACATGTCGGGAATGAGTTGCATGACTTTCCGATCACTTTATATAATTTCAGAGATCTTTATTTATTATGCTTAATAATGCTTTAACTTAATATTCAGGAGTGTTCATAAATGTTTACTGTAGTTCTGTTAATTTCTACACACGCTTACAATTTCGATACAGTTCGAAGCACGAACAGACTGGTTTATAGAAGTTTTCATTCCACACTGGGTTAAACTGAAATTTCTGATTAAATTAATTAAACCAGTTGGTTGCTGATTATATAATTATTCAAGAATGTCGGCGACATTTCGTATAAAAATGTAATTTTAATCGTCGTTTTGTACTGGTACCTTAAAAATTGAGCCAGAGGGGTTTGTTAATATACAGAATAAATATGTATGCATTTAGTGTATGCCATTAGGGCTGTAAGTAAGCCATGTTCCAGTTCTGAGATATCGTATATTATAAATAAATATAATAAATTAATATCATCATGGTGATCATATAAGATTATAATTCTTAGGGTGGTAAACAATATTTTTAAAAAATAAAAGAAATGTAGTTTACATAAGTGCAATGGTCAATTGAGTGGATGAAATATACAATATACAATAGCTTATTTATATTAAGGACCATATTACAAATAAAATTCAATAGTGATAGCATAAAATCAGTTTCATTTAAATGTAGCCAATAACTTCGGACGTAAAGCATGTGGATGAACACACAAACTTCTGTAATGCATTTATTTTATACATAATTTGTAAAGTAACAATTACAAACCACGAAGTTGGAATGAAGATGACCAACACTGATTATATTCACTCGTGAAACTCATCTATGATTCATGTACGTAAGTCCTGTGTGTGTGCGCGGTTCCTAGTGTCTCCTGTGTTCCCCTTTGTCCCACAAGATCAGTGGATGAGACGAGTCATCCGCCCCTCCCTTGCCGCTTCTGGAACTTTGATCGTAGGAATCCGTTCATGCCTGTCGGAGGCTTCTTAAACCGCAGTTCCCCGGGTGGGTGTCATGGCGTGCTCTCTCATCCTCCGTCGTATTGTTCCAAAGTCAGGCCAGCTTCTCAGACTGGTAGTCTGCGTGTCTAAGATACAATGCTACACGCGTAGATGATTAACACAGTTGAAGTTGATTTCATTGCTGATGACAAAGGTTTCGTACTGTCTTCGCTGAAACATCGCACAGACTCTAATCCTGCTCGATCCACTGACGTTTGTGTGTGGTCTCTTTGTTCAGTGTAGAGAGGCCTTACAACCTGTAGATCCCAGTTCCATGGAGCGGTGTCTTTTTCGAGACGCTAATAGTCGCCCAGCTAGTCACAAAATCCCGAGTCGCATGATTCCGGTCAGCATCCTATTGTCACATCCAATTTAATAATGAGTTCCCAGCAGCTTCTGGGATTTTTCCAAATGATGTTTCATTTTCAGATTTTCGGAGTAAAATTCTGTATGTAGGGTTGGTCGGTTGGTTTCTCTGCTTATTGGGTATAGTTCTTTGAGGTCAATAATAATAATCACAAAACTATATCCACAATTTAAAACAGTGCACTGGCTTTTAGTCAAATATTTGCTTCGTGGTAATTTTGTTAACATAGTTGGTTGGTCATAGAAACAAATGTCAGGGGGCCTTTTGGTCTTTTAACTTTTCACCCTTCACTCTTGAACCGATGCTCTGACAACCCGGAATGAATAATGTATAGATACGGAGAAGTTATTACCTTTATGAAATGTATTTATTCTTTCTCAGCACATAAAATTCGTTTGCGAATTTGGCCGCTTCTAACTCGAGTAACGAATCCATTCCGGGAATCTAGTTCTGTTTGTAGAATAAGGGACTGTCGGAATAGCTTTTAGGTTCCTTTTTTCTTCTTCTAGGAACTGTATTCAACCACCCTTAATACATGGCCATATGTCTCTCGTTTCAGAGAACTGAAGACATCCATCCTTACTAAAAAGCTTTATAACAAGCACATACAGGTCTCAGGCTGTATAGAAATGCTACTCATTTGTAAAGATTGTACCTCGTCGTTGTAAAAATAAACTCGATTGATTAAATAAGATATTTGAAAAGAGGCGATTGTAATGTATTTTAAGTGACTATTCCATCACACGCCTAAGGGTCCGAGGCTAAAATGCAAAGGTTCACTCAGAATAGCCAGTATCTCGGCTGAGATTCGAACCTGTACCAACTGAACACATGTACAAAGCATTGCCACCGTAATAAACTGCTGGTTTCTTTTATCGTGTTTGAAAGAACTATAGTCATGTATATCATTATAATAATAGTAGTATAAACTATTTCAGAGGACTGACATCAGAAATTCCTAATAAACTCTTAGAATCCACAGTTTTCTCGTGAGTTCTTTTAAAATTGATAAATTCCCTAATTTCAGGAGTGCTAGTCTTAAGTTTCTTTATCGTTATAAGGGATAGGCGACAGAGTCGTCTTCACTAAAAAGAGTCTTTCCCGTTAAAAAAACCCGAACATTTACGTTA